>NC_070589.1:4182593-5382593 GCF_027409825.1 Scomber japonicus
TTAGAACATTATGAAGAAAAAATATCAACTTTTTCCCCTTATTTGTACTGATAGTTTATGTTCAGAACACACGTACATACTTTAAACATATGGATACCTGTGTGTATATGTGTTTACTACATGTATGACAAACTGCTGCCTTGCACACAGAAAAGTGTTCTTCATTTATACCGTCACTGATGGTTTGTGACACTGTTTTGATGCAAAAAGACATTTGTTAAAAGAGTTTGAACAGTTTTTGAAAGATTAGCTTGCTTTTGCAAGAGATGTGTAATGTTTTGCTGGTTTGGTGTAAGGTTAGTGTGTGGAGTTATGCAGAATAGCCTATAGATTCAAAGATAGTGAAACAAAGGGTAATAGTGCATTGTTCTAAATAAAGCTTTTAATTTGACGATAAATGAATAAATAAATGCAATTTTTAAGACTCCTGTATCTGATAGTTTCACTTTTTTTTCTCTCCTTGTCAGATTTTTGGGAAGATGAAGATAAGATGAATTGAGATTGTCTGGTTGAGTCAGAGTGATATGAAAAATTGTTTCAAAATACGAGCTGAAGTGATGTTAAAGATTTCCCTCCTTAAATTGTATCTTTGGAAAATGTAATTATCATATTTTGAAGCAAGTTCAGTTAATGGAAAGCAAAGATTTGAGTGCAAAAGGTAAAATATAGTGTGTGTGTGTGTGTGTGTGTGTTTGTGTGTGTGTGTGTGTGTGTGTGTGTTTGTGTGTGTGTGTGCGTGTGTGTGTGTGTGTGTGCAGAAGTTCGTAGAATAGAGTTCAACAAGTGGAAACATCAGAACACGACAAACAGACAGGTGTACAAATGTATTGATTTATTATCTGTTTGCGCAACATGTACATGTCAACACTAGCACGTGGGTCACACTTGCATTTGGCATTGCCATCAGATTTTTTAGGGAACCACATTTCCTCCACTTACAGAACCAGCCAAACTACAGTAGTAATTACAGTCACGTTGAAGCTGAAGACATGCCAGTATTGATGTGGAGTTGTGTTTTTACATGAAATCATTAACACCAATAACAGGATGCACTTCCACTTCAGAACATTTTAAACGATGACTGAAGCTGACAAGGTTTTAATGTGAATGTCAATATCCATTTGCTGTGTGTGATTATTACGTAATTCACAGTATGAGAGCCAACAGAGCTAACAGTCCTCTTTTCAAATAGCTTCATTAGAGTATAGCTATGCTGCTGCAACAGAAATATCATACAGATATGTGCAAAAAAGCATTCCTTCATTTTTTAAAGTTTGTACCTCTGTGTGCATTATCCTGCCGTATGCTCATGCACTAAACCAGCCACAAAATATCTCATTGCGAAGCAGCTTGCCTTGCAATACTGAGAGGGTAGATGTACACTGATAGAAAGGTCACCATCGGCCAACAATCAGACACGTCTACACCGAGACGTATAAAAGTTAACCGACAACACTGTTTCAAAGGGAGGCAGCCAAGGAGGAGCAAACTCCAAGGTCCACTGTTACAAGGTGAATTCAAATGATATTGATTGCGGTAATTTAATTGACCGATTAATAAAAAAGAGTTTAGTCATGCTTACCTCAACATTTATAGCTTACAAATGAATGACGTGAAATGACAAAGTACCAAAAAGTGGTCAAAGAGCATAATGAATGAGTTTCATGTGTACTCTGGTTTGTCTTTATACTGTCTAAGAAATACAGAGACAGAAAATAGAAGGGTGGACTAATGATCTCAGTATTCCTGATTATAAAAAATATATGTATTTCTATAGTGAAACTAGCTTAAATTCTTTTTACTGAAAAACAGTTGAGCATAATGTAACTACAAGATTTTTTGTGAAGAAGCCAATTATGCAAAAACACATAAATAAATGTATATGGCTTTAGGGCTGTCTTTCCACAGGAACTGAAGATGCTACTCTGTACTTTTATTCTGAAATGTTGTAGACTGGTCCAACAGAGACAGAAGTGTTCAACACAACACTATTAAGAAATACATATGTCAACCATATGTGCATAATACATGTTCTTAAACAGCAAATTAAAGAATAAGCAATGAAAAATATACAGTTGAGTCTATTTACATATACAACAAGGCCTGGACATGAACGTTGTTAAATATACACTATGTACAATATGTACAGCAGTCACTCTGCAGGGCAAACAGAGAACCTAGTGGTTCGATTTCAGCTTGTACCTGAAATCCACATCATATGTTGGCTGGAGGATTCCCAGGCCAGCACGGGACTGATCAAGAAGTGGAACTTTGGTGGCAGGGTCCAGAAGTTCCATGTCAAAGTAAGACAGCACCAGACTCAGGAACTGCTTGATCTCATAGACGGCGAAAAACCTGCCAGGACATTTGGTGACCCCAGAGCCAAAGGGCATGCAGTAGTAACGCAGCCGCCTGCCACCACGGTGGAAGACAGTTTTCTCCTGACCCTTGTCATCCAGGAAACGGTCATACTTATACTCCTGCAGGGTGAAGATGGGAGAGGGGGTTAAGTGATGAATGTTTGCTCTACCTTAATTGGTATTCTTTGACTTTTTTGTTGTTTCTATCAATGTATTATTCTGTACATTATCATGTTACTTACATATGGGTCCTCATAGATCTCTGGATCATAGTGCAGCATGGGTGGATACAGGGCAATGACATCATCCTTCCTTATGCGATAAGCTTCCTGGTTATCAAGGTGAAGCAAAAAGTCCTCCTTGGCAACACGCACGTTCATGGAAGCGCTGGAAAGACGCATGGCTTCATTTATGATACTGTCTGTAATGAGAGAGGACAGAAATTAATTAAATTAGGTTAAAAAATAGGTTACATTGAAAATCAAGTGAACTATTCTGTACATAAACTATTGTGGCTTGTTGTATGATCTGAGTATGTATTTATTGTAGAAGTAAATTTAACTATTTTCTACTAATCTTACCCAAAACTGGCATGTTGTCCAGCTGATCTCTGGTCAGGTTTAGTGAGGGGTCACTGGGGTCAACTGTCATACCCGCATCCTCCAGAATTTTCTGCACTTCCTCACGAGCTGCTTTTAGAGCATCTGGACTCCTGAAGACAGATACAAGAACATGTTACTCATTTTAGATCATAATTTCATTGCATTATCTCTGCTTGTCCAGTCGCCTGCGGTAGTTTACTTGCTCAATTCTAACTTTGTCAATCAGACTGAGACACATGTAGACTTTTTACAAAACCATTATGTAACTCTGCTGATCTGCTTGATCTTACACACCAAACATCTTTTATCTCACTGATCGTCTATCTACCTCAGCTGCATTGGGAGAAAGGTGTACAATATCCACAATCAGCTGTCTGAAACTGATAAATGTGTATGAGTATGACATAACAACAACTGGCTGCACAGTACAGAGGGTGCAGTGTTAGCCAATGTTAGCTAATTTTGCAAAGGAACTCATATTGAGGTTACATGGAACTGCTGGCCAGACCAAGCTAATTATTGGTGTGCACAACAACACGATATACCTACAGCTTTAGGCATGTATGTATAAATATTGCACAATAAATATGAGTAATTTTCAGCCTGTAATGTTTGCCACCCTAGCCCGAGGCGAAGAGCTGTGTTCTTAAGCTTATAATTCATAACACCTGACAACTGACACGAGGATGGCTCAGTTAGCAATTTGCCAGCAATGTACTGCCAGTCAGACAGAAAAGCATCGTTAGAGACTTTTCCCAGTTGTCCTTGCAACTGTTTAGGCCTGCTTTTTGGCATTGATGAAATATGAGTAGCTTAAAGCTGTAAACATGTCTGTCCTATAAACAAGCAAAGTTCTTGATTTGCTCCCAGATTACGTTGTCAATTGCGTGATTAGTCCTGTACAGTATGTTTGTGCAGCGGAATTTGACTCAAAGATTCAGTCTCAACATGTTTAACAAATCATAGTCACAGATCGCATAGAAATGACCAAGATACCAGCTCTGTTTCATATCTTGAGAGTCCACACAGTAAATCAAAAAGAGAACTGGTAGTATCAACATACCTGATCATATAAAAAAGACTCCAGAAGGTAGCCGGCAGCGTGTTAGCCTGTGAAGCCCAGAGCAGTGCCACGTGGGTCCTGGCCTTGCTTATGTCATTGAAGGTAGATAAGGAATCGTTCAGAATCATCCTCATAGAGATCAGATCAGACACATTCTCCCTCTTGGACAGGTTTTCAGGATTCATGGTCTTTGCCAGGTTCTAGATGTGAAGAAATGCAAAACAAATAAAATCATGAGTTTCTGTTTTTCATATTCCTTGTAAGAAAATATTTTGACATCTTGTAATATGACTGTGTGTGAAGGAGATGCCATCTAACCTCTCTTGCACTGTAGGCGCTCTTGAAGACATGGATGGGAAGGCCAGCCACCAACGCTGGGAAGATCTTATCAAACTCCTTGAAGTTCTCTAAAGCATTGAGCACCAAGGCTTTCTGAGCTGCCTGCCGAGCCTGAGACCTATCTTCGCCAAACTCCTTACCAAACAGAGTCAGGTAGCCAGACTCAAACATCACCTGGAAGACAGTATGACAAATGGAAGACAGTCAGGAATGCTGAAAATATTACTTTAGATTAAAAACTGATCAAACTACCCATTTGATTTTCTGACCTTGTAGCAGAAAGCAAAGATGCCATCCACTTCCCAGCGGTCCTTGCTGGGGCTGAGAGTGTCCGACCTCAGCATGACATCCTGGAGGTGCCCCACCATGCTCTCAATTAGGGAGGGCAGTGCCTCGCCCTGCAGGGTCTTCAGAAAGGTCTGGTGGAGGTTTTCTGTGGTGTGGCCATGGCGAGGATCAAAGCTATCGTGGCCGAACGCCTGGTGAGGGAATGAAGGAAAGGATTAGGACCATCCAGGAATCCACAGATCACACACTAAAGCCACAAATCATATGAATGATACAACACATATCACATAAATTCACCTTAACAGATGTAGCAAAGTGGAACTTCCTCCAGTCCAGGTGTCTGCCCTGTCTGATGACTGAGTGGTAAGAGAAGGGGTCACACAGGAAGTGGATGTACTGGCCTGCGATCTTGCAGGTGAAGATATGGCCATACTTCTTCTGACGACTGCGCAGGAACTGGAGAGGGTTAGCCCCAAACTGCAGAGCGCAACCCAGATAGGGGATGAAGCCATTTTCCACTGCAGGTTCACCAGGCTGCCTGTGGATATGAAATATAATGTCAAAACCATACAAACCATGGACAGTGATGGAAAGTCAATACATTTTCTGTAACAGAAGGGTGTATCAACAATTTCCGGATAACAGCACATGCCACATAACCAGATAAACAATGATTCTGGCTTGGGACCTTTGTTGCATTTTATACCTCTCTATCCCCTCTCATTTCCTTACTGCTTCTACACTATTATCTCCTAATTAAAAGCAAACAATGCACCAAAACAGAAAAAGGCTAAATTCCTGACATATTCATAGGAACAAGAGCCATCTCACTGAAGCATTTACTTTGTTCACTTCCCAATTACAGTTTGGAGTTTCCACCATGTACATTTTTAATGAAATCACAAAATCATTTTCAAAAATTTCAACAGGCGTTTAAGTTTGGAAACTGGTGGTTGGTATTTTATTGCCCTTTTATGTGCAATATCACATCATTTTTCATTTCTACTGTACACCAATGATTTTTTTACTTTGTTTTTAATGGCTTTTTTTAACGACTGATTTTCATGATAGACTTTTTACCACTGAAAAAAGGGTATTATTATAATTTCATGAGACAGTGATGTTTTGCTATTATAAACAGCAAATTGGGGCTGACTAAATGACTGTGGAGTAAGATCAGCGGCAGCTTAGTACCCTCGGGTTAAAATTGCTGACCTCGCACATTTTTGGTTTCATCTCATGGCAGAAAATGCCAAAACTTCCAACAATCCCAAAATAACTAGAAATAGATATTAGAATAGATTCCAAAAAGAAATCAGAATGCATTTTTTTTTCTAATGGAAAAGTTTGCTGTTACCCATAAATGATCTCATTCAGATGTTGTCAACAAGCCCTGAAGTTTCTATGTTCCTCCCAACAACCATAACATCTCCAAAACATAACAAACCAGTTACGGATGTTGTTATAGTTACACACCAAACTTTATGTCATTATGAACATAACTAATACTAATACTAATACTATATTGACATCTGCTTCAAATTGTTTTAATCCAACTCAGAAGCATCATTATTATTAAAAAAACAAGTCAGTTACATCTTCATTCTGAATCTGCATGGTCAGCAAGTCCTGACTAATGGTTTGACAGCAGCAGCTACTACTGACAGCACGCTGGTGTTTGTCAGTGTTTGTCAACCAACAGCATACCAACAAACTGTGTCATCTTTAACAGAGCTTTTGTTTGATCAGCAAACACTGCATGCATTCATCTGTCATTTGCAGTGGCGTCATTATGTAACCAGCCACATGCATCATATATACTGCTGTTGTTGTTGTTGTTGTTGCTGCTTTCCTTTTCTATGCCATTGTTGAATTTAGTGTGCATCAGGAGTTTTTTATGATTATTATGGTTTAACGTTATAGGCATGCTGTGAAGGTAAAAGACAGGTGCTTAAAACAGAAATGCTTCATATAGTACTTTCTGTTTATTCTATAGTGTATTCTGTTGACTCTTACCTGCGTCGTATCCCCACAGCGAGCCACAGAAGGCAGCAGAATCCCACCAGCACTGCCCAGATCAGAGCAACACTTACGACCATGGTGATGATGATGATGATGATGATGATGATGATGATACTGGTTATGAGAGAAAGATCCAACACGGCAGGAGGCTCTCTAACACTGGTCTGCTCCTCCACACAGACCACACTATGATTAACTAAGTGCCACAAATTCCTAGAGTTTTCCTAGAGTGACACTGTCTGTCACTGCAAATTGTGCAAGCAACCTGTGAGTGATTTAGTGTAAGCCAGTGTGATGACATGCAGCATGTAGCAGGTTTTTATACCTGAAGGGTGGGTACAAAGGGCGGATACAGAGCGATGGTGTCATCTCATCACTCAGATGACTGGGTTACACACAAACTGCAAGGCAGAAAAGAGTCCTCCTATTTTTTCCTAATTTGTTGTGCAACTGAAAAAGCACAAGTTACCCATCTGCAGTCTATTACAACTGCCTGTATTTTTTGGATAGAGGAAGGTGATTATTTAGATTTGTTGTAGACCATTTGCTGAAAATAACTTCTGCATATTGTGGTGGTGATTAAAAACCTGCAACTAGGACTGTAATACATTGAGCAGACACGGAAAAATCTCTTATTTAAATTTACATGAACATAAATAGAATACTCATTAAATGTGATAGAAATCATTGTTTTGATTCTAGACAATCTTTCAAATCATTTTAAAATAATGTTGTCACAGAAAATGAGTTTCTCATTGTACATTTCATTCAAAATTCACTTGAAGAGTCTAATCTAATCCAGCCTGTAATCTCACAGGGGTTTCTCTGGGAATTACAATTCCAAGCATTTGTGTATGTTGTGTAGGTATGTATGTATATAGTATGTGTGTGTGTGTGTGTGTGTGTGTGTGTGTGTGTGTGTGTGTGTGTGTGTGTGTGACGACCTTGACTGTTGTCCATGGACCTTACCTGAAGGACTGCAGAGTGATAGTGCATCTGGGTTGGCAAATACGTTCAAGGTCCCTGCTGTGTGCGTGTGTGTGTGTGTGTGTGTGTGTGTGTGAACCGTGAATAAGTGTGACCTGTTAAGACTTGCTGTTGTGCCAGTGGAGATCAAATCTAGTTCGTCTAGAATGACAGTTGCAGTGTAGTCCTTTTTCCCGCTCAACATTTAAAATCACATAATGCAATCATCACAATGTAACCAACAATACTTCATCATTCCCCTTGTTGTTAGAATTAAAGTCATTGTTACTTCAATCAAACATAAATATTTCAACCTTATGACACATTAAATATATTGTCTTGGTTCTTTTTTACATTCTCCAACACAAACATATTTTGATGTTAGGATTCCATATTCATAAACCAATTTATTTTAAACCTGTTTCAAAATGAATCTGTGATATCAATCTTCAATGACTCAGCATTTTCTTTTTCCTTTTTTAAAGCTTATGTGAACATCCTGCTGGACGGATGATGAATGATGACAGACTCAGGCTGGATTTTTGATAATTCTGTGCTTTTTGGGAAACACTGATTGTCAGGAACTGATGAAAAACTAAAGGGTTAGGGTTAGGTTAGCATCTTGCATGCCCAAAACTCCAGTATCCTCACATGCTGGCACATCAACATCAAGATCCATTACCGCAGGAATGTGCTGACAATGTTTGACATCACTTATGATCCTAGATCCATCTTCACTGTTCAATGAGTTATCTGAGGGGATGCCAGCAGTCCATATCAACTGTCTCTGCATGTAGAATCCAGTTCACCATTGTCTGCTTTAGCAAAGTGCACCAAGTTTATAACTTCAAAATTGAGTTTATTTGCTCTGTTTGTCTTGGCAGCATCTTTCTTTCTCTTTGTCTGTTTGTTGTGTTTATGAATCTCTTTTTGTCTTTTTATCTTTCATTGATCTTAATCTTTGGTAACTTGGTATGGATGTCTCGTCTAAACATGAGCTTGGCTGGTCTTACTGCTAACGGCTTGTTGAGCAATATGTTAATACCATTTTCGGCAGTTCCTCTCTCTGTAAAACTGTTCTATTTTCCTATTGGATGTTGGATAATATAATGATGTATGCATGTGTTTAATGTCAAGAAAGATTCACACAGCTGTCCTAAAATCTGTGACAATGTCCACAGAAACAGAGCTAATTATTTTTGTCATCTGTATATATATCATTTATGACAAGTGCATCTGGACATAATGTGTAATACTGAGAGTCAATATGTAGTTGTTCTATATAGGGCCTAATAGGTGAGGCCTACTGCAGTCCAGGTTCTGGGCAGCAGTTTTAAAGGTCGGTCTTCATGCAGCAGCTGGTTGAGCACAGGTGGAATAGTATCTGATCAGTCTTTCATTGTCTAAGTCCATGCTCGGCCAATAGAATCTGCTCCTCAGAGCTCCTTGGTGGGTCTTATGTGTGACTTTTCAGGGCTTGTGTTGTTTTGGTAAAACAGGTACTGAGAGTACTTGGTTAACATATGGTTTGACATGTCCATTTTACTCAGTTTCAGGTAAGGGGAGTCATAACAGTGAGTCTGCAACATTAGATTTCCCCACATTGGTTCTATTATGTAGTCATACTGGTATAATCCTAATCCTAGTCTTTGAATTATCAATGGTAAGAGTTTTGTATTCCCTTGGTTTAACCTAAAGACATATTTGTCTTTGTTAGGGTTAGAGAAGGAATATTTGAAATATCTGTCTCAGTCTCTTCCAGTTCTTCCAGTTCCATGTAGCAAACAACATTTTCTGACAAGCGTGGTGCACTTGACAATCCAAGATGAACCATCCTGAAATGGCAACACTCTCTGTGTGTGTCTGGACTCTGCGGATAACTCTACCTGCCACAATCTTTCTCTTGCATCTAGGCTCCTTGCATGGCTTGCAGTATACTGTCTATGGTTGATAATGGATGTCTCTAACATTACAGCTTTGTTTGTAAGATCTCCACATAGTCTTCTTTCTTCTGTTTCTTTCTGAGGTGTAAGTAGAGTACGAGGAATCCTTAATGTACCTCTTCAATAATATGATCATCAAGCATTTTGTCCATATAAAGTACTCTCCTCAAACTTTGAGCTATATGTGTGACTTCCTCATTGACTGTTACTCTGTGACTGTAACCATTAATTTGTCCTAGTTCTTCAAACATTGACTCAAACTACCATGTGACTAGCTAACTATGCCCTGCAGTGCTATTTTAATAATGGGATGGATGGTGAAAGGCTTTTTCCCCACACTCTAAAATGTGACAAGTTCAGCTTACTTAAAAGAATCTAGGAAACCGATTGCACTTAAAAAGGTAAGTAACTGTAACTAATAGTCTTAAGTTCATATCTAGTTGTATTCACTTAATTTTGTGAAGTTGTTCAGACTTAAAAGCAAGTATAATAAACTTGGTCTTTGTAAGTGTTACCAACTTAAGTTAGCAAAGTTAGTCAGACTTAACTGAACAGTTGTGTTTACTTAGTAGAATCTAGGAAACCGATTGCACTAAAAAAATCAAGCAAGCAGAACAAAGAATGATAAGTTTGCAGGCTTATTTTATTGGAACAAAATGTAATGTTGTGCATATTAAGCCAAGGCCACTCTGTTTGTGGAAACAAATCAAATGACACAAATATGTAAGCCTTGTAAAATAATATTTGCAGTAAAAGTATCCCTAAAGATTTTGCAAGCACTATCCAGCATTTTAAACTGGATGTATTAATGCTTCAAATGTATATTTTTCACAAAGCCAGAAAAAACAAAGACAAGACACAAGGGATCACACATTGACTTCTCACTGTCTTCTCACTCCTTACATTTCTCTTTCCCTGTCGCAGGAGTAGGCCACCAGCTGCTCCAACCTGGTTGTCTGTCTTCAAGCTGTAAAAAAATAAAATAAAGTCACAAAAATTGCAGCAACTACTTTAAGTGAAATTCATTTAATTTAATCACCTAATTAAATTACCATTAATTTAATTCACAAAGTTTGTAAGAGCTACTTTTAAGCAGAACAACTACAATAACATGAAAGAGACATGGGAGTACCCCTCCCAGCACATGTTTAACCCTCCTGTTGTCCTCATTTCTTTTTTTCTTTTCCACTTGCAAGCGCGACGTCTGACACAAGAATCAATACAGTGGCGAGACTGTTGTTATTCTGTCACCTGAGTTCAATGACTGCTTTTTGGAAAACCACACATTGGCCCGTTAACGAGGCAGAGGTGGAAAAGCACCTAAACCGAGTCGAGTAACTTTAGAGCTGTAACTGAGTAGTGGAAAGGGGTGCAAAGTAATGTTAACTGGTACGTTAGTGGAAACCGTGCTTTACATTGTTTTAACATCTTAGAAAAAAAACCAACATCATTCTGAAGGTGTGGTTTATTTAATTTTGCAGCTAACAGTATCGTAATATCGTGTGAATGACATGATAATAGCGGTTTTAGTTAGCTGGCTTGGCTAATGTCAGCTAACAATAGCATTAGCCTATCTCCAGAGCGTACCTATGTTCCCCGGGTCCTATGTTCCCCGATCGCGGCTAACTCCGCTGTTAGCTCGGCGGCTAACTCGGCTGATAGCTCGGCGGCTAACTCAGCTAACTGGCTAACTGTAGACGGGATCATCCATATGTTCCCCGGTCACAACATTTTAGTTGTACTTTAAGAAATTATAGCTGACAATTTAAAGACTTTGAATAACTTACCAAGAGACCCAGAACTTGTGGTGTTCTTCCAAAGCTCTCATGCAGGCTTCTGGAAACTTCCCTTGTGCTGCTCTACTGCGCATGTGCACTGCCGAACCTCTGCGTTAACTCCAGGAAAAGAAGTCCAGTTTACTCAGATGAACTTAGTTTTAAACCTCTTTACGGAAAAATGAGTACATACTTATATTTCATGAGTTAAATCAACAGGATAGGGACAGATAAGTAAAGTACACTATTCTAATTTAAGTAAGCACAGTTATTACCTTTTAGAGTGCATGTGTCCAGTATCCAGTCATTTAATTATGGTAACCATCTTTTAGAGGCTTGAGAAACTCTTCATGCTTGTTGGTTATGTTATTGTTATGTGGTGCATTAATAAGACAGAATTAATATCAACATTGTAATGTGCTCAAATGACAATGTGCAAATATTATTGTGTTTATAGGTTAAGTAGCACTCATCCTCTGGGGAACATACTGTATATGTCTGCTCAAAATTTGGTAACAATCCATTCAATAGTTGTTGAGACATTTGTGTTTACATCTAAAGTGGTGGACTGACTAATCTACCTGGTGCCATGCTGCTAGCATGGCTAAAGCTGGATGCTTTTCTGGGAGGTTAAACTTTAGTGACCTTTGGTGAATGAGTAATACACAGTTACAGCATGTCTAATTCAATCCACTGTATCACTTTTTCCCAAATGACATTTTTATATCATCTTAAGAGACTTCTGCCACCACCCAGTAACCTACATCAACGTAAAACTTACAGTACCTGCAGCATTATATAATGGAGACAGGCTGTTGTGTATTTTTTTTTTTTTTTTTTTTTGGGGGGGGGGGCTTTTTTGCCTTTAATGTAGATAGTAGAGAGAGAGAGAGACAGGAAATGGGAGGCAGAGAGGCGAAATGACATGCAGGATAGGACCACTCGGTGCAGGATTCGAACTGGGGTCGCCTGCAGTGAGAACTGTAGCCTCAACACATGGGGCAAGTGTTCTACCCACTGAGCTAAACACTGCTCTGTTTTGTATTTTTAATGCTTCTTAATTACTCTACCTCAGCTAACACATCATCATCACACATTTATTACATCTACAGTACCACATATCTATTACTGCTGTGCTGCTGCAGCACATGTATGAGCTAACTTTTTTCTTTTTTTTTTTTTACTGTAAGCAATGTTAAATATGCAATCTGCGTCCATCAGTGACTGTAATGTGTAGTGTTACATTGTTCCTATGAAAATGTATATTTACCAAGCTCTGTGTTGCCTAAACCCTGTTATTCTCAGGATGTTAACCTCTTGCTGAGTTTAGGGCTGGCACACATGGGATAAGGAGTGTCTGTGGCTTTTCATTTTGACGCCAATGTAAACAGCCTACATGAGGCAGACGGGGAAGATTATTTTTTCGACTCTATAGCTCACTTTCTATGATATTTCAAACAGGGACTCCTGCCTATTGTTTTACCTGCTTCCAGATGGAGATTTGCTGTTGTTATTTTTCTTATTTGTTGTCAGCTTCCCTCCTGAAATTTAGTTTGGAGGTTTATTGTGTGTTTGGCTCATTTGAAGAAGTTGGTTTTGTTTGGAACAGTGACAGCAGGGGTTTAACAGGCAGATATAATATAATCAATTATAAAGTCCTGTGTGAGGATTGCATGTGGCTGACACAAAAGTAGCCCCAACCAGACATACCCATCAGAAAGAAAGTTGCTTTTACCTCATATATTGTATATTTTTCGCAATTCAGCACACACTGCTTTAACCTTATTTTGTCTCAACTAAATATAAATGGAATGAATAATGAAATGATATGAAACATTCTGTTATTGATGACCATTATCAAAGCCAAACTATGAAATATAGGGATGCCAGTTTCAGCACCACAGCTGCAACACTACATGTTGACAGACAGCATCACTTTTCAGCAGTGAAACACAATAGTCTCCTATTAGCACAGAGCCTGGAGGGATGACATATTGTGAAGAGTCCAGATATTGTTCTGCCTTGTCTGTTCAACAGTAGATTTCTTATTGAGTATGTGTTTTCAATGAGTTGCAAATGTCAGTTGCAGTGATTAACTGCATTGGGGAAGTTGCCAGGATAAACATGAAAGTGCCAGACGTTTATGGGTCTTGTGAAACGCGATAACTTTGACCTCTTTTCATTCTCATTTCCCCTTCTTGGCAGCTGTTGAGTTTTGACATTAGTTGCATTTGCTTTCGAGTTTTAACCAGAACAAAGAGATCAGAGCACATTACTCCAGTTCTAAAGTCTTTACACTGACTCCCAGTCAGCTATAGAATAGATTTTAAAGTTCTGCTACTAGTCTACAAATCACTGAATGGTTTAGGTCTAGAATACATGAATGACATGTTAGTAGAATATAAACCCAGTAGAGCTCTGAGATCTACTGACTCAGGTCAGATAGTTGAGCCCAGAGTTCAAACTAAACATGGTGAAGCAGCTTCTAGCTGTTATGCTGCACACAACTGGAACAAACTACCAGCAGAACTGAAATCAGCCCCAACTGTGAACACTTTTAAATCCAGGTTAAAAACATTTCTCTTCTCCTGTACTTATGATTGAGCTCTTTTAAAGCACTTTACATTTTAATCTTTAATTTGCACTCTATGTCCTTTTAATGATTTTAAAGCTAATTTATTATTTTATGCTGCAATCATTTTATTTATGTCTTTCTATTTTTCCTGTACTTTGTTTTTATTATGGGAGGGTGGGGGTTAACTGTATGTTTTAATGTTTCTCAAATTACATGTTTTTCTGTTTTATGTAAAGCACATTGAGTGGCCATTGTGTATGAAATGCGCTATACAAATAAAACTGCCTTGCCTTGCCTTGCCTTAAGTATGTTATATGCATTCAAACTGCATTTTTAGAATATTTTTTAAAAAACAAGTGTATTTTGTTGATGTATTTTAGTTTAAGCTCACTGAACAAAATTATATAAATGCACACCAAGCAGAAAGTCTTGTTACTTAAATAACATGTTTGCAATTTTTCTGTGTCTGCGTTTGCAAAGATTTATTTCAAAGTTGATCTGAAGCTAATATGAAGCTTCATCAGTCCAAATGAGTCAAATCAAGTCTTCTATGTTTCAACGTTACAGTGTTTTTAATTCCAAAGTTCCACTTTTTGTTACTATACTTCCACCACAGCTCAACAGGGAAACACAAAAAGACTGTAAATGTGTCAAATATCACTTGATATGACTAACTCAGACTACTGAAGACTCATCTAAGCATGATTAGCTTTAACATCAATGGAAATACAGTAATTTACTTGGTAAATTGGTTGATAATATTTTTATAATGATTTAACAAAGTCACATTTAAATAGAACTTGTGGACATAAGTCACTTCACCCTGAGGATAGTTCAACTTCTGCCTGAAGCTTTTATCTGCAAGGACTAGTGTTATGGAATTCTAGATGGAAATGTTTGCATATGTTATATGTAAAATGATCAGAATCTTGAGTTATAAATTTGTTATTACCCATAAAAGAGACGTGTAATTAAAATATAATTTATTTCACTTTAATGGAGATAGATTTATGAGGATGCAGTTTTGCTGTTAACAGACATTTCAGACAATTATGCATGCACTTCAAACAATGGGCCAGATGCAAGAACCACTCTTACACACAGATTCGTTCTTAAAGCAATTTTCTCGTATTTTGGATTTTCTCTTAGGTATGAACACAATTTACGAGTGGTGCAGACCTGTCGTACCTGTCACGCACAACCAACCGGCAGTCCTCCAAAGCAATAAAACATGATTGTTACTGTCTAATTGTCTAATGGTAGTGTGCCAACGTTATCATGTCTTTTGGGGAAACTCAAATTTTCCGGGTGTGTAGTTCCCACTCTGAGCAATGGGTGTTAAATCATTTCTGTCTTTCTGAGGACCTTTAATTCCACCACTGACACTAAATAATAATATGCCCCAACCGGTCGAGGCAGATGGCCGCCCACTCTGAGTCTGGTTCTGCCTGAGGTTTCTTCCTGTTAAAAGGGAGTTTTTTCTCGCCACTGTTGCTCCTGTGGGAATGTTGGGTCTCTTTAAAGTTACAACCTGAAGAGTTTGGTTTAGAACCTGCTCTATGTGTGAAGTGCCTTGAGATAACTTTGTTGTGATTTGGCGCTATAGAAATAAAGATTGATTGATTGATTGAGATTGATTGATGTGTTTCTGAGAGCAGGACTTCAGTCTGGAGCGTAAAGTTCTTAGTCTTTTGTGTCATTTTCATGAAAGCTTCTCTACAACCTGCCGGTCGTCTGACCTTATATGGTATTTTGGGGGTGTAATTCATGTTAATTTACTATTCTTGGGAACACGCATTCATTTAGAACATGTGGGATTCATCATGTTTACGAATGTCATTTACGACTGTTTCCTGGTGATACGAGTGTTTGATGAAGCCGACGTGGCACACTTGTAAATTCCACCTCACGAAAAAGTCTGACAGATTTAAGAAGAAAAATACGAACATATTCTTGAATCTGGCTCAATAAGTGACATCAACTGTTGCATGATAAAGCATAATTATGTATCTGTTTATTCTTACACTTAATTGAAGCTATGTCTGTGACATGAACAATTATCTCTGTAAACTTTCTGATCTTGACCAAAATTTTAAATAAAAGTCTGTGCGAATATAGAATTCATGTCTATTTACATTATGTTGTGATGATGGACCTAAAGGTGTACTGTGCACAGCCAGACCAACTAGTGCCAGTGTTTACAATGATATTCAATCTGTACCTGGCTCAGTCTGTTACACCCATGTGCTTCAGGAAGTCCACCGTCATTCCTGTGTCCAAGAAAACCAGACCAGTCAAGTCAAGGATTATATCTGCTCCTCCTTGTCCAGCACATTGGACCCACTGCAGTTTGCCTAGTCAATGGAAGACACTATACCACCCTATCTCACCTGAACCATCCTCCATACCACCCTACCTCACCCTGACCATCTTCCATACCACCCTACCTCACCCTGACCATCCTCCATACCACCCTATCTCACCCTGGTCATCCTCCATACTACCCTATCTCACCCTGACCATCCTCCATACTACCCTATCTCACCCTGACCATCCTCCATACCACCCTATCTCACCCTGACCATCCCCCATACCACCCTATCTCACCGGAACCATCCTCCATACCACCCTATCTCACCCTGACCATCCTCCATACCATCCTATTTCACCCTGGTCATCCTCCATACTACCCTATCTCACCCTGACCATCCTCCATACCACCCTATCTCACCCTGACCATCCCCCATACCACCCTATCTCACCGGAACCATCCTCCATACCACCCTATCTCACCCTGACCATCCTCCATACCATCCTATCTCACCTGTACAAGAAAGGGAGCTATATGAGATTACTTTTCAGTGTGCCATCACCATAATTTCCTCCAGGCCTATCACATATCTTAAGTATCTGGGATTAAAAACCTCACTGTGCATGCAAACCTTGACTTTCGGCAGACTCACCTAGGTGGTGGGGATAGGTGGACACACCTCTTCTACTCTCATCCTCAACACCGGAGCACCCAAGGGCTTTGAAACCTCTTCTGTACTCCCTGTAAACATATAACTTTGTAGCCACTTTCAACACCATCACTAAGATTGAAAACTGTGGGGGGCTTGATCACAAATTACAATGAAAAGGATGACCTCACGGAAGTAGAGGATCTGACCTACTGGTGTAATGAAAGTCAGGAAGAATAAGGAGTTGATATTGGACTTCAGAAAGAATCAGAGAGGGAACAACACCGATTTAATATGTCCTAGGAGGGTGGCCTGACGGGATTACATGTTACTACAGTTCTACCCTATATGATACATATGACAAACAAGCTTGATTGATGGATTGACTGCAACTTGATTGATTGTTTTTTGATTACGAAATGTATTAATATAAAAAGTTTTCTCTGAATTTTATTGAACATACAGCATAGCAAAAATGTCCCACTAAACTCGACTGATGTCCAGTCACAGTTAACTGAGTGTATCAGAATATGAGCTTAGCAGAGTTCACTTCCCTCTTTCAGTAGGTTGTTATTTCTATGACCCCACGACCTTTTTTTATCTCACATCACCATCAAGTATAGGCTGCATTACAAGTAAATATTGTTTTTAATTTGTTTTCTTTGTCATTTTATTCATAGTTTGAGATTTTAGGAAGTTTTAGGTTCCAATGCACGTTTACAGTTTTAAATGAAATTCTTAGTTTTAGCTTTGTTTTGATTACAAAACGGTTTTGATCACCTGCACAAGTAAGCAGGTGTGATCTGGTAATTGTACTTTAACTTAGGTAGTTGCAGTTTTACCTGCATGGTCATCATCCAGATTTTAAGGTCACGTGAATTGGAAATAGGAGTTTGCGTATGGTTGCGTGCGACAACTCTGCTTTGGAAAAAATGAACTGAACAGCACAAGATGTTCTGTTGTGTTTGCGTGTCTGAATTGGTTTGTTGAATTACTATGTCGTAACAGTTAATCAGGCTTTTCCAGTACTACTTGTTCCATGCTTAACTGACTAACACCTTGCTAGCAACCAATGGGGTTTATCATTATAATAAAATGAGGCGTACAAAGAGGCTGGGGCCAAAAACTGATTTAAAAAGGACAAACCAACCATAAATTAATGATCTGACCTAGTTATACGAGCAAAAGAAGTTTATTTAAAATAAAAACTCAAATGGATGCATTTGATGAACATTGGTGAAAAAGGCTTACCCATATTTCAACAGTAAGGCCTGATGTGGTATAATAATACCTACATTAATGGCATATCTTCCAATATGCTTTATTTTCCCTTCCTTCTGCAGAACTAATATGTGATTCCTATGCATGTTGTGTCTGATTTTTGCTCTTATTACTCTGTACTACTTCTGTTTATATGTACTTTTCATTATCTGAACTGAATTAGATGTACAATGCTGCTCTCTGATCTACTCCTACATTATGAACCATCCAGACTTCTCAGGTGGTCTGGGAGAAGCCTGGAGAGCCATTGTTCAGTTTCTATGTTCCACATATCTGAACAAACTTTTTTTAAATCAAACTTGAGGTGTTTGATGATCTGCACTGCACTGTAAATTGCACTCTCCTGTCTTATCTGCCTTTTACTATTTTAGCTTATTTTTATTTCCAATTCAACCCTTTTTTCAAATGAATTGTACTAAAATACATTTTATGTTGACCTTTGTTGCTTTTACATGCTTTTATCTTGATGATTTTCACATTTTATGTAAAGCACTATGACCTGGTTTGCTGTTGAAATGTACATTACAAATAATCCTGCTTTGACTTTAAATGCCATGGACTGATGTATAAAGATGATAAATCAGGACTGTTCATTATGAATGAATGCAGAACCTGTCACTCACCCTAAAAAAATGTATGCATCACTGCATCTGTCAATAACCAAACCAAACACTTTCACTGAAGTCAACAAGTCAGCACTTGTGTGTCGCCTGATCGGTGTCCCTGCCTGCTTCACCCAATCAGAATATTATAAGCAAGCCTTTTTTTCAGTTGACACTTTAACAAATACTGATTCGGTGTATCACTGCAATGAAGTCTAAAACCAATCCAGATTTACTACTGACCCTATCCACTTCAAATGGTGAAAAAGCACAGTATATAGCAAGTAATCATATTAAAATGTGTATATTTACCTCAAATTCATATAATTTGTTATTAACAGACAATTTGAAAATGTCAACACATTTTAGTCTGGACCAATTTACCAACAAAGATGGTCCTTTTCCATCTTGCAATAGCATATATATATATGTATATATATATATATATATACATATATATATACAATCTTTTTAACAAACATAACTGAAAATACAGTGTATCCCTGCCAGCATGTCCATGTGGGCCCCATAAGGGTTGAATTTGAGCTGCAAATACGGGTCCTAAGTGGGTTTATCCGCAGTTTCCATGGTGGCCACACCTTTGTTTGCCCATATGGGCTTCACATGGGTTCTAACTGGGTTTCAGGTGGGGCCCAATGGGTGAGACCCATGTAGGCCTCATATGTTTTGCCCAGTTCAAGCCCATGCCCACTAAGTACCCATGTAGCCCATATTTAACCCATGTTGGTCCCACATGGACATGCTGGCTGGGATCTGTTATGACTGACTCATACTCAGATCTTTACATTATTTTATGTCATTTCTAACATCACTATTATATATTACATATTCCTATGATATCAATATTGCCTTCATATCTTGTGACTTTGACACATTTATGTCACTTATAACTAGTGGTGGGCATAGATTAATGTTTTTAATCTAGATTAATCTCACTGTAATCTTGGAATTAATCTAGATGAATCTAGATTAAAATGGCTCATTTGAATTCTGCGAAGGCATTCAGAATATGTGTGCTACCCAAATAATGACTAAAAGAAAGTCTTTGAGAAAGGGTTTCTCAAGCCAGGTGGGGCATTAGACCAGGGGCCCATCTCCTGTTTCCAAAATGCATCACAAACTGCTTGAGAAAGCTGTTCTACTATGATAATTGGTGATGAAAAAAAATCATGCTTAATAAGATGAACTTGTGTTTACTAACTGTTTATTCAGTTAAACATGAATTTTGAACTGTAGGCCTATATAAGAGGTTGTGATGAACTGTTTACAGTAGCTTTGTGTCAATCAATCCAAGCTCTATTTCTCCTTTCTTCCGTCATTCAGGCAGACCAGCTTGTTCACATTTTCTGGTGACAAATTAGATCTCCGCGCTACCACTACATCTGCGCTAAAATATTGTAAAGAACTGGGCATGTTACTGTTTTGTGTTTGTGTATGAATTTGAGAGTTTAAACCAGATTCTGTTCTGTTCAGTTAAAGTTCTGGTTTTTCCGAGTGTCTGTGTCTTGAGAGTGAGACTTGCAGCTAGCGTGTAGGTGTGTTTGTTGTTGTTAGCCTCTGCATAAGAAGACGGCAGCACGTGTGTGGCTAGTGAGCTACTGGTGTTAGGTTTTTGTTGTTTTGGCGTTGGCTACGGCCCACAGTAGCCTGTGTAACAGTCAAGAATAAAAAGCTAAAACGGCTAACGTCTCGTATCGACCCAGCTCCCAACCCAACTTTGAGAATAGATTAACGGCGATATTTTTTTATCGCCCGATAAGAGTCTCACGTTAACGCAGCACGTTAACGCCGATAACGGCCCGCGACTACTTATAACATAAGTTATGTTGAACCCACTTTTTGATTATTATGAATATCAAACAGCATTGTGACTGTCATCCTATCCAAAGTCTCTCCAGGTAAAGGGAGGGTATTCTATACACACCCATATCTAGACACATGCTACCAGTTTACTGCTGTGAAACTAGTGGACATACTGTAGTCTTGATAGTGCTGCAGTTTGGTGCCTTGCCAACATAATTGTGTCTAATACAATAAACTACAGTACCCTCAGTCACAGTCAACAAGCATTATTTACATAGCTGGCTGGAAACACACATTATTTAGCTAAGTTACATATTAAACACATTTTATCAGTAATCAGACAGGGTAGTTATACATTATAAGAAACATTAAAATAAAGTGGTATTCTAATCGTCACTAGTGCATGTTTAGTCAGGTATGTGTTCGTGACATTCTCTGCAGAGTGCTTCCATCCTAAAACAAGACACTTGATTAGAAATTCAGTTGCTGTGTTATAAATGCTGATAAAGAGTGATATGCATTATCCAGGATGACTACAGCTATATCTCTGTGCCAAGGTCAAGGCTATGGTGAGTGTGTCAGTTTTCAGTTTCTTATCTAGTAATGATACAGCAGTGTGACCTATGCACCCATGTCAAAAACCCTTGAAGAACAATAATGGGGCATTATCATTCATACCTAGAAATTATACATTTTAATTTTAAATCTGTAATTTGTTTTACAAGAAGGTTTATTCATACAGTATAACTGGACTAGCATTGTGTGTTTCTCATCTGCTCATAAGTAATTGCAATTTAATAAAGGTATAAATTATTCATTTCAGTCATTTTATTGCCAAACATGTGGGACTGAATGCTGTTTCAAAACAGCAAACAGCTTTCTCTACACTGTTAATAACAAAATTCTGGTGCAGACAATGACAATTTCATTTCTTTTTTTCTTACCTTGACAGTAATGAAATAATATTGTATATGTGTGTACATGTGTGTATCAGTATATATATATATTTTTTGTGCACTTTCATGACTTTACTAGTGCAGTGCTTTTTCAAAGCGTGCCTGTTCAGAATGGGCCAATTGCTTGTCTTCCAGACTGCTTCACAGCTGACACTGCAAGTCCTGCAAGCAACACAACCACAGAGTGTGAAGATGATCAGATGAACAGAAAATTGATTGTTGAAGCACGTTAACTGGATGCATTTTTCTTATATTTTATAAATTGAGTAGATTAAAAAAAATTTAAAAAATAAAGCCTTTGCCTTTGGCACCATGTGATAGTAGGATCCTACAGTATATGTACATTTGTTCAATCTTGTCCTACCATCACAGTACTCATTACAGTTTAAAAATTAAAAATTCTCTCTGTATTTGTCTTGTTAGATCTTAGTGCTGCATTTGACACCTCTGACCATAACATCTTATTACAGAGATGATAACTTTTAATTGGAAGTAAAGGAACTACATTATGTTGGTTTAAGTCATCTTTATGAGATCAACACATTAACAAATAACCTTCCAGTCGTACAAAAGTTAGACACACAATAAATATGAATTGTTATGCAGATGATATCTAATTATATCTATCAATGGAGCCAGAAGAAACCAGATAGTAAACTAAACTCCAAGTACATAAAAGCCTGGATGGTGTGCACTTTTCTGAAGTTATTGTGCTTGGCTTTCATACCTTCTTTCATACCATCAGTATTGTGTATTTATTGTTTAGTTCTGACCTTCAGCAGTCATATCAAATCAATCACCAAAACAGCCTCCTATCAGCTTAAGAACATATCCAGAGTGAAGGGTTTTATGTCTCAAACAGACCAGGAGAAGTTGATTCATGCTTTCATCTCAAGTAGACTCGACTACTGTAACGGTCTTCTGACTGGACTCCCACAAAAAAGCATTAAACAGCTGCAGCTCATTCAGAACGCTGCAGCTCGAGTTTTAACCAGAACAAAGAGATCAGAGCACATTACTCCAGTTCTAAAGTCTTTACACTGGCTCCCAGTCAGCTATAGAATAGATTTTAAAGTTCTGCTACTGGTCTACAAATCACTGAATGGTTTAGGTCCAGAATACATGAATGACATGTTAGTAGAATATAAACCCAGTAGAGCTCTGAGATCTACTGACTCAGGTCAGATAGTTGAGCCCAGAGTTTTTTTTAATGTTTCCATGTTTTTACTATTATTGGGTTTAATTTTTATTTCTCAAATTGTATGTTTTTATGTTTTTTGTTTCCAATTCTTACTGTTAAATGTTTGTTTTATGTAAAGCACATTGAGTTGCCATGGTGTATGAAATATAAATAAAGCTGCCTTGCCTTGCTTTATAGTATTTGGAAATTGTTTTCATTGTATATAGTATTTGATTTGATTTAATTGTTCATTTTATTGATCACTTTTCAAGAATATTGTTAAGTTTAAACAGGGAAACCCAGGATGTTACAATTCCAATATTATATGCATCTTAAAGACAACTGATGCTATATTATATAAAAAACTATATACAAATCTTCCTAGAAAACATACACGCCTAATAGAGATGTGCACTCTGCTGTGAATGCCCTCTTGTAGGCCTGTGTGCAGGCTAAATAACACTTTTGGGGTCATGGAAATTGTCCCTTGTGATGAGGAGGGTAAGAGTACACCATTTGTTCCCATTTCACCAATAATGTAATGAAGCTTATTCACTGAACAATGTTTGTTAATTGTTTGTTTAGTCATATGTCCATATGAGCCTTGATGTCAGTGTGTAGTTGTGTGCACATCAAGTTAATATAAGTTGTGTCATTATGAGTTGAGTTATGATCAGTCATGATCTTTTGTACATATTGTTTGGTTACACACAGTGTTCCTCTTATGTAAATAATTCACCTTTTGATACCTGGACATGGTGTCTGCCTCCTAACAAGATCCTAGCCACGCTGCTCAGATTATACTACACCTCCTCTCTACACAGAGGCCAGTGACTTCAGATGGAGAAGTGGGAGTTTGTCTGGAGAAGTCAGTACGTTGGTGAACTTCCGTTTAGGTTGTCAAGATTCCAGCAAGTCAACACACTGTATGTTTATTTTCTTGGAAACTGATTTCCTGTGATGAAATGCTTGATTAGCTGAATTGTATGATGTCTGGTTCTAAAAGTGCCAGAAGGAGTATTTGTCATTCAGACTGTACAGAGGATGACTGAAATACATCATGTGTCATACTAAGTCTTAACTGGAAATGTTTTGTCTTAAAGACAACTGATGCTATACTATATAAAAAAACTATATACAAATCTTTCTAGAAAACATACACGCCTAGAGATTTGCATTCTGCTGTGAATGCACTCTTGTAGGCCTGTGTGCAGGCTAAATGACACTTTTGGGGTCATGGAAACTGCGTTTTTAGCCATGTCCCTTGTGATGAGGAGGGTGAGAGTACACCATTTGTTCCCATTTCACCAATAATGTAATGAAGCTTATTCACTGAACAATGTTTGTTAATTGTTTGTTTAGCCATATGTCCATAGAGCCTTGATGTCAGTGTGTAGTTGTGTGCACATCAAGTTAATATTGTAAGTTGTGTCATTATGAGTTGAGTTATGATCATTCATGATGTTTTGTACATATTGTGGTGGTTACACACAGTGTTCCTCTCCTGGACATGGTGTCTGCCTCCTAACAAGATCCTAGCCACGCTGCTCAGATTATACTACACCTCCTCTCTACACAGAGGCCAGTGACTTCAGATGAAGAAGTGGAATTTCCTGCTCTGTGCTGTAATATGTTGTAGTTTGTCTGGAGAAGTCAGTACTTTGGTGAACTTCCGTTCAGGTTTTCAAGACTCCAACAAGTCAATTCATTGAATAACAATGAATAATATTTAGTACATATTAAAGGCTAGAGGTCCAGTTTTTCAGGCGTCTATTAAAACAGCAGTCAGGTGTTCATCTGAACATTAAAGATGTTTTCTTCTCTGTAATCATTCCTCCTGTTCATATTGACTATTAAAAGATCTCCTTCAAATGTGCTTTCAATGGAAGTGATGGAGGACTAAATCCACAGTGTGTCCACACAGTCATTTAAAAGTAGATGATCAGCTTCTATTGAGCTTCATCAGTGTGAGTCAGTCATATCAAGTGATACCTGACACATTTACAGTCTTTTTACCATCAAATTCCCTCTTAGTGTTTCCTGTTGAGCTGTGGTGGAAGTATAGTAACAAAAAGACTTTGATACTAAAAACACTGTAACGTTGAAACATAGAAGATGAAGATGAATCTATTTTTGCACAGAAGGTGTAACGTGCATTACAAGAATATTTACAGCAAGAAAAACATACAGAAAAAATAAAGATAAACTTGAAAATATGTGACCCTGTCCTCCAAATCCTCATGTGAAGCACTGTAATACATCTTTTTGGACAGATGTATCAGACTATGCTCAGCCTCTGTGCTGTAGGACACATGACATTGTTTTTCTGTGTTGCAGTGACCATGGCCTCTGGCTATTTTTTTTTCCTCTTTTAAGGATTGAGACAGTCACATAATATTATTAGAATGTTCGAGACTAACCTCTAGCCATGCAGCTGTCCAGTTCTTATTAGTTCAAACTGCAGTAACCTGGAGCTCTCCACCCCCAGTCAGGTTACTACTGGCTAAATGGTATTTGGTATCCTTATGGACCACTTCACACACACACACACACACACACACACACACACACACACACACACACACACACACACACACACACACACACACGTCTACACAAACACACATCTACACACACACACACACACATACACACACATCTATGCATTATATACCATGTTTTCCTGTACTTTCACACAAACTGCTCTATTTGATGTTTATATGCACAAAATCACAAGGAGCATAATGTTAATGATTTCAACATGGCCTTTTTCTGGGTTATGACAATGAAATCATGGTTCTGTTGAATTTTGTTGTGACATGTCTCACATTTACTCATCGAATCATGCTGCCTTACACCCACACTTTAATGTGTTGTAACAAGTGGAAATGTTAGGGGAGGTTTAAATTCGATACAGCTGCTGCAAGGCAACTGTAGTCTGACATTTCCCTGGATTATGAAGAGATCAAATAGCAAACACATACAGAGATACAGACAACATTATTTGGAGGGGAACATAAATGAGCAAGCCAGATAGAGGTGTGTTTGATGATTGGATAGGGTTACAATAATACCCAAATATGACTGTGCCTCTGCTGTTATTTTACGACAACACTTGCAGTCCAGCCAGTATTTGGACAATTCACATTTTGTTCTTTCACCTCTGTGGATAGTACATTAAAGTGCCACATCTCAGCTTTAAAATGAGATTTACATCAGTGTAGAAAGGTGTGGTCATACAGGGATCATGTCTCGAAACACTCGGACAGCCAGTGAGATCATTTGGATTTGACTGAGAAAAGAGAGATTTATGTTTATCATGCTGATCCAGAATACATGTTTACATATTTCATAAGTGAATGATGTCAGTGTGTTTATTTGTACTAACACTGAAACCATCAGATTTTGATAATATAATCAGATTTGTTTGCACTCCAGCTCCCTTATGTATTTTTCTTTAGCC
The DNA here is from genome assembly GCF_027409825.1 of Scomber japonicus. Lineage (NCBI taxonomy): Eukaryota > Metazoa > Chordata > Actinopteri > Scombriformes > Scombridae > Scomber > Scomber japonicus. The sequence continues at coordinate 4,208,793 of NC_070589.1, forward strand.
TCCCTGATGTTCACTTTCAGCCCCCCCTCAGTTTCTCTCCCCCATCAAATCCCCATTGCCATGTTGACTAAGGGTCTTTTTACAGACATCATCATTTATGGGGCAGTTCCACTCTGAAGAGAGAGGATCCTTTAGCTGTTGTTCATCAATGACCACGGGGTCTTCATGCTTTGCCTCAATATGAATTAGGATAAAAAAAACTGCACTCCCAACTCATTTGCCTTCTTTGAGTCTGGAGTTTCAGTCTCAGTCCCACCCAGTCCACCAACTTGTGAGACTGAAAGCCATATGTAGTCTGGAATCTTTTTTCCACTAATGATGTCTAGAGGTTGTGTCCTCAGTCTGCTCCTCTACTCCCTGTATACCCACGACTGCACTCCCACCCACAGCTTGAACACAATCATTAAAATCTGTGTAAAGTAAGAATAAATATGTATTCTGAGTTTGACATACCACAGAAAAGTGTGTTGTTAACCACCCTGCCAAATTTGAATGATTAAAAAAATCGCCAAATATATGAAATTAGGCTTCAAAGTTGTGTAAAAATCAGCCTCTTTCTCTGCTCCCAAACACTGTGGGGATGCCCGCCGAGTTCGCTGAAGCCTCGCCCCCTACCAAGTGTCACCTGTCAATCAAAGTCACCACCTCTACCAGAAACATGGACACTACGTCTGAGAGCTTCCTGCTGCTAACTCGGCTACTAGCTCGGCAGCTAACTCGGCAGCTAACTCAGCTAACTGGCTAACTGTAGACTGTAGTAGTAGTAGTGTGTGCTGAATGTATTTATACCTCTACAGCAGCAGGGGCGGGTTTATGCTAATCACTGCTGCGTTTCGTAACGCAGCAGTGATTTTCAGACCCGCCCACTAAATCCTGAACACAGAAATCTTGAAACACATCAACATTAAAATGTTATATTATTTTGACTAACTGATGGTGGCCTATCTGAAAAGGTTTTGAAAAACCAGGACAAAACCAACAAGATCAGTTTTATCTGACAAAGCAAAAAATATATAAAAAATTTAAAAAAACTTGGAAAAAATTCTGATTGGGTTAGATTTTGAAATACTTGGCCCAGTTTACTTTTTTGCCAGTTTTTTCGAAAGCAATACTGGATTGGATCATTCTGCTTATGAAGCGTTTTTCTTTTGAAGATGGTTCCTTGGTTTGTATCGTTTTGTGCTTTGCATTGTTTCTCTATTTGCAGCACGTTTGATGATGTTGCATTCGTCTTTGTTTTTTGCAACACGTTTTTTCATTTGCACCACGTTCCTCTTTTTGTACCTCATTTAGACTTGTGCTTGAGTTTGTTCATTTGAATCGTTTCTGTACTTGAAGCTGTTTTCCTTAACTGAGGTGCATTATTATATCGTATCATTCTGATCAGATACAACATTTTCAAGATGACCAAATTTGGATTACCAGTGCTCTAAATAGGACTACTGTACATATTACAACATAGGGCTATGTAAAGAACAACAGACAGGGGTCACTTTAACTATTTTTATTTGAAGGGACAGTAATATGTTGTAGTTTGTCTGGAGAAGTCAGTACTTTGGTGAACTTCCGTTCAAGTTGTCAAGACTCCAGCAAGTCAACACACTGTATGTTTATTTTCTTGGAAATTGATTTCCTGTGATGAAGTGATGTCAGCCTGCTTGAAATTATGAGGTGTGTTTATTTGTACTCTTGGGATAACAATACAAACATCATCTTTTAAAAAGTCAGACCATCCCATCTGACCCGCAATAAATAATAGAATAGAATATACTTTATTGTTATTGCACAAGAAGTACAACAAAATTTGCAGTGCCGTGCCTGAATATATGAAAAAATAGAAATTAGACAGTAATAAATACACAAACACACACACATACACAATCATCCAAAACCAATAAATATATAAACAAAGCATTTAAAATCAGTTCAAAAGCAGTGTTGCACAAGTTGTCATTATGTCATTAATAATCATTATTCACATTGTGTAATACATTGTGGATATTTTGATTATGTGTTTTAAATCATAAAACGGTTTAAAATCCTATAGTTCACAAAATAAAGAACGTTCAGAGTTTTTTATTTGTGGAGAGACTAACTTTTTTAAAACCCTGCTTTTAGGATTTGGATCTTAAGTCTGACTAAGAGTGATTTGTTCCACTGCCAGACACATCTGTACTTCTACTCTTTCAGTTTGTTGTTGAAGATATTATGAATAGGCGTTGTCTTTATTTTGTTTTCTGTTGCCTGAGCTCCTGTAACAATAACTACTGGCACTTACAGTAAATATCAACCTTCCTCATCAACAACAGTGCTGAGTTCCAGAATAAATGTTTCCTCTGCATTAGGGAGGGATTTTCTTGTTTTCCTCTACTATTGTGGACTCCTCACCCCCCTGCAATGCCTTGAAACCTGTGCAGAGTCTGCACATTTCTACCACCAATAATGCCAAGAACCATATCTGAGTAATCACCTCTTAAGGAGCTTGTTTGCCTATTGATGTTTTTTGCTTCAGCATTGTCCCTTGTTACCCTGTCCTTTAGATTCTTCCATCTAGCTTTTATTTCATGGTCCTCTTCTAGCCAGACCCCATGGCATTCACATTCTCCACCCGTAATATTTAATATTAGAATTAAAACTTCCAACTATAGAGGCATAGTCCCATCTCTTTGGTGTGGTAAACATAGAGTTCATAGACCTGGTTCTGCCTGAGGGAGTTTTTTCTTGCCAGTGTCGCCAAGTGCCTGCTCATGTGGGAATGTTTGGTCTCTTTAAAATTTAACATGAAGAGTACTATGTTCTATGTTTAAAGTGCCTTGAGATGACTTTTGTTTTTGATTTGGTGCTATATAAATAGAGATGGATGGATTTATAGTTGAAAGGCCTTGGGCAAATTGATTTAATTAAACACAAGGTGAAGCATATCAGTTAACTGATATTGAATGGGTATTACACAGCCATCTTATCAACCTTTCTCTGAGGACGTTGACGTGGAAGGTATTGTCCATCACCACTACAGTTTTGATAGGAAAGGAAACCTTCAAATGGTGTATGTTGAGTGTACAGAACCACTGGAACAATACCACTGAGGAACTCTATATGCTCGGTTTGGGGAATGCTGATATTTACATTGCAGACCTTGCTAGGCTAAATCTTCAATACAGAACCCAAAGGAGTCATGGTTTGATGGAAGACCAGGGCCTCATTGCTCTATCTTCTATGCATCTGGGAGGTTCTACCTTGTTGTTCCAGAAATCAAGAAGAACAACAAAAAATGCCTGTGTACCTAATTAAGGAAACAATGGAGAACAACTTCATTGACCAAAGTTTTGATCTTTAGGCATTTTTGGGCTTTTGTAAGGTCACTAGGAGTTATCCACTGGGATCAATGCCAAACTTCATGGCAATCTGATTGGTATTTGTAGAGATATTATGCTCTCAGCCACGGTGTTGGATAGACAGACCTACGGACAAGGCAATCATTATTGAGTTCAATGTATCACAAAATTGGACAGTTGACAGCATTCGTCATCGTGTTGTATAATCTACTGATATTATTATGTCCCCAGACACATTTAATTGATATCGTGTAATAAAACAATGAAATTAGATCAAATAATGTCCTGCTTTTTATCTTACCTTACTTTGGAAAGGGTCTATTGAGGTTTGACTCTTTCTGTGTTGGCAGGGATCAGCTAGCTGATATGGCCTTAACCTGGAATTAACTTGGCGAGGTGTAGATGAAGGCCAGCACCAAGAGACAGACAGAGGAAGAGAGATAAAAAAAAGGTCAAGAGTGCAAAGAGAGATAAATGGAGAGAGACTGAATGAACTGAACGATCGTCACCACGCTGCAATAAACAAACAATTCTCTATAATCAGCTGTTCATTCTGCATGGCCTTGGAACTCCTGATAAACTGAAGTAACTCTAAATGCACTGTAACCACCTGCATGCTGCAGAGAAGCTGATTACCTTAGCACTATTTATCATACATCATAGTTATTTGAAGTTACAGCATGTTACAGCAGCAGAGGGCACTAAAAATGTCCAAGACAGACCTTAGCCTTTAAATGCTTCCTATTATCCATCACTATATCCATCACTGTTATAATGTATTCAGATATAAGTACATCGTCAGTTTCCTTTTTTGCCCCAGATGACAGAGAGATATATTTCTCGTTTGACTCCTAACAATTCAACTGGTCAAAATACAATCCCGATGTTAAAAATTGGCTCACTCAAAACTTTCTTGAGTTCACTCAGATAAATCCTTATCAAAGGACCACACCCTTCCAGTGAGCAGTTCTCCTCTCACTCCTGTTCTCTAGCCCATTGAATTAAAACCCAGTGCAGAAATCTACATGTTTGGTAACAAACTTGATTTAGACAAACAGGTAAAGTCAGTTCAATCATGCTTCGTGCAACTATAATATTTTGAAAATAAAATCAGCAACTGTCACTCGTACTACTGTATTCCTGTCTCACTCAATACAACCTCTCTGAACTTCAATTACTTTAAAATGTTGCAGAAAGATAGTTCACAAAATCTAATAGAAGAGTCAACATTACACCTTTTTTAGCATTTCTACACTGCTTACCTGTACATTTCTTTTGTCTCCTGCATTGTGTTTTTTACTGTGTTTTAGTCATTCATACCTGTCAGGATTACCTGGCTGTCTACTGAGTCTGCTAGTGAGCTCTCATCCTCAATATTCACCACACTCTAAAAGTAAGCTCTTTTTCTTAACTGAGTGAGACATGGGCTTGTGTACTGTATAGTGGTGTATTATACATCCTGAGTGAAGCCCATTTGTGTTACAGCTGCAAAATACAACAGTGCACCATTGCTCATGCTTTTTAGACACTAAACTGTACTTTGTGTGGTCACACTATTTTAATCATTGGTACTGGACATAAATCAAGTGGTGAACAATTGCCCACTAAGGATGAGTGATGCGCAAGCTGTGAAACTGGCTGGATGAATGCAGATCTCTGTAGCTGGATACAATAACGTGACACCACCTAACTCTATAGAGAACATACAGTATAGTACACAAAACTGACCTTGAAAATTGAGTATTTATCTACAAGCTTATGCTTTATCTTTATCCTGATAGTGTGCTTCTTTCAGTGTAGTGCACTTTTCTAGCAATTAGGTACAGCAATGAAAGCAAAATGCAAAGGCAAACGAAATAAAAGTACAACAGTTTGTCAAAGACACCCTTCTGTGACTTTTCATGTATTTATTTATTCGTATTTATTAGTTTTTCTTTTATAAATTCATGTTTTTAATTCCAATCAATTCATGTTGTTGTTGTGTTTTAATCTGTTGTGTGATCTGTGTTGTCTTTTCTGTATTCCTAAAAATATAAAATAAATCTGAATCTGAATCTACTGTAACTATCTGTAAGTGCACTGCAATACTTTTAATCTCTTTTTAACCCAGTTTTAGTCCAGCTTTTATTTAACTTTATCTCTTATATTTCATTTTACTTTTCTTTTGTCTGTTGTCTATTTTAACCTACTTTTAATACCTCCCCCACACCCCCACCCCTTTCCTTGCGCTCTTATTTTACTTATTTGTTTAATTACCATTTTTATTTACACTTACTTCAGTCTTTTAATTTTTTCTTAGTTTTTATTCCTTTTCTTTATGTTTATTCTGTCTTACTATCAGCTTTTCAATCAACTAACTTTAAAGCACTTTGAGATACACCAGCCTGTATGAAAGCTGCTATATAAATAAAGTTTGATTGATTAATTGAAATACATTTCTTTATTTTGCCTCTGGACAAAGAAAAATAAATAAATATTGAAATAATTAATAACCTGGAAAATGTGTGATGGTAAATGGACTGTACTTATAAAGCACTTTTCAAGTCTTTATGACCAGGAGCTACCACACAGTGTACCAAGCTGCTCATCAGGAGGAAACTAACCATTCATACACTGATGGCACAGCAATGGGAGCAATTTGGGGTTAAGTATCTTGCCCATGGACACATGGACATGTGGACTGGAGGAGCCAGGAATCGAAACGCAGATCTTTTGGTTGGTGGACGACCCGCTCCACATCCTGAGCCACAGCCACTCAATTATGATGACTCCATTATGAATAAGTACAACTTGAATGAATTAATTAGTTAATTAGAATGTGTCACTATTATTCTACAATAAATACACACAAAGTACTCATTGATGTTGTGCTAAATTTTCTGATCTGTTATATTGAACACATCATTTTTGAACGACATTGTATAGATTTGCTATACAATGCTGCAACTAACAATATGTAAAATTGTAAATGATAAAAAAAAAACCTGTTTGCTAATCTTATCTTATCCAAATTCTCAGTGTGAACAATTTACTCACAGTGTCTGACGACACCCAATACTTGGAAAACTTATATTATATTTGATTACATTAAATTGTGTTGTATTATCACTTTTTTGTTGTCATGCTTTTAGTCACATATGAAATTTAATGACACTGTGTTATCAGTTCATTTAGTGTTGATGATCAGTGTTACTTCAGCAACAAATCAATGTATTCTATTCAAATGCAAGCAGTGTGTGACCACCAGAGTCAGTGTTTGGACATATTTTTTGTTTACCCTGGTTTTACCCATGATGCCAGGGTTCTTACAAATAATGCTCTCTATATTTATTGACAGTACCTACCAGTGAGTAGTGCAATTGCAGCAAGGTTCAACGGGCATGAAAAACCACTCTGTGACTGACCGGCCCTTTGGTATTATGAATCCACATTTTTAAGGCAGTGGGAGAGAATGCTGCGTTTGCAGTTAAGACCATGCTTATGTAATTCTGCCAACTTCTGACTCAGAGATAAAGAAACAATTGAGCCAGTGAAAGAGAAACGTGTGCCAGATGACTAAGTGTTCAGCTTTAGCCCCCACAGCGGTGGCATGAAGCAGCATTGTAATAACTAGTTGCCACGTTGAGATATTTTCATTGAGATTTTTTCAGTCCAGGTTGTGGACAGGTCTTTTCATGTATTTGCATTGCGTCAGCCAAATCTGTGTCCTCTCATTGACATTATATGAATTCATGCTGCCTCTGAAATTCACTTTGCGTTCTGTATCAACAATCACAAATCAACTTTTATATATCACCGTCAACCTCACACATCATCAAGAAAGCCCAACAGCACCTCTTCTTCTTGAGGACCCTGAAACGCAACAAACTCCCCATTGACTTTCTAAAGAACTATAGTTCTGTTTCCTATAGTCTTTTATTCTGTTTCCATTAAAGTCTGTGTAAAGTAAGAATAAATATGTGTTCTGAGTTTGACATACCACAGAAAAGTGTGTTGTTAACCACCCTGCCAAATTTGAATGATTAAAAAAATTGCCAAATATATGAAATTCAAAGTGGTGTGTTTCTCTGCTGCCAAACACTGTGGGAGTGCCCTCTGAGTTGGCTGAAACCCCGCCCCCTACCAAGTGTCACCTGTCAATCAAAGTCACCACCTCTACCAGAAACATGGACGCTACATCTGAGAGCTTTCTGCTGCTAACTCAGCTGCTAACTCGGCAGCTAACTTGGCTTCTCGCTTGGCAGCTAACTGGCTAACTGTAGACTGCAGTAATAGTAGTGTGCGCTGAATGTATTTATACCTCTACAGCAGCAGTTTATGCCAATCACAATGTGATTTTCAGACCAGCCCACTAAATCCTGAACACAGAAATCTTGAAACACAGCTTGTGAAGCCTAGCTCCACAATTCAAATCTAAATGGTTGAAATGCTTTTTACACCTTTTTTAGAAATACATTTATGACCTATTTAATGTGTTTAGAAGAAAATGTCTGAATTCACTTTACACTGTCTTTAAGGACAAACATTTAGGAGGAGGGAAACGTAACATCCTCTCATTCTATCCTCTCAGCTTTTGCCTCTCCATTGCAGAGTAGGACCGTGATAGGATCCACCGGACTCTGGAGGTGACGCAATCATTCTGCAGTTTGAATCATCGCATAATTGTCATGCAAGGATTCAAAACCCCTCTGAATCTCCTCCTTGCTGCTATATACCAACAGGGCCAGCACCTCATCATTGGTCCACTTATCATACGTACTCCTGCAGCAGGCTGTCCCATCCACATTTCTTTGGAATAACTGGAGAGAAACTAGATCACATCACACACACACTGGCTTTATTTAGTTATAGTTGATGCACTTAAAGAGGAACTTTTCTCAAGTCTTGCTCTTTCTGGACCCCTAATGCATGAATGGTGTGTACGTGCTTCTTGTCATCTTTCTCAACATGTCTTCTGTTGAATCATCTACTTCTAGGAGTTTATAATGCCCCAAAGCAAAGAAGACAGGAATTGCCACTGTTGAGAAAGAGGTCAAGGCCAAGCCAACTTATTGATGAGTTCTTCACGTTTTTCCAGCGTGTTGCTGCAGGCCCACAGAGAGGTTTGGAAAATATATTTGGCATAAGCACTTCAACGACAAACCACGTCTTCGTTTTACAAATTATTTCCTTGTATTGCGTTCTACTTTTTTTTTTTTTTTTTTTTACAATCCTTTCCTAGCATTAACAAAAAATAACAAATTGGAAGGAGGAGATTCAGAGGGACTTTGAATCCTTGCACATGATTTTTTTACATTTTTATTTTTTTTTACAACTTTATTTAAGGCATTTTCAGTTGTATAAGAGTGACAAACATACAAACGAATAATCAAAAAATACAAGATACAAGATATCAGATCTTGTGAACATAATCCCGTACTAGTGCCCTCCCCACATACCCTCCCTTGGGACCAAGAGTACAAAGAAAAAAAAGAAAAAAAAAAAAAAGAGGGATCCAATGTTGCAAAAGTATGACATCAAAGGACTAGTCAGACAGGTTGAATATACCAAAATAACATGATTGGCTAGAGATTTAACTTCTTTACATAATCAATAAGAGGAGACCACACTCTGGTGTATGTGTCACAAGAACCGTTTAGTGTATGTCTTATCTTTTCTAACTGAAGCAGAGATAGAACCTCTTGAATCCATCTCCTGAAGGGCGGGCATTTATTAGATTTCCAATTCATTAAGATCACCCTGCGAGTTATAAGGCTGCAGAATGCTATTACTCTCTTTTGTTTATTAGTGGTGTATATTTCTGAGGGTGTGACTCCAAACAAAGCGGTGAGTGGGTTGGGTTTGAGGGGTGTGTTGCATAGAACAGATAGACAGTCGAAAATGGAGGACCAGAAATTAACTAAAGAGGGACAGGCAGGACCAGAACATATGGCCCAGTGACACTTGGTTGCTACACCTAGGACAGGTAGGGAGAACAGACGGGTATATTTTAGTTAGCCTATCATTGAGTAATGTAGCCGATGACATACTTTGAATTGTATCAGCCCGTGCCTAATACATATAGAAGAGGTGTGTATATTAGAGATATATTTAGCCCAGACATCATCCAGTATCACGATTTCTGGATCCCGTTCCCATGCTTCATGCGTTTTAGTGTGTGATGGGGGATCCACATTGTGTATTATATTATAAGCCTTGGAGATCAGATCCCTGTTCCATGGATTCAGATTTAATAAATCATACGCAGAATCTTTATTTGGCGGTTCAGGGAAAGTAGAGAAATGTTTGGAGGCAAAGCTGCGTACTTGGAGATATCTGAAGAAGTGAGATCTTGGAATATTATGGTCTTTTACTAGGGCTTCAAAGGAAAGGAAGGAGTTCTCATCAAACAAATCGTCAAAGAAAACCAGTCCGTGTCGATGCCAGCCATCCTTGCACATGATTATGCGACGATGCATGCATGATCATGAACTCATGAAACCGGGTGTCCAAGCAAAAATGCATAACAAATCTTAAAAATGTATTGTGTAACCCACTGGTGATAGACCAATATATTATTTGGAGCAGTATATTAATTTTTACATATATTTCACTAGTTTTCCTAAAAATCTTGTTACTGCAGCCTTTATGGTCATCATTAGTATAACTTCAAATAAGTATATTTCATGAAATAAATAGGAAAATTGATCTAAATGTATATGAAAAGTACCTGTATTTAGGATTTCCTACTGTAAAGATACCCAGTATTAAGCAAAATTGATGTGTCTGAGGCCATAACTCCCATTGCAATAACATTTTTTTCAAACTAGTGTTGTTTTTTCTACCCATGATGCATCATTAAGAAGTGAACATAGTGTTGAAAACTGACCCAGAACACACTGCAAGGGTGTATAATATGAACAGTATATAAGGGTTGAGGTGACATAAAGGTAGAAATTAAGATGGAAATGTTCATTTTAAGCAGTGCCCTTAAAAGGAGCCTTTTTTTCCTCAAAAAGGCATCCTATTACATCATAGAAGGGACTTGCTCTCCCTGTCTCAGATGTAGTATTCTGAGCAGAAGTACAAATGAGTCTAAGTAGTTGCCATTTAGTGATTTTTTAATTTTTTGTTTTAACATTATCAACAGTTTTCACTTACTTACTTACAATTAGTTTTCATCAGGTGAGTAATTGTGTTTGTGCATGATGCACACATTCCAGGACCAGTGGGGACCTGAAGTCCACTTTACCAGAAGGAAAACCAGCAGCTAGGTTTCATGCAGGTGAATTTTAAACAGTAGCTGGAGCCAGCTAAGTTGGAACTTTTTAGACAGAACCTTCAGATGCATTAAAGTCCACCATCCAAACTTCCAACAGGAATGTCAGGATCTGAATGAACAGAATTGCTTGTATAACTTGTGACACTCAGTTTGATGCTCATATGTTTTTTGTGACCTAGCCTGTGCACCTTCCAAATTTGTACATGTCACTTTACAATGAAACAGCTGGCTAATGACTGGACTGGGACAAAGCAGAGCACGTTCGACAACTTGACTGCGAATCTTGTATCACATATCTTGATGTAAGCAGAAGCATCGCACTTTAACTGAAGTTAAAAGTAATAGCGCAAGACTCGTTGATATGTTTTTCCCAAAATGTCCAAAGTTATCACTGTTTCTGAAACCACAACGCAGAAGTTACTGAGCACAACAACCTGAAAACTCACTTCTCACTTACTCATCAGCAAATCTTCCCAGATAAAGTCCCCATAAGCAATGTCTAATTCTTCCTACCAGTAAACACTCATCCCACAAATCAGACAGAGATGAATCAACTCTTCAGCCATTCCTCAAACGAAATAAATAGAGGAATCTTAGGCTGTAAAACCACATGTTCTGCATGGACCACCCCCGAAGCAGACAGGTCTGGATCAGACAGGTCTTAGCTCTGTACATGCATCATGGCACAGGCTGGAAAAACCCCTGGGTCATCTTACTCTCCAGACGCTAGGAGCTTGAAAATAATCACAGGAAGGTTAGTGCCCACAGGTCCACACAACACTACCAGTCAGATTGTTTCCCAAAATCATAAAAACCTGATGATTGCAATGATGGGAACAATGCCTGTTACCAGCTCACAGTCTAGCACAATTCCATGAATGGCATGGTACAGGAACTTATCCATCTCCATTCTCCTTCCCTGCTCCGTACTGCTCAGCAGTACCAAAGCCCTTGTTTCTGTCTTTCTGTCAGAAACAAGGTGAAAAAGGTTAGGGTTAGGGTTAGGGTTAGCTATATGTTTTAGTGCAGTTATTCTAGTGCAGTAAGTAAGGTTTACCTGTTTAGGGGGAAATTATATTTTATTCATTTATTTTAGCCTACTTAATATTTTAAAACATGTTGTCGGCTGTGGTTCTTTTGTTTTGTTTTGCTGTGGAATGCACTGATCAATAGTAGTACTTCTAATGGTGGCATGCAACTTGATGCAATCTTAAAACACCTCCATTACCTCCTGAAAGAGCACAAAGTAGTGATAATCTGCGGTATTGGATATTGAAGCCTAACCCTAATGGACAAAACCCCACTTGTGACCTGGCAAAGTGGAGACACACCATGTGAAAGAGTTAATAAAAGATCATTTATTAAACAAATATCAAAAACACAGGGTGTAGGTATCAGTATAATTATTGGTGTCAGTGTGCATGGGTGGAGACATAACATACAGAGGTGTGTGTGTGTGTGTGTGTGTGTGTGTGTGTTTTGTAAGGTACATGACAGAAAATAACAAGAACTACGAGAACAGACGAGAAGAGCGAAGCAATGAGAGAGAGAGAGAGAGAGAGAGAGAGAGAGAGAGAGAGAGAGAGAATGCAGCACTGCACACCCAAGGGTATACCTTCAACTTTATCCATATGGACTGTGCAGAAAAAGTGATGATGGAGAGTCTATTTCTCAGGCCAACACAATACACTGGGAAAGAGGTGACTGGGAAAGAAAAAATTGAGTGTCCAAAATTTCCTGGAAACAATAGAAAAAATGTAGCCAAAAAAAAGCACATTCATTTTAAAACAGCTCTCTTCTTTCCCCAATTTGTTCTTTTTTGTAAAGGATTGTAACAAAAAAAAAAAAAAAAAAAAAAAAAAAGTGATTATAATTGATTATGCTCCCAAAGAGAAGTAATTGCTGTATTTGTGAAAAGGAAAAAAGGAAAAAAACATTTTTTTCTGAAAGCTTATGTCAGCCTCATCACAACAATTATGTGTGGTTGTAAAATGATCATCCAAACTCACTCATACAATCATATATATATCGTGCCAAATAAACAACAAAATTCATCTTTCTACAGTTCACATATTCAGGTCTATACAGTCTATGATTCAGGTACATATAGAGCCTGACATCTAGTGGACACTACCAGGAATTGCATCAACGGCAACAATTGCTAGTGATAAGTCCTAAGTATGATTACAGATCAGCAGTGAAGTAGGTACCTTAAATATGAGTACAATGGGGCAAAACTGACAGTGACTATATCCAGAAAAATACAGTGATATACACAACGAATTATTTGTTGAATTTTATCAGTGTGCATGCATACAATACCTATATCACACATGCACAGTAAAATAAGCCATGAATAATTGGAAAATGTGCTTGGCACACTGTAAAATGATGAATATGGTTCAATATGTCCAGCTGAATCTTAAAACCTTAAAAAATAAAACAAAACAAAAACACACTTGAATTCAGCTAATCATGCTCAATAAGGGAAATTTCACTAATTATGGTGAGACACCAGGGGGTGATGGTAAGAAATGCAGACATATGACTGGATGTGATTCAATTTTGAAGTCATAAAGACAAAGAAAACTCAATATTTAACCTCCAGCAGTTCAAATGGAACCTACAACATAGTTGGTGAGAAGGATGGCGTGATTTCATAAAAACGATAAAACGGCTGACAATTACAAGCCACGCCTCGCCTTTACTTACTCAGTCAAAAGTAGCTGAAGGCTATGACACTTAGGGAAAGTCCCATTTCTTTATTATTTCCCCTACACTTCTTTTTTGAATGTCCCTTGCCCTTTGGAACAGAGTTACAGGGTAGTGGTTGAAATACATTTCCCTCTGAAATTTGACAACCTTTCAAGACTCTGATACATCATCAGTAGTCATTGATGGTGTCATAAAAAGACACAAGTTTGTGTCACGATGCCCTCTTGAGCTGTGGTTATTTCTCTTGCGGGGGTTATAGGCATCCTTTTGCAGTTGTCAGCAGCAAATCGGGAACATGTAAGAAAAAGAAGACGTCTTTGACAACTGGGAATGCTGCTGAATCAGTTTCATGTACGTAGGATAGATTTCAAACACGTTTTGAGGTTGCAAATGAGCTACACAACATGCTTGCAAGCTATTGTAGTATATGTAGTGTCTAATAAATAACAAATAAATGACTGTTTACGTCATTTATTTGTGTGCTGATTGTGTGATGATTTGTGTGTACCTGTCCAACCAGTTCTTCCTTTCTCTAATTATACGTGCTAAATTTGGAATCATCATACTACAGACTAAGACGCACACTCTTTAAATAGTTACTAGAAAACCTAAAACAGACACACAATGTGTAATTAAAGAAACAAACTAAAGTTGAGATATTTATGTTCTTGGCAGGCCACTTCACACGTTTTTCAGAGGAGACAATGGTAGGGAAGACACATCGTTCTTCCTCAATCCTGGAGTCTATAAACATTTCACGAAAACACACAGTCACACTCTCATAACTTCCGCGATCCAAGTCTAAAACTGCATTAGCGTGGCGTAAAAAAACAGTCTAACCCAGTGGCGTGCACAGACTTCTTGAAGGGCAGGCGCGAAAAGAAAAAAAAGGACACATACAGCACGTTCTCACCTTAGCACGCATTTTGGCTCCCAAGAGGGCACTTTAGCACATGTTTTGGCTCTCGAGAGGGCACCTTAGCACGCATTCTGGCTTCCGAGAGGGCACTTTAGCACACGTTCTGGCTCCCGAGAGGGCACCTTAGCACGTGTTTTGGCTCTCAAGATGGCACTTCAGCGTGCGTTTTTCAACAATTGGGCCATGAGGGGGGGTGACCGCCCCCTCTGCCCCTCCCTTGTGCACACCACTGGTCTAACCTCTAGAAGAAATCCAGTTGTTTCTAGAGAAATCAGTCAATGTAGTCAATGCAGTTCTGCTATCAGTCCACTAGATGTCCTACCTCTTCCAGTGGTAGATTATAGAATACGGTCTAGACCTGCTCTATGTGAAAAGTGCCTTGAGATGACTTTTGTTGTAATTTGGCATCATATAAATAAATTTTGATTGATACAGATTGATTGTTAGATCAAATTGATTTAGGATCACTTGAAAATAAGCAATATGGGTAAAACCATTTTAGGTGGAGGTCTTATATTCTCTCAGTCAGGTGTCATATTGAGACACATCTGGTGACAAAGCTTTAACCACCATCTTAAGAGATCTTATCACCCTGTTTCCTAGTGTTTACTGCACTCTTGTGGCTGCTTGATGAAATACAACCTACAGTCACAGAAGCAGGTACTAAAATGCACACCAACATAATTGTGCATTATACTGAATGGTGTTCCTAATAGTTTGTTGTCATCATGTATGTGCACAGGCATTAAAGTTCTCCATCGCTATGACGGATTTCCATCAATTTGATTGCTGAAAGGCCCATATATGAGATCAATGCAGATCCAGAATTACAGAGGTATTATATAATATATAACGTGATACCCTACATCTATCTATAAATGACAGGAACGTCTGTTTGTCCGGTTGTCTGATTGTCTGTTATTTGCATATCTCTCGAACCGTTCATCCGATTGATTTCAAACGTGACAGATGTCTTGCTACAAGCACGAGTAAAGCCCATAAGGTGCTAAAATAAAACACAAACGATTTCTGAACATTTATACCTCCTACCCCCACTGTGGTTATACAGACCACAATATACCTATTAATTCCTGTAATCTTTTCTATTTCATTTAGAAAAGAGCAGCAAGGGTTAGTGGGTGAAATATAATCTTGTTCATCAGGAGAACAATTTGCTGTTTTCTCAGCTGTCTCCACCTTGTTTAAACTAAAGTAACCATAAAAAAGGTTTCTATGCTTTAATCCCTGAATGTGCATGGAAAGGGGAAAAAATAGGATAACTATTCAGTGCTTTACAGTATACTGCCACCACCACCCACTGTGACCTTAATAATAAACAGTACAAGACAGTACAAGTACAATCATCTCCTTTCTGACAATGTCACCAAAAACTGAAAATGTATAAGCTTCGTAAAACTAGAATTTATGGCAGAGCTGTAGTATTTGATTGCACAGGTGTACCAAATGAAGTGGCCAGTGAGTGTAAATATGTAACCATCAAACTTTTAATCAACTTATATTTGTTTAATCCAACCTTAAAGAAACTATGAGACTTGTGTCAGATAACACATCTGGTAATGTGCAGGTTTGTAAACAGGAAGTATTATCAATTCTCAAATGAACAGGAACCCAGAGATCATCAACTGAAAAGACTACAAAAGAACAGTTTCTAGTGATGAGGATGTTGCTGTGGTCTCATCAGAGTGAGAGAAATGCATGAATGTTTTTCTTCTTGCTATGAGAGACCTCTGGCTTTAGATTTGTATTGTAAGCCATGAAAGACAGTTCTAGTTCTATTGCCAGTATGTCTTTAAAAAGTCAGATCAGATCAACAATTACAGCAAGGTTTCTAGAGCAGCAATCCTCTTAGCTTCAGGTAGTAGTGCACTGCAGATATCAAGTCTTTGATGTTCTCACGCTCTCTAACTGTGAAACACTCTTGACAGAAAGGGAAGGTTTTATTGAGGTTAGGAAGTCACTTTCTTATCTCACTGTTCTTTTGAAAAGTTCCATTCTCTGTTTCTGAGTACCTGATCTCCCCTGCTGTGAATCTGGTTCTATACTCCGCATATTAACACAGCAGGTATGGCTATCTTTTACAGTACATTCTTTCACTGATTTTTATAATATTTCACTGAAGCTCACACTCTCTGGCTAGTTTTGGGATCAGATCAGGTTAACAGCCACGTCAAGCTTTAAAGGATAATTACCGTTTATTACAACCTGGACCTTATTTCTAGCATAAAATACGATCATTTACTCACCCAGACAACTTTGGTGTCATTTGGAGTTGTTCGGACGAAATTAGCTCCAGTGGAGCGCCGCGTATATCTGTATAATGCGAGTACACGGGGCACCGAAGCGCAGCCTCTATATAACGCATTATCTGCCGCAAAACTAGCAAGCCCGTTGTAGCATGTTATCAACATCCGGGGTCTGTAGGTTGACCTACTAACCTCTGATCTGGATGATGTCATTTCCAAACCTCTCTACCACAGCCCGGTTTATCATTGAGCGGAAATCCTCCAGTTTTGCGATACAGATGTTTATTGACACATCCAGATGTGTATCTCCTGGCCTCACATGCCACCACAGGCTCGGAGGGGAATAACACTAACAAATCATAACAAAATATTGGTGAAATGAACTAGTTTCGCGGCAGATAATGTGTTATATAGAGGCTGCGCTTCGGTGCCCCGTGTACTCGCATTATATGGATATACGCGGTGCTCCACTGGAGCTAATTTCGTCCGAACGACTCCAAATGACACCAAAGTTGTCTGGGTGAGTAAATGATCGTTTTTTATGCTAGAAGTAAGGTCCAGGTTGTAAAAAAGGTAATTATCCTTTAACCTATATGAATCAGTTTCTGTGATTTCTCAGTGGCAGTTATCACATCTATGAATTAACATTCCCTGTCAGCTGGGTTCTTACCTTATTCAACACCATACTATCTGTATCTAGACTACTTAGGCTGCTACATACAAACGTGACATGTCTCATTCTCTCTATCATCTATCAAACATACCCTCCCATATACTGGCAGTCTATTTGAGAGAAAGACCACATCACTCCTATTTTAGCTGACTTGCACTGGCTTCCTGTTTCTTTTCGAATGGATGTTAAGGTCCTTTTAATTGTCGACAAAGCTTTAAATGGTATAGCACCTTTATACACTAGCAAACTTTTAATGCCATATCAGCCACAGAAAGCTCTGAAATCTTCCACAACTGATTATTTGGTTGTGCCCAATGCAAGCAAAGTGCACCTTCATGCACCACAACTGTGGAACACCCTGCCCCTGTCCATCAATGGACATTTTTTTTTACCACAAAGCTTTTAGTTAATATGTGCTTTATCTTGTATTTTACACCTGTTTTTATTTAGTTTCCCCTTTTAAATTAATTTGAACTTTTATCTCTTATTATCTGTTTCAATGTTTTTATTTATTTATCTATTTTATTCTATATTATTTTTAACCCATGCTATTTATTTTAACTTGCTGTACTTGTTTGCTCTTATTTTATTGCTTTAAATGTAAAGCACTTTGATCTGTATTTTATGAAAGGTTCTACATGTAAAGTTTTTTTTATTTTTTATTATTATTACTATTATTATTATTATTATTATTATTATTATTGTTGTTGTTGTTGTTGTTGTTGTTGTGTATACTGCACATTTTCCCTCTGCTATGACAGGACTGCTTTCTTTTTTCCTCCCTGGCTGTTGCATCTTCTCTCTGAACAGTAGATGGCAGCATTCCTTCAAGCAAGATTTATGAGCTAGATGTTTTTAAATCAGGGCAGCTAGTATTATTAGCCATAACAGAAAATAACCAATCAAATGATGCATTTTCTTCTTAGTAGAAATGTAACTAAATATATTTTTGGTCATGGTCATGGTCAGTTAGGAAATCACACTGAGTGAAATTGATGATTTTCCTGATAGCTGCAGTGGGTGTCACATTGTAAACACCTTAAAGCTGCATCCATATATTTTTATTTTAACAATGGATCAAATGAGTATGTGTTATGTGAAAGGTGTCACTCATAGTTAAAAACTCACAGAGAATGATCACTGATAGCAGCAGGCGGTAGTGCTTTCACTGGAAAAAGTCACACTAAAAAATATAAATCCTTTCAACATAAAAGTCTGAGTGAAGTCTCTTTATCATTTTAAATTAAGTCACAAAATAAAACCTTTTGTTCTGACACAAACAAATGTTGTCTTGATTAAATATCACATATCTTAGTTTGGTTTATTTAAATTTGGTCATTTATTGAAATGCTTAGGAAGTTTGAAGTTATAAATCTATTTCAGCTTAATTAATGTGGTCCATTGTGTAAACCCTTTGATTTTGTTTATTTAGATAAAATGTATTAATTGTCTGAACTGCATCAGAAGGTCTTTGAACACGCAAACATTTGTGTTGGTTTATTTATATATGTCTTCATTTATTGAGCTCCTTTGTTAATTCTCTGAATATTGGACTGACGTTCATCATGTGAATAGAAACACAACTCTAAATGAATAATAATATTGTTCTGTGTAAATGAGTAACTGTTTGCTCTAGGTCAACTTTATAAGTTTATATAATTATGGCAATATTGTGTGTACAACTTGTTTCACAGCCCTCAACTGGTCAATATTGCATTTGCTCTGCCAGCCAATCAGAGACAAACATTTGGTTTGCCCACAAAAAAACTGTATATACATTTCAATCACTGTAATTTTAAAGAGCTCAGTTCTACCCTTTTCTCTGCACCTTAAGGTTCACATATTGTCTTTAAACAAGAGTCAAGTATGAAAATGAACATTGAAACCTGTCGTTCTTGCTGTAATCATTTCTCCTGTTCATACTGACCATTAGACGATCACTTCATAATGTTTATCTGAAGCTAATATGAACCTTCAGCCATGTAAATGAGTCAAATCTTCATCTTCTATGTTTCAACGTTACAGTGTTTTTAGTAGCAAAATCTTTTTGTTACTATACTTCCACCACAGCTCAACAGGAAACACTAAGAGGGAATTTGATGGTAAACAGACTGTAAATGTGTCAGATATCACTTGATATGACTAACTCACACTGATGAAGCTCAATAGAAGCTGATCATCTACTTTTAAATGACTGTGTGAACACACTGTGGATTTAGTCCTCCATCACTTCCATTGAAAGCACATTTGAAGGAGATCTTTTAATAGTCAGTATGAACAGGAGGAATGATTACACTTTTAGTATTCATATGAGCACCTGACTTGTTTAAAGCACACTTGACAAATTGTGATCCTAATATTCAGGGCTTTGGCTGCAGCTGGATGATCATTTGGATTCCTGGCTTTAAGTCGGACAGCCAGGTATGGTTGGCTCTCTGCAGTTTGAGCAGTTCAGCAGTCTGATTTCCCACATGGCTGCTAGAGTTTCTTACTGTGACAGATAAAAAATGAATTCAGCTAAAGGAGATCTCATATTCAACATCTTCCAATCCAGCTGCAGGTTGTTCTTCTTTTTTTATCTTAGTCTTGTTTTTTTAATTTGAAGTATAACTGCATAAAGTTATTTGGCTAGTGGCTGACTCATTTATTCTCCTTATACAACAGACACTCAATTGTTTGCTGAACTGTGAGCAGCAAATTGAGATTGACACTTATTCATCATCATCATTTTGATTTTCACATCTATAGAGATTGTTACCACAAAGCACTGTATATATGGACTCTATATTTAAGACAATTACATAATCCATTCTTTGATGGTATTTTTAACTATTCATTTTGATCCAACCCTATGCTTGATCTTCACACTTCAATCATTCCCTCTGGTCCATGTCTTCAGTCACATATCTCCAGCCGCCATGTCTGTATTTACAGTACATCTCCTGACCTCTCACTCCCCCTCTTTCAATTTAAGTGCATTTTCCCTGCCTGTCTTCTCTTCCTCCTGTTTGCCATAGCATGCTCTAAGTGTGCTTTTACAGACAGCTCCCCTGCTGCCTTCCTTATAGCACCACTTTACAAGAAGACATCCCTACATGCATGCCTATCTCCCTCTGTCCTTCTTTTCTTTTTAGATGAACTTCATACAGACACAAAACAATGCACAGTGTAATACATTTACAATGACACGCTTCCCTCTTGTTACTGGTTGTTAATAATTCACTGGTGTGGATGGGACTGTATTAACCTCTGAACCTGATCCAGCTGTACATCCTCCTGTGTTATTTGGTGTAGGTGTATGAAACAGACTGAATAGTGAATGCAGAGAACAGCTCAAACAGAGAATTGCCTGAGTGCAGTTTTCATATACACATAAACCCTTATAGTTCCTGCATAGGGCTCATATAACCACCTAATAATGTTTAGTATTTTTATTTGCATTTTATTTTTCAAAGCATGTTTCTTTCAAACAAACAATAACATACAGAACAGAACATTTTTAAGCCCTTATAGTTCCTGCATAGAGTTCATATCAGCCACAACATGACATGTAATAAAATGAACAGACTGAAAGATAGCTGAGCTTCTATACCTGCTGTATCTAATTTGATACACACATTTTCAACCACAAAATAATCTACTAAATATTTACTAATTTAACATTGCATCAATCCAGTAACTATTCCTATTGAAGTATCATTAACTATTTCAATAATTTCTTAGCTTTACTTTTTCAAAATCAGCAAAAATATCCAGGCATCAAAATTGTGGCTCACTGATTAACAACTTTCATCTTGGATGCCTCAAATAAAATACCCCCTGGTGGTTTATCTGTGTACTACATGTATCTGATGATATCAGGTTTCTACACTGATGATGTAGAGCTCTCTAAAACTCATGTATCAAATATGAATCGCTTGGCACTACAATGTGTCATGTCTCTGAGGGTTAAAAATCGGACTTATGCATCAACTTGTAGAATTGAATTGGTTTATTACCAGAGATCCACCGTACATTTAATTTTCATACACATATCAGACGTCATCAGCCAGAACACAAACATTTCCTGTTTTTATGACATTGGAAAGCCTTTTGCACACAAAGGTCTAATATTTCACACAACCACCTTTCTCTTCTTGCTCCACAGAGACTGATATCCAGCCTGCCAAGAGTCAGGCTGGCTTCCTGTTCCCAGCACCTCGCCCAAAATGACTTTGCACAAACTATCTGACCTTACAATACCATAAACCTTAACTACCTAAACTGTTTAGCAGTTGGAATCTGTGGCAATGCACAGGGTTATACATATGCTGATATACAATGAGCTGCTAAATACATACAATTTAGTACAATATTTATCTGTGAAATATAGTGCTGTACAACATATACAAGTAGCATAAAACCAGAAATAAGTACATGAAGTAGGCAGTGTGCAGTATAGTAAAGGTGCTTCTTACTTTCAGTGCCTGTGCATTGACTCTTGGTTATGATTAGTTTTATTTGTGGCTAAATGAAAAGGAACAGCTCTGTCGAAGTTGCTTTTCATTTGTTTTTGAGGGGAGGTCATGAAGGAAATGTTGCGGCTGCATCCGACTCTCTGTGTGATGAAGGAGTCCACTGGCTCACGTCTGTGCTCCGACAAGACCATCAGCAGTTCAGTCAACACTTCAAGCTGACTGTCCCGTGGTGTGATGGAGGTTTTGGAGATGCTATCGCTGATGTTTTAGAAGCAGGGCACACACTATCGCCAGGCAGTCCCTCTGGTTTATCGACTGGAAAGTTTAGATATGTATTACATGTAAGATCAAACGGGTGTGTGCAGCAACCATACTCAGCAGAGGCCCAGTTAACTGTGGCAAATGCAGCTGCAAGCAAGTTGAGACCTGACTAGCAGGATGGTGACATCCAGGTTTGTGCTTGGGTTAGTGAGGCGATCTGGTTGGCAGAAGCAATGATTTCTTGTATTATTATTATACACACTCACAGCAGTACTTGATCGTTTTTGAACATTCACACACTAAGATGACAGGTGTATCTTAGTGATGACAGGTGTATTGTATACTGATGTTAATGAGTCGGCTGCCAGCAGGATATCTCCGTTCATTCCATTCAGATGAGCTGATCTGTGTGAACCTCGTCATGAACCAGCCAGTAATTCTATGAGAAAAAAATAATGACTGAAAATAAAATGAAATAATAATGACCAAAAATAAGTAAAAATAAAAATAATAATGACCAAAAATAATGACAAAAATACAATAAAATAATAATGAAAAAAATAATAAGTAAAAATAAAATGAAATAATAATGACAGAATAATGACTAAGATCAAATTAAATATTATGAAAAAAGTATAATAATGCAAAAAAAAAAAAAAAATATTAACAATAATGACTACAAATACTATTAAATGATAATAATAAACATTATGTGAATGATGAAAAACAACTCATTGCAACAGTAGAATGGATTGAAATATATATATTTTTTAATTATTTGTTATTAGTGGGATAGATACAAATACAAATATATGTACATATTTATCACAAATTGCAGGGGTAGCTCATCATTTTAATATTGTTTACATTACAGGGAAATGACTCACAATGAAAGAAAGAGGAGAGAGTGGTGAGATAAAAATAAAAAATAAATATAGTAAATATAGTAGAACAGAGCAGAAGAGAAAGGAAAAAGGCTGAACTGGTGGAGGAAAGACAGAATGAGAGGATCCATAGAGCAGAATCAGGAGCAGCTGCAGAAAGGCCGTCGTCCAAATGTGAGATTTTCAGCAAAAGCTTGGAATGTCTCCCAATCTCCTGTGCAAAGACAAGTGAAGGGTCATGTAAAAGGCTTTCTGCAGGCCTGTTCTAGAAGTCCCGTGCTTTCAACAGATGCAAAGAGAGAACCGGCTCCTTTCTCACAGAGGCTTATCGGTGACAAGCACTGATGTGCACAACCTTGCTTTTCGTTATGCAAAGGCCAACGCTGCCAGAAGTTTCTCAAAAAAAAAGAGAGCAGAGGATACTGTTGGTTTGAAGGAGTCATAAAAAGAAACAGAAACCTGAAGCCCTGTCTGCTGCAGCCTCCTCTGGAATGAATCATACAGTTTGTACAGGTGGCTCAAACAGTGTGGCATACAAATTATAGATGTTCCATCTCATGTCAGGATTGCAGGTCTGCTTTGTGTCAAAGAAGGTGGTGCAGGAGCAGAAAAGCAAAAAAGAAAAAGCATAACTGTGCTGGCTGGTTTTAATGCTGCTGGGACATTCATCCCATTCATGGTCACCTTCAAAGGACAGTGTCTCTGAGGAAAGTGGATTTGTGGAAATCCAGACCAGGCTTGTCCTGGACCAGCTCCTAGTTTATGCTGCTATAGGCTTAAACCCGACGAGTACAGTTCAGACCTGCTCTATGTGTAGAGTGCCTTGAGATGACTTTTGTTGTGATTTGGCGCTTTATAAATAAAGATTGATTGATTGATTGATTGATTGATTGATTGATTGATTGATTGATCATTAACGCTTCTGAAAATGAATCATCTCACAATTTTTTTAAGAATGGGGACAGAGGTTTGATAACTGATCAAAGGAGGTAAACATGTTCCTCTGCTGGATGGTGATTGGCAGTGTTGTGTGTAATGCAATACTTTTAAAAAATACTTTTTTGAACCTTATGCATTAGGTCCACAATTTAAGTACTCAGTTATTATGTTATGTTTTCAAAAAGGTAATCTGTTATTATTTTAACCAACTATTCTTGTAGTTATCTTTTTACCACAAGAAAAGAAAGTCCAACACAAAATTACACTGTTACATAGAAATATTCACATTATCTTGAATTTCATGGGAAGAAAAAAAAAAGCAAGAACATTCCAGTAACATGTAAGTTGTATGTGTTGGCCTGTAGCAGTGATGTAGATGTGTTTAAAAGCTTGGATGTAGTTCATAACATGTATGTGAGCATATGTTTGAGAAGCTACATTGGTCCAATAAAGACTGTAAATGGAACATTGTGTGTGTCATTCCTGCTATTAGTGTAAAGATTTACACATGATGATCCAGACTTGACTGTGTGATGATGGTACACTCATTATATTTAAAGGAAGTCTGGACTAAAAGTACATGAGGAATCACAAAGTAACACTAAAGTACTCTAACCAGTTACTGTTCTCACAAGGTAATGATGTAATATAACTGGTTACTTTTTAATTACAGTGACTTTGTAATGTTACTAGTTACCTTTTAATGGCAGTAACTTTGTAATGTAATTAGTTACTTTGAAAAGTAATGTTCTCCAACACTGGTTATTAAGTGGTTGTGGTCAGTGTTTTCAACTTGGAGCTTCTTGAGCTCATGAAGCAAAACAATCATCATTGCTGACAGAATAACAATTTGGACACATGATACGTTTAATATGAATAAAGTTTGAATTCAGCAGCTACCAATGAGAACTTCAGAGCTCTGCTGACTGACTCCTGCATGTCAGGGAGAGACCAGAGACCAGATTTGACACAAGTCAGAAAAAAATGCTTTAAAGAGAGAAAAGTAGACAGTAAAGCTTTTAAGAATGAATCAGTAATGAACACTTTGATCCAGTGTCTAGACAGAAAGTGTAGTGTTAGCAGCACATTCAACAGCAGCTACACAGGAGGCGTTCAGGTACACGGTTGAGCGAAGGTCACTTGTGTTTTGGAAACGCTTCGAGCTCAATACACAATGACTGATGTAAAGCTCATAAAACAGAGCAAACCTTCAAAACCAATTTGTCTCATATATTCAGAGAGTGTGAAGCGCCACTACAGAAAAAACACAAATCTTTGAAGCAAAGTCACTCAAATCTGAACTGAAGGCACAGAAAATAGGAACGCTATATGGTCCTTTTGATTCATTTTAGGAGGTTATTATATTTGTAAACGCAGCCCTTGTTTTACTTAAAGTCCATGTAAAGTAAGAATAAATACGTGTTCTGAGTTTGACATACCACAGAAAAGTGTGTTGTTAACCACCCTGCCAAATTTGAATGATTAAAAAAATGGCCAAATATATGAAATTAGGCTTCAAAGTTGTGTAAAAATCAGCCTCTTTCTCTACTACCAAACGCTGTGGGAGTGCCCGCTGCGTCCGCTGAAATCCCGCCCCCTACCTATCAAACTCACCTGTCAATCAAAGTCACCACCTCTACCAGAAACATGGACACTACGTCTGAGAGCTTTCTGCTGTTAGCTCGGCGGCTAGCTCAGCGGATAGCTTGGCGGCTAACTCGGTGGCTAACTCAGCTAACTGGCTAACTGTAGACTGTAGTAGTAGTAGTGTGCGCTGAATGTATTTATCTACATCAGCCACTAAATCCAGAACACAATAATCTTGAAACACAGTTTGTGAAGCCTAGCTCCACAATTCAAATCTAAATGGTTGAAATGCTTTTTACACCTTTTTTAGAAAGACATTTATGACCTATTTAATGTGTTTGGAAGAAAATGTCTGAATTCACTTTACACGGTCTTTAAAATTAGTTAAAGATTTACTATCAGAGGACTATACCTATTATTTATATTATCTGTGTATAATAGAACATTAGTTTCATACTGTTTCTATGTGTTGAAGTAACAGCTGGAGGCCAAGCAAACACACCATACTGAACAGTCACTGCACTAATATCAGCATATTGACACAACTGGGAAAACAAACTAGTAGTATAGAAATATGGAGCAACATGCATAATTCAATGAGGTGACACAAGGGGAGGCACTGACGTCATCAGAAGAAATTTGATTATACAGTAGAATGGTGGAATTGGTGTAGTGGATTGTTTGTAGTAACGGTTCAACCCAAAGATCAATTCTTGGTAGGCCACAAAGGTTTTGTGCACTAAGTGGGAAGCGGATAGAGGGGTTTCTTGTTTAATGTAAATAATTATGTAAATTATTCATGGGTATTTATTTAGGTGTGTGTATATTATTGATAATATATTTATATTTGAGTGGTTTCATATTTATTATATTAATATGGGCGTGTATCAAGGTTTCCCTTAGGAAAATGTAGTTTATACAAGTGTACTTATTTTATACTAAAACTGAAGCAGTATACTTGAAGTTTACTTTTATATACTATATTTTATATACTTAAGAATAGTATATTGAAGTATACTTGGCTTATACTGAAAAGTATAAAGAAAAGTCTAAGACTAAGTACATTAATACTAAGACTTACACTTATACTTTAATACTAAAGCTTATACTTGTACTTTAGTATACTTTTTACTTCTTTCTGCCACAAAGTACTAATACTTCGTATATCTTGATCCAAGTACAGAATAAGGTCAAGTCATTGACTCGTGCTTACATTAGCTTTGAGGTATTACCCCTATTATAAAATGATATGTTCAACATCATATAGAACTAGTACAATGGCACTATATAGAAGAGTGTACTTGTGGTATACTTTAAGTATACTTTTGTAAACTTAAAATTACCTTATAAAGTATACTTAAAGTATACTTTTATAAACTTAAAAATGTTCCAATTTAGTTAAAAGGGGTATTAAATTAGAATACTATCTAATAAAATGTTGGTGATAATTACTAATAATGAACAATGTTGTATCTGTTAAAAGGGTACTTGATTGTTGACCATCATATGCTAAAGATGATCAAATCTGAAGGCATTATGTTAAACAAAGAAGTATATGTGATTCTGCAACTACTGAGTGATTAAGTACTTTATGATTCAATAAATATACAAAACCACAATATACTGTATATGATTAAATATAATCTGTACTTGTATTATTATTATTATTATTATTGAAAAAGAATGCAGTAAGAAAAGTAACTGGGCAATATTGAACTTGAAGTGACCTGTGGTAGATCTGCTGAGTTAGCTGAACAGCAGCTGTGGAGAGTATTGGGTTACACAGGATAGAAAAAAACAAAAACTCAAAGCCGAGAATGACGAAAGCCAAAAGGCTCCTCAGGATCTGATGCACCTGCAAACCATGGAGTGAATACAGCAGCCACTAGGGCATGTTTGGAGGCATCTTAGAAACAGGTGCCAAGGGAATGAGATGTGTGTGTTGAAAGAAAGCTGATTGGTTGAAAGTACACCACGCAATGGGTCAGCAATATTGACAGTATAAAAGATGCCCCAAATTTGAGTTCTTTGTGTCATTTATGCATAGATTCTTCTGTCTGTGTATAATGATTCTGGGTTTTGCTGTTGACAATAAAACTTTAACTGCATTCAGCTGGACGGCTCCTGGTGATTCCTGATTGAATTTTTTTGGACTTCAACATTTTTTGAACAACGAGAAACTTATTGATATTTGAGACGACAGTAGTAAACTTGCTACAGTATACTTACTACTATACTTATACCACTTACACTCAAGCATACTTAATAAAATGAACTTCATGTATACTACTTTTTGCTAAGGATTTACATGCTGGGTAGTAATCAGGAGGTAAATGTGTATATAAAGGAGTCGTTCTGTGTATGATGGTTGTTGCTGAAGGATGTTGGTGTATGTGAACATGGTGTGCTGAAAATAAGAAAAACAACCACTGTCTCTTGTTATCCTCATTGGTTGCCTCGGCCGCTCGAGCCAGTTAACAGTGCCCCACTGCACAATTTTAAAACTACGTGATTTTATAAATTTATGAATTCTAATTATGAAGAATCCTGCTGTAGAATTCTGCTGTGGAGCTCAGCAGAAGGGTATGTTTTTAATTATTTTGTGGTCATAGAAAAGTATAAAAAAGTAATAAAATATTAGATGAGATAAACTTTAATGTCCCGTGGGAAATGTCTTTGTGTTACACAGAGCTGCAGTCAAGCAGTACATGACAATAGAATACATAGTCAAAATAATACATGAGTGACAGGACAATGCAGAGGTGCACTAATGCAATAATACTGCACACAGCTGCAAACACAAAACACATTACATATTGCATTAATGAGCAATACATGGCAGCCAAGCACTCAGATCCCAAGTTAAATACATCTCTCTACATGATATTGCATAAAACCCATGATAAAATGATTCAAACGCAGTTCACATTGTAAGAAAATAAATGAATTCTTTAACAAAATAAATAAATAAATATACATAATGTATAGATGAAAAACCAAGAGTTCCTCATTATTACACCTCTGCACTGAGCTTGAGGCACTACAACCATGAAGGTTGAGCTTGTTTATTGAGTTGTGCAATGTTAGTTGAGACAAAGGAAATCTGCTGGCTCTATAGCCTCTACCTGAAAGGAATAATTCATATTCCTGAAATAAGATATGTATGATCTGTCCTTCAGAATCTTGTACGCCTGTCTGAAAACTCAGGTGGTTTGAAGGGATGGAAACTTCCTGTTCTCTATCAGCTTCATAGCACTTTTCACCATGTTAGCAGCTGTAGTTTTCAGCTGGACAGTACGTTTCCTCTATGTTCAAATTCAACAGATTTTATTTGGATTTCACACTTTTAATGTTTATTTCCTAAAACTGCATTATTACTATGGCAAAAAACGAGAAAAACATAGAAAATGGATGTATGGATGCACATTCATTTAAACTGAATGAGTTAATTAATGTATAAAATACGTCTGTCAATCAATTAAAATATTAATCACATGATTGTCACGAGTTTAAATTAATCGTACAATTTTTATTTTCTTCTAAATGTACTTTAAAAGGGATATTGTCATGTTTTTAACACTCTTAATAACATGGGAGTGGATGCATATGTTTGCTTTATGCATATGTCTGTTTATTATTATTCAAACAATCCAGAACAATGAAATACTGCATGCTGTCAGGTATGATATCAGTTTGGAGCTAGTTACATTCACTCACCCATTCACACACCCATTCACACACACACACACACACACACATGCTCATACACACACCTTTGTCACCTTTGGTCTCTCTGTATCAGCTGTATGTTTGGTATTTGAGACTCTGCTTGTTATCCTTAAACGTTACTGCTGCATTGCTTCCTTATTCATAAACTACAGGCAGGGACAAGGGTCAAACACAACGTGCACGTGTTAAAGAAAACAAAGCCATTGAAATGAACTTGATTTATTAACACGTTAACTTTGACAGACCTAGTAAACAATCATGTCCCACTTTACCAACAGAAGTGTCCCACTCAACCTGAAAGTCACACTTTGATGAAAGATGCTATGAAATGGGAGGCTGTTAAGTTTGTTTGACAAATGATATCATTTAAGCAATGGTTTGCCAAAAAACTGTCCCCCCTTCATAAAAATAGACTATGTCTGTCCAGCTGATTTATTTAACAATGATCAAATCCAACAGGAATCCATCAACAGTGAAGCTTTTCTAGCCAGGTGAGCTGCTTTGAGTGTAAAAGTGTTTAACCTTGAGAAGGGCTCATTATCCTGTTTAAAGAGGATCACCTTTAACTGTTCTTCAGACCAGAACATCATGTGATTGTTCATTATCACACTTGACTCTTATGGACCAGGATCTGTTTGATTAACCAGTCAGATGAGAGTAACCCATGGAATTCAATTATTCATTCTCTCTAGATAGATTTAAATGAATATGTGACATCAAGGCTCAAGAAATTGATTATCACTTTCCATTCAAGCTTAGAAATTAATAAGACTGTATGGATGAACCTCATTTTCATTTTTAATGAAGAAGGGCGAGGTGAGGTGATGAGGGCAAAGATAAAATGAAGAATAAGCAGTATGACAGGAAGTGGTTATCTAATTAATTAAAGACATTCAAGTCTAACTGTAGCTGGACTGGTCACCTGAATGTAAGCGACGCCATCGAGCCAAGCTTACCGGTCATCTATTTCTTCTAAATGATAATTTATAATATCTCATTAGCAGATACACAATCATTCTGCTAACATTAAACCTTACATACTGTTCAGGGTCAGATTTGACCTATTTGTATATTTGATAGCTGTAGAAACACCATATACACATTTCTATTAACCAGACTTTTCCTAATGTGACTCATAGTTTAGAAAAATGGAAATAAAAGCATCTTCTTTTTAATTTCTGTGCAGCTGATACACATTTTTATGTATGCACATTTGACCTGTGTTTATTCAAAAATTCAAAAATTTGTTGTATTCATCATATTCTGTAGATAATGAATGCCTGTCTCTTTACCACAAGATGAATCAAACAGAAGTATGACTCAAACAGGTATTAATGACTGATGGGGAATTTATGAATGTGGATTGGTGTAAAGACTAATTATGAGTCAGAATATGAACAGTATTCTGTATGTAAGGGTTAACATAACATTTAACACCTCCATGTAAAATGAATCAACATGTTTACCAGATAATGCTCATCTGCCTTAACAACACAGTTCACATTTTTAGAACTGCTAATTTATTAAATTGGAGTTGGACAGCATGATGATTTCACTGAATGACAAACATATTGAGGGATCAAATGAAAGGCATGTTATAGTTAGGCTACAGAGAAAAACTCATTCACAGTGGTGAGTGGGGAGCTTGGGAAGTGACACATTTACATGCATTATTAGAAAAACAGTATAATGAACACCTTCAATATCATATAAATGATTAGAAAAGTGTAGAACAGGAATCACATACTGTTAATTGGCTGGTTTTCATTATCAATATAGCTAACACCATTCTGATTCCCATATGAAAGCAGACTTCTTTGACTGTGGTCTGACCGACATTAGATTCACCCTGAAACTGAAAGAAAGCTGATTTATTTTTGTGTAGCAGAACACATAACATTACTTACCATCAGATGCTGACTGATCTATAGTTCAGTTTAAATGTATGAAACCCTTATACAGATGTACATGAATGAAGTCAATAATTATATATTCTTGTTTTCTTCATCTCCATTAGAAACAGTGACAAAACCCCCAAAAAAAGGCAGCTTCTGACTGAAAAGGCATATGCTTAAACATTAACTTATAACACCAACCTTTTTTACATGAATCTTTTGTGTTAATGAGGCTGCTGTGCATCGTGTCTAAATGTCTAAATGTGAACATCATTCTTGATTTAAAGATGCACTTCTGCTGCTATGCACCTTAACCGATGCTCTGTGAATTACCTCATTGCACTGATTTTGTCTATTGAAATTCTGCTATTTATTCTTTTATTCCTTTGACAATTTTGTTATACATCTTATAATGACAGTAAAGACTATTCTATTCTATTCTATTCTATTCTATTCTATTCTATTCTATTCTATTCTATTCTAATCTATTCTATACTTCCTCCTTCCCTGTGACACTCCACTTTAGGTTCTGCTCTGTTACATTAAGATACCAGTTTAGAGGAGCAGAAATGTGCTCAAAACATTCAGGGCTGAAGCTGTCGAAGCCCACAGGACCTACAGGATGGACACAAAGCTTTGACACCATGGTCACAGCTGCTTTTTGCTGAACATGAACAGAAATGAGATGCATCCAGTGTGTTTTGGAGGCAGTTCAACTTCTAGACTGAATATTGAAGAGAACATATCAGCTTTCATTAAGCTTCTGGGTGAATCTGATGTCCAGTCAAAAACAAATATTGAGGAGGACAAATTTCCATGTTTCATATATTGAGGTTTTAACTGTGTTGACTGATGTTTGGTTTAAATACCATAACAGCATGAAATTATGACTGTAATGTGTATATATACACAATAATATACTGCACAGGCCAAGCAGCGAATATAAGCACTGACAGTATGAGTACTGTGACTAATTCTCAAACAGTGAGAGAGAGACAGAAGCTGCATCTCTATTGCTCACATGTGCCACCTGGTGGTTGTTGGTGTGCACTGTAGCTACTAGATAAATCATTTCACTCACCTTCACTGCCACCTTCAGTTGAGATAAGTGACACCTGTCCTTTAATAGAGAAATGGCCATTAGAGACAGATGGAGAGAAATACCAAGAGGGAATGGATGAAACATGAATGAAAAGATGAAATGAAACAAGCAAAGTTGGACAAATGAATACTATCTCCTCCATGCACTGACTGCATATCAGCTACTGAAAGCATGTGTGTACATACTCACACTAATACATTTATGGCATAGTATATTAAACCAGATTCCAGTGGAAGGTGCTTACAATTGAAATCTGAAGAATAAGACTGAATTATCCTGAAAATGGGCTGCTGTTCTCCTACAGCACAAGTGGGCCTGTGTGCTCTAATTGAAGACAGATTATGTCGCATTAAAATGACAGAGCAGGCATGCAGCAGGGACAGAATGCGTTATGCATTTTTAAACAGTCACATGCACATGCACAATCATGTGTGTAAGTAGGTAGCGTGCCACAGTATAATCACACAGTAACCTACTTATCCCCTAACAACACACACTCACACAGGTACTATAGCTTGTCCTGAGAGTGCTTTGACAGGATGATCTCTATTTTACAAATTTTTAAAAAGCTGATATCACTTTATGTCATTGTTCCACCTTTGTAACAGGAATATGGCCACATTTACACTCACCAAGCACTTTATTAGGAACACCCATGCAGTCTATTGCAGTACAACAGCTCTGCCATGAATTCTACTTTTACAAGCTCATACACTTTCACTTTTTGTCTCCTTTATGTTTATTATTGAGGTGGTTTTGCACTGGAAAACACTGACCAAGGACATTTTCACATGTGGACAGTAACAGTTGGAGACCGACCCTCTGATTGGTGGACAACTTACTCTACATCCTGAGCCACAGCCACAAATGACAAATTATGTCCTTATTTGAAAGTAGGATCTACTTTATCATGGTCCTGCATAGCCTTCTTACATTTAAAAGAGAAGAATTTATAGAATTATTTGTCAACACAATTAGGCAATCTTTGTCTTTCTAATGTTGACCAGCTGTGCACTGCGCAAAGGTTACTTATTTTACTGTAGAGAGGAGGAAACGGAAGCACAATGACAGAATACACAGATTTTTTCCGCCCGTGTTAATATTTTTGGAGTGGAATATTTTTGGTTTTACTAACAGCATTGACTTTGTCACAAATAGTCTCCCATATGCCGTTTTTCTGATAATGTTTTTGATATAACTCAATATGTTTGTTAACCTCCACTAGAACCTCTAATTCCATGGGATCAAATTTCAATTTTGCGCTTGCAGGCTTTCTGCTCATCAGACCCTGAGGCACTAGTATTGCTGCAACAGCTTCTGGACAACAGTGGCAGCACTGAACACAATGATGCTGAGCACCATCTGAGATTTTACATGATTATGTCTTTGTCACTTTACATCTACATGGTGTTGTCTTTTTTCCACCTTAAAAGGACACATAGCGCACATGATTACACATGATGGTCTGGGATCAGGTCTAATAGTGGTGAAACCAGAGGCATGTTAATTATCTTGGAAAAAAATGCAGGATCATTTTGGTTTATTACAACTTGTGTCTTGTGTAGACTTGGACCTCATTCGTATTAGTTATTACTAGTTATTAATTAGTCATAAAAAACTATATTTATATACTGTATACTTTATACTGACCTTGTTCCTTAACAAATGTGAGGACAGTCTCAGTCTCAGTTGTAAACCAGCCATCAGTTTATTTAGATTATCTAAACCACTTTATTTGGAGGTCAAACTGACAGTAAGCACGCCCAAATGTCAGTAATAATTGCTCATTGAACAGGAAAAGTGTGCACACAACTAAGTACAGTTGGTCAAAGTTGAAGCAGATACTGTAGATAGCAAGTCTTTAAACTGTGATGGATGTTGAGAAGACAGACAATATTTTTACTATTCACCTGTGTTGTCTGACTTACACTGTGTTCACAGATCTCAGCAAATAACTTGATTATTAATACTGATATGAATGATGGCCAATAGACAGGTCTTAATGTCACTGTTATACAGGGTAACCCTTGTTTGTGTTCTCAAAAAAAGTTATTTCCACCGGTCCTTAGGAAAGACCTGGTTGGATATTTCCTCATCTCCCCTGTTCTCAGTCTCTTGATAAGACTTTTTGGATTATCCAGTGATCTGTGCAAATGTTTGCAAAAAGGTAATGATGTTCATTAGCCTTTCTCTTCTTGGTTGGTTATGCTGCTCTGCTGAGGCCTTTTTCATGTTCCCCTGAGACATTAACTATTATCTCTGTCTCTCCCTTTCAGCAAACAGCATCCAGAAATGCTTTTATGTTGATAAAAGATATCCTGCGCAGATATCCTTATTAGGACTTTGCCAGACCTTGACGTCGTCACTCATTGGTGTGTGGACGAGAGGGTGGAGCTGACCCTAAAGCTCGCTGATCTCTGCTGATTTGGTCAGCACTGTGCATTTATAGTGTATGAGAAACTGTGCAACAGGCATCACCTACCAATACTTGTCAACGAGCCAAAAACTGGGATCAGCCACAGTTGGATGTACAGTCAGCAAACCTATATGGACTGCTGTGAGGGATGAAGTTGTGGCTTCCTCTAGTGAAGATCAGTGGAAGCAGATTGTGGAGGTATCCCAGCTGTGTTGGGGCAATAGATGTTAAACACGTCAGAGCTTTGTGCCTCAGCCAACAGTGGAACTTCCTTCAGCTACTTACAAAGGATACTTCAGTTTCATCCTGATGGCTATGTTTGATGTTGAGTATTGGTTCGTAGCTCTAGATAGGCCTGGGCGATGATGCCAAAAATCAAAATCAGGATTTGATTGAACTTTTAACCTCGATTACGATTAATAAAGGATTATCTCCACCCTTGATGAACAATGATGTATTTTCACAGTTTCTTTAGTTTAGTATTCTCCAATGCTGCCCTCACACATGAGTATCTTTAGGGAGTGAAAAAAAAGATGTTTTAAGGTGTGATACATACACATACATTATATATGGATACGAATTAAAGCACATGACGATAATAAACAAAGAGAGTATTTATATGGGGTGGCTGTGGCTCAGGAGGTAGAGCGGTCATCCTCAAATTGGAAGATTGGTGGTTCGATTCCCGGCTCCTCCAGTCCACATGTCAATGTGCAAGACACTTAACCCCAAAATTGCTCCCGTTGCTGTGTTAACGGTGTATGAATGTGAATGAATGGTTAGATTCCCCTGATGAGCAGGTTGGTTCCCTGCGTGGTAGCTCCTGCCATCAGTGTATGAATGGGTGTGAATGGGTGAATGACATGTCATGTAAAGTGCTTTGAGTGGTCGCAAAGACTAGAAAGGCGCTATATACTGTAAGTACAGTCCATTTTTTCATAAAAAAGAAAAGAATATTTTTAAAGCCCCCACTTAAAAGAAAATCAAGTATGACATTTAAAGGGTAATTATGAAAATTGATGGTATTATCCTTTGTGCCCTAATTGCATTACCATTCTTTATTTTATTAGGTTTGATAAGAAAAAAATCATTATAATAATGGCCAATCACATTGCTGAATTGCAGGTCTACAACTACAACCACTCCAGAGCCAGGCAGGCAGTTGAGAATGCCTTTGACATCCTGGCTGTAAGATGAAGAGTGTTCAGGAAGGTCATGGAGTGTTCTGTTGAGACAGCAAAGGACACAACAAAGGTATGTGTGGCTCTATACACAATTACCTTTATGGCATTGACCAACTCCAGGCAGAGAGGACAAGGTGCATATGCAGCACCTTGGTGGATGAAGGGGATGTCCCGCGAGATTGGAGGCAAGTGGAGGGAGACACAAACCTCCTTGATCTAGGACACCTCACTGCTGACCATGCAATGTGACTTGGCATTGAGGTGCAGAACAGCCTGAGGAACTGTTTTGGACGGACACAAGGAGAGTGCACTTTGAGGACACTGTCCTCCAGCAAAGAACACTACATTAGTACAGTACTTTTCAGTTTGGGGGTGCATATTGTTTTTTTCAGTGTTTGTAATTACCTGGTACACAGAGGATCTATGATCTCTTCTGGACACTCAAGTTAAAGTCTGTGTAAAGAATAAACATGTGTACTGAGTTTGACCAAAAATATGGATGCTGTCTTAAGAGCTTTCTCCTGCTAATTCAGCTGTTAGCTCGGCTACTAGCTCAGCGGCTAACTCGGCAGCTAACTCAGCTAACTGGCTAACTGTAGACTGTAGTAGTAGTAGTGTGTGCTGAATGTATTTATACCTCTACAGCAGCAGTTTGTGATTTTCAGACCTGCCCACTAAATCCTGAACACGGAAATCTTGAAACACAGTTTGTGAAGCCTAGCTCCACAATTCAAATCTAAATGGTTGAAATACAGATACGACCTATTTAATGTGTTGATGTAAAATGTCTGAATTCACTTTACATGGCCTATATGTTTTTCTTACTGTTCCTACAGTCCTAAATGTTTCAGCTTCACTGTGCAGAGTGATACTGTATATGTGCAGAGTTTGACTCTAGAGGGCTGTTTACACAGTTATCTGCTGAAGGAGACTGTTCCTTTGGGTTCATTGAAAATTAAATTTTAAGGGGGAACTAACAAGTTTGGAGCCAATATTGGTCCAAAATTCAAGTGTGCCTTGGAAACCTGAAGCCTCCACAAACAATTTTCATGTCACAAGAGCTGAAAAATGTCCCTTTGTAGCAAATTTCATGGTAAAAGGATTGACTAGGTTGTTTTTCCAACTGGGAAAATGGCCATCAGTGAGCAAAAACACCAGACCTTTCTAAAAAGAAATATCACAGATGTGTGCATTAATTAAGGGTTCTGGAATCAGTCTACAATTTCACGGAAGTGCAATACTAAAGTACCCTGGAATACCCTTTCGATTTAATGCACTGAAACCTTATGCTTTATAATGGAGCTAATGTTGCTAAATGTAAAATTACAACCTGAATTTCAAAAAGAGCTGTTGGCAAGGACAATAAAACAGTTCTATTATGCATGTTAAACATATGATCCATGCCCAGAAAGCTCAATACTACTTTCCTTTGCTGTAGAAAAAGGATATTGACCATAGAGGTTTTTTTGTGTGAATATCTTTCCATGTTTCTGTTGTTGCAGCATGCACTGCAGTCTAATTTTCAAAGAGTTTTTATTTGGATTCTCAGCAGGGAAATTTAAGCCGTTGTTTCATCGATTGTACTTGTTTTCAGATACCACCTTACAAGCATCCACAATTTATTATATTGACTGATAGACTTTTAGTTGGAACATGATTTTCTCCATTAAAATGATATGAAGGGAAAAACAGAAAAGAAATGGAGGAAAATGGCTTCCATACAAATGATTATAGTGCAGGGTTTGAGTTTAAATGTATTTCTGATAGATATAGCTCCAGGGTCCATTAAGTTATAGAACACATTCTAGTTCAAATCTCTGGAGATTTAATGAATAAAAATGTTCCAGTGATTATCCTAGTTTGAAGTAAAGTTGTTTTTGACATTTGTGCATTTCTTTGTCTTTTCAAACACTGAGAATGCAGACTGGAAGCTTTTAGAAATCGGGTGTCCAGCAGTTACAAAATAAAATATATTTACATATTAAACAATTCTTGAATTTTTAATGAGGGCAAAGGAGAAGATGTGATAATGTCTTTTTTGTGCGAGAACTATATCACATTATATTTAGATATCTTAATACATGTCTGAAAGGGATGTTTAAGTGACAAAAAAGGCACTATAATTCCTATAGTACAGAATTGCACATATAAATGAATGTATGTTACATTCTAGCTCTTGCCAAAGAAGTTTACACAATGCTGATTAAGCTTATCAGTGACAGATGAATCTGTCTGTGTTTCACAGCATACAGAGTTTTCAAATCTCATGTTGGGTGTGACATTCCCCCACTGGCCATTTGGCTAATCATGCAGCTCTTCTAGACTTTTCTAATGTTATGGGACCAAATAGATCAAATTCTGATACTGAGATGAGTTGTTTAGTGTGGTTATGTGAGGCTCAAATCATTTATCCACTGTTCTACAGCTGAAACAGTAGGTTACAGCCAGTGGTGTACTAGTCATCAGGCACCTGAAACAAATCTTGGTGGGCTTGTGGACAGTCAAAAAATGTGTTTTTTGGACTGTGGACCATCAAAACATACCAGCCCTCTGTGTGTACCTGACAGTCTTGGTGTGCATGAGACTGTAAAGGTACACATATGGCTGAAAGTTCAATTAAACAATAATAACAATAAGCAATGTGGTACACATTCAATACAGTGAACATTCAGTGAGTCACCTGAGAGAACAAGAATTGTATAATGTTCCATTTAAAATGAACATAAAAGTAATATTCTTTCAATTACATTGGATTTTATTACATAGTGACATCTCACTTTGTTGTTATGTTAAACAGGCTGCTTGGTTGTGAACAATAACAAGAGAATAGTGTGTAACGTAGGAACAGATTACGTCATAATGTTCATAATGACCTTGTGTGATGGGGCCAAAGCACTATACGCACCATAAGCACTGGAAAACTCCTCTATTCAAACTGCTGCTTTGGAGTAAGGGTGAATTATCCAAAATATGCAATTTAAAAAAGCTGGCAGCCAATCAGACAGTGTTTCTGGCTTTTCAGCATCCTCAGTTGATGGTGTTGACAGTGGTATTATCCTGAACAGCAGGCATGGTTTAGGGCTCTCTTTCTCTGTGTGTGTGTGTGTGTGTGTGTGTGTGTGTGTGTGTGTGTGTGAGTCTATGTCTATTCATACCCTTGCATAAGCTGCTTTATCTCCATCAGTCTCTTTGCATCATGTGGGGCCGGCTCCTAAAGGAACATGGTGATGTAATTAGCAAAGCTGTTCTGGCTTGTATGCCTCTCCCCTCTGATTTCTGCCAGCCTCTGGAGGACGGCAGCTTTAACCATATCTATCTCCTGGACTCGCTACCTTTTACCTGAACACCTGTAGATATTCTGCATGAGGTAGATGGCTCAGATGTTTCAGGTGAGGGCTCAGATGTTGAGGTAGGATCTGGATCGATGCATCATTTGGCATCTAGAATCACAGTGTGAGTATTTTATGTCAAACTCAAAACCAGCTGTTTCTGGCATTAACATTAAGCCATGAAACACTCTTATTGCAGCTTTGCTACATGAATCAGAAGCTAGATGTAAAACACTTATTGTGCTATTTTGTGGAAAATTGGCCTCAGTAGCTAATTGCATAGTGTGCTCAGGCGTGTGATAACTAGGGGACAAAACACGCACCCCCACTCTGTTTTGTCCAACATTTTCCATAATGCACAGATATAACAGCATTGGACTTGTTCCCATTTATGTTTGCAGTCAGGACCCTCTCATTCAATTTTAAATCCATATATTAAAACATAATATTAATTTGAATTTAACAGCGTGATGCTCTGGGATGAATTAGAGGGGACTTGACAGAAACAGTCTCTGACATCACACAACCTGCCAGCAGAGCATGAGATACACAAAATGATGAACAATAAATAAACACACAAGGAAATGACACATTATTTATGTTAATGCTGGAGGAGGCTGGAGGAGGTGAAGGGAGCGATTGTGAAAGAGCAGGTAGTGTAGGAGGAGAAGCGTGAACGCTGGAGTAGGCAGAATGAATGACTATTTAAGTTACATGAATGAGATATGGAACGCATGACTACAAAATGACTTTAGTGTCTACTTTAATTACATGCATTACCATGCCACATAAGCATGACTAAATAGTACAATAATGCCTGCAGCCACAACCTGTCCTCATATAGCTGTACTAGTATCATGGTACATCAGCAAAAGCCGCCTGGCATGTTAACTGTATCCTTTAAACATCCTTTCACATTGTGCATGTTCATTGAACCTGCACGATTTGTATAAAATATTGATTGGTGCAGCTTTAAAGATGTGGGGTCTCATTTATAACTGTTGCATATGCACAAAATGAGACTTGAAAAAGGAGTATGCCACTTCTCACACAAAGGTTGTGAGTTATGGAAACAAACTTAACAGGAGAATGTACACCTGGATGTAAACTGTGACTCATGCGTAAAAACATTTTGGAGACTTGTAACGCAGATGATGAGGTGGTGAGTTAAAGTCAGATTGTACAATGATTCCTAAGTTACAGATTCACGTTATCATAAACATTCAAACCAGCAGTGTTATCTGTACCTGTGCTTGTAGTGATAGTGCCACAACTATTCTATAAGCATATTTCTATTTGAACTGGTAAAAGCCAACTGAGATCTTAAATCAAGAGTCTGCTCAACATCTCATCAGTGCTGTCACAGCAGAGCACAGAGGAGAGGATCAGCTGTGGATCAGTCAGGATATGGCAGGTAGCAGAATTCAGGAAAGGCTGGCTTCCTTTTCCCTCATTTTATGTGTGAGTGTACTGATTCCTGTTCACCTCAATATGTTAACCCTTACACATGTACTGTTCAGGGTCTAATTTGACCCATTTTTTACATTTGAGAGAAGAAAAATATGTTTTTGTGCAGCTGAAACACATTTTTGTTGAGGGTTTGACTCATTTATTAAAAAAAACAAAACACAAACACACAATTGAAAAATACTGTTTATTCACTCTTATTATCATTCATTGAAAGCATTATTGTTCTCCAGTGTAATGTATATAGTATAATGGTAAATATTTTTTTCTCCATCAACAAAAAGTGCAAAATAAAAACTAAAGAATAAACAGTCTCTCTGCTCTCTGAAAGCTTTATTAAGGATTAATCACCAATTGAATAATGACTGATGAGGTGTTCATGAATGATTTGAGGTTCTAAAATTAAGTATAGAGACTAATTGTGATGTTATATTGTGAAATGCTCAAATATGAACAGTGTGTAAGGGTTAACTAACTGATGAAATTATCACCATTGGAATCCAAGATGACATCAAATAACTTAACAAACGTAACTTTAAATGATTAAACAACAGAGCTAATATCTGGTAATTATGTGCATGTATCACCAGGTATGATTTTAATTCTCATGTCATTTTTGTGTGTAAAATATATGCAGTGAACACATGACTGTGCTGCCATGTACACAGAACACAATGGAGACACCATAGTGTCTGCTACACACCCTCTGCCTTCTCCAGTCACCTCACCACCTTACACATATGGTTTTGAGCAGTTTTGCATCAACCATTTCTGGTTGAATGTGTGTGTGTGTAAAGGGCTGGATATGAGATACATCCATATGTTTCTGTGCATACACAGCGTTTGCTGCATGCCATTTTCAGCTTTTATGCTCACATACACATTTACTATGGATCTTACACACTGTTTAATGAATACGTATTATGTGGTATTAGAGCCCTTTATGACTCATTTCTGTAAATACTGAGATTATAATATACATTTAATTTTTTTAACCAACATTTGTTTAGATTTCTCCAGCTCTAAAAGGCTGCTTCTGAAGCTATTTATGTCAAATCTGCAATATTAAGAAGCACGTAGTCCAGTTGGCAGTGTGGCTCCCACCTTCATTCCCAACCAATCGGTATATGAGCTAATGAATGATGCAGCAGGAGACATATCTGTATCTGTAGTGGTTTATGAAGGGAAGAATCTGCTGTTGAATAGTTGAGATTTCAACATGTTTCAGAAGTTTCCTCACAAAATAAAATGTTTTTTTTTTTCAAACGTAGCTGGAGGTCACTAGCTTCACACAGCTTTTGCACAGATATATTATATTCCTTTAGCTGAGGAACAGAAAGACACCTCGTTTTAAAATTTCATTCAAAGATTGAAGATGAAACAGTATAAAGTCCTGCAGTATGCTGAGTCTCCTTAAGTACATAGTCAGCTATAAAAAGTGCTGAACACACACACACACACACACACACACACACACACAACCACTTGTTGATAATGGAGGGAAGATTGTCTTCAAAAATGAATTTCAGCCATTCCTGATGTAAATTTCCATCCTCTCTGAAAGGCAGTGGATGATTTCTTAGCTGCTGAACAAGCAGCAACACTTTCTGTGTCCTGCTTTGCTCTTAATACAGCAGAAATCTAAACTCAGACTACACACTCATTCAGGGCCCAATTTACTAAGATCCCAAATAAAGAGTACTAAATTGCGTGTGCAGTCCAACAGCATTAGGTAGTGTGCGTTTTGTGGGTGATCTACTAAGAATATGTGCCTTAATGGAGAGTTTGGACGAGCAGAGAGCTGCAAGCACAAAATGAAATGTGATCCTATGGAATAAGAGGTTCTAGTGGAAGTGTAACAAACATATTGAATTACAGCAGCAGCTTGTCATAGGTTTGATAATGAGTTCATAATTAGAATCAGGTGTGTTAGAGTGGGGAGAAACCTAACACATGCAGGGTAGTAGCTCTAGGATCAGGGTTTGAGACTACTGGTCTAATTCATCCCAAAGCTCATTTCTTCTAGTTTTACATAGTAGCAGCTCTGATATACCTACTCTGTCTTAGTACAACAGTTCTACAGTACTTCAGTTAAACAATTTCTTCACAATTTAAAAAAAATGACAAATCAATGATGGCAAAGTGGTTCCAAGTAATTTGTGAACAGTTCCTGTGGTGAAAGGTAACAGTGTACTGACATTTTACTGTATTTTTGTATTTGCTTCCTCTCTCCATTTTCTTTGTCACCACCTAATAGAGCTAAAGAGACAGCTTAAAAGCTTGCTGTGAACAAAATGCCAGTGAGAGAAATCTTGATGGTGAGATCTGATGTCATTTAGAAAAATAGGAACTTGTTCCAAAAATGGTTTGGTGTTTTTTTTTACACTATTCACACTATTATTTCTCTAAACTCAATGACTTCCTTGAAGTCTCACAATAAACATTAGGAGAAGTTAAATTCCAACACATTTAGTCACATTCCAGTTTTTTTAAATATATGTTTTGAAGTATTTGAACAGTGGTGAGTTGGAGCCAAATACAGACATTTCACGTCCTCTGACTTGTTTAGTCAGAGGAACGTGAAATGACAAATAAAATAGGACAAAATAAGAAACTGTGCTTGAAAAAAAAGGCAACTTGAAAGCCAACACGTTTCCTCACTAATGATTCCAGTTCCATTCTGTTAGATGTGTGAGTTCCAGCTCTCTATACAACTGATTCCTCTGACGTCTGGGCTTTGAAGTTGTGTTTTACTGTACACCACTCTGCTAGATGCCCTTGACTAGCCGGAGAGGTAGACAAACACTCCAGCATCAAACTCTCAGACCCAGGGGATAGTTGTGTAAGAGAATCTGCAGCTTGCCTTTGAAGACCGCTAAAGTAGTTTTGAACCTCGGTGCAAGAAAAGTCTTTTAATTTTTAAAGACAGTTTTTTGGTGTGTTATTTCCTTGCTTGTCCTTATTGTGATAATAATAAGATTTGTTTATTGCCAGTAAGACACATACAATTCAATGCATAAAAGATTTAATGGTCAAAACCCAGCCAGCATGTCCATGTGGGCCCCATAAAGGTTACATTTGGGCTGTAAATATGAGCCCCAAGTGGGTTTGTCTGCAGTTTCCATGGTGACTCCACCTGTGTTTTCCCATGTGGGCTTATAGTGGCCCACTCGGACTCAATGTCCCCCGCCTCGCCCGGAGGTGTGAGTTGAAACTCTCTCTGACAGGAGACTCTGCCAGACGTTCCCAGCAGACCCTCACAATGCGTTTGGGCCTGCCAGGTCTGCCCGGCATCCTCCCCCACCATCGGAGCCAACTCACCACCAGGTGGTGATCAGTTGACAGCTCCGCCCCTCTCTTCACCCGAGTGTCCAAGACATGCGGCCGCAAGTCCGACGACACGACTACAAAGTCAATCATCGAACTGCGGCCTAGGGTGTCCTGG
Source organism: Scomber japonicus (assembly GCF_027409825.1). Lineage (NCBI taxonomy): Eukaryota > Metazoa > Chordata > Actinopteri > Scombriformes > Scombridae > Scomber > Scomber japonicus. The sequence continues at coordinate 4,252,655 of NC_070589.1, forward strand.
TGCCAAGTGCACATATGGACACCCTTATGCTTGAACATGGTGTTCGTTATGGACAATCCGTGACGAGCACAGAAGTCCAATAACAGAACACCACTCGGGTTCAGATCAGGGGGGCCGTTCTTCCCAATCACACCCTTCCAGGTCTCACTGTCGCTACCAACATGGGCGTTGAAGTCCCCCAGCAGAACGAGGGAATCCCCAGGGGGAGTGTTTTCCAGCACCCCCTCCAAGGAGTCCAAAAAGGCTGGATACTCTGAAGTGCTGTTTGGACCATAGGCACAAACAACAGTCAGGATCCGTCCCCCCACCCGAAGGCGGAGGGAGGCCACCCTCTCGTCTACCGGGGTAAACTCCAACATACAGGCACCAAGCCGGGGGGCAATAAGTATTGCCACCCCTGCCCGGCGCCTGACACCAGTGGCAACTCCAGAGTGGACGAGAGTCCAACCCCTCTCAAGGAGACTGGTTCCAGAGCCCTTGCTGTGCGTCGAGGTGAGGCCGACTATATCTAGCCGGAACTTCTCAACCTCACGCACCAGCTCAGGCTCCTTCCCCACCAGAGAGGTGACGTTCCACGTCCCTAGAGCTAGCTTCTGCAGCCGAGGATCGGACCGCCAAGGTCCCCGCCTTCGGCTGCTGCCCAGCTCACACTGCCTTTGGCCCCTCTCACTGGTGGTGGGTCTGTGGGAGCGGGGTCCCATGTCCCTTTTTCGGGCTATGCCCGGCCGGGCCCCATGGGGGAAGGCCCGGCCACCAAGCGCTCGCCTCCGAGCCCCACCCCCAGGCCTGGCTCCAGGGGGGGGGGGGGCCCGGTGACCCGCGTCCGGGCAAGGGACACGAAAATCCAAGTATCTTGCTCGTCATCGGGGTTTTCTGAGCTACCTTTTGTCTGGCCCCTCCCCCCGGACCTGTTTGCCATGGGAGACCCTACCAGGGGCATAAAGCCCCCGACAACTGAGCTCCTGGGGTCATTGGGACATGCAAACCCCTCCACCACGGTAAGGTAGTAGCTCAGGGAGGGGAGTCCGAGTGGGCCATGTTCCGTGCCTCCATTGTCAAGGCGGCTGACCGGAGCTGTGGCCGCAAGGTGGTCGGTGCCTGTCGGGGCTGCAATCCCCGAACCCGCTGGTGGACACCGGCGGTGAGGGATGCCGTCAAGCTGAAGAAGGAGTCCTATAGGGCCTTTTTGGCCTGTAGGACTCCGGAGGCAGCAGACAGGTACCGGCAGACCAAGCGGAACGCAGCTAGGGCGGTCTCTGAGGCAAAAACCCGGACATGGGAGGAGTTCGGTGAGACCATGGAAAAAGACTTCCGGACGGCTTTGAAGATATTCTGGACCACCATCCGGCGTCTCAGGAGGGGGAAGCAGTGCACCGTAAACACTGTGTACGGTGGGGACGGTGTGCTGCTGACCTCGACTCGGGACGTTGTGGATCGGTGGAAGGAATACTTCGAAGACCTCCTCAATCCCACCAACACGCCTTCTGGTAAGGAAGCAGGGCCTGGGGGCCTGGGTGTGGGCTCTCCTATCTCTGGGGTGGAGGTCGCCGAGGTGGTTAAAAAGCTCCTCGGTGGCAGGGCCCCGGGGGTGGATGAGATCCGCCCCGAGTTCCTCAAGGCCCTGGATGCTGTAGGGCTGTCATGGTTGACACGACTCTGCAGCATCGCGTGGACATCGGGGGCAGTGCCCCTGGATTGGCAGACTGGGGTGGTGGTCCCTCTTTTTAAGAAGGGGGACCGGAGGGTGTGTTCCAATTACAGGGGAATCACACTCCTCAGCCTCCCTGGTAAGGTCTATTCGGGGGTGCTGGAGAGGAGGGTCCGTCAGATAGTCGAATCTCGGATTCAGGAGGAGCAGTGTGGTTTTCGTCCGGGCCGTGGAACAGTGGACCAGCTCTACACCCTCTGCAGGATCTTTGAGGGTGCATGGGAGTTTGCCCAACCAGTCCACATGTGTTTTGTGGACTTGGAGAAGGCATTCGACCGTGTCCCTCGGGGGATCCTGTGGGGGGTTCTCCGGGAGTATGGGGTATCGGACTCCCTGATAAGGGCCGTCAGTTCCCTGTATGACCGGTGTCAGAGCTTGGTCCGCATTTCCGGCAATAAGTCGGACTTGTTTCCAGTGAGAGTTGGACTCCGCCAGGGCTGCCCTTTGTCACCGATCCTGTTCATAATTTTTATGGACAGGATTTCTAGGCGCAGCCAGGGTGTAGAGGGGGTCCGGTTTGGTGACCTCAGGATTGGGTCACTGCTTTTTGCAGATGATGTGGTCCTGTTGGCTTCATCAGACCGTGACCTCCAACTCTCACTAGATCGGTTCGCAGCCGAGTGTGAAGCGGCCGGGATGAAAATCAGCACCTCCAAATCCGAGGCCATGGTCCTCAACCGGAAAAGGGTGGAGTGCACTCTTCGGGTCGGGGATGAGATTCTGCCTCAAGTGGAGGAGTTCAAGTACCTCGGGGTCTTGTTCACGAGTGAGGGAAGGATGGAACGGGAGATCGACAGGCGGATCGGTGCGGCGTCTGCAGTAATGCGGGCTCTGCACAGATCCGTCGTGGTGAAGAGAGAGCTGAGCCGAAAGATCGCGGGTACAAGCGGCCGAAATGAGCTTCCTCCGTAGGGTGGCTGGGCTCTCCCTTAGAGATAGGGTGAGAAGCTCAGTTATCCGGAGGGAGCTCGGAGTAGACCCGCTGCTCCTCCACGTCGAGAGGAGCCAGATGAGGTGGTTCGGGCATCTAATCAGGATGCCTCCTGGACGCCTCCCTGGTGAGGTGTTCAGGGCACGTCCCACCGGTAGGAGACCCCGGGGAAGACCCAGGACACGCTGGAGAGATTATGTCTCTCGGCTGGCTTGGGAACGCCTCGGGGTCCCCCGGGAAGAGCTGGACGAAGTGGCTAGGGAGAGGGAAGTCTGGGCTTCCCTGCTTAGGCTGCTGCCCCCGCGACCCGACCCCGGATAAGCGGCAAGAAGATGGATGGATGGATGGATGGATGGCTTAAAGTGGATTCTGACTTGGTTTCAAGTGGGGCCCAATTGGGTGAGAACCATGTAGGCCCGATATGTTTTGTGGCCCATTTAGCCAGCCCACATGGGTTTCACATGTGGGGCCCATGTTTCTGAAACAATATGGGGCCCATACATTTGCCCTGTTTATGCCCATGCCCGCTTAGCCCACTTACATCCCTTATGGGGCTCATACAGTCAGCCCACGTGGGCTTCACATGTGGGCTTCACATGTTACTGATACAGGTATTTGCCCAGTTCAAGCCCATGCCCATTCAGTACCCACATAGCCAGCATTTAACCCATGTGGGGCCCACATGGACATGCTGGCTGTGAACACACACGTATATTTACTTCTTTTGCTTTTTACTGCTGGTTACCAGAAAACCAAACAAAAAACAACACTTTCTAATATAAATGTTAATTAAAAAGTGTGTATAGGGGCGTGTGTGTGTGTGAACAAGGTTTTCCCCATGTTGAGGGGACACACATTTGTCATGTTTTGGGGACCTCTTTTCACATAAATCAATAATTTTAGGGTGAAGACTTGGTTTAAAGTTTTTGATCAGTTTGTGGTGTTGGGCCTTGACTTTACTGTTGTAGCTGAATTGGCAGCACATGGCCTATTGTGTTCCTGAGAGGCCTACTCGATAATCAGAAAGCCTGATTTGAGTTTTCTTTGCCCCTCAAAGGAGGGGGGCGTCCTTGACTGGCTGTGAGACACCCTACATCACTTCCAGTCTGCTGACGTCACCAAAATCTTTAAAACAGAGCAGCTTTGCCTTTCCACCAATCTACGAGAAGACTCTCTCTCGCGGGAAGACATCATCTTACACATGTATCCCCCCCCCCCCCCAAGCCATCCACCCATTCGGTGGCGACTGAGTTCCACCACCGGCCCGAATCCAGCACCTGTTAGCCCAAAGAATTGCGACGTCTGGACGAACAGCATCGGACTTTCCCTAACGGCTTTTGAACATCACACAGCTCACAGTAAGAGGCTGGGCAGAGTTATTAGTGTGTGTATAATACTAGTTTAGACCAGGTAAAGCAACCATAGACCTCACTGTGGCTTGCGTTATCTATGGACAATAGCAGCTGCTTCTCTAGTAGTTCAGTGGTAGAACAGTTTGCAGTTAAACATTGATTAACTTGTTAATTGATTTGTGATCATTGTGCATATATTATTGTGATAATCAGCTGATCAAAATATTCAGAGCTCGGGTTCTACTCCTTCATTTTTCCAATTTATATTCTTGATTTAGGCTAATTTGACAGTTTGGTTAATCATTATTTTTGGTAATTATTGATAATTAATAACCAAACGCACTCCCTTCCGCTCCAACACATGGGTTAGAGTGCTGATGCTGATAAAGTTCTTTTTAAGATTGTAGTTCAGCAAGGAAAGATTGGTCCAACTGTCAATCATGGCAGTGGAACAAATTCAGCTGTAACCACCAATGCTCTAACACCTCCAGGCCCTGATATTTTATGCCATTGGATTTTTCTAGAAGGTGGATGGGGGCATTTTAGGCCTAAAAATTCCACTGTCTGCTGAATTGTGAGTAATGGCAAGTCTGAAGAACCAATACATCCACTTCTCTCCAACAAGGAATATATAGCTGCTGGATTCTACAGGTGAGCTGGATTTTCAGGGATTCTAGGTGCTATGGATTGTACTCACATCCCACAATTCAGAAGCCTGGAGGAGTGTCAAAACTGGAAGGATTACTGCTCTATCAATGTACTGTACAAATGATGTATCATGACAAACCATCATAGCACATCGGCCAGGGTCGACACATAACAGCTGGATTTTTGAGTCAGCTGAGGAGATAATGGTTATCCATACCATTCATACCTCATGGATACCAGCAGAGAGAAGATACAACCCCTGTCAGAGGTCAAGAGGATTTCGAGTAATCAATCTTGCATTAACGATGGATTGTACACCAAACTAGATACCAGTCTGAGAATTATTGTAGCTATAGCAGTTCTTTACTACATGAGGAAGTTGATGTGGGTCCACATGAACACATAGGGTAAGACCAGGAGCATAACGTGGGAATGCTGTGAGCTGAACTTTGATAGAAAAGCTCTTCTCTGGCTAATTAAGGGGTGTGTAAATGTGCTTTTATTGACAACGCTGGAGGGAAATGCATATATATCCACTTTTATAATATTCAATACTGTCTCTCTCTTGAGAAAAGAACTAATGCTAAGACCTATGCTAATAATGCTTAAAAAATAATCAACTAAAGCTCAGACCTACATGATAATAAGGAATATGTTTTACAAGGTGGAGCACAGAGAAGACTGACATGACCTCTGAAGACCTCAGCATGGAAATGCATGTTCCATTCAGTTTCTCTTTAAAATTCATAATGCAAAGGATGCAAACATTCATTCTCAGCACAATAAATCACACCTGTGGATAAAAACGACTCATTTTATGATAAAAATGTGGTATCAGGTGTGAAATCCTCACATTGGTAAGCATCTTGGGTTTTTTTCAATAGCAGCTCATCCCTCTGAAATGTAATACTTGTTGTAATATTGGATTTTCTATCTCCATTTCAATCTTCTCCTTCTCTCAAAACAAAATATCATGGTGTGTCACGTCAGGTCGCTTTGTGCTTTCTGCTACTTTTCACTTTCAAATGTGATAATGATGACAAATAAGCTGAAGTAAAACTGACATACTGGTGCTCCATCAACTCCACTGGCTATCATTTAAAAAATCCAGTACCAATCCAAGTACCCTTAAAGTGATACTGATACCAACTGAGTACTTTATTATATATCCGTCATTTGAATAGAAGCATTAAATTGCATAAAATGCTAGCACTCCTCAACATCTACATGATTTGAACTTCATACAACCCTAACCCTAACCGTCTTCATATTTCACTTCATATAGCTTGTGTTGATTGGCTGTGAGCAAGTCCATACAAATAGTCATATTTTATAGCTCTGAGTACAAAAAGGTTTGAGGTATCGTGTGATGGGAGATGTTGTGATACAACTTAGTATCGATTTATTTTGGTCCATACCTTAAAGCCATCGAGTAGTGATACCCAGACTTATATAAGAGTAACCTCTGGTAAATTATAAAAGAAAAAAAGAACAAAAGAAAATCATATGATGAAGGGACAGACAGATAGGCAGGCCTAGTGATTAATAAATATTGATTAGAGCTAATTATCAGCATTAGTGAACTACTTCTTCAGGTCAGTTGTTGTTCCAGGACACCATCATTTTTGCTCCATCTGCTGGGGGATGAGACTGTTTCTGTGCTGATGGTCCTCCTGTGGTGATGAACAGCTACCATCTTACACTTGGTGCATCCTTTTTTGTGTTAATGTTCATATTTTTCCAACAAGATGTCTTGACCAATCACCTAGTATGTAGGGCTGGATATCATTTTAAAAATGATAATACCAGTATCAGTCCAAGTACCCTTATAGTGAAACTAATTCCAATTGAGTACTGTACTTCATTCGATACCCATCATTGAAGCATTAAATTGTATAAAATGCCATCACTTCTCCATCTACATAATTTGATTTGAACACAAATGCATTTTGAAAGTCTTCAAAATTATATTTATTAGATACAAAATACTCAAAATCAGTATGTGAACCACAGCATACATCACGCATACTTAGAATGAATCTATGTGTGTGTATGTGCATAGGTGTTACACTCCACACTGAATGAGTGCTTGCATACTCTTTAGGAAGCATATTTTCTAGCTGTGGGTGCAAAAAGGATCAATAGCAGGGATCGTTTGATGGGAGATGTTTTGATACTACTTGGTATTGATTTATTTTGGTCGGCACCATGAAGGTATCAGGTTCAGATGCCCAGTCCTACTATTATGCAGAGCTGTCAACCTTTCAGAAAACCACAGCTGTGACATATAGATTCATTTAATAATTTAAAGGGTTAACAAGCAGAAAATACACATACACTGTATCGTGTACATTTGTAGCACCACTGTAATGACATGCTGCGGTATCCCTGATTGCATCTCGTATTTTACCTAAACGGTCTGCTCAGATTCGGCCCATAGTCTGAACATCCACAATTACACGCGAGGACAGTGTTTGATTAGAGAGGTAGTTAATAGTTTCTGACCACATTCCCCTCTCTCCCTCCACCACCGCAGCCCAACTCGCCCTCTGCGACCCCATGTTTCCTCCTGTAGATGTAGGTAATTACCTTGCTGTCTGCCGCAGAGCCAGGAGTGCTTCATCCTCTGCCCAGGCATAATCACCAGCCATTATGCAGTTCATTATTTATAGTACAACTTGTTCTGGTTGAACGCTAGAAAAGAGGCAGCCTTTGCTCTGGCACTTTTTTGCCTCATGGTCGGTTGAAGTGGGCTGACCTGTAACAAAATGGGTACTCGGCGTAGTGGAGCAGATGGAAGCAGTGCGTGTTGCAGTGTGCCCTCTTCACCCAGGCTCAGGCTTAACTTGTCACAGGTATAAATAGGGGATTGTGTACAGAGGAGCCGAACATTAAATTAGATTAAAGGGTCAAGAGGTTAAAAATAAATATTTTTTAATGTTTATTTTAATGCCATTTTTATCATCACCTGTTGGGTAAATACTTCAGTCACATATGTTAGAGTGAGACTAATTATCGAGTCATATAAAGTCACAGACACACTGTTTTCTAACATCATATCAACATGCAACCCTGCCTGCTACTAATTATGTTTATATACTTAATTGTTTTCCCAATTATATTACATTGGCAAATGTAATGTCTGGATAATGAATGAAGTGCTATATTGACAGTACTGCCAAACTAAAACCCAACAGAGGTGGGTGGAGGGTGGGTGTATACAAGACAAAGGTCCCTGCGTGTGTTTTGGTTTCGCAGCAAAAGCACTTTGGTTAAAGTCCATGTAAAGTAAGAATAAATATAAGTTCTGAGTTTGACATACCACAGAAAAGTGTGTTGTTAACCACCCTGCCAAATTTGAATGATTAAAAAAATCGCAAAATATATGAAATTAGGCTTCAAAGTTGTGTAAAAACTCAGCCTCTTTCTCTGCTACCAAACACTGTGGGAGTGCCTGCCGAGTTTGCTGAAACCCCGCCCCCTACCAAGTGTCACCTGTCAATCAAAGTCACCACCTCTACCAGAAACATGGAGGCTACGCCCGAGAGCTTTCTGCCGCTAGCTCAGCTGCTAGCTCGGTGGCTAAGGCCAAGGTCACGCGGGCACGCCACCACGTCATGGAGTAGCTGTTTTTTGCTCAGAAAATCTGGAAAAATGAGAGGTTGAGAAACTCTCTCCACAATTCAGCACTGCATAGTCATCAGCCTTTTCATATTTTCTGTAACCATTTTTCTGTATTAAACCAGCTAACCTTAACCAAGATCAGATATAATAAGTAATGCATTGTCACAACATTTTACACATAAGATCAGTATCAACATTTATGCAACTTGCCATATATGTTAATTAACATTTTCTCATCATATAGAGAGAAATCTTCCAAAATACATTTGCTGTCATAGTTTAGTTGTATATGATCATAATTTCTCAACAGGAGTAATGTGAGCAGTGTGTTATCAGACCTGCAGCATCTAGTGCTCTATCATGTGTGTGTCTACATGGGATGCATTCAGGTACACTGTTGAGTGTAGGTCACCTGTGTTTTGGAAGCACTCTTGAGCTGAACAAAGCAAACAGCAGAAAAAACACAAAGGTTAAATATACAATTTGGATTGCATATACAGTACTTTATACATTTATACTTTTTTTTATTAGTGGACTTGATGCCACAAAAAAACAAATATCGTGTGTGTAATGAACCAGATGGACGTAGTGAGGTGTGAAGTCACTTGTTAGTTTACACTGGGTGACCCAGTGTGAAGCCCAGAATTGCTGCTTATGTTCAGCACCATCTTTTCTATTTGGAGCCAGCTAACCCTAACCTTTCTAATAAGGAATGCAGGGAAACAAGCCCTACTACCTCAGACTGGCACTACTCTAGCTAAATTGAGCTGACAGGGAAGGTATTGTAATCAAATGACATAAAACATAACAACATAAATATTGGGACAATAGTCTGACTTAAACATGAGTCCTGGAGCCAGGGAGACCTACAGGTGAGACAATTATCACTCACAGCTGTCAATCAACACCCAAACGGCAGACATCAAAGCTACTATTCAAATCTTATTAACGGTGCAATAATTTCCTAAATGACTGCCAACACACTTATTAGGGAGCCTGACTTTAGAGACCGAGACTATAATGACTCTTAAATTACTGACTTAATGAAGCTTAGCGAAAGTTCAGTCAGGAAAACTTTCTTTTTGCATGCTCAGACCTGTGGTTTTATTTCTCAAACCTCTGTCATTCAGATCCCTCACACAGCTTGCTCAGCCACCACCAGTGTCTGGACTCCACGGGGGAATCTATCTTGCTGCTGCTTAGGACTGAAGTCCCTCGATTTTAAAATCTCCATGTAGAGTCCAAGCACCAAAACCTTTTGAAAGCACCTAATAATCTCTTTTTGGTTATTTCACTTGTCAATAGAGAGAAGTTGAGTTTTTTTGAATGAGAGTCAGTTAGAGCATCCAGCATTGGTGGCACTTGATCCCACCATGATGGCTGTGTCCAGTTCGGGCTATGATGCAGTTTTATTCTTTCCTCTGTATGGCTTCATACCCCCACCAGGAGTGTTTCAGAAGGGAAGCGCTTTGCTGAAGGGCCAAAGAGAAGAAAGCCAGCCATCTACCTGGAGAGGAAGACGGGGGTCGGGTCAGTCATGGCAGAAGTGGTGTCATAAAATCTTATGATTTCTAAGAAAGCCACTTCTGAGATGCTTCAGAAACATGCTGCATCACAGCCAGAAAGCAAAACAGATGCACACAATAGAATCACATACAATCAATACATCGGTTTCACCGTCAAATCTTGGTAGTTGCTACTTGGTGGTGAATTGCACATAATTACCAGATGCTAAGCTATTCATTTGCAGAAATGTATAGATCATATCAAAAATAGTTTATAGTATTATATAGTAACACAGGATAGTTATACAATTGGTATATTGTCCAAAAAGTTTCCTACAGCTTTTGGTATGCACACACACACACACACACACACACACACACACACACATCAGGACACATGTAATTGCAATATTTGAATACATAGAACACAACAAAACATGCAATTAATTGATACAGTTAATTGACACATTGTTTTAAAGTCTAAACCAGTGATGAATTTAATAAGTCAAACAAGTGATTGTTTATTTGAATGTGTGTATCCTTTGATAATTATTATAGACTGCCTGCCGGGAGTGTGTTATAACAGTAATTGGGAGCTGAATAAATTCCACAGCAAATGGATCTAACTATTGTGCAAACCCGTTTACTGCTCAGCGTATTTATTCTGCTTTTTTCAGAATCCAGAGGGTTCAGACCTTTCACTGCATACCTGCCCAGGAGCCACTACCATTCAGTTGAGGCCATTGAACTCTACAGTGTTTGCTGCACCAAGCCAATAGTCTAATTTAAACATCTCTATTATTGGCAGCAAAGAACATGTTTTTCCTTCATCTTTAAAATTTCAGTTTTACACTACCTACAGAACATTTGTATAAACAATTTCATTTTATTCAATGAGCTTCTGCAGTTATAACAATTCTTCCCATTTGTTACACAGATTTGTCTCTTTTAACACGTAATGACCTTTTGAACTACTCGTTTCCTCTGACTGTTTTTCCCTGTTGAGCTGTGGTGGAAACATAATAACAAAAAGAGGAACTGTGGCACTAAAAAAACTATAACTTTGAAATATAGAAGACTTGATTTGAATGGTCAATGTTTCAATGTTGAGTCGGCTACATATATCCACACTGAGCTTTTCGGGTAGAGTTCAACTGAGACAACAGAAAAATGGAGGACGCTATCTGATCACCATGTTTCATTGTCATTTTTTATCCGCTGTGCTCTGTTGGTGCATAGACTGCAACACGAAAGAGACACGGCAGCGATGCAGTCAAACATGACACAAGCGGATGGTACAATTTAATTAAAAGGGTGCTCTACAGATTTTACACATAAATGTCATCTAGGGAAGTGCCACTCAGCCTATAAAAACAGTTATGTAATGTCCTCTGTAACTCTGGAGGGGCTTTGTCAAGTCTGAGAAAATAACTCTGATGTAACTGCATTTTTTTAACATTAATAAGAAATGAAACATGGAATGTCTGTGCGTCCATGGCTTGTTCTCTCTGTGAATTAAGCTAAGTTTGCCCAGTAAGAGACGTGTACTCCTCCCACAGAAAGTACTTTTTTTGGGAGAAGAGGCACTAAATGTAGACCCTGGTTCCCCTGCAAATAACAAAGGTGAAGTTCCTGGTTGCCAAAGGGGACATTCAGACCGAAATAAACTATGGCAGTACATTTAAATAGCAGGGGTGGCAATACAGATAGCTCGGCAAAAACACAGCAGTTATCCAGCAAAAAAGTTCAACCGGGCTCAACTCTTGCCAGAATGAAACTTGACATCATCCAGCATTCAATCATAGACATTCAAGTGCACAATTCTGGTGGATTACTTTGTGAAATTAACCCCATATTGGACTTTTTAATTTGTGATTGTCATAACAAAAGATAAAACAGTTGCAGATAACTTTCCAGTGGTAAAATCCTGTGCAGTGTTTTGGTGTCTGATAAGCTTAAAACACATTAACTGTAGCTCCAATTCAACTTCCTGGATTGTAACACCACCTACACCATTGCTACAGTGCCCTTAGAGACCAAGATGATGTTGGGTCTCAAGTCAGACTGAGTGATGTATGGTGGAATTCTCAGCTGCTTTTCCAGGTCATCACCCAGTCTCGGGCCTTTAATCTTTAACCATTTCCATGTATACTACCGGTCAAAAGTTCTGGAACACCCCAATTTTTCCAGTTTTTTATTGAAAAAATGTTTTTAAGCTTACCATCTTCATTTTTTTTCCTAAGGTAGTTCTGGCATAGCTTGGACTTATGTTTTGGGTCATTATCTTGCTGTAGGATGAACCCCTGACCAACTACGTGCATACCACAGGGTACTGCATGGCGCTGCAGAATGCTGTGGTAGCTGACCCTGGATCCAGAAAAACAGGCCTAGACCATCATGCTTCCTGCTCCATATTTGACAGTTAATGTCACACACTGAGGAACCATCCTTTCGCATACTCGACGGCGACTGTGTGACATAACATTGAACATAATATTTTAAATTTTGATTCATCAGTGCATAACACCTTCTTCCAGTCTTCAGTAGTCATATTCATAGGTGGTGTTTCATGGCCCAGACAAGCCTCTTCTTCTTATTCTGACTCTTAGCAATGACTTTCAATCTGCAACTCGACCTGTCAAACCTGCAACTCCAAGTCTTCTCTTCACAGTTGAAACTGAGACTTGCTTACTACGACCGCTATGAAGCTGTGCTTGAAGCTGTTGTCCTGTGAACCACCTACCACACAAGCTGTTGACTCTCAGAAACTTGTCTTCTGACTCTGTTGTGGCTTTGGGTCTGCCAGACCTCTTCCTTTCAGAGTTTCTCCCAGTTTCTGTATGCTTTTTGATGGTGAAGGAGACTGTACTCACTGACACCTTGACTTTCTTCACAATTTCTCTGTGACTTCATTTTAAGTGTTTATGTATAATTTTCAGTTTTGGGTAACCTTACCTTTTTTAACCTCTGGCAGTTCACCACTTACCTTTGTACCATTTCAAGCTATTCATTGGACTTGAACTGCTTGAATTTCAATTAAAAAAACTGGAAAAATTGGGGTATTCTAAAACTTTTGACTGGTAGTGTAAATGGGATAAAGATGTGGTTATCAAGCAGAAATGTACATTTCACATATTTCTTTTAATCTTTGCACTTGTCCCTCTCATAGCCTATATTTCATCAAACTATAGGCCTACTGTCCTTTTACTTACTTACTTACTTAATTACTTAATTAAAAGGGACATTGCATATTAATGGACATTGGTGTCAATAAATACACATGTAAATGTAATAGTTAGCACAACTGATAATTTACATCTGTTGTCCCCTTGCAGCTCACACACACACACACACACACACAGTCGTGAGATTTGGTTGCGCAGGCGCACTGATCGCTTGTGTCACTGTATGTATTTAGATTTGTATGATATTAAAACAAAAGTAGTGCACAACTTTTCGTACGATATCATACAAACAGAAGATGAGAACGGCCTGAGCAGCAAATGGAATATCTTAACAACACTAAGCTGCACAGTACAAGACAGCATGTGGTCTGTATTTGGGCTTAGGTTGACTAGTTTTCTGTTACATTAGTTTAATCAGAATTCAAATCACCAGTTTGTTAACTTTGTTCACCAGCAGCGATTCTCTGTGAAGCTGGGGTCATCAGTCTCTTCACAACATGGATGAAACACAAAGAGGTTTCTAACATAATTTGTCCTCCTCTCTGTGGGAGTCACTTCTAATCCAGTTAGACATCAGGGACTAGAGAAGTCCATAAAACCCCAGTCTTAATATATTTTGGACACTGACACTGCACACAGTTGCTGGGAGGAACAATGGAGAGAACAGAGGCAGAGGCAAATGTTGGAGGGAGAAAAAGAGAACAGACTGCATAACAAGGCAATGACAAAGCAATGAGAACTAGACGAGTGTATTCAGTAGAGTGCAGATCTCCAAATGGTTTGTACAGTAAAGATGGCAGCAAAGATAACAAAATCAGGGATTTATTCATCTCATATCATGCCTAACTTTAGTGGATCATAACATAAAAGGATGTCGATTGATATTTTTGAGCCTTGTTTTTAGCTTAGCCAATTTCCAGAAATGCCTTTTGCTCAATGCACATCATAAAATGATGAGGACCGCTGTCAAAACAAAAGTCTAAGCTTTATGATAGGCTCATAAAGACTCTTATCAATATTTATTTGAATTCACAACACAACCTGCTCTAAAGCTACATAAATGTGGTACCAATGCATGATTATTTGTCCCTAACAGAAACAAGATTCCACACTGAAGCTGTTACTTGTGATCACAGTGCTGAAAAAACAAGCCACACACAATGCAATGGATCACAGTTTGGATTTAACCAGCTTTAATTGACTAGTGAAAATGAAACAGCAGACAAAAACAGCCTTTGGTTATCACTGACTCCACCCCAACAATAATTTACAGTTCTATGACCAGAGGCCTGTACTACGAAGCTGGATTTTCTCTTATCGAGGTAACTTCAGGGTTAACCCTGGGTTTTCCGTACTAAGAAGCTGGTTCACTTCTTACCGGGGTAAATCACTATGGTAACTTATGCTGAACGGCTAACCTGCTCCGGAGCAGGTTATGTTCTGGATAAGAGATCAACGAGTATAAAAGCACCACCTCCTGACCAATCAGTTCTCTTAGAAAATGACCTGCCCATTCTTAAAAGATCCTGTGCGTGGATCGCGAGAGGAGCGCTTAGGAGAGAATGAGCTTTTAGGTATAGATGCAATTTTTTAATTGACCAAAATATATATTTGAAAAATAATCCTTGAGGCACATGATGGATATTAGTCTGTATGTTATACAGTTGGTTTGACATCCTGAGATCAAAGGGTCAGGGAGCATAATAACTTTATTTATCTATTGTAATTGTAAAAAATTGACGAAAAGATATATTTGTAAAATAAGCCTTGAGGCACATGAGGAATATTAGTCTGTATGTTATACAGTTGGTTTGACATCATTCACTCAAATGGTTGAAGCGCATAATAGGTTTGTATTTTGAATGTTGAATATTAAACTAACTTAATGTCTCTTATGAGAGGAAGGGCACTGAGGAAGCGCTCTGCCCCAAACGTCTGTGCCGTAATAAAGTGGCATTGTGTGATCAGAGTGCTGTCCGTTTATATTGTCTGATAAATTAATATTGTATGATCTCATGAATTTACACATTAGAGTCGGGAATTTTCTGCCAGCACTCGTTCCTGGCTTTTGCTGCAGCAACAGTGTTGCTTTTGGCCTGGATGATGTTTGAATTCTTCATATTTATGAAGAATAATTGTCTGCTCCTCCATGGTAGGAGCAGACAGCAGATTGGAAAACCTTGGGTTCAATTATCAAGTTGATAACCAGCTTCGTAGTACCGCTTATCCTAGATTGCCAATGTCTGGGTAAGTCAACCCAGGTAACGGAGCGATATCCCGGGTATGTTAATCCAGCTTCGTAGTACAGGCCTCTGGGATTGTCTGACCTCAAGGCGGTCTCAGTAGTGGTAGTTGACACCGCTTTCAGCTCCTACTCATGCTTTTTTGGAACTAGAAAAGAACTGACCAGGCCATCATGACTATGGACCTCCTGTCCTCCTGTCACCATATCTACTCTATTTTGTCCTGTTAAAATCATACATCCCTACTCTGAATCATCTGATCACTCAAACTGTCAACCTTTCCCCTAACACTGGTAGTGTTTCATAAGGTTGCAGTCATCTGCCTCATCCTCAAGAAGCCCAACCTCTATCCAGAAGTTCTTGTCGGCTTAAGACCTATCTCCAATCTCTCTTTCCTGTCCAAGGTGTTGGTGCAGCTAGTTGCTTCTGAGCATGAGGACCACCTTAAACACAACAACCTATGTGAAAAGTCAACATATCTTTCAGCACACAGCACTGAAACACCTCTGCTCAGAGTTGATCCTGATTCTCCTTGTCCCGAGCTCTGCATTCAACACTGTGGACCACACTATCCTCTTAGAGTGCCTCCACACCACCCATGGACTGTCACATTCTCACATTCTGCACTTCAGTGGTTTCAGTCACACCTTTTGAGTAGGATTGAGTAAGTCTCACTGGGAGGATGTATAGGGTGTCCACAAAGTCTCTATACAATTTTAAAAAATCATTACAAAAGCAATTGATGAGATATGGTAATCAGATTAGTTCTATGTACTCAGTGGTTATCAAAGTTTTTAATCACATTGCATGTGTGTATCGTCTATGGGATATAGATACAGGAAATCAACGACCTGAAGCTAAACATCACTGATGCCATTGCCACCATTGATGAGACTCTGCTACATCAGCCATCCTGCATGCCTTAGCATCCATCTTGAGGAGAAAAAGACCACAAAGAGCACACATTTCCACTGCTTAAACAGCAGCAACACTGAAGCTCTCCTTGTTTGTACTCCACACCAGATTCAGTCATTCCCCCATACCTTATCTCCACGTTGACAGCCAGGACATCTTCCTTTCCTCCTTAGTCACTAATATGGGTTTAAAGTTTGACCCTCAGCTAACTTTTGATGAAAACATCAAAACAAGACATCTGTGCAAAATATCTCCCTAGCATATCAAAAACAGCATTCCTAACCAACCAATCCGAGGGCTGCCCAGACCCTAGTCTCTTTTGAAGGCCCAAGAAAGCTTTCAATTGAGATGGGCTTTTTCATTTGAAATCTTACACTATTTTCTTTGTAATTAATATTTTAGCACTTTGAGTTTTACTATGAATCAAAAGTGTTGTATAAAAGCGTGTATAAATTAAATTAATTATTATTTATTAATTATTAATGAAATTTCAATTTAGAATATGTCAGTCAGGCTTATGTGTGTGATTCGGCTGATCTGAAGGTGTGAATGAATCACAGCATTAAGGATATCTCTCCCTATTGATATACGACTGGATCTTGTTAATTTCACACCGAATAATAAACCATATCTTCCACTTAATTAACATACATCCATATGGAACTATTTAAATACATTTAAAACATGCTACTTGGATTGCATTAACCTACAATTCATCAAACTAGCGATCACTTGTTTCCAAGGCTCGGCAAACTCTGAAATGATTATAAATAAATAAAAAAAGCTAAACATGTCTTCTGTTTTTCTACTCATGCTGTCTCACCTCCACAGGTTCATTGGTTGAAGTTTGTCCAATGTCCAGCAAATCGGGCAGTGACACCTGTTGATAGCCACCCATGGACTAACCCTGGGTGTTTTGAGTGTGGAGTCTAAAAAAGACATTTCCCTTCACATGGATGAATTTGTAAATCAGTTTGCTTTAAAGAAGAAGAATAAGACTTCTGTAAGTTTGTTTGGCATGAGTGTGTTCTGTGATATTGTAATGAGATTTGTGCATGAACTTTGTACATGGCAATCATTGCCTGTAAGCCCGAGAGCTCCCCCGCCGGCATATGACACAACACCGTTTTGTTCAGAAGAAGCTCAGCTATTGAGCCAGCACAACCATTTACAGCTCAACAAAACACAAGTCAAACAAGGAGCAACTGATTGCGCCATTAACAAAAGTACTGCACATGCCTGCAGTCACTGCGGTCCTCATATCTTTAATTTCACGATATTCACACAAACTACACGTCAAATAAAAGCTGAGATTTCACTGATTCCAGCAGTGTAACTCACATTACTGTCCAACAGTAATGAAAAATACACAGAATACGGAATACACAAATCCAAACAAACTTCCCATTGTAAATTTACAACTATAAATTATGTCTTACCTTCGCAGTTTTAATTGTGTCTGGTTGCATAATATTCCTAGTAACAGCTACTCCAATGTCTCTGGATCATTTTGAGTCGATTCAAGCCAGTTTCCATTTATTTACATGGCATGGGGGATGAACTGCAGATAGCCGGCCTCATCATCCTCAATGCGAACACACAGTCTTTGTCTCCATCTAGTGGTTGAACTGTGCTATTGTGACAGATTTGGCCAACTGCATTACTTTCTAGAGGGCGTGAACTTTCATTAGAGATGTCAATCTTTCAAATTGACCAATAGGTTCCCAAGATATTGATGCTCTTCAAGAAAATATTGCTTGGATTAGCTGATATCAGAGCAATAGATACAAGAGAGTGGCGATCGCTTTTGATGTCGCTGCCAGAGTGGTCACGTGGTTCATGTAGACCCTAATAGTTCCAAGCAGAGCCCGCGCTGTCATGTTCTTCTATGGGACAGACAGCAGTGAGCTCGCTTTTGAACAGTAAATATTAAAATAAACCGTACAGAGGTACATTTACAACTCTTATTGAATTACTGTGTGTACATCAATGTCAGTTATGTGTATTGAGTGGCTGGATGACAACTAAAGGCATAATTAGGCAAGTTTTTCTGTGTGTGTTTTTTTTTTGGAGGGAAAGCTTTGCTTCATGGACTGCAGATAAATTAGCAACTAAACTGTAATCTGGTGCAATGCATCTCTTATGTAGCTAAATGAGATGTAGGCTATTTGTGAATACTCTCTTACATTGGACAGTGATGATAAATGATGGTTTTCAGTTAAACATCTTATGTTCATTCACTCCATAACACCTCGATGGAACAAAAAAAACAGTGGTGGACGGCTCCTCTTTCTTTGACGCAGGACAGAGAGATACAGAAGATCCTACATACCTACAGCCATCAGGCTTTTTAATTCTTTTGCAAATAATACATGAACTGAAAGACAATTGAATAAAGTTATTCTTATTGTTATTATTCTTATTTAATCTGACATTCACATCTTTAGTGAAGGACCCAATGATGGTCTGAGATGCCTTGTTGAAGAATAGCAACAGTCAGCATTAAAACAGCCCTGACAGGTATTTCAGAGGTTTTCAAAAAACTCTAACAATGAACTCTGAATATGGGAAACTGAGTATTCAGTTCTAGAACAGCTGATCTGAATTGTTTGAATAAACTGAGTACTGTGAGTATGTCAACCTTTGTATGCCCTGATTCACCATAGCAACACTAGATAAACAAAGAGCAACTTATCTCACGCTAGTAGAACACAAGCTCCTTTTACACACTTAGAGAGAATATGAGCATATATTCTGTAAAAACAGTAACACCACTGTAGTACTTGGTACTAAGATTACTCTGTGTGCCTGACAAGGCCACCTCCTGCTAAGAGGCAGGAGGGACCCTTAAACCTTTAATATTTGATCAGTGTAGTGTTTGACCCACTCCAACTTCAGGAACAATTTTCAAAAAGAGGCGTTAATTTGCTTTATTACAATATGAAGAAATATAAAGTAAAATATAGGCATGAGGCATCGGGGCCTGAAGATCGGTCACCAGGACAGCTGGAAACCAGTCCAGACAGGACTAGTGATGGCCACAACAGCGATCACCTAAAAGACACAATTTAAAATAATTAAACTCAACATCCAACCCATATAAACATGTAATATTTTTAAATCAGAGGTAAACAATATCATTAATTCAGTTATACTCCTGTAGTGTTTAAACCACTGTGCAATGTTTTGGTCTATTAAGTTTATGAATGTAACATTCGAAGACAAGCTGATCATTTTTAAGCTGTCTAGCCTCTATAGTGTGACTGTGACATATTTCCAAGTTAGACATAATATATGCCTTAAATGTTGACAGAAGTAGTAATACTAGTGGAGTAGTAGTCCTATTTTAGTCTGTCATCACATGGCATACACATAAACAGTAATTAAATTATGAGATAACAACACTCTTATGAAAACATAAAAAGAATATACCGTACATAACGCTAGGTATTTGATAAAGGCTCAGGCATTACATTATCTTCTTATGGAACAGTTGAGAAAACTAAGCTAACACATCCTATTAATGTTACCCTTAGCTAACACCGTCAGGTTCGGCTGATAAAATCTAAATAAAACCTGTTAGTAATCATCCCAACTATATGTGATTTGTCTGTGATTCATTAATCAAACAGGAACACCACAAATGTTAGGTGCTAAACGGTGCTAAACCTCCACAGCTGGTGACGAAGATCATAATTCCTGACTCAAAAAAAAAAAACATAATTACATTGTGAACATACAAAAATGTTTTGATATCTACATAATAAAGGACCTCCAATATAATAAACACACGTAATGACTTAAAATTGGTCGATATTTCATCACCCTACCCCCGTGCTTCACTATATTAGCATGAAACTTTGCACAGATAATGTTCAGATGTTATGCTACAGTTTCAAGAGGTTTATTGGCTACAGCAGCATAATTCAGAAGGTGTTATTCACTCTGTACTGTAATTCACTCAATGTAATTTTTTTGTCAGGCAAAAATTAAATATTTCATTTATAATGTGTTCAATCTTCATTTAGTCTGACCCAGTAACATATTGTGCTGATGCTTTCTACATGTGTCTCATAAGTGTTACCTATATTATGATACCAATATTATTCATATAGACCTTGTAGTTGCAGAGATATACTATAGTCATCCAATACATTGTCAAAATCACCAAATCTCTCCTCACTCCGCTAGCTGTCCCTTTTAAGTGATCTATGCATCTCTGGGTCACGGGCCCAGCACACCACTCTGCTTTCAGTCCCTTCTAAAGCACAATTTCCACCGGGTCCGTCAGCGGCGCGTTACAGCTGCCGGTCATCCAAGTCGAATGTCTTTAAGGCCGTGAGAGACTGCTCTGGAACCCGTGCTAGGCATTTCTCTGTTTTGGAGACTTGGCCTCTTCGGAACACAACAGAAGCCATAGCATGGGTTGTATGCTTCCCATCCAGGGTGTCTTCATTTTGGTCAAAATTGTCAATGGCTGCATCAACAATTCTGTGTTCAGCGACTCCAGTCAGGCCAGTTGGGATGTAGATGCCACTCTCTGTCCTGGATATCTGGCCTGATGCCACAGATGTGACGAAGTGCCTAATTTCTGTATAGGAAGCATAGTGCCCCATTGCACTGAGCTCATCAATGAGTGTCTTACTGCCAAAACTCATGATGTATCAAAATAGCAAGTCCCAGTGTGATTGGTGTATGGATGTGACAGCTCTGTGCAATGAGATCATGACAGATAGCGATCACACAGAGATTGTCGTTTGAAGCTGGGTCATCACCACATGTTTGGTATTCTCTGTGGGCTTGTGAATCAACACACCAGTTCACAAAGTCATACAGAATGTTGGGTACATACTTACTGCATTGGAGACGTGATAGCTGAATCACTGCTGATATATGATTGATGGTCATGTTCAATTTGCTCCATGCTTTTCCTCAATATGCTTGCAGCCTTGTGTAATATTTGGTTTTCAGAAAGACTCTCATTTGTCTGTGGAAGTGCTGTCTCCCAATCCTCTGTGTTTTCTGTGAGTTGAGCAGCTTCGCTCATTGCATAACCTATGGGCATACTCGCCGCACACACCAGATTGGACTCTCCAGGACGTGGAATAAATGCCAGCCTGTCTTGATAATGCTCGATCAGCCTTTTCTTTAATTTCCAAGATCTAGATTTGTTGTGATGGACCATGGTCCCATCTTCTTCCTCAAACATACTCTTCAGTATGACATCATAGGTATCATTCAAAGATTTAGAGTCCTTACTTTCATAGCTTTGGACAGTATTGTTTTCTCAATGTCTTCAGTGAGCTTAACAAATGCTTTATCAAAGACATTAGTCTCCTCTTCTGATACCTGTGTTCCAGGCAACTTTTATGATATTTGGCATCATAGGCAAACAGATCTGGGTATGAAAGCATACGTAAATTAACATCTTCATCCAGTCTTTCAAGAGCTGCTTGAAGGACCTTGTCTCTGGTACTGGTGTCTGTACCGGTCGAAATGGCTGTCAGAGGTTCTGGTCTAATAGTGGCCTTCCCACAAATAAAACAATCTCTCCGTATGTTAAATGATGATGTTTCTGTCCTATTCTGTCTTCTGTCCACAGTTTCTTTACCGACCTGCTTGCACCATCATAGTTTTCTCAATGGCAGCACACACCATATGGACAGAGTTCACTACTGTAGCGTGCCCCAGGCGGTAGCTATATGCCAGGCTCACAAGTGAATCCCCAGAAGCCAAGTACCTATGAGGGAAGAAACAAAGAAATATAAGTTATATGTGAATGTTTTTTATTCACTTGTCTCTCTCATCTGTTTCAGCTGATACGTGTAAAGCGAGGAGGAAGGTTTTAAGGGATGCTTTTGTGAAAAGCAGAAAGAAAAGCCTTCCAAGTGGATCGGCAGGTGGCACACAGAAGGAATGGAAGTATGCAGAAATCATGTCCTTCCTCTTGCCATACAGTATATACAACCAAGAAGGTATGTATAAATCACAACAAAAGTACATTTCAATACATTATTGAAGCCTCAAACAATATTGATAACAGTATTGGTGACTACTACTGTAAAAAATGTATCTTAAAGTGTACTGTTAAAGTGGTGAAAACTTGTATATAAAAATATTATGTTCATAATTATGCAAATTGTTCCTATGACATGATAGAATTGGCTTTTTTTTTCTTTTTTGTTTATGCTGTTTGTTTTTATATAGCTCAAAAAGCAATTTGAGGCGGTCACAAGATGACAAGGAGAGGTCTGGTTCCCCTCAGTCACTATCTGAGTCTGAGGATCGGTCCAGCACCCCCAGCATTATATTGCAACAACCCTCCACATCTCCGACTCCATCAACCTCAGCACCATCTACCTCCAAGGGGAGACCCTCTACCTCTAGGTCCCGTAGCCCCAGGGACACAACATCAACACCGGCTGTTCCAGCGCAAGCTCCCCGGGAAACCAGAAGAGTAGCATATCACTTTGCATTGAGCCTTGTGCCAATGTTGCACCGATTGGATAAGGACAGGTGGCAACAGGCAAAAGTGGAAATCCTGTCGACATTGCACAACCTTGAAAGAGGCCAGGCTCAACAGGCCACTGTCTGGCAAGAACAAGTGTGGAAACAACCCCCACATCACCCACCCTTACCTCCCCCCACTCTGGGTCAAGCGTCTCACAGTTAATTTATATATTTATTACGTTTATATTTTAAAATGTTATTTGAGTGTTTATTGAACAACTATTAAAAAATGTATCTTTAGCTTGTGGTCTGTGATTTCTTTTGTCTGTGATTTACCTCAGTGCTACAGCCAGTCTCTGCTTAGGTTCTATGGCAGCTCTGTAGTTGGTGCTTTGCCTGGACACTTCAGGGCCAATGAGGGACAGAAGTTCGTCCATCTGCTCTGCATTCATCCTGAAATACTGATGGTGGCGTTGGCTGTCCGGCCTCAGTTCAGCCACCAGATGATAAAAATCGCCTTGTTGTCTTCTTTGCTGGTTGAGGGGATGAACCCAAAATCGGCTCCTTCTCCCTCTACCCCTCCTCTGCAGTCCTTCAAGTAGGAGAACTAATGCCAGTGTTCTTCTGCTAACAGGCACTGTATGTGAACAATACACATGATATAATTAAAATTATATTTTAACAAAAACAAAACACCACAAATCATTGATCCATGTCTTTCTGTTCATAACTGGACTTTTAACAGTATTAACTATGTCATTAGTTAGGGGAGGGGAGGTTACGTAGTGTACGCAGTCGGAGCGAGAAATGTCTGGTAAAAACATAGTAGAGAAGGAGAGGTGACAAAGAAACATCCAGAGAGGAGAAAGTTAGAAGAACATTTAGTATAAAAGAATGACTTTGACCAGACAAGGACCCGCAGACACATCAGTGTGGTTTTCTAACGGTGGAGGGACAGATGGAGACCTGGCGGAGGAGCGGAGAGTGAAGGCGGACGCTGATCTGCTGGACAGGTGAGTGACATCAGCGCTGCTGCTGGTTCAGCTCCTGAATTATCTCCTGAAATGAGAAAGTTGTTAACATTTCATTAGTGTTCATAAGTCAGATTTTATTATGATCAGATGCAGTTTTTACATTATATGTAGAGCCAGTGTCAGTTCAGAGGTAATGCTGTTACACTGATGTAATCTGGCCTTATTTCGCAATTTATGGAGGGAATTGATGAAATAATACAAGCAAGCAAGCAGAGCAACATACTGACTCAGCTGTAAGTCTGTGAGCCTGCAGCATCTGCTCACCTGTAGCTCTCCTGGTTTCAGGCTCATTGAACTAGTTGACCTCTGAGCTCTTCCTCCGGCAGGAACAGCGCTGTTTTGGTTTTCACTCAAATTTCAACAAATTTTCTCCTCGTTTTTTCTCCACCCAGACTACAACTTAGACACAAACACAGCATCAGAGCTTGTGTTGATGCTGTATCTAATGTGTGGGTAGTCAGTGCCCCTGTGTATTTATATGCACAATTTTGCTTCCCTGTTCAAATTTAAGCTCACCAATGACAAATATGTGGTGTTTTCAAAATGGGGGAAAATATGATCTCTTTTCAAGATTGTTTGCCAGAACGAGCAGCTGCATTCTGGACCAGCTGGAGGGTATTTAAACACTCGCTAGGGCAGTGGTTCCCAAAGTGGGGGGGGGGGGGGGGGGTGAAATAAACTGCAATGGAGGGGGCGCCCCCAAAGGGGAGCCCAGCAGGCAAAGTTTGGGAACCACTGCGCTAGGGTATCCTGATGATAAGGAATTGCAATAATCCAGCCTAAAGGTAACAAACGTATTAGCCTACTAGTTTTTCTGCATCTTTTTGAAACAAGATGTGCCTGAGTTTTGCAATGTTGCTGAGGTAAAAAAAAAAAAAGGCAGCCCTTGAAATGTGTTTTATGTGGGAGTTGAAAGGACATAGGCTACTGATCAAAGCCAGATTCCTTAAGGTGGCGCTGAAGGCCAGTGAGGCAATTTTTATCAGCTGCAACGGTTATTTCTGATTGTTTAAGACACAATTTCTGGTAAAAAAAACAAGTTAAATCTTCTTTTAATGCATGAAATAAATGTTTTAAATATCCATAAGTGGGTTTTAAACAGCATTAAGGCTTTTACTACGATGTTCAAGCCTTTACACAAGTATAAAGTCAAGTTGTGAGAAGTGGTTGTTTGACAGAGTTGTTGAAGATTTCTTCTTAACCTGTGAATGGAAAACTTACGTTTCATCATAACGCAAGCTGAGGTTAATATTCCCAGAACAAAACAGGGCCATACACTGTTTCCATTGCTTGGCCTGTAGGTTAGTCACTAATAGGTCATAGTGAGGTCGAAACCCCCCAAAAATCCAGCCACAGAACAAAACGTTGTTGCACACAGCCTCAAACAGCAAACCCCTGACTCAAATTATAGCAACAAGCACAAATCCAACAAAACAAATCACAAAGTCACCCAAAACACAAAAGGAAACACACAGTACAACTGGCTATGAGCACAAATGGCCAAGAAGCAAAACTGTGTCCGTAAAAAACCCGAAAACATAAAAGGCAACATCTCAAACACAACAACTGGCTACAGGCACAAACCACCAAAAACACTGAGACTGCTGTGAACCTGGCATTTTGTGCTCAGGCCAGAAAAGAATGCAGCTAAAAGTACTTCACAACAAAAGAAATTGCCTCACACAAAAAGACATAAAATGAACATAAAACATGTAAGTGTACATAAGATGGAAATTAAAACCCACTTGATAGTATTACTCAACATAAGATTGTGTACTTCAGTGGCAGTAATTTTAATCACCACTGGTCTTGAACATTGCAAAAACTTAAAAGGATATGGTGTTCCACCAAACTGGAAGAATCTTGCTCAGTCCAGCAAGAAAGTTTTAAAACATCTAGTAGGCCCTGTGTATTACTCATCATTAAATGAGGAAGATAAAAACAGCCCTGGGTTCCAAGGTTCCTTTTCAGCACTAACTCTATCGATCTCTATTGTTCTCTCGACGTTTTCCTATAGCTCTCTGTGAGCTTCTTTAATATGCATTTTAATTTAACGCTGGAACTTTAGAAACAGCTGTAAATCCTGATATATATATATATATATATATATATATATATATATATATATATATATTCCCCCATATTGACCTTCCTAAACTAACTTCAATGATTTATTCATCCAAACCATCAACCTGTCTCTTAGACCCAATCCCAACTAGGCTGCTTAATGAAGTTTTACCCTTAGTTAGCACTTCTTTACTAGATGTGATCAATCTGTCTTTAGTAACAATCCTTTAAAGTATCTGTAATTAGATCTCTTCTTAAAAAGTCTACTCTTGATCCAGGTGTTTTAGCCAATTATAGACCTGTATCTAACCTCCCCTTTCTCTCTGAGATCCTTTGAGAAAGCAGTTGCCAATCAGTCGAGTGACTTTCTACACAACAGTAGCTTATCTGAGGGTTTTCAATTAGAATTCAGAGTAGCACTATAGCACAGGCACATCACAGGTGAAAGTTGCACATGACTTCCTAATTGCATTGGACAAACCAGTTCTCTCTTTACTTGTCTTGTTAGATCTTAATGCTGCATGTGATACCACCGACCACCACCTATTACTGAAACTGAAACATTTAATTGGCATTGGCACATGTATGCACTTGCACACACACCACTGCAATTTTGATCAGGATGGGAACAATTATTTCAGCGTTTAGGTAGGCACACCTATGTAACACACCTTTCCCAAGACCATAGACAGTCCCTCAGCAGATGAATAATAATGTTTTGTCTTCCGAAACCCATCAAAAATGGTATAATACTAGTAAAAACAGAACACAAGGACTGCACTGGTGTGATATAACACATTTTTAATGGTCAAACACCTTTTTAAACAACATACATTCTACTCCTGCAGCTTCAAACTGCAAGATACTTTCTTTTCCACTGCATCCAATCTAAACCCAGATGTTTACCCCTGTTGTCTGTATCTCTTGTCTCCCTAAAACCCCTTTGTGATATATTTTGGGTTGCAGTTCACAGAAAGACTTCAGCTACACTTTTTATAGCTACATTTTTCCTGTATCTGCTTACTGTGTTCATTAGTTAAGGTACTTATTAAAGATGCATTAGCCTCTTCTTCTCTTTCATATTCCTTCCAAGCCAGCATTGCATTTGTGTGTGCCTCTTCCTTTGCATGTACAGCAAACCCTGCATCTCTGAACGTTGTCTTTTTCTACTTCTTATATCCCAAGGCTGAAGTAAACACTAACTCTGTGTTTGGGATGCCAAAGTGCCTGCATTCGTGTCCTGGTTCTGAGAATTCTAGCCATGAGTTTATGGTGAAGCATATCACCTTACAGAGTTTCAGGTGTTGTTGGACCACTCCTCTCCTTCCTCTCTCTCCTCTCTACCCCAACTGGTCGAGGCAGATGTTCTCCCACTTTGAGTCTAGTTCTGAGGTTTCTTCCTTTTAAAAGGGAGTTTTTTCTTGCCACTGTCGACAAGTGCTTGTGTGACACCTACAAATGTATGGTCACAATTGTGAAGTTGTTTGAATTATTGTGTCATTTTCTGTGAAAAAGGCCCGATTTAAATGTGTTTTCCGGATGAGTTTTAGTAGGTGCATTTCCCCAACTCAACCACAAGGGGGAGTATCACCAAAAATGAGCGCTCGTTGTAGTAAGCTGCGCTAGGCTTCCATCCCTAAAACAGAGGACAGCCTGCTGAATTAACACAACTGATGGCTCTTGTCTGTACTTTTCCTGTACATTTATCATAATGTATCCCGAAGGACTTATAAAACCTTTTTGATGTTGTTTGACATAGCAAATGGGGTGTTGGGAACTTTAAGGGACGCAGCAGCTTTTTTTTCCAGAGTTTTCTTTACCGTGAGAAATAATGAAACAAAATGGCGGCCGTACTGTTGATGCTTTTATTTGGTTGTATGGAGCTCCTGGACATTTCTATTTCATTTCATTAATTTGATTTGGATCAGTTAACTCATTGTACTGTGTTTTAAAAGGTAAAAATGTTAAATATGGTATTATATTTTTGTATGGTTGAAAGACTGACGTTGTCTACAGTGATTTGTAGTTTAGCTGTTACTGGTAATGATAGATGGATGTTATGTTAACAGTAATATGTCAGTTAATATGTGGTGTTGTGATATTGGTGGATATGATGTTTAATATTGTGAGAAGAAATATAAAAGCCTGTTATTTAAGACAGAGGATAACCTGCTGAAGTAACACAACTGATGGCTCTTGTCTTGTCTGTATCTTTCCTGTACAACACAGGACATATCTTCTGCCTACAGGTAACTCATGCTGAGGCCTGTAACACTTGCTCATGTGGGAATTTTCGGTCTCTTTAAAATGAAACCTGATGAGTACAGTTTAGACCTGCTCTATGTGTAAAGTGCCATGAGATGACTTTTGTTGTGATTTGGCACTATACAAATAAAGATTGAATGATTGAATTAGAAATATCTGTTAAAGACGAAAGAAAAATAAGCAATTTTAATGATGCTACACAGAAGAGATGAATAACAATCAAGATCAGCCATTTAGCTGAACTGTTTTCTCTAGACTACATTTAACAGATGATCCAGGCCCTGGATCTGATTAGAAAAGTATTATATTTGTGGCCATTCATCTTTCTCCACTCCGATATATGATATCATTACAGTGAGTGCTATTCATGAATTATTAAGCTGCATGTAAATATTGCTACTGTATCAGAGTGGGCAAAACTGAATTCATTGGAGGCTTCTCTTTCCTGCTCTCAGTTTGTCTATTGTGCTTGTTGGGAACTTTGCGAAGCACCTAAAAAAAATCTATCAAACTTGAATGTGCTGAAACTGTTTCCAAAAGCTTTGACAATGGGTGTTCTACATTATCTTTTTAAAATAGCAGTAGAACACACAATATCAAATAAGGTAACACTGGAATAACCAAGTGTATGTGTGAGAGAGTTGGAGGTCCACTTGTCAGTGCTCACTGGGTGTTCCTCTCTGATTTGTTTGTCTTTTCATTCTCCATCTCACCTTGTCTGTCCTCTTGTGCCTCAGCTTGCTTTCTCTTGTTAGTCATATTCAAAGAAAAGAAAGAACCCCCACCCCTCACGAGCACCATCTTGACTCAACTGTCTCCCCGTTCAACCTGCTCAACCATGCTTGAATTGTACACAATAATGCACCAACTGTCACCCATGAGTGCAGTGTATTTTTTTGTTAATTTTATGTAAAGCACATATAATATATGATAGAGATAGAGAAACCAAAAGGTAGTAGCTGGCTCATTGTAGGCCATCTGTCTCATATGCACACAAAGATGAAACAACCAAAGTCTATTCCTACTTTTAAAATGTTTTATTTGCAGGAAAGTTCAGGGCTCTAATAATGTCACTTTAGAATGTCATCAATCCTAAATTAAACAAGATTTAGTTGTAATTAATGTTTTAATTTAATGTTTTGATCGCTAACAGGTGTTTAAGTTTAACTGGTGACTCTTAACAGGGGGCTTACAGAGGATGGCTAAATGCATCTTGGTTGCTCATAGTGATGGCAGCTGGCTCTTAAAAGCCTTATCCATTTCACTTCAAATCAATACATACTAATGTTGTTTATTTATATGAACCATTTAGCTAAGTTAAACTGCCCTCAGCAAGAAGCATTCACCTTTTAATGTTTCTTATAATGTGGCAATCAGTGCAGCTGATTTTATACCATTATTCTCAATTAGAAAGTGACCTATTTTACACCAATTCATCTGTTTGTTATTAAGTAGAGAAAGTAAAAGTTGAGTTTGTGGCTGTGTGAAGTGGACTGACAGCCAGTATTCACCAGATTTGACCAGCTTACTATCTGGTTTAATTTGTGACCGTCACTGTGATTCAAGGAGATTCAGCACTTCCTCTCAAGCTATTTAATAAGATTCATTTCAGAAAAAAAGTAGTAAATCTAAACTAAATGTGAGTGTTTTTTGTTGGTGACACCATTTAATTTATAGAATGTAATACAAAAAGGACCAGATGAATGTATACTGTGGAACATAAAAAATGTAAGACTTTTGGAGGGACAACTACATCAGTTTGTATTTTCAACAGCTGTCGCCACCATGACAACAGCGACACATTCAGTTGAAAGTCAAACAGTTGCTAGTGATGGTTCAAAAGTCTGAATAACTGCCTCAAACTAGACATCTGAGCATACCACTAACTATTTACGCTCAGACCTTCTTAAACAACCTCCCAGCCAGCATGTCCATGTGGGTCCCACATGGGTTAAAAGCAGCCCACATGGGTACTGAGTGAGCATGGGCTTGAACTGTGCAAATTTTGCAGGTCCCACATGTGAAGCCCACATGGGCTGACTGTATGAGCCCCACAAGGGATGTAATGGGCAGGGGAATAAACAGGGCACATTGTATGGGCCCCACATGTGTAAGTCACCCAGTTTGGCCCCACCTGAAACCCAGTCAGGACCAACTTGAAGCCCATATGGGCAAACACAGGTCGAGCCACCATGGAAACCCACTTGGGACCCATATTGCAGCCCTTATCCCTTTTGAGGCCCGAATGGACATGCTGGCTGGGCTTCTTAGAAACAGAAAGACATGTCAGAGATTTAAAAAAAGAGTAAAACTAAATATGTTTTAAATCCAGATACCACAAGAGTTTTTTTGTTTTTATTCTCACTCTGATTTGTATTATTTTTTCCCCCTAAGTCTCATGGGCCGTTTCACACCGTCTGTGTGTCTGCTGATTTCTAGGACCATTTTCCTGGATGGGCAGGCCTGGCTCCCCAGGGCCCACCCATGTATTGCTGTAACTGCTCTTATTACAGAAGGATGCTATATCTGCTGTCTTTCTCTTCATTTTTATTTCTACACCTATGCCAAATGCAGAATATATCAACCTTAACGTTATTATAACAAGCCTTAGCAAAATGAACTGAATAATATATCATAAATATGTAAATTGCAGTAACAGATCTCTGTAGTGAAAACACATGAATCATAATGTACTTCACTTTAATTAATGTTATCAAGTTACTGTAGCAATTGGTTGAATCTTGCAGTAAATGAAAGTGTTTCTTTGCAGAGGAAGTTAGAGTGAGTCTGTTGAAACTTATTGACCTTACCAGGAACCTAGGCAGAAATTAGGTGTGGGATATGATATGTTTTATCAACAGATTAATAGAATGACAAGAAGATGTTGCTGCCTTTTATTTGAAGTTGCTTTCATCCAACAGGTGCTTTTTTAAGATAAACCCTGACAAGGGTTCCGAGGTGGAGAAAAAAGCACCAAAAAGCAATCCATCCTAAGGTCATCTCCCTGATCTAAATGATCACAGCCTTTGAACTAAAGGAGTAGTCCG
Source organism: Scomber japonicus (assembly GCF_027409825.1). Taxonomy (NCBI): domain Eukaryota; kingdom Metazoa; phylum Chordata; class Actinopteri; order Scombriformes; family Scombridae; genus Scomber; species Scomber japonicus. Next base: position 4,283,629 of record NC_070589.1, read on the forward strand.
TCCTGGTGTGTCTCATTAACACATTTTGACTTGAGTTTTTCCACAAATGTTATGGACACCAACTGAAAAAACCTTAAGCGTTATAAATAATATATTACCAATATAGCAAAAATATTTGAAATGGTACTTTTAAGTCACATATGTTACATCAGATTGTAAAATATTTGACATTTATGACAATGTACTAAAAGCTTACATCATTCAAGAAGAAAGGTTTCTTATGGTACGGTTGCTAATCACAACCTTTTAATGATAGTGTTTCCTTTTATCTGTTCTTCCTATAAACCATCATACATTTATGGTATTGTATTATTATTCTTTTGGTATTTTTTTATAAACTCATATTTTCCTGCCATTTAACCCATACTATTAGAAATATCAGTCTTCACCCAGAACAGCCTCAATGGACAAACATTTGTAGGAGTGTTTTTACGGCTGTCAAATGTCAAAACAGGTCAAATTTGAACCAAACAGAATGTAAGGGTTAAATGCAATAACTGTTCTCTATTGTACTGAGACTATCTCTGGAACAGTTATATATTTCATATGTATGGGAACTTACTGAACTGGGGAAATTGATGTAGACATCTCTTTAGGAAACACCTAAACAGCGTGTTTTGCCTGGAGCTTCTTCAGGTTCACTCAGCAAATTGCCGAACAGTTTTGCTGAACGAACAAAAAAAGCTCCTCATAAAATCACAGTAAAGTCAGTTAAATGTGTGGTGGTAAGTGATTTTCATGCTGATAGCAGTACTGGAAAACCCTAGTTGATTACCAGCTTTCATGATACCAATTACCCAGGATCATTAATGTTAGGCTCAGTGGAACAGCATGATGAGTGCCAGACTAGGTGGAACTGGCGATGTGATGCAGGTCCCAGAAAACAGCAGAGTAGAATAACATGTCACACTGTTAAATACACATGCATATTCACAAACACACACACACACACACACACTAGTCATTTGTAAGTTTGGGAAGTTGGGGTAATAAAACTCAAAAGTCTTTGTGCCTCTAAGATAAAACTGTTGATGAGAATCATTAGCAGCTTTATTTAGTGTGTGTGTCTGCCAGAGGAACAGTGGCTCTGAAATCAGTCAGCGCGCTGGTTAAAGAGCTGGTATTTGCAGTTTACCACGTAAAGCCCTTTAAATGCTGTCTTCACTCACAACCCCAATTACATTTGTCATGAATAATTCATCTTTTCAGCGCTGCTATTACACCAGCCACAATAACTCTGTGTTGAGGTCACTGTTGTTTTCAAAGACAGTAAGTACATCAACCCTCCCTAATTACCTCTTGAATAAATAAGCGGCACGAGCAGGGACAGGGTTTATAATTTGTTGTAAGGTGGCAAAGCTTCAAAAAATAAAAATAAAAAAATAAAAAATGTTCTTGTGTGTATTGAAAATATTCCTCCACTCAATCCTCTTCGCCTTTATATGAGAAAGTATTAACCAGGAAACACCTAAGAATAGACAACCTAAGAATTCTCTAAATATGAAATAAAATGAAGGCACATGAATGAAGAACTTGATTTACATACTCATTTTTCATGCTGTACATGCACCACAAATATTATGTAAAAAGCAGAATATCTCCATTTTAAATAGCTCCACTAATTTAAAATAACCACCCCTGTAATATAGACTGTATTAACCATTGGAAAGGCTTTACAAAAGACTTTAATAGTGATTTATTTATGTCTCTTTATTGGGCCTCTGCGGATGAGCTATGTAGGTACACCAACAGGCAAACTGTTTCCTGGGCAGATTTACAAATCCCTTGATGGCTGTAAAAGCTACACTCTAAGGCGTTTGAAGCCAATTATTACATGTACAATACTGCTGTGGCCCCAATTAAAAACTTTTCAGGCTCTTTGTGTGAGGTATTTATTTCCCTATTAATTCACCTAGAGCTCTGGAAAAAAAAAGAAAAAGCAAGAAGTGATTGTTTGTTTTTTTTTGTATGAGACAGTGTAAGGTCAGATGGTGTTGAGAAAAGACATACTTAACAGAACACATAATGAGAATCTTGAATGGGCCATCTGCTACATTAGACCTATTAATAGAAAATAAGTCAAAACTTTTGCACTTTTCAAGGATTGCACATATGGATACACACTGTTTTTTTCTGAAATCAGTCTTCTTTTTATTCATCAATAAAAATATACACCAGGGAAAATAGGCTTAATGTCATCCGTCGTCTTGATTATTCTTCAGTCAACGCAGTCACTCAATTCCAATCTGAAAAGATCTGAAAAGATACTGTCCTTTAACTGATTTTCAGCCTGGAAAAAAGAAATGTATACTCAAATACAAATGTCCATATATTCACAGAAGTCAGCAAGGTTACCAGGAGAGTGAGAGACAGAAAAGGGGAGGTGGGTTAGGTGGGGGCCAGTTAGAAGAAAAAAGCCTGGTCTGGTCTTGCAATTGGTAAGCAACTTGAACAATCTTGATTATTAACTTGTCACTTGTCAGTGGTACTAAGTGTATGTGCCACTTGTATCACTTCAGACAAGCTGTCCATGTCCCTACTTGCCACTGTAGCCTTGTCAATGGTCAAAATGGATACCTGCCAGCTGTTTCCCAGATGCAGATGTCGACACATAGCCTTTTTCCACTGCAGGGACTTAAGACTTAATGCAACATAATGTAATGTGTAGCCCTTGCCATGGGTTCTGGTTTTGTTCCCTCTGTTCTCCTTTGGGGACAAGTTCCTGGAATTAAATTTGGGCAATGCTCAGGAGGTGATATTGAATGCAAGCTGGAAACCCTGACTCATCAACTACAACACAACATGAACAATCATTTTACTACTGCAATTATATGAGACAGGGCATCATTATAATACAAATTTAAAATGTCCAGCAAATATTTGAATAGGCCTTTCAGAGGGAGTTGAAAACAGGAAAGAATGTGAAAATGTTTCAATATAATAATAATATTGTATCTCCTCTGTTTATAATGACTTTTCTCGTCTCGTTTTCTGTGTATGTGAAAGATGTGACGTGAGTCTCCCCTGTGCACATGTGCATTCTGTCCTCCTGCTATGTCTCTTGCAACATCTCTCTTTCATCTCATCTTCTCCCTCCCATCCTTAACCGGCCGAGGCAGACAGCTGCCTACTTAGAGTTTTTCCTTGCTTCTGTCACCAAGTGTTGCTCATGTGGAAATGTTGGGTCTATTTAATTTAAAGAGAAGGGTTAGGGTTAGTCTACACTTGCTCTATGTGTAAAGTGCCTTGAGATAACTTTTGTTGTGATTTGGCCCTACATAAATTAAAAGATTCATTGATAAAGATTGATTGATTGAGCATTGACTTGACTATCTTGTGTTCATGTATGTGTGAAAAAAACAAAACAAATCAGTAACAATACCATTGCTACTTCTTCCTCTCGTTGGCAGAGTTCTGAATGTTTCCTGTGTGTTGTGAGTAATCTACTGTATTACAATGACGTGAGAGAGTGAATCAGCTTTTAGACATTATTCCAGTTGAGGACGAGCTTGAAGGGTAATGTTTTGCATGTGGAAGAACAATGTAATGTAATGTTGAATCAGAATTCAAAATACTCTCTAAACTCATTCAGATTTGAAACTATATGTCATTTTGGTGTTTGTGTCTAGTAACCAAATATCCATCTTGTCTTCATATAGCGTTTAACGGTTGTTCATGCAAATATTACTGACAGATAAGCAGGTTCTAACTGAGGTCAAAGACTGAATTGTATAATAGAGCATCATCAGCATAGCAGATAAGACATGCTGTAGGTGTTTCACCCATCTCAAATATAGTGAGAAGTGGACAGACTGATCATTGCGACCCTGAATCTCCAGTTGGTTCAAAACTGTTATGAACAGCTGCAGAAAGAGCAATCCAGTTATTAAAACTTTGCTTAAATTGCAAGTACAGCTGCCACTGTTGAGTAGTTAGGTTTACAGGTTGATACGTTCCTGCAGTGGAAAGGGGCTAAAAGAGATCACCTTGTATTCTTGTCAGTTTGTTAAGGACATTCTCTTGAAACTGGAACCTACAGTTAACTATACCTGGGAAACTGATGCTTCAGGATCCTGCCATCACTGTGTATGCAGACATGTTTAGAATTCCTTTACCTTACACCTTGGAAATAATAATAATTGATATCAGTTTTAGGGGAACAGCTTATAACTGTCTTTGGCCTTTAGAACATCTGCAACTTGTGCTCCTTCCATTGGTACCATCATCTTTCTCGAAGTCTATCTTTCTAGATACCACTTAGATGACAGTCACCCTAAGTTCAACTTTGTGTGTATTAATAGCTAATCAGTAAAACTTAATGTTCTCATGATTAATGCCAATGAATGGTATGAACCTTGAAGTCTGGTCCATGCTAATTTGGTATTCATCTCCCAAGTAGTTTTGCCAGGGTTTTAAACGACAAGAGTTTCACCAATAGTGAGGATCAAGACCAGAATCCATTTGGTGGGGACTAGCTGTACTTTTTCCATTAACACATCTAACAAGCAGAGCGGAGGGAAAAAAGCATATGCAAACTGACCAGTTATTTTTTTTAAATTCAGGTCGTCTGTCAGTTTGCATTTTGTCCCTCATTTCAGAAAAGCACTCAAGCTACAACATTTCCCGCCAGAGTCTCCTTCCAGCCTGTGTTTTCTCCTCTCCTGTTACACGTAAATGGCTTTTCTTATCCTCTGATTTCACATATCACAGTTCTTAATTGCCAACTTTTTGTGGCAGTGATTTTGCATCCTTGCACCCAGTTTTAAATGGTGCAAATAAAAGCGACTTGCTTCGGCGAATCTGTTCATAAGTGATGAAAAACAAACCAAAATAAAGCAAACAAAACTTCTGATGGTATTTTTTAGGAGTCAGAGTTATCCTGGTCTGTAGCCAGCTGTTCTCCACTAATTTGTTCCAGAGTTTGCCTCTCTGGTTCCCAGTCCTCCAGATCAACATAGTTTAGGTCTGGCACTGCAGCAGTCAGGCCCAAAGAGCTGACTGACCCTGCCAAGGACCCGCGTCCTTCATAAGCATATGTTTGAAGTGAGTCGTACGGCGGGCCCCTTGTGTCTAAGTCCGCCTCAGCCACCTTCCGCTGAATGATCTGTTGAATGATGTCATGTCCATCCAGCAGAAGCGAAGGTGCTGACTGGCTGATCTCTCGAGGAACACAGTTAATGACAAACCAGGCGGGTTCTGACACCGGGCTGTAGTTTCCATACTCCATCTCCTGTGCTTTCCTCCTCCTCACTACCACAATCCTCTCATCATCGTCCTCGACCTCGTCCTCGTCTCTGTACAGGCCCGGTCCACGGCCGAGATAGGAGTGGAACTTCCTGCGAGACTCAGAGGCTTTAGGGTTTCGAAGTGCTGTGATATCGAAGGCCTCTGTGTCCTCCTCCCCGCCTCCTTCGTCATCATAGGTCACCACATTTTCTCTGACGTCCTCTTCAGAGAGAATCAAGGGCTCTTTGCTGGCCTTCTTATTTCGTAGCTGGGTGAACAGCATCACTATAGCTGGAGGGAAAAAAAGCAGAAGAGAGGTAATGGAGGAATGGTAAGAAGAATAAAGGGGATAGAAATGTAAATACCAAGAAAAACAGAAAAACAATCAACAAAATGATGACGGTAAATTGGATTCTAGAGAAAGAACATTAGATGCCTTCTGTCAAAGAAACTATCAAGAGGATTATAAATAGATTTTATAATACTTAACAAGACATATACTTAGGTCATGTTATGTGGAACCAAAAGAGAGAGATTAATAATTCATTTTCAGTGTTTTATGTTCATGACGGTTCCCCCTAGTTAAACATTAATATGCTAAAAAAATGCACTGTACTCTGTCTACATAGATTGAGGCCTTGTTTTCATACAGGCAAATACATAAAGCAGTTACGTCAGCATTCTATCATAGGAAGAACAGATGGTCACACTGAGCCTGATAGCATCCTGCAACTAAACACAAGAGTCACAGACAGGGGTGGGATCAGAATGGACCTAAAATGGGGCCCATTTAGCCAGCCCACATAGGCTTCACATGTTGGGCCCATGTTTCTGCAACAATATGGGGCCCATGCAATTTGCCCTAGTTATGCCCATGCCTGCTTAGCCCACATACATCCCTTATGGAGCTGATACAGTCAGCCCACGTACTGAAACCATAAAATTTGCCCAGTTCAAGCCGCTGCCCACTCAGTACCCACATAGCCTGCACTTAACCCATGTGGGACCCACATGCTGGCTGGGACTATATAATATTTATTGACTGTAGAGACATTATACTACACTCCTCACTTGCAATTCACCACGAGCAAGTGTCGCATCTGATTTGGGGACATGACCAAAACATTTCAAGTGAATAGAGGGGGGTGTCTGGGCAATAAGTTAATAAAACAAATAACTAATTATTTAATATTTTAGGGCCCTTTGTCAGTCATGGGCCCTTAGAATTGATCTTAGATCTTTTCACCCCCTTATGGCGCCCCCTGTCAGCTAACTGCAGACTACATCAGTCTGTGTGGGAGCAAATTAATCAGCTTTCATGTTTTGCAACTGAAGATAATGTAGTACTTGTAAAGGAAAAACAAAAGGAAAAAAGTCGTGGTGAGCGTTGCTTTTTTATTGTCTACTTTGACAGCTTGTTGAGAGTTAAAAGTAGCCATCTAACACGTTTCTCTGCTGAAACTGTTATAATTTGCTTGCAGTAAGCTAAATGTCAGGAAGCCACTGTGGAAATAGAATTTCTGTGGCTGGCTTGCTTGCCTGCCCTCCATCTATGCCCAGTAGAAGGAGAATTACCTGTTGTGCTGTTTTAACCCTTACATACTGACACATTCTATGTCAATTTTGACCCGGTCTAAAATCTCCTCATAAAAAGTGTCTATACCAAATGTTGAACCACAGATGTGTTCAGAAAGCATCAATAATCGATCTGACTGATCAATAAATGTGATTAAACCTTGATTCATGTTTCAGAGAGCAGAGAGAGTGTATTTTTTAGGAGAAAAAACATCTACTATCACACAATATCATGTCCTATTTGACCTAAGACATGAAAATATAACATAGCAATAATGATGGAAATGTATTTCATGTAAAGGTAAAATGAGCAGAACTTTATGGAAGTAACCATTAGAGCCATCAGTCTTCACTGCTACAGATTTCTGGTTTTCAGAAGACAACACTACTGATTGCGTCAAACTAATGCAAAATTGTGTAATTACATTCATAAAAGTGTCATGTTTGTCTCTGTTCATTTTTAACACCAGACAAAGGGTCAACAGACATACTCAAGAGGTCAGCTCATAGCAAACTATGAACTAAAACACCACTTCAAGTCGAGTACCAACAGCACAAGAAGGTGAAGAGGTCAGGTTGTTAGTAATGTAAGCAGTTGAGACGTGAATTGTTCAGTAACCTGAGGATGTAAGCGATGTAATACAAGACCAATTCCCACTACGCATTTAATGTAAATGAAGGTCTTTTGCATTTTTTACAGCCTTGAGGACCGTAAAACATACCCAAGTGATGTTTGATTACAAGCTTTTCAAGGAAAGCTTAATTTGGTGGTTGATTTACTGATCTTAAATCTACTAGGCCTCATGACAGATGACACTATTCTTCAGCTCCGACCTACATTACCTTTAAGCTGCTTTTAGATCCTATTCTCACCTAAGCAAAACATCAACCATGTATCTCCTACTAAACTAGCTAAACTATGTCTTGTCCCACTGGCTTGATAGGCAGTATCATCTTAATGCCACAATCTGCTCAGTAGTCTAGCTGTCACCTCTGCTTATCTAGCTCCACTAGTGTTACAAATAGCTTTTCATTATATTAGAAAACCTAACATACCTTTAAATAATTTACTAAGAAAATAACATGCTTATATCTACACCTTATCCTCCAACTGGCTTGATAGGTAACTTCATTGGAATGCCATCTCCTCCTCAGTTGATCAACTGCAATCTCTGTTTATCTAGTTCCACTAATCGTGATATTATATTGTATTATATTGGGTACAATTTGTGCACCATTAGTTATTGGGTTACCATGTCATAGTTTAAATACATTTAAATGCAAGCAATGACTCATATTCAAAAAGTACTTGTAATCATGTGAATAAGCTACTACAAATGAGCATATCACCAATGATTTTAATCAGCTATGTATAAAATGGGTTAGTCCTTCATTTGGCTGGAAGTACCATAAAATACACTGATGTCCATTTATGAGCAGAATCACCTGAAAGTAATACGCTGACTGCATCATTGAGATCATCTGAGAATAATTAGATGCTATAACGTTTTTTTTAACGTATAACACATTTTCAAAAGAAAGCCATAAAAATAAAAAAAAACTATGTAATTGTGACCAGCAAATGCAACATTTCTTAAAGAAAATATAAAGTTTTGGTCAACTTTTAAAAAATGATTCAAATCATGTATAGTTAAAGTATAGTATACAAAAGTTGTTTAGAATGAAAGAACGCTTATATGATTGAGAAGAATTTGCATGTTTAAAAGAGGACCAGGTAATAATCATTGTATTTTTGTCAAGGGAGTGAAATTATGACACAGCAGTGAGGAATTGAAAACATACAGCACACTTAGTAAGTTAGACAATGACGGAACAAATATACAAACTTACCTAATAATATGACAATACACAGCAGTATGGCCACAAACGCTCCGGTGCTGAGGCCAGCTGAAGACAGGAAAGCCTGCGCCTGACACACGTTGTTGCTGTTGCGCCCCCTGGTGTTCCTCTGGCAGACACACACCCTTAAGGAAAGTGTGGTGGTGCTGCTGAGAGGAGGCTCCCCACCATCAGCCACCACCAGCACCAGGCTGAAGAACTCCTGGTCTCTGTCCTGGCTAAAGCCATCACGCCGACGAGATACGATGCTGGCAGTGTTGTCTGAGGAGGAAAGAACGACAGAATGATATGAGAACAATGGAAGAGGGATGAAAGACAGAAAAAAAGAAAGAAATACTGTAAGCAGACATAGTAAAAAAAATGCTGTTGAATTTGAATGAGTGAGCTCAGTCTAAGCTGCCATTAAAACAGATAAAACAACATTATGCTCACTTTCCATTATGTTCATATATAAAAAACAGAGCGATAATATCACGTGTGTATAACTGGATGATTGTGACTGCATCATAGCTACATTTTCTCCACCGTGTTGCAGTTGGAGCTAATAAATAGTTTTAAAATGCCCCACAGTCACAATGAATCTTTTCAAGTTGATTGTTCCTTTTTACCACAGCATTTTAATTTGTCACTCAATAAGTAAAAGAGAACCACCTGACAGCAGTCAACACAGGTTTAAGGAACAACCAGCAGGATTGATGTAACCTTTCATTGCATGGAAATCAAAGTAATCCAAATAAACTCTAACCTAATTAGTTTTGATGTGAATAATCCAAACTCCTGAAATAAAATTGAAAACTGAAATTCTGTTTCTGCCTTTAGAATACAATATTACATACTCAATATTAAATCCAGTGTTTAACATAGCTGTAGCTCGGATTCTAGAAATATTGAGGTCAGTCCTACTTCCCCCCAAAAATTTGACTAGCCACCAACTGAACTTAGAACTGTTAAATGTTCTAAGTATTTACAATCTGGGAGATTTATTTTTTAACACATTGCACAAGTTAAAAAAATTAATTGCTGCAGAACTAATTTGTGGAGTGTTTTTCACCATTTCTGTGTTCAGGATTTTTTGGAATGGAACCTGAAATGATGGTTTGATGAAGTAGAGGGGTTACTAGCATGGCCCCACAATAATAAAAACACTAAGGGTGCACATATTCATTGTTACTATTTTTACATTTGATAGTTTTACAAACTTTTATTGGAGACAGCTGAGATTCACTTGAGATAATCAGCTGTTCCTTTCAACGCTAGGACTCAAGGAAGCTGAGGAGTCTGTCGATGCTGAAGTTACTGGTGGAGCAACTTCAGCCTCAGCACTGACTGTTAGAGTCATGGCACTGGCAGCAGCTGACACCCGCTGACACCCACTATCACCCATGGCTTCAGCACCAGCACCAGTGAGTTAAACCAGTCAGAAGGAAAGTATTTGCCGGGCAGCACTTCATCAAAAAACACAATGTCAGAGACAAGTGCTCTGAGGGTCGCAGCCTCAATCATGTTGCCAAGAGAAGTGAGTAAAATGAAGTGCACCAAACTCCACTGAAAAACATGACGGTTTAAACATTGATTGCTTGTTAACTAGTCATGTAAGCTCCATTTTTACTGAAACAAGTCCACATTATGAACAAAAATATGTGCAGGATTAAAAAGTAGCTGCTATTTTATTAAAATAAGATAAGATAATATAATATTAGTTTCTTGTCCGGATGAAAATTTGCTGCACATAAACAACATACGTGACAGACAGTGACAGGACCAAGTAACCACAGTAACATAATAGACATGGTGTCAGTATCCAATCAGGTAGGTAAATTGCATATTGCACATAGTTGAATATTACATGTCTTCCCAAGTAAACACAGACATGTTAAGGCCCAAGAGAAAGAAGAAAATAATTACAATAAAACTATATTTAAAAGTGATATAATAAATAAGCTACTGTACATAAAAACATTCAAATAAAACCTCTGAAAAAAGAAAGCCTTAACAACATGAGCAATAATAAATAGTAAGAGATAAATAGTAGATAATATTTTATTTGCTTCAAATATCATCTGTGTTACCTGCCTTACATCTACAAACATTAACTATTTAAAATGTTGTATTTAGAGTTTGGTATAAGCGTTAACACACATTACAGAGCAGAGAATACTGCTTATTTTTAAATTATTTTGACACCTAATTAAATATACTTGATTTTTTTTAATCATTCAATTGGATTTTTGGATCAACAAACTCATACACTATTGCTTTACACAGACTTAAACATTCTAAAATGAAACATTTTATTATATTGCCTGACATTTGATCATCTTACATGTGATCTGATGCCAGGTACGTAATTCTGGTGAAGAATACAAACCTCTGATTTTGAATTTATTTATATTGCTTAAATGAAAACAAAAAGAAAAAAAGAAAATCCAGCATGTGTAATATGTGTGTAACTGTATTCTCCATATCATTATAAACCCACCAAACCCTGGTGTCCTCCCTGGAAGCTGTTCTACAATGATAGTATGAAGGATTCTGGTAATCTTGACAATGATAGTTTGCAAATAAATAGAGAGAGGACAGAAAGAGCGTGCCAGAAAAAAAAAAAACAGTAGCTTAACTGACAGATACAGCTGTTGAATATGGATGAAGAGAGTATCTTTACAAAACAGTGTGCATCCAAACTGCCCTGGGGAGCACCAAGCCATGATAAAGCTTGTCAGGCAGCAGACAGTGGCATGTGTATATGTGTATATGCATGTCTCTCTATATGTGTGTGTACTTATGTGTGGGGAATTTTTTTAATGCAATCCAACAATGCCCATGGGACTCTGAACAGGAGGATATCTTCATTTACATAGTGTGTTTCCTGTTGACATGCAGAGTCAGAGAGAGGGAGAGAGAGAGAGAGAGAGAGAGAGAGAGAGAGAGAGAGAGAGAGAGAGAGAGAGAGAGAGAGAGAGAGAGAGAGAGAGAGAGAGAGAGAGAAAGAGAGAGAGAGAGAGAAAGAGAGAAAATATTCTCACCTGCCAGGGAAGGTAGTAAATAAGGCTAAATAACTGAAATACAGCACACTGGCTCATCCCTTTCTTTCTCTTTCCTGCCACATCTCTTTCTTTAATTTATTCTTTCTATCTATATCAACATTATTCATGTCACTCGATCATTAATTGTCTTTTTTATTGTCTTTATTTCTTCTCAATTTTGTCTCAAGTTCTATTTTGTTTCAATTCAATTCAATTCAATGCAGTAGGGACCATTACATCCTTCAGTCAAAACTTCAAAATAATCTGTTTCTGCTGCAGGTCATTCCTCTTTCTCTTCTTGTTTCCTGTCTGCCTCTGTTAGGGAATTTTCCATTATCTGTGTGGTTTAAGTCTAACCCTGGAGGACAGAAACTTCACAATTGAAGGGAGCATTAGAACAGAATGTGTACTGATTATTCCATTCACTTCTCCTTGATCAACTAAATAAACCGTTTCAACGCAAGACATCCTGGACTCCTGTGCACTCTCTCTACTGATGTATAGGCTGCATGTTTAAAAAACAAAAAACAGCCTCTATGTCAAGTACTTTCAAATGTTTCTGTTCTCAAGGCTGTGGTTCATTCACTTGAAAAAAACAATGTTTTTGTCATCTATGTTTCCAATCTTGCCTGTATGTATCATCTTTATCTACTTTCACTGTGTTTTGAATTGCAGTTCTAAAAATGTGGACACGATTGAACTTCAAACTTTCAAACTTTCAACTTCTTGTCTTGTCTGTCAGAAGTGACATCATTTATAATGTTGGTAACACTGTATGAGTCAACAAACCCTGTGACTTGACAGGGAGACTTCTTTTGGTGTCAACCCCCAAACACTCAACTTTAGTTTCTTTTAATTATCTTCACCATCTTTGGCTATCTTCACTATGAAGGCTTCAGATCAGACACTGCCATGCATGTCATTTTGGAAGGAAATTAACCATCATTTCTTTGTACAGTTTCTGACTTTCTGGACCAGACAGCGTTACCATGACTTGCAATTCCAACCACTGTCCTGATGATAAGACCTTGCCTTAGCTGTTCAATTTTCATTTTTCTGACCTACCTCTCTGATCTTTTACTGGCTCATGTACCATCAAGAACTCTCAGTTCTGCTGACCAGTTGCTTTGAGTTGTGCCTAGATCTACTGTAGGTTGAAGCACAGGGGAGACCGGCCTTTTTCAGTTGTAGCCATTTTGTTTTTCTGCTACAAGACTGAGTAAGGAAGCTTGCAGTTCTAATTGGTTTACAAAGACTACATTGCTGAGACCCATAACATCACATTAGCTCCAGAAAATAGAAGCCAAAACATCTCAATCACCCCCTGGCGGCTGGCTGCAGTACGGGCCATATATCCCATTAGGGGATGGGACATGAGCAAAACTAAAAAAAAAAGAAAAAAAAAGTCCATGTCAAATAAATTTAACCAAAGATGGTTCCTGTCATTTTCTGTAGTCCTGATCACACTGATGTATATTGAAGTGTGAAATCTGGTTTTAATGAGTTATTTGATGCTATAAAAAGGGGGTGTCACATCATGATTGACAGCTGTGATTGACGGCTGCTCTGAGTGAAGTAGTCCCAGAGGTACATGTGAACGCCTGTTCAGGAATTGTAAGTTACGTGGGAATGTTGAGAGGAGATGTAATGTTAAAACTAACTTTCCTTAACCTTGATCGTCTGCTTCAAGGCAACATTAATTAATTGTTTTTAATTCCAAAGTTACAAAGCAGTCTGAATTATTGTTTATGAGTTATGGTTCACAAAATTACATTTACTATGCATAGCCACCATCCTGTGATAGAAAATAACATGAAGCATTAATATTGCATTGTCAATTGTTACGGTAGCCTAATAACTACATATTTAATGCACAGTTTTCCTTTGACCATGATGCAGAGAGACTGAACCAGTGGGGGGTGAACATGAGAAGGAAGGACTGGAAACCTGCACCATCATCTTGTCTTTGAAGTGCTTATTTCGAGGTGCATGCCTTCATGAAGGACTCAAAGGTAACAATTTTGATAATGGACAGTTTTTTTCATTGTTATTACTGTCGACCCCATGTAAGTAGATGTCATAGTAATTTTAGTTAAAATCTGCATGCTATATTTACACCCATAGAAAATGGCAGGTTTTAATGACATCTACAGTATCATACTGCAAAAACATAATTTAATTTTAAATTCAGTCTTTCTTTCTGTCTGCCCTTCTTTCTGAATTTCCACCTTTGTTTTCTTAAGGGAAATCGTCCCCTTAAGAGCATAGCAGTCCCAACCATTTTCTCATTTCCAAGGCATCTGGGGAGGTCCTCTCTGTCAGGGGTAGGATGCAAGATTTTGTTAAGTAATGACACAGAGGTGACTGGCTCCTCAGTTTTATTTTACTATGTGTCAGGGGACAGTAAAGAGGATTCACCAGATGACAAATGTCACCTTTGTGTGACACCTGCTGCTGACTACAGCAATGCCATCTTGACTGAAAATGTCAAAGGAAAATCCCACTTAGCAATGACATCTGTCAGGCTGACACTGCTGTAGCAGTAGATATTTACAATGAGGATCATAGCTATGTAGAATCAAAAGTGACATATGCAAATTATATCTGTATTCAAGAAGATCACTGCTACAACCCAGAGTCTCCAAGGTCTTTGAAATGGAAAAATCAGACCACGGAGTAGATCTTAGAAAAATACAGGGAAATGCAGAGAAGGCAATGGCAAACGTCCAGTCATTTAAAGATAAAAGTCTGAAGCTTAAAGGATGTCACCAAAGCATTGAAGAAGGAGTTATTAATATCAGGTCATTTTGCGGAAGCTACAGCAAGGGAAAGGTCAGCCAAGTACTCTGAGGAGCTGAAGCACCGCATTGCACTTACTTATTACTACTCCCTAAAGACATATGAGTATGTACGTGAACATTTTCATAAAGCTCTGCCAAATGGCCACACCATCTACACTTGGTACAGCAGCATCTCAGCTGATTCTACGTTTACTGTGGTGTCTTTCGGTACTAAAAAGTCATGGAGAGGCAAACAGAGAGAAGGGAAAATAAATGGTCTGTGCTCTAATGATGGTGGAAAATTTACATTCACAAGATGACTGAATTTGCAGGGGACCAATTCCATGGCTATGTGGATGTAGGCACTGGTGAAACTGACAACATACCAGGTCTTAGTCTTCGTGATTGTGGCTGTCGATGAGTAATGGAAATTTCCCATCACATACTCTCATCACAGGTATGGGTGGATCAGATAAATCAGTGTCAAAGTAGAACGGTAGCAAGCGTCATTAGGTTGGTGTTAACGTTGTCTCAATTACATGTTTTATCCTTACAAGCAATTTGGCTATATCAGCAACATAAAGCCCTACTTCTTGTGTCTAGAGATCTCCACACATAAAGTACATGTAATCCTAGATGCATGTTTCTTCGTAATACCTTTGTATCCTCACTGAAATTCAAGACAGAAGAAACAATAGAAGGAAGATTAGGTGAAGGTTCTTTGAAGCCCTCAATGAACTTTAAGAGAGAGAAGGCCTACAACTTGACAACAGCCTAAAGTAGGCTAATTTTTGGAGAAATTTACAAGAAATAAAAAAATTAAAGTCCACCTGACTTCAGCAGTAGTGTGGCAAAGTTCTGTGAGCATGGCTAGAAGTTGGTGGAGTTCAGAGGATGTAGTGCAACTTTGTTGTTTGTCTGAACTGTAGATGCCACTTTTAATGTGCTCAACTGTCAGAATCCCCTCGAAAAAGGTTTCAAAGCCCTGATCAAGCTGATAACTAAAGACCTTGCTGAGACCATCTTGGATCAGGTGGAAACCATGCCCCATGGGTGGAAGGTTCAGCAGTACAACAAGATGGTGCCACATCACTTCAAACAATAAGGAAGACCTTCATGTATAGCTTCATTGCTAATGGTGGAAGTGCACTCAACATCTACCATGAGCATGTTGAGGGGGCCAATGCACCATGCAGGGATCTTCTGACCCCCAAGCCAGGACCACTTGGAGCTCTTCTTTACTGCCATTAGAGTGGAGTTGGCACAATCACAACATCAATGGCAGACAGATCAGGGAAGCCTACAAACACCAACTTCTGAGGCACCAAGTTAAATCAGGCACAGGGAATTGTTTGCTTGCTTGCCTTGCTCAGAGGCATTAACAACTAATGGTACTGCACAAGCTTTTATTCATCTGATAGATGGTGGTGGTATTCAGAAATACAAATGCATCTAGAGGAGGATCAAATCAAATTGAGGTCAGTTTCCCTGTGGACATAGAATCACATCAATCAAGATCTTTTCCCACAACTCCAGAGCCATGTGTTTGACGCATGTGTTGAAGTGTACTTTATTTATGTACTGGTGAAAATTGCTTTATGGTGGAATTACAAAGTCAGATTTAGTCCCTAAAGGGGCACTAAAATGGCAAAAGATGGCAAGAATGTTTGCAGATAGCTGAGCAAATTGATCCATTTTTATGGGGTGTAATATGAGGATATTTGTTGCTGTTACCGCCAATCTTTCCTCTGCTGGCTATGATTTACAGTCTGTGTAAACACGACTGAATCATTGACTAGTCCCACCATTATCTTAAAATGCTGTCTCTTCTTTCATTGTTGCATAAACAGCACACGATTGCACCGGCTGTAGGGTCACAGTAAGTGTAATGCACTGTCTTGTAAACATCTGCACATTGTTCTTTTTAACAATATTTGTGCTGACTGGGGTACCCTCAGACCCCAGAGGTATGAGTAAATGAGGACGAACCGGACTATCCGAGGAAAGTGGACGAAACAGCTCTGTTGTGAAAGCAAACTTCGTCAACCTCAGGTGCATTTTTAGCATTACGTTGTAAAGAAGCATGTTAACATTTTTAAAGGTCATCAAGAAATCTTTTGCGTACCTGAATAGTCTTTTTGATGGGTCCATTAGTTGAGTAGACATGTAATTTAATCATGTAAGTAAAGACAGTGCATGCTTTTTCCTTTCACTAACATATTCAAAGGAAGATGACTCAGTACTGTTGCTATCACTAATGTCTCATCTCAAAAGGACTTTAAACTAGGCAGGGAAGGCCACAGAGACACAGGAAAAGAGCCAGGAACACCAAACAAAGCTCAGCAAAAAGTACTTTAAGTGCCCATTTTACAAGGAAAACACATATATCAGCAAGAAATTGTTAAGGCTGACAGGGGCAGATAGGGGAAGTACTAGATTGGTAGTGATAGTGCAGTCTTTAGCTCAATATTTCGTAACCTTTATTTGTCCAGGGAGACTTTACAGGGATCTATGTACTGTTTTTATTTAGAAAGACCCAGTTCACACTATGAACTGACAAACCTTACCATCCAACATTAGTAAAGTCCTTACAGAAGTAGAGCTTTTTGCTATATTTGACATGAAATAGCAAATGATATGTTAGGCACTGGTATGCACCATCATGTGCACTATCTAGTCAACGATGTACAATGGAGATATTCACTTCTAGAGGGTGATGTAAAAACACTAGACTCTGACATGTCGATGCATGGTTGTAAATGGGTTGGATCCTATTGATTTAGTATTTTTAAAGTATGCTATCCTCAGTCAAATACAATATTTGAGTAAATGAATGCAGTCCTCATCTAGGTAGTTGAATTCTATGGTGAATTACAACTAAAGATTCCCTAAGCAGCTACAGATGTACTGATTTCCTGCTTCCCAGACTGCAGCAAAGGAAAACTGTGGTGGAGGTAAACAGGAGAAGCTTTGAACCATTAAAGAACACATCAGCTTTGAAGCCTCAGATGAAATGGAAAGGAAATGAAAACCTTTTTGGGGAAACTTGGGATTCTGCTGAACTATGCAAACATGCCTGAGGTCGAAACAGTTATATGAATTTTAGAGTAAGTATTGCCACAGCTGAGTGACAGGAGGATTTGTGATTTGATTGACCTTGACTTTGATTCACCCACCGTGGACATCCATGGAATTCTTACTTGTAGCACTGATATAAAATTAGGCTTTCTGAAGTGTTACCTGTGAGTAGCTGAGAGGAAAAGTCATTTTGTTAGTAACATTAGCTGCTCCTGAGAGGAATCTATCAAGGCCTACCTGCAGTACACTCATCTTTGTTGACTTCCCATTATTTGCAACATCTAAGAGGTTTCAAACAGCTTGTGATGATTTGTTAGTGACTTTGACTTTTTGCTTAAGGTTCTCAACTTCTGAGAGATTTTAAACTTTGAAATGATCAAGAGATTAAGAAATGATACACTAATGTCAAGAAAGCATCCTATTCAGTCAGAAATATCTACTTCAAGGGATTGACAATTTATAGCAAATGGATAGATTTGACAGCCAATACTCGAATACCTGAAAGAACTCTCAGAGAAGAGATTCAGAGCAGCAAAGAATATTCTGCTGACAGAGCTAATACCTTGTTACCAGATACATAAAAGAACATACATTCACTTTAAGAGAATCACTACTATCAGTGGTGAGGAGTGTCTGTATGTTTTATTTGCTTTCAGATACAGTGGTGTTCCATTTTGGTGAGCTTTATTCACTGTGTCACCAAGTCTCCAGCATGAGGGTATGACCAGGCAATGACTTCTGTTGATTAACTTCATGTGTACTGATGTTACTTTTAGTACATATCAGTCTATTAGTTCATCTGAGATTACGTCATCATTTACATTCAGAAACATGCAATAGAAGAGGTTTTCAACTCTAGAACAGAAGTTCAGGCAGGAGAAGCTCTCTGTAAGCCTTTAAAGATTATGATGAAAGAGTAAAGACAGGTTATTTGAAGCACAGGCAGAAGAGGAATGAAATGTATTGTATTGTACTGTATAAAAGTAAAGAATAAGAGAGGACAGCATTGGCTGCTACAGCACATATACAATACCACCACTGCAAGGACTAGCGTGGTGCCCGTTTTATAACTTGTCTGTTCGGAATTGGCCAATTACTTGGCCTCTAGTATCTAGTACTCTCAAGAACTGCTCATCTGAACAATTGCACACTGCAGACAGACACTGCACTTACTTGGGTTCAAAGCATTCCATCCCCCCCCCCCCCCCCCCCCGCCCCCCCGAAATCGATCGGATGAATGGTTGTTGAGAAAATCAAAGGACGGACATACATACTGACAAGACAGACAAGAGACTACTTCTATTTTAGTTAGATTTGTTTCATTGAGGTGAAATTGTCCTTAAATAAGATTGTGTGATTGTCATATCCATCATGTGATATCTGTATCGGCCACTGTGTGTTGCTTTGGGCAGTCTCATGTTCCCTCTTTACTTTTCGGCCTTACTAGTATTAATGCTTGAAACTTTCTCAAGAACTGCACAACCAAACCATTTCATGCTCAACACTGCACTTCTCAGCACAGCTTTGCAAGATGGGATATGTTGAAGGAAGGGTACCAGAGTCTTAAAATCATTGGCTTTTGAGGAAAATTATTGTGCGCAAATGAATGTGTAATTTCAGAAAATATATACTTATTGAGACAAACAATTTTTCAACACCACCAACAAATCTAAAAACATTGTTTAAAAAAGAAAATTAAAAAAAATCTGTTGTGATGAACTTGAATCATGTCCATCACCATAACAAGCATGATTAGCTGGAAAGAGGAAGTGGTCACTTGAGATGAGATAAATAAATCGGAGTGTCTATTTGCACCCCTGGTACAAACAGCCTCGGCCACACAGCTGAGCTATTTACATCCTAGACCTATAATAACAAGAAAACATGGCGGATATTCATCTTCCACACCAGCAGAAAAGGGCGAATTTAGAAAGGTTTCATCTCTAATGTTTGTTCTAAAGACATTTTCTGGTGGGAAAGTTATATTATATTTTCATAATCTTTCCTCAGTGAATGCATACAAGCGTCAGTTTGTCAGTTAGAAATTAGTTGTTGCCAATATCTATCTTCCATATTAGCAAATATATTGGGTCACATCACTACGTAGGACTGTTGTGGTGGTGTAATGGGCAGCGTGTCTGTCATTAGTGCAGGAGACAAGGGTTCGAGTCTTTACAGCAGCAGTTATATATTAATAATGTTTTCAACGGAAAAACTCTGCTGCATTTTCATAACTTTAAATAAATGCATACAACACGAACATATCTGAATTTACAACCTTCAGTTTGTTTTATGATGGAAATGAATCTTCCATCAAACATCTATGGTTGCCATGGACACCAAATACATGTCAGCCTCTCAAGTCTCAGGCATTGGCCGTGAGACACATGCATTTCATGCTGCTCTCTCTGACATTTTTTCACGCCGAGAAGTGATAGATCTCACTGGACAGAAATGATTATATGATATACAGCAGAGAACAGCAACGTATATTTATCCCGCTGTCCCGGTGGGATACTGGAGTATTCCGCCAGATTATCACCGTCCCCTCCGACATTCAGTCCCGCAGGGTACAAATAGCATGCACTCCTAATTGTACTGGGGTGCAAATAGCATCCATTGATACTTGCACCAAGATGGGTGCAAATAAAACACTTGGCTATATATACCAGGGTACAAATAGCATATACCCCTAATTGCACCAGGGGTTCAAATAGCCTTGCCTAAATAAATTTTGACCCGTTTTGACATGTGACAGCAGTAAAAACACCCCAAATGTTGTTGTTTTAACCTGATATTTGATGACTTTTCCTAGATTGTCCAAAATGCACAAAAATGAAAATATTTTTTATATTTCTGTTCTGAAATAATGTGTGACTGACTGTAGATAGCTAACACATATTAAGCAGTGAGCTCCAGTGTCCCCACTAGTCCATACACTGATAGTATGCAGCAGTGTTCTTCTTCATACCTGCATGTCCCACCACTCTGTTTAATAACAGGAATTGTTTGGTTTGTTGTACAGACTGCATTAACAGCTGCTGCAGAGCCTCTCACACTGTCTTCTGTTACTGCTGCTGTTCTCCACAGCAATAACATGTACATCAATATTCATGATGCTTTTGCATTGACCGTTTATGCTTGTAGGATAAGAGGTTCATCCACATGAACATATTATTAACCCCACACACTGTTTGGGTCAAATTTGACCCGTTTTGACATTTGACAGCTGTAAAAACACCCTAAATGTAATGTAAAATGTGATGCTTTTTCCTAAAGTGGCTCAAAATACACAAAAATGAAAATATTATATATATATATAGGTGCTACACATTTTTGTCCATTGAGGCTGTTCTGGGTCAAATGATCTCTGTATCTATTGCCATGTGTTTTAGTGAAATGAATAGTTAATAGTTTTAATAATTTTTTTTATGATGTAGCAGTGAAGACTGACGGCTCTTAAGGTTCTACAATAAACCCCACACTTCCATAAAGTTCTGCTCATTTTACCTTTACATTAAATACATTTCCATCATTATTGCTATGTTATATTTTCATGTCTTAGGTCAAATAGGACATGATATTGTGTGATAGGAGCTGTTTGATATTGTAAAAGCTAAAAAATACACTCTCTCTGCTCTCTGAAACATGAATCAAGGTTTAATCACATTTATTGATCAGTCAGATCAACTATTGATGCTTTCTAAACAAGACACTTTTAATGAGGAGATTCTTAGACCGAGTCAAGGGTGTAGAATATGAACAGGGTTATAATAGATTAGATAACCTAAACTGATTATAACCACTAATACTAAGTTTCACATAATCTCTTGGGCTAACATTAACTGCCATATTGTACAAAGTGCACCTTTATTATTGATAAATATTCTTCGACATGTGATCAAAATGTAGAGATAGGAAGCTGCTGTTTTGTAGAATCCGTATAGCCAGCAATTTTTTGAGTGCACTGCACCAAGAGCTCTGGGATGTTGGAGAGGAGGGAGGGAAGAGGTTAAAGGACTTAAACTAAATTAGTCAACAACAAATAATTGCTTGGGAGTTGTGGAGAGGTCGGCTGTCAACAGCACTATTGATTCTCCACTGACTGGGGAGGAGGAGGGGTAGAGAGAAATGGAATGAGGTGATACACCAGGCACAAGTGTAATGGCAGGAAACAACTGCTGAGAGAAGGAGGAGGAGAGGGATTAAAAGTGAGACACAAGATGTTTCTGTTAGGCTGGCAGAGAGGACGGGGAGTTGCAGACATGAGGGATGATGGAGGAAGAGGAAAGTCAGTGAAAACACAGAATGAATACAAGAGGAAAGAAAAGAAAGTAGGAAGAGAATAGGTTGTGAGGGGGAAATTTGGGAGTGAAAGTGTCATAAATATCATCCATGCAAGCGTTCATTCCTGGTGGAGTCATATTTGACTGTTTACTTCACTTTCGTTCCAATGAAACATTTTTGTGAGTTTCACAAAGCGCTTTGCAGTGTTTGGGCTTCTGACATGTCCTTAAATGCATTCATCTGTAACTGCAACTCAACCTCCTGGATTGTATTTCATTGTCTCACCAGTACCTCAAATAGCATGCCCCTACCACTACCGACCCCTGTACTGTAGTGATGCTGTACTGTAGTGATGCTGGGTTTGGTCTGAATGTGGCCTTACAGCAGAAAGTTCTCAGTATTGTGTAATTCACAGAAGCTATTACATTAGATTAGATAATTCAGTCTATGCATTAAAAACAGGAGAACTGTGGGCAAAAAAGCATAAAACCTAATGACAAGAATATACTTCTATGTGATGGAGAGATGAGCTGGTGTCATACAACAAGTAGATAAGATAAGGACGGCAGGCCACATGGCCTGAAAATAATATCAGGATATTGGAAGATATTTTTGCAATAAAGCTAACTGTGTGTGTGTGTGTGTGTGTGTGTGTGTGTGTGTGTGTACAGAACATAAATGTGACTGTGGTAATAACATAATTTCAACATGAGCAGATTTAGAAGGTCAGCTTGTGTGTGTGATAGATGACTGAATCACAGGATGTGATAACTCTTTAAAATAACTGTGGTTACAGTCACAGATGTAAACAGACCTGCGATACCGCTGTGCAGTAGTCAGCTGAGTCAAGTGCACTACTGCTGCTGTTTGACTAGCAGCTCTGGGGATTCATTTATAAAACAGTGCATAGGATTCATATTAAGACTATATGTGTGCACAAAATATATCACAATCGACTTAACCCTTACATACTGTTCATATTCTACATCTTCGCAGTATGTTGACCTGGTCCAAGAATATCCTCATAAAAAGTGTCTATACCACCACAGATAGTCGATTGGAGAGTGTCTATTTTTTAGGAGAAAAAACATCTCCTATCACACAATATCATGTCCTATTTGACCTAAGACATGGAAATATAACATAGCAATAATGATGGAAATGTATTTAATGTAAAGGTAAAATGAGCAGAACTTTATGGAAGTGTGGGGTTTATTGTAGAACCATTAGAGCCATCAGTCTTCACTGCTACATCATAAAAAGAATTATTACAACTATTAACTATTCATTTCACTAAAACACATGTTAATAGATACAGAGATCATTTGACCCAGAACAGCCTCAATGGACAAAAAAATAAATAAAAAATTATATACATGTATATATATATATATTTGTATATATGTATATATACATATATACAAATTCATGTCATGAATTTCAGAGTAAAATACATTTGGGGTTTTTACAGCTGTCAAAATGGGTCAAATTTGACCCAAACAGTGTGTTAGGGTTAAAAATATGTGCATGTGGATGAACCTCTTATCCCACAAGCATAAATGGTCAATGCAAAAGCATCATGAATATTGATGTACATGTTGTTGCTGTGGAGAACAGCAGCAGTAACAGAAGACAGTGTGAGAGGCTCTGCAGGAACACTACTGCATACAATCAGTGTATGGACAAGTGGGGACACTGGAGCTCACTGTTTAATATTTGTTAGCTATCTACGGTATGACTGACCGTAATTGACTTATTTCACAACAGACATTTTGAAAAGCACAATGAGTATCCAAGGAAGTCATACAATCATCATAACAAACAATCATACACTATGCCCATTCATTTGGAAAAACTAAATGGGATTCATCCATAATTATCCTTACCAACTGCAATCAATTATAATTACAGACCTGATGCTTACATTTACTGCATCCAGTGGACATGTTGGCTAAGCTAAAAGCCCCTTAAAATACCCCTGCTTTAACTGCACTGATTTGGTTTTCTACTAGTCAGTGATATTAATGGAAAAAATGCTTTTGGGTCATAAAGGTCTGTTTACCTTTACTTCTACACCGTTGTAAAATGACATGACTGAAAGACTTTAAAATATTCATATTACATTACACTCAGACCAACGTTCTACCACATTTATGCTGAAATTATGGGCCACAAATTATTTTACAAATTAATTCTCCAGAGTCCGATAATTAAATTGAAAACAGACTCAAAAATAGCCCTATACTAAAATGACCTCAACTCAACAAAACGCCTATATGTGCAATTGTACTCAAGTCAAATCCATTTTTAACACATCAAAGTCAGTCAGACGCTTTTATCACATACAGCGCTGCTTTCTATATCCTTCTCAACATTGTACGTAAATTCTTTACATATGTGTTGATGGCAATAAACTGAACAATAAACTGCCAATTTTCCCTACTTATTCTGCTCAACCCTACTAGTCGGAACAATGAGTCTGTCTTGATGCACATAGGTGATTGAGGCGGGGATGTGCTGTAGAAAGGAACAAATTAGCCTTTACCTTCAGCTTTGACCAGTACATGCAGGTGAAAGGGATGAGCACTTTTATAGCCCTTTTCAAGAGGTGGGGGATTTCAATCTCCACAGCCAAACGTGTGAAAGTGACACTTATCATTTGTTTCAAGTCCATATTAGAGTTCAGCTCAATGAGAGCCTCTTCCTCTTGCATGGTCAATCCATCGCAGGGAAAGAGAATGGATTTTTCACCCACTGGTTTGCCAAGGTCTCCTCTCCAAAACACTCCAAACTGCTCATGCAACCCCTTCATGTGCACCATGATGACCTGCCCTCACCACAACATCTTCCATGGTTGGGAACATTTCCACTAAGACCCGAGAACACCACAGGTCCATCTTTTCCCTGAATCCAGAGACTCGATTGTGTATCAAGAGGACATGACAATCTTTGCCCTGCAGAGAGGTGTTCAGTATGTTTCAGTATTTCAGTATGCTTGTAGTTAAAGATTTTAGCAAGATTTGCCAACATTGCAACTCAGTTCATGTCCTCCATGTGCTGTACCAGCGGGGAGTTGATTTGGGACAGGAAGAGGAGGACTTCCTTGCACAAATCACACGACCGGACTTCAGTGTGCAATAACAGCTGTTGGAAGTGAGTACCCATCTCAATGCAGAGGATAAAGAAGAGATGGACATTCATGGCACATGATTCATTTAGATTTACTTCCTCATCCACAACTGCACACGGCTCCTTGGGGATCTTCTTGGTCACCAAGGCCTGGTGATGGATGATACAGCGGCAGGGGGGCTTGCATCTGTTTAAGCAGACTGCTGGAGAAACTTGTTGTTGTCCTTGCGCCATCAGTACACATTCCACAACAGCGGCCCAAATCAATATGACCAGAAATAAATCATTCAAAGCCTTGAAGATGCCGTCTGCTGTAGTGCGAGCTGGCAGAGGATGACAAAACAAAAACTCCTCCTGGACATTGAACTCTTTAATATAGCGAACTACACCATTAAGGCTTGATTCCACTGGGGATGTTAGTGATGCTGTACGGCCGCGCCACAGCCTCCGGTGCTGGTCGCTGCCACTCTAATTAATGAGAGTGACCCCACTAAGAGCGCCACGGCACATTTCAGCAGTGTCCCAGCAGCAGCTCCCCACTCCACAGCGCTATGACTCTGCAGCAAGTCTATTTTTGACAGAAGCCGTTTCAAAGTCATGTCTAGCTTCACAGAGCAGATCGCACCAGACAGTAGGTCAGACACAGAATTGGCATAAAACATCCAGTCAACTTTCAAAATAAAACAACACATGCAGACTCCCAATCGTATTTCAACAATAAACACGAATAAAACAAAGACACCATTTATCTACGTAGCTTACTGACCTACAATAGGAGCACAAACATCACAGAAAATTACCAAATCAACTAAATCTTAGCAAGTTAACAAAATCAGAACGCTTAGTTTTGCTGCTATTACAGTAATTACGGTAGCCTAAAGGCACTTGCTTGGATTTAAGTGGGCTGCCTTAATTACCATATTAACAGTACAACTTAATTTAAAAGGCCGATTGCTCTCCCATAGAATGCTCTGCTCTACTGCTGTAACGCTCCCGGTGGGGTAGGACATCAGGCAGAGGACGGAGCTAAACTGTGGCACAGCTGTATCGATGCTCCCGGTAGAAACCACAGGTCAGTGTTGGCGGTAGACTCGTGTAGGTGAGAAGCGATGCTGGATGGTAATTGTTAGACACTGAGATTACATTTAGCTTAGCAGAAGCAGATTCTCCCATCATTACCAAGCACATCATTAGCAGCAGGGAGGAGTAATGTTTCACTAATGTTGTAGGGTTTACTTGCCTTAGCTAAGAGTCATATAATGCTTCATTAGCTAGCATCATACAAATAACACATTGTGGCAGAAGAGCATCATCAGGAACATTAAATGAACAGGTTAGGGTTTTGTCTGCTCCACACTCTCTCACTGTAGGTATACAAAATTGATCCATTTTACCAGCGCGCATTGTCAGTTAGCTAACGAGATGTTTACCTTTATTTTTTCTGAAGTTCTCCGGCGCCCCCCAGGGGAGACGTGCCACACACTTTGAAAACTGCTGGTTTAATCAATATGTTGGGGGAAAAAAGAGAAACAAATAAAACAAAAAAGAAGGAATAAGAAAGAAAGCAGTCCCTGAACTGACAGCTCATTAAAACTCAGATCAAACTGTCAAACGTGGCAGTACTGATCAAATATGGATCAAGATTCTGTTACTGCATTGCCTATTTATCACCACTATTGCTTTCAGAAACATATTGTAGTGTACTGTTAAGCTGTAGTTGGAGAAAGTTTGTGACGTGACCACCATATTGGAAATGGATGTGGAGGACATGGAGACAGAGAGGAGCTCTGTCTCCATGTCCTCCACACATAGAGGGAGTGTGACTTCATTCACTGCTCAGGTCGCTATTACTCAGCTATATCCTCACATAGACAATAGCTGTTTGCTGACATCGCAGATTTAATAATAATACTAATTTTACTATAATTATGGAGGTAATAAGTCAGTATTAAATGAAATGCATGCTGTTGATAAATACAGACATTTATTGAGTATATTTCAGTCCCCTAACATTTGGATTTTACCAGCACAGCCAGCTCTTTACCTGTCAGCAGACAGCTGTTGGGCTGCATACGCTGTGCTCACTTTTTTAGTGACTTACATCTGGAACATGCTTCTCTGAGCTGCATCTAGGTGAACATGCACATTTAGAGGTAGATGTTAAACTGGCTCTTACTTTAGAACTTATTTTAGGTAAATTTAGGTTAATGTATTTTTCTTTCTTTCTGCAGAGCTGCAATTTCAGCATTTTACATGCACAACTCAGTGAGGTAGGTCTGCAGGATATGGAAAGAGCAGATAATGTTTCAGTGTAAAGATGAACCACTGAGCTGGGTTCAACTGTAGTCACTGTACACTGAAAAACAAAACAAACAAATAACCCAATAATCACAAATGTAATCTATAAATGTGTGTTCAGCCTTTCAAACTAATATTTCATTTGGAGGTATGTTTTGTCATTTGGGAGCACAGAAACTGTATTGCTTTTATTATTTTGTCATTGATTTTCAGGTGTAACCCCTAACTTACTCAACATTTAATCACAAGACTTTATCCTGGTTTTACTTCTTTATTTTAATTTTACTAGTACAGTCATCTGGTCTGGTGGGCAGACCAGATGACCTGCTGCTTGAATGTAGGCTATTATCCTCATCGTATTAGGGTTGTCTTTTGATGATATATTTAATACTTCTCAATACAGTAACATGAAAATGTCCTCGATAACTCAGCAATATGACAGGTTAATGTGAAGGCCATCAGTTTAATTATTGCTCCTTCAATTCTTTTTGTGATTCTGGTATGTTAAGCAAGAGCACTGTGAATTTACTCCAGAGTTTTGTTATGGGTTGTCTGATGTCAGTGGGTTTCAGTACATCTGCTGCTGTCCACCTCAACCTGAATCCAAATGCCATCATCTCTGTTAAGAACAGTTTTTTTGTAGCCTGTTATTGTAAAAAGTTTCTCATTTAATTTTACATTTCCAATGATATATGGCTGAGGATATTTTATACAAATTCATCTTTCTTACAGTATAGTCTAACATTTATGAGTGTGTGTGTGTCCATCAGATCTTGTACAATTGCCATGAAGATGAGGCTGTCAAACTGGATTTTACATTTCACATACCTGCACTTACTTTAACCGCCACTGTTATAATTTAATTATTTATGCACGTCATTTTTTTTCACTCGTTACTTTCATATATTTCATAAACTTAATTTCTTTGTCCATAGCACAGTCCATATTTCCTTTTTAACGTGTTATGTCCCATTTCAAAATATTACCATTTAATTATTTACATATATTTTTAAATTTCAAGATTTTTTTTAAATATTACTCAAGAATCATAAAGATACAAAATATCTCTAGGCTTGTGTGAATAGTAGCATATGCTTGAGTGAGAACAGGTTGCTCTTTTCAACCCTAACCGTAACCCAAGCACTGCAGGCCTTCCTCCAAACATGTAGATGTCCGCAGTATTGTAATCTCTCTTTCCACTGAAAGCAAAACACAAAAACAAACAGCTTCATTTTATATACTGGGCTTTCTGAAACTAAGCCTGGTTGGCTGATGGTGTCCGTGAAATGAGAAAATTAAAACTTTCCAAAGCGAATCCAAATACATCATGGATCATGAAACATATTGAATTATGTTACTATTTCAACTCATTGTAGTCCAAAATAACTTACAAAAAGGTCCAAAAGCACTTAGAAACACACAACTGTATACTTCCACTTTTACCTCAGAGGAAAACATTGTACCACTACATTTACTCGACTGATAAAATGTTACTAGTTAAGTTAGTAAGTCACAAAATATAACAAACACATTACAATGCATTGATCTTCATGCAGCAATATATAAGAATTAAAAGCTCCACCTTGAACAGAAGTACATGTAAGTTGTACATGTTGTACACGTTGTACATGTAAGAAAGGGTGAAAATAAAGCAAGACAGAGTTACTAAATGACTCTAAATGACTGAATCTGCTCCGCTGTGTTATCATTAATGTCATGTATTGAGCAGTGGAGAGCAGCCTCTCTGCTGCACTGTTAACTCCAGGAAGAGCTACTGTTGTCCAACACACAGAGCAGGCGCAGCAAACAGACTGAGCACTGAGTTCTTAGTAGGTTATTTAATGCTGCAGTGTGTGTTGATCAGCGTTTGCTGCTCTGCTCTGCTAACAATAGTCGCTGAGTGACAGTGTAGAAAGTTCACAGTATACTAGGGCTGGGTGATATGGACAAAATCAAACAATCACAACATTTTAGACTAAATACCTCGATATCGAGATGATTATTGATGCTTTCACAAAACATTTACACTATGAAATCTTAGATAAATAATCATCAATAATGTGGATATAATGACAAGTGGGTAAAAAGTAAATAACAGAACAGCTAGAACAGTCTCGTAAGTTTAGAAAATCATATATTTTACTGTAATGCAGCATTTAAAACCAGGAAAAGACAACTCTGGTGACATATCGCGATATTACGACATCCAAAATCTAAGACGATATCTTGTCTCATATCACAATATCGATATAATTTCAATATATTGCCCAGTTCTACACTATACTTTACATTGTTCTCACAAAGGAAACTATTTATTCATTAAATCAACATATGTTTGCTACTGCTGCCTTCATTGAAGATGAACTACAAGATACATACAGTAGATGTGTTGACAAGATAACTCTATTGTGTGTTCCCTGCAGTCAGTCAGTCAGTCAGTAACTTCTGGTTAGCTCTCTGCTAACTTGAATAGATACAAAATAGACTTTTGGACTGAATGGATTACATTCTTATACTAAAACAAGTCATTTAGCAGAGTTGTGTGAGGCTCAACTAAAGTTTATCAAATGTTTTACAGTCACAACAGTAGCATCAGAGTATACAGGCTCATTCCTATGTTCCCTCAGCCTTATGTTCCCTCAGCCTACAGTATGTTCCCTCAGCCTTATGTTCCCTCAAGTGATTTTCCACCAAATGAGGTCCTACTGTATGTTTCCTCAGAGCTACATTCTCAGAGCACAGGTATGGCCATTCCCTAATGCACATAACGAGTTGGAACATAGACATGCTCCTGAGTACACAGTGGAGCCTATGACGTAAAATCCTGCACTCCAGCTTTAATTACCATTGATCCTGACCCATTCTGTCATCACAGGGGTACAAGTGCTCTCCTTTGGTGCCCAGAAATGACCAAACAGGCACCGATGCAGAAAAACAAAAGCAGACTTGTGCCTCGGGAAAATTGCATAAAGACTGTTTGGACTAGAGCAGCCGTTGTGCTTGTGGGAAAATAATTCCCATAATGATTTACAAATCCCATAAGTCAAAACATAAAAATCTGAAACTATCTCAAGGGAGTTTTTTTTCCAACTAGCTGAATACAGTACCTTACATTATGGTAATGTGAATGTTAAAGATGTTTATTCAGCTATAACATCAAGTCATAAGGCTTATGATGTTTGCTCAGGAGCCAAAAGATAAAAAAAAATACCTGCAATGCGGTGAGGCAGCCAGACTCTGTGTTTTATGGAAGTAAACAACAACAACAACAACATCAACAACAACACAAACTGCCTGAAGCGTTTGGCTCACAGACCACTGTCCAACCTCCCTGTCCGAAACCTGTCACTGTGTCTCATTACTGAGATTGCTGTCAACTCTCCTCAGTCCTGTATCTGTCTCAGGTCAACCACAGAAAGCAGTGCAATTACACCAGCAGAGATGGAGGAGACAGTGGAAGATGGAGAAGAGAATAGAATTTGACAGAGAGAAAGTGAGACCAAGATAAAGGGGCCCAGAGGCAGAGGAGGAGGGGGGGACATGGTATATTGCAGGGAACAGAGAGGAAATGGGTGAGGCCACATATAAAAGACAGGAGACCAAAGCTCAGAGAACATCACACAAGCTGACACATACCTGAAAACTAAAGGACGACTTGCCCCCTCCCCATTTATTCAAGAGAGATACAAATCAAAAAGCTAAATGAGACGGGGGAAAATAAACAGAAAACTCCAGCAGCTGGGTAACCTAGGCAACAACAGCACCACAGCTTTTTTTTCCTCTTGGACATTAAAGCGGTATCTCAGTTGGGGAGGGGAAGCTGGAGGCAGTGAGGAGGGGTGGGGGTAGAGGGTGCTGATACGTGTTCCACCAAATAGCAAAGAATCAAGACTCTCAAGCTGTGATACTGATACCAGCAGAATGTGATGATGCAGGTACAGCAGCATTTAATTGGAGTGGAACTGCTGGATACCAGACTTGATATATTATGAGGCTTTAATCCATTTAAATTGGTCATATTATGAATGACGTTTCACAAAACTACAGAATTTCCTGACACAGTTTTATACCAACTAAACTCTATTGCCAGAGGGAGCAGGGTGTTCTAGCAGTCATGCACATTCATAGATTAGCATCAGATGTTTCATTGAGCTGATGTTCATTCATATGCTACTCAGCTACCAGGTGACTAGCAACATCCAATGTGAGTCATACAGAAGTACACAGAGGCCTTTAGAAGCTAACGCTTCACACTGGATTTCACAAAGTGAAGTTTTAAACTTGTGCTGTGAGCAAAAGTAGGTGCATTGTTTTGCAGAAAGTTCAACTTAAAGCCCATTTATGCTCAACGTTAAATAGGGATCTGGATACAGACGGAGCTGTATCTGCACGTTTCCATAAAGCTCACGCATATGGACCAAATGGAGCAGTACCACCAGAAACCATGGGGGGCAGTGTTGCTGTCACTACTCAATACATAGCTCTAGTGAGACATGAAGAAGAAATAACAATGGCGGAACTTTTTGAGGAAAAGTTGAGAGAGTTGGTTAGAAAATTTAAACATACATTGGTTAACATCCATGCCAACGTAAAGGACGCATGGAAGTATGTGAGCAGTGACGGTAACATAGTATGAACAGGACGTTAACATTTTCGTACATATGTTGAGCATAAATGGACCTTTAATGGGCATTAATCCTTACATAATGTTCATATTCTACCCTCACAGTACTGTATATCCCCTCATAAAAAGTGTCTATACCAAATATTGAACCACAGATGTGTTTAGAAAGTATCAATAGTGGATCTGACTGATCAATAAATGTGATTAAACCTTGATTCATGTTTCAGAGAGCAGAGAGAGTGTATTTTTTAGCTTTTACACCATCAAACATCTACTATCACACAATATCATGTCCTATTTGACCTAAGACATGAAAATATAACATAGCAATAATGATGGAAATGTATTTAATGTAAAGGTAAAATGAGCAGAACTTTATGTGGAAGTGTGGGGTTTATTGTAGAACCATTAGAGCCATCAGTCTTCACTGCTACATCATAAAAAGAATTATTAAAACTATGAACTATTCATTTCACTAAATATATATAGCACCTATACAAAATATAACATTTTTAAATATTTTCATTTTTGTGTATTTTGGGCCACTTTAGGAAAAAGCATCAAATTTCAGAGTAAAATACATTTTGGGTGTTTTTACAGCTGTCAAATGTCAAAATAGGTCACCTGATCAGTGTGTTAGGGTTAATAATATGCTCATGTGGATGAACCGCAAATCCCACTTATACCCCAAGCATAAACGGTCAATGCAAAAGCATCATGAATATTGATGTGTTGCTGTGGAGAACAGCAGCGGTTTTGTGCATTTTGGACCACCTTAGGAAAAGTCATCAAAATTCAGAGTAAAAGACATTGTGGGTGTTTTTACAACTGTCAAATATCAAAATGGGTCAAACTTTACCCGACCACTATGTAAGGGTTAAGAAGGTAAACAGCCCTGCAACACTCGTGACAATGCCATGATGGTGAGGAAAACAGTCAATTACAGTGCTTACATTTACAGAGTCATCTAGCAGTAAGTTTGCACTTGCTTTTTCCTTCAGCACCTCTGTTGTGCTGGAAGAAGCAAATGGATAAGAAAGCTGTGTTTTTATCTGTCTGAATGTAGTCTGGGTCTCTTTGGGTTACATGGTTTCACTGAACCTCACTTTAGTGATCTTGAGTAAGCGGTGTCATGAGGCTGGTTGTCAACTGGCTCAGTTAAGTTGTTCACATGTGATGCAACAGTGATACCAGCAGGGAAATTCAGTATTTGCGGCAGCCAAAAGTCAAAGTGATTTTCTTTCTTTTTACAATAGGATCACATTACATGACAGAGAAAGCTGAGTGATGGGTGTAAAAGGAAAATGCACTTTGTGATGATATATCATAGGAAGTACAGCTATACACAGATTATAGTGTGGGAGTCAATTTCTGATAACTGTAGCAGCACTGACATAATGAGTTTTTGTGGAAAATAAAATTTAGAGTAGGGTTAGGGTATGCATTGCTGGGCACTACACTATCTGGTGTGACTTATGAATGCTCCATCATATTCCAATCTGCCAGTGTTTGAAAAATGTAACTTCTTCCCAAACTGTTTACTGGTCTACAGTATCTTCATTGCAGTCAAATATGCATAGAACCATAATATCTGCACATATTTTACAACTTTTACTACTCAGAGTCTTACCTCCATTGTCCTTCACAGTAAAATTTGGATTCATCTGATGCTCAGGAGGCACATAGAAGGAAAACTTTCCATTTGCAAAGTTGTCCAGATCGGCGGCTCGGATGGTCTGAATCACCTGATGGAGACAGACAGAAGAGACATGAAGGAATTAAAGAACAAAGGCAATAGAGAAGATAATATATGAAGGTAAGAGAGAAAGTAATGGCTCAGAATGGAGATGCGTTGGGAACTGAAGATAGAACGATTCTAAGAAGCTGAAAATAAAGCAGTGATTTGAAGTTGTTTGAATTCTTCAGCGTGCACTCTGTTGGATAACATCAATTCAGTGACCCAGTCTGATCTCCTACTATTCCTTACAATCCATTACACACAATATCCAGTTAATTGACCGTGATGTCCTGTTTACACACCACAAGCATATTCATTATTATCATAAACCACAACCTTACTTAGCATTGAATCTAGGTTTCTAAAAAAAGCTTTTACTCATGGTCTCCTAAAGTAATGAGACAATTAAACAAAAGAAAATACAAAATCAAATACTTAGAACTAAATAGGTGATCATGTTGCCATCAACTCCAAGAAACATTATCAGTTAATCACCCTCATGATTACCTTTGTTTCTTTTCTCTTTAGTTTTATTATCCTTATATATGAGTTTAAATGCTCTGTTCTGAATGGCCACATATTATTTCCCTCGGTATTGCCTTTTATTATGTAATTAAAAGGTCATTAATCAGTTAACTAGAGTTGAGAGAATATGTAGTGTTCTGCATATTGACACGCAGTGACAAAAACTTCAAGGCAAACTAGCAGTAATGCATTTTCTTGGAATCTCAAGTTTTCTTTTGCTAATTGGACTTTAAAGTTGGTTCTATATTTGCTACTTATATTTTAGCTGCAGCGTTTGACAGATGCATCATTTATAAAAACCTTCTCTGGGTCGCAGCAAAACGTATGCACACATACAGGATAGTTCAGACAGATGTTTGCAATTGTTGTGAACATTAAGTTGTTCATTTTCTGTTTGCAACCCATTTACCAGAAGTTTGAAAAATCAACCAGAATTCATACTTATGTAGCATCCATAACCTCCTCCCTGAGCTACTACCTTATCCTGGTGGAGGGGTTTGCGTGTCCCAATGACCCCAGGAGCTCAGTTGTTGGGGGCTTTTATGCCCCTGGTAGGGTCTCCCATGGCAAACAGGTCCGGGGGGAGGGGCCAGGCAAAAGGTAGCTCAAAAGACCCTAATGATGATTACGATTGTGTCCCTTGCCCGGACACGGGTCACCGGGGCCCCCCCCTAGAGCCAGGCCTGGGGGTGGGGCTTGGGGGCGAGCGCCTGGTGGCTAGGCCTTCGCCCATGGGGCCCGGCCGGGCACAGCCCCAAAAAGGGACATGGGACCCCGCTCCCACAGACCCACCACCAGTGGGAGGGGCCAAAGGGGTCGGGTGCAATGTGAGCTGGGCGGCAGCCGAAGGCGGGGACCTTGGCGGTCCGACCCTCCGCTGCAGAAGCTAGCTCGAGGGACGTGGAACGTCACCTCTCTGGTGGGGAAGGAGCCTGAGCTGGTGCGCGAGGTTGAGAAGTTCCGGCTAGATATAGTCGGCCTCACCTCAACGCACAGCAAGGGCTCTGGAACCAGTCTCCTCGAGAGGGGTTGGACTCTCGTCCACTCTGGAGTTGCCACTGGTGAGAGGCGCTTGGGCAGCGGTGGCAATACTTATTGCCCCCCGGTTTGGTGCCTGTATGTTGGAGTTTACCCCGGTAGATGAGAGGGTAGCCTGGTCGGTGCCTGTCGTGGCGGCAATACCCGAACCCGCTGGTGGACACTGGCGTTGAGGGATGCCGTCAAGCTGAAGAAGGACTCCTATAGGGCCTTTTTTGGCTTGTGGGACTCCGGAGGCAGCAGACAGGTAGCGGCAGACCAAGCGGAGCGCACCTAAGGTGGTCGCTGAGGCAAAAACCCGGACATGGGAGGAGTTCGGTGAGGCCATGGAAAAAGACTTCCGGACAGCTTAGAAGAGATTCTGGACCACCATCCGGTGTCTCAGGAGGGGGAAGCAGTGAGCTGTAAACACTGTGTACGGTGGGGACGGTGCGCTGCTGACCTCGACTTGGGACGTTGTGGATCGGTGGAAGGAATACTTCGAAGACCTCCTCAATCTCACCGACATGCCTTCCGGTAAGGAAGCAGGGTCTGGGGACTCGGGTGTGGGCTCTCCTACCTCTGGGGTGGAGGTCGCCGAGGTGGTTAAAAAGCTCCTCGGTGGGAGGGCCCCGGGGGTGGATGAGATCCGCCCCGAGTTCCTCAAGTCCCTGGATGTTGTGGGGCTGTCATGGTTGACACGACTCTGCAGCATCGCATGGACATCGGGGGCTGTGCCTCTGGATTGGCAGACTGGGGTGGTGGTCCCTCTTTTTAAGAAGGGGGACCAGAGGGTGTGTTCCAACTACAGGGGAATCACACTCCTCAGCCTCCCTGGTAAGGTCTATTCGGGGTGATGGAGAGGAGGATCCGTCGGATAGTCGAACCTCGGATTCAGGAGGAGCAGTGTGGTTTTCGTCCAGGCCGTGGAACTGTGGACCAGCTCTATACCCTCTGCAGGATCCTTGAGGGTGCATGGGAGTTTGCCCAACCAGTCCACATGTGTTTTGTGGACTTGGAGAAGGCATTCGACCGTGTCCCTCGGGGAGTCCTGTGGGGGGTTCTCCGGGAATACGGGGTACTGGACCCCTGATAAGGGCAGTCCGTTCCCTGTATGACCGGTGTTAGAGCTTGGTCCGCATTGCCGGTAATAAGTCGGACTTGTTTCCAGTGAGGGTTGGACTCCGCCAGGGCTGCCCTTTGTCACCGATCCTGTTCATAATTTTTATGGACAGGATTTCTAGGCGGAGCCAGGGCGTTGAGGGGGTCCGGTTTGGTGACCTCAGGATTGGGTCACTGCTTTTTGCGGATGATGTGGTCCTGTTGGCTTCATCAGACCGTGACTTCCAACTCTCACTGGATCGGTTCGCAGCCGAGTGTGAAGCGGCCGGGATGAGAATCAGCACCTCCAAATCCGAGGCCATGGTCCTCAACCGGAAAAGGGTGGAGTGCACTCTCCGTATCGGGGATGAGATCCTGCCCCAAGTGGAGGAGTTCAAGTACCTCGGGTCTTGTTCACACGTGAGGGAAGGATGGAGCGGGAGATCGACAGGCGGACCGGTGCGGCGTCTGCAGTAATGCGGACTCTGCACAGTTCTGTCTGTGCAGAGTCGGCTCAGCTCTCGATTTACCAGTCGATCTTCGTTCCTACTCTCACCTATGGTCATGAGCTTTGGGTAGTGACAAGCGGCCGATGCGGCCGAAATGAGCTTCCTCCGTAGGGTGGCTGGGCTCTCCATTAGAGATAGGGTGAGAAGCTCTCGGAGTAGACCTGCTGCTCCTCCGCGTCGAGAGGAGCCAGATGAGGTGGCTCGGGCATCTAATTAGGATGCCTCACGGACGCCTCCCTGGTGAGGTGTTCAGGGCACGTCCCACCGATAGGAGACCCAGAGGAAGACCCAGGACACGCTGGAGAGACTATGTCTCTCGGCTAGCCTGGGAAAGCCTCGGGATCCCCCGAGAGGAGCTGGACTGGACGAGGGCTGGGGAGAGGGAAGTCTGGGCTTCCCTGCTTAGGCTGCTGCCCCCGCGACTCGACCCTGGATAAGCGGAAGAGGACGGTACGGTACGGTATGGTAGCATCAATAACCAGTATAAAGATGTAATGATAACACACTATAATGTAGCTGTTAACAGATATCAGAGTTAATTAAGGTATTTGTTTGTGGGAACCTATAAGTGTATACTACTGTGTAAATAGATATATATAATGAAACACATTTGTAATATAATGTTATCATTGTTGACAAATGCTGCACATTAATAAATACTCATTATGTCTGCTTACAACTACATTGTAGTGTGTGATAAAGCATTTATTAAATGTTTATATACTAATTATAACGCTAAAGTCAACTTTTATCAACCAGGCTGCAGTTAGTCTTCACACACATTATTGTATTATGTAGAGTGTAATGTGTACTTCATACATTTTGAAACTATTCAGACAAAAGTGTCACACACTGCTAAATCAGGAAAAATAATGCATAATAAATCATACATTTTGACATACTAAACTGTGAAATCTTCGTTTTTTCAATGTAATAAGGTTAACCCTTACATACTGCTCAGGGTCAAATTTGACCCACTTTTTTTAGTTTTTACATTTGAGAGCTGTAAAAACACACATTAATATACACATTTCATAATGTGACCCACAGTTTACAAAAAAGGAAATGCATACTTTTTTAGTTTTCCAAATGTACAAATTTGACCCGTGCCTCTTAAATAAAATAAATACAACTCAGCATTCAAACATGTTGTACTCATCATATTCTGTAAAATGTTCTCGTGGACCATAAAATAGTGATTATGAATGTCTTTTTATGAATGTTTTTCCATATGATGAGTCAAATAGAAGGATGAATCAAACATGTATTAATGACTAATGGGGACTTTATCAATGTGAATTGGTGTAGAGACTAATTATGAGTCAGAATATGAACAGTAGGTAAGGGTTAAGTGAAAACATTGTTTTTCCAATGAATATTGAATAAAGTGACCATAACTTTATAAACAATACACTTATTTATTACTCTACTGATACCCTCAAACCAATGCAGTTTATTACTGCAGCTCCCTCCTCCACCCAAAATTCCTCCACAGTGTTTTTGTGTTGTTGATATGAAATGAAACAGTGATAACAGACACCTGATTGTGGAGACAAAGAGTCATATTCAACACAGTGAAATGGAAACAATACAATCAAAATAGGAAAGGAAGGCAAACACTAGAAATCATTTCCAAATATTAAAAGCAAGGTTATGTCTTGGAAATGATTATGTCTTTAGTATAGAGTGTTTTGCTTTTTTTAGTTGAATAAACTCTAAATATGTGAAGCACATAAAATGCCTGATGCGGTCTATCTGATATAATAATGGGGGATTAGCAGTGTGTTTATTATTTTTTAGAATAAAGAGACAACAGAGACTTTAGTTTTCATTTCCAGTTATTATCACACAGTCTATTGTTATTCTGAGCTGCAGTGATAGCATCAGGGTGTAAAATAATTGACACTGTCAGCAGTCACTCCAGAGATGAAAGAAACTTTGCACATTTAAAATGTAGTGAAAATAGTCATGCATTTCTTAGAAGCACTGTCTTAAAATGATAGTGGAAATAAAATGATTCTACTGACCTATAAACATTTTTTTTTGTAAAATGAATTCAAACATTTTCTTCTAAACACATTAAATAGGTCATAAATTTATTTTTAAAAAAGGTGTAAAAAACATTTCAACCATTTAGATTTGAATTGTGGAGCTAGGCTTCACAAACTGTGTTTCTAGATTTCTGTGTTCAGGATTTAGTGGGAGGGTCTGAAAATCACTGTTGCGTTAGCATAAACCCGCCCCTGCTGCTGTAGAGGTATAAATACATTCAGCTCACACTACTACTACTACTACAGTCTAGAGTTAGTCAGTTAGCTGAGTTAGCTGC
This sequence comes from Scomber japonicus, assembly GCF_027409825.1. Classification (NCBI taxonomy): domain Eukaryota; kingdom Metazoa; phylum Chordata; class Actinopteri; order Scombriformes; family Scombridae; genus Scomber; species Scomber japonicus. The sequence goes on from NC_070589.1 coordinate 4,322,728, forward strand.
TGAGCTAGCCACCGAGTCATAGATATATATATATATACTGACTAGATGCCGTCTTCCGCTTCTCAACGTTCACAACAGTGCCGCCATCTTGGGACGGGGTATTACACTCTGATTTCACACAGTTCAACCGCAGACTGTAATCAAACATGCCAGACTTTTGTGCTGCCTACGGTTGTTCCAACCAAAGAAACCTAACCACCAGACAACAAGGAATAACATTTCACAGGTGAGAATCTGTTTATTATGGAAGCCTATTCCGCCATAAAACTTAGCTTTGATAATAGGCCTAAAAATATCCTCCAAGTAAGTCGAAATTAGAGATAATGAGAGATAAAAAGTGTGCATAATTATGACTTTTTATCTAATAATTATGACTTGTTATCTCATAATTATGACTTGTTATCTCATAATTATGACTTGTTATCTCATAATTGCGACTTTTTATCTCATAATTATGACTTGTTATCTCATAATTACGACTTTTTATCTCGTAATTATTACTTCTTATCTCATAATTATGACTTGTTATCTCATAATTATGACTTATCTCATAAGTACGACTTTTTATTTCATAATTATGACTTTTTATCTCATAATTACGACTTTTTATCTGTAAGACTAGTTGTCCCACGACGCGAATGGCATAAGCCTAGTGCTAGTTAGTTCTGCCTGTTAAAGAAATCTAACGTTGAAGACATCTAACAGTTTTCGATGGACTTGTTTTGTTTGTAGATTCCCACATGCAAAAGACGTCAAGCGTGGACAATAGCGCTCCAGAGAGAGGGATTTGAGCCAAAAGACTGCACGGTGCTCTGCAGCTGTAATTTTCGGCCAGAAGAAGTTATCTACAGCAGTGTTTCTCAACCGGTGGGGGGGCGCGAACACTCTCCGGGGGGGGCGCGAGCGGGCGCGAGTAGGCAACAGGATGGAGGGAAAAATCATAAAAATAAAAAATAAAACATTAAAAACAAATCGCGAAAATCCCCATGTCGAAAATGCAAGTGGTTGGACTACTACACATTGTGTAATGGAAGCCTTGCAGACTTTATCACTGATGCAGGCACGTCACACGTTTTCACCTCTTTATTTCAGTCAGCGTCTGAGCACCTGTCTGCAATGAGACAACAATTTGCGACGTATTTCAAAGAGGATTATCGCTCTTTCGCGTGGGTTCGAGATCCATTTGTGTGCACAGCAAACGAGCTGTCAATTGACATGCAGGAACAGCTTATTGAGCTGAAGAGTGACAGTAGGCTGAAGGAACGTTTCACCTCCTGCCCTCTTTCGTCATTCTGGGCAGCATTGATGCAGGAATACCCTCAACTCTGTGACGTCGCATTGAAGATTCTCCTCCCTTTCGCGTCGACATATTTGTGTGAGGCAGGCTTCTCGAAAATGACTGCACTCAAAACGAAATACCGGAATCGTGCACAAATTGAGGATGATTTGAGGCTATGTTTATCAGACATTGCACCAAGAATTGAGAATCCTTGCAAGGCAAAGCAGGCTCAGGTCTCACATTAACATCGCCTACCTCCCGGTTATAATAATAGCCTAGTAATGATAATAGGCCTATGATAATAATAATAATAATAATAATAATAATAATAGTAATACTACTACTACTACTACTAATAATAATAATGATAATAATAACAGCAAAGCATGTAACTATAATTATATAGCTAGCCTAGTAATGATAATAGGGATATCACTACTCATAATAATAATAATAATAATAATAATAATAATAATAATAATAATGCCTGCAAGCTCACATTAGAAGTCTGGTGCTACTGCCAGTTATAACAATAGCCTAGTAATGATGATAGGCCTACCTGATGATTATAATAATAATAATAATAATTATAATAATAATAATAATAATAATAGGCTAATAATAATAGTGTGGGCCTAAAAATAACAAATCTATTATTTTATATATCTATCTATCTATCTATCTATGCAAGGTGGTGTAGTGGGGTTGGGGCCGCGAGGGAGGGTGACACCGGGAGGAGGGGGGGCCCCAACTGCAATGAACCAGCTTTGGGGGGGCCCAGCTTGCAAAAGGTTGAGAACCCCTGATCTACAGGGTTATTAACCATTCCATGTATACTGGTCACAACAGTGGTCAGCTATTCAAAAGCTTCATGGATTTTGATGACATAGTTTTATTTCACCCTCCACAGTGAACACTAGAGCATCACCACATACACTACCACTTCATCTGCAGTAACTGTTTTGGTTTGTAAATCAGTTGATTTATGTTATTATAGTGTAATGTAATTTGTTAAAAAAATTAAATGGAGTTCAAGTATTTATTTTCATGTCTAATTACGTGTGTTTCTGTGTTTCTTATGCAGTTTTCCTGCTGGTGCTGAATTGTAATGTAATAAATAAAATTACACAATTTTTTTTTTTTTTTTTGGGGGGGGGGGGGGGGGGGGGCGGTTGCCAGACTTCTTAATATATGTTGTCATGATCTCTTATGTTTTTAAATTTAAAAACGTACTAAAGCATGAATGTAATAACTTATTTATTAACAAGATAATCGAAATTATATTTTTTATATACACAAAAATAATTTATCTAAAAATTATAATTTCGATATCATGTGAATAACATGGGATTATGACGCCCTTACATTAATTAAACCTGTCTTGAAATGTTAAAATACATCCAGACGTATCTGTTGAGAAACATATGTTTTATCTATGCACCATTCCAATATGGCGGTCGCGTTGACGTATTCCACTCAATAGTGCTTGCCTGGCAACGTGGCATCTAGTCAGTATATACATCTATGGCCACCGAGTTAGCCGCCGAGCTAACAGCTGAGTTAGCAGCAGAAAGCTCTTAGACTTAGCGTTCATGTTTCTGGTAGAGGTGGTGACACTTGGTAGGGGGCAGGGTTTCAGGGGACTCGGCGGGAACGCCCACAGCGTTTGCTAGCAGAGAAAGAGGCTGATTTTTACACAACTTTGAAGCCTAATTTCATATATTTAGCGATTTTTTTAATCATTTAAATTTGGCAGGGTGGTTAACAACACACTTTTCTGTGGTATGTCAAACTCAGAAAACACACTTATTCTTACTTTACACTGATTTTTAATTGTAAACTCAGGTTTTTTTTTCTCCATGTCAGGGTCCTGTAGGAATGGTGAATCTGTTTTCCAGTGATCTGATTGGTTAGTGGTTTTTATCTGATTCTCTGAAGTGAACCTGCTCTAGAGTGATACCAGAAATCTGGAGTTAAGTCCAAAGTTAAGTGGTAGATAGATAGAGAGCAGATAGCTGGATAAGGTTGTGGTACAGCAGGCCATAGCTGTTCTTGTTACATATGTATAGTATACAGTATGCAGTGCACTCTATGTGTCAGCAAACTCATTTACTGGCCATGCATTTGTTTGTGTTTGTCTTGGTATTGCAGTTCTACTCTTTCATGGGTTTGAGGTCTGATAACTGGTGTTGCATATAGCACAAGTCAAGGCACAGTGAATTACTTCTCTAACACACACAGAGAGGCCAACTGAAATAATGAAACTCCCTCACACATATATAAGCACTGCTGTCATGTTAAGCTTACACTCATGGCAAAAATATGAATTTACAGAGACAAGCTGGTGTCATGAAGGGGGAAAATAATTAGTGTGCATGGATCATACTCTCACATGGACAGCATGTGAACACAAAGATTATTTTTAGCTTTCAATTGACATAATTAGTGCTCGACTTGACGGTGCAATGTGTAGAATTTGGTGGCATCTAGTGGAACTGACATGGGACAAATGGAATATAATATTCATTAGTATGTTTTAATTAGTGTTTAATCACTTGAAAATAAGAATTGTTGTATTTGTGTTATCTTAGAAAGAACTTCATATCTTTAATGCAACCTGCCATGTTTCTACAGTAGCCCAGAACAGACAAACCAAACACTGGCTCTAGAGCCAACATAGGTTATCTTACACATATGGAAGGTGAAGGTATTCAGTTGGTTGCAGTCTGCCACCTGACTGCTAGATGCCACTAAATCCTACACACAGGTTCTTTAACTCTAACCCTAATTGTGACTTACAACATGATATTAAATTGAAATAAATAAATCCATATCTGTACATATAGTACATACATATTTGTTAAGTAAGTGGTAGCTCTTGTTGATACATCATTTACACTGCTGAGTATGAATACCAAATGATTTTCCTTCAGTTTGTGGTGCAGGGAATAAACTAGAATAACAATGTTTCATTTTGTATTGCATGGAAAGTCCACAGTATAATGATTCTATTTGAAATGCAAAAAACAAATTAAATCAACTTTTATTTTGAATAGTTTTAATTTACAAATGTGTGAATGGATGGTTTGAAGCTCCCTCCAGAATACAGCTGCAATAGTTTCATTTGCATTAAAGCCAATAGACAGAACCACACATTAAAATGCCAGATGTTTTTAGCTCATCTGCAGCAATGTATTCCGTCCTGTTATCAGACTCAGTTAAGTGTGGAGCCAGACCCAAGATGCTTGTTAAAAATCCATCAGAACAAAGCAACAGAGCTCATTTCTAACACCACCGCTCCACGATAACAAGTACTGTAACACTTATTAGCCTGACTTTCACTGCCAGGTAAACAGCCACACTTATATAATTTCAATTTCTTTTCTGCAATTTGGCAAATAAATGATTTGAAGTAGCAACTTAGATTAGTGTTTTTTTTGTTGTTGTTGTTTTTGGAACTTGTGGAACACTATTTGAAAAGTGAATGTTGTTTACAATAGTTAGTAATCCTCTTTTTGTTGAGTTGTGCTGGAGCAGAGGTCACTAATAGACGACCCAGACACTACCCTATCCAGACCTGTAACTGATCAAATACTGAGGATTGTTACATTGTGTGTGCTTTATTTTAACGGGCGCAGCTTCTCCAGTTATTACGGTTAAAGTGAAGTGGCCCTCAGAAACTCACAGACCACTGGGCATAGTGAATCTTCTCATGTGACGCTAATCAGCCAATCAAATCCATGCATTCGGTCACGTGGAGAGACTCGTCAGTGAGATACACAGAGAAAAGAGGAGAGACAGAGAGGAGGCAGATACAAGCTAAAACTAAGCATTTTATTTATTTGATATAAGAAAATAAAATGTATATATCTTATTTTTTAAATTTATTTTATTTAATTGAATCCCACAAGTTGAGTGTAAATACTAATAAATGAATTCTACTGTATTTATGTGACAATGTACAATCTAGCCACTAGACACAGATGCTGATGGAGCTACAATGCTACTTGAAGCTACTGAAAAATAACACAGACAAAATAAAGAAAATGAGAAAAGAATATGTATCACACATCATGTTCATTTTCATCCATGTGAGCATGCTCCTGAGACTGTTTATACAGCAGTCAAAAATACTTCATTATTTAACAATGAACTGACATAAATAGGTATGAAATAATGATCCATTCTGACATAAAAGTAATAAACACTGAAATACAAATCCTCCAAAACCAAGCAAATATTGTCTGAACAGATAATTAAGACTTAAGTAATGTGTGTTGTTCTATCACAACTTTGCATTTTATCATTAAAAAGGACAAAAACACTTGCTTTGGTCTGAATCAGTGGAGGAGTTGACGCTTCTGTTGCATTTTCCTTTTGGTTCAGTTTGGTTTCACACAGCTAAATTTCAAGCTAATCAAAATATATCACAAAAAGCCATGTGGGAGCTGTCACTGCATTCATTCGTCAGAAATCTCTTGGGGTTGGCAGGAAAAAAAGGAGAGTTTGTGTTTCTTCTGGGACAGCTGTGCAAAATGGACCATTGGCAGAACTGGCATTTCTTCATAACTGCAGTCATCATTCGGGCCATAAACCAAGTGAAAATATGTGAGCAGAATGGAACAATTGAATCCAATTCGAGGCAACATCTATGGAAAATGTGTTGGGTTTACCAGCGTAGGGCCAGCACAGTTTCACATCAGCTTCCCCTTCCTCAACAGCTTCACCTTCCTCAACAGCTTCACCTTCCTCAACAGCAGATTTCCACATTATTGAAGATCTAAAAGCTTTTACTGTCATATGCACAGCAACATAGTGTTGTTTTCAAGTAAACAACACCTGTCAATGCAAAAAAAATAATTGCAAAGTAAATTAAAAAACTTCCTCTTGGATTTAGGCGATGACTTTGAACTATCCTGGAGGTTGCATCAAGCCATTCTGCCACACCTAACACCAAGACCACATACCGAGTCACTGCACTTCTGATGCATGTGAAAAGTTTTCCAATACCCCACAGCACCTAAAAAATGCTACAAGTCATTACAAAGCATTTTCATGAATTTCATGAACATCAAAGCAACTTTTTCTCAACATGGCCCTGAGTTTGGGGCCACACCTGAGCCCAATCACTAGGGAACTTCTAAAATACCTACAAATGCAATGGTATAGGGGAATATGTTATCTATCTATCTACAGTATCTATCTATCTATCTATCTATCTATCTATCTATCTATCTATCTATCTATCTATCTATCTATCTATCTATCTATCTATCTATCTATCTATCTATCTATCCATTCATCCATCCATCCATCCATCCATCCATCCATCCATCCATCCATCCATATCCATCCATCCATCCATCTAGGTAAATAGATAGATAGGTAGCTAGATATAGTGCCAAAAACGGTATCATATAATGTATAAATAAAGCTGAATCATTTAAGATAATGTGTATAGAGTAGAAAGGTGGGAGGATTTATTTAGGCATACAGTATTCCAGAGGTCTGGTTTATTATGAGGTGAAGTGATTTACAGCTGGAGGACATCCAAGGCATGGTTTTACATTAAACCTTCCTTGGTGAATCATCACAATAAAACATTATCAAATGTATTATAAGACAAAGTAAACAAACTGCTGCAACAACAAATCACAGACAGACTGTGTTTTTAGCAGTGATATTGAAGAGTAAGAATCATATTAGTATCTAACAGCACCAAAGTGACATTAGCATGCTTACAACAAACATTAGCAGTGTACTTTTGCCTTGTGAATGTTTGTCTGGTGGCTTGTTGAAGATACTGAACAAGACATGCACCCATGCTTGTATATAAGATATGAAGGAGACTATAGCAGGAAAGCTAATCTGGGTTATTGTAACAAGTCTTGTGTTATGTTGTAGGATGCTAACAAGCTCAGTGTGACCATCTGCTCTGCCTGTGATAGAATGTGGATGTTACTTCATGCAACTATTTGATTAGGTTGTGCAGGCTGGTAACTTAGCATGCCATTCTGTTAAATGACTGCAGAATAAACTTCTCACTTTTGGTTTCTGCTATTTTTCCTCGATGAGTGAACTTACTGACAGAGAAGGTATGCTATGCCAGACAAAAGTGTTTGGTTGGGTCATGGTTAAGAGAAAACACAACTTTGTCCTTCTGTAGTTTTGTAATGCTAATGTCATTTATCCTCTGCCTTTGTTCCTGACAAACAAAAGTAATAATTGATCTACCTAGAGGTCAGGATAAACATAGGTGATGTTAGGTCCTACAACAAATAACTAATACTGTCACTCCATAGAAGCTCTTTTAAACCTTCAGCAACTTGATTCAGCTCACTTTCAGATTGTGGGTGAACTTTTGATAAATATAGCAACAATGACATTTTGTTTCCAGGTCTGATTTCTGTCACTGACTGGCTTCTTCTCTACAGTTGGGCTGGGTATCGAAATAAATCAATACCAAGCAGTATCGAATCATCTCCTGTCAAATGATACCTGCAATTGTATGGACTTACTCACAGCCAATTAACACAAATGTTCTTTGATTTAATGAGACATGATTGGTCCACTGCAATGGCAGCTATGGGTATCAAAGTACCCATTCCAAATTTACTCAGTAAATGTACTAAGTTGGTATCGGTACTCAGTTGGTATCGGCACTAAGTTGGTATCGGTACTCAGTTGGTATCGGTACTCAGTTGGTATCGGCACTCAGTTGGTATCAGTACTCAGTTGGTATCGGTACTAAGTTGGTATTGCTACTCAGTTGGTATCGGTACTCAGTTGGTATCGGTACTCAGTTGGTATCGGTACTCAGTTGGTATCGGTACTAAGTTGGTATAGGTACTCAGTTGGTATCGGTACTAAGTTGGTATAGGTACTCAGTTGGTATCAGCACTCAGTTGGTATCAGCACTCAGTTGGTATCGGTACTCAGTTGGTATCGGTTCTAAGTTGGTATGGGCACTCAGTTGGTATCGGTACTAAGTTGGTATCGGCACTCAGTTGGTATCGGTTCTAAGTTGGTATCAGTACTAAGTTGGTATCGGTTCTAAGTTGGTATCGGTACTCAGTTGGCATCGGTTCTAAGTTGGTATCGGTACTCAGTCGGTATCGGTATCACTTGGATTGGTAGTGGTATTGTAAGTTTTTTAAACGATAACTAGCCCTACTCCACAGTTATGGTTGCTGAACCTCATGAGTATTATGGTATTTAAATATGTCAATAATCATGGCCATTGTGTAAACCTACAGTATTATTTAATTATCTGAAGTTTCAATAATTTGGCATTTCATAGTTATTAGGAATTGGGTTTGGTGAGGTCACACAGAACAAGATCCCTGGTCACATCCAATGATCACCTTAGGACATATAAGTAGGAGACTCCCTTATTTCTATGTTGAAAATGGTATGTTGATGGAGACATTCAGAGGGGAAAGGATGTTTGGAGTTAGTGGCTGCTACCACTTTACATCTCTTTTGTAGTAGCCTTCAGCATAAATGTTCCCACATTTTCATTTGGACAGTTTCATGAAATAGGTCAAACTGATTAGACATATTTTAAACCAACACTACCCAGCCTTTTGCCATGTTTCATGAGTGTGAACTTCCTTATCAGATAGATTATCAGCTTCATGTACCTCCAGACTACCCCTCCGAAACCAAGGAGGAGGGTTTTCCATTCTGGCACCCCTACCAGCAATACTCAGCAGGACCACATTGTTTATCTGTGCTTTCAAAAAGCATTACAGATTACAATTAAGAAATGCTAATGTTTGATGAGTTTAGGTACAAAAACCACATGGTTAAGTTGAGGAAATGATGATGGTTTGGGTTAAAATGATCACTTTGTATAGGTATAGAGAAGCATGTGGAGTGGGCTAAAGTCACTACTTCCTTAAAGTTAGGTGACCCTCATGGTCATTGGTACAATAATAGCCATGGGGTTAAGGTTAGGGAGTCATAGTTAATTATTTTGTTATTACACTGTTCCAAATAGCTGTTGGAAATATGACAAAATGAACAGCGGTCTCCTGTTGCAAAATTCACTGTTACACCATCCATCTAACCCACCGCCTTCAATTGAGAAATTTGTCATATTATATCTAGGCATGCGCCACCACTCCATGTGGTAGCCCCTGCTATTAGTGAATGTGTGTGAATGGGTGAATATGACATGTAGTGTAAAAGTGCTTGCAGTGGTCAGAAAGACTAAAAAAGTGATATATTAGTACAGTCCATGTACTTCTTTTTTTTTTTGGGGGGGGGGGTCTCAAAGTTAGAGCTGATACTGCAGTCCACCACTGCTGCTTTCACAGTGCCTGATAATTGGACTTAATTCATTTAGTTTCACTTCTCACTTATTCATTCTGACATTGTGCTCATGTCGGTCATTTTTTGTTATAGAGGGGGGTTGAATTGTGCTTTAACCTGTCAATTGTTACTGTCCCACTTATGTCTTTTCATTCATTACAGATGCCCTCGCTGTTTCTAGGAGCAGTCCATTTTCGCAACATTAAAAAACCATAACACAATCAGACCCCCTTTTGGTGGCTATTGAAGGAGACTTGAAACAAGACATGAACTCTCTAAAGCACTATTTTTTCCACTGTTTCCATTAATACTTTAATCACTTTTTGTGTGAACAACTGTGAGCAACACTATGAATGCCCTTGAGGAGAGACCATCTGAAAGAATGCAGTTATCTCCATTTTTACAATTCATCGGATCAATTTTTTTCTATGAGGGCAGGTTTTACCTCATTTCACGTAATTTAGAACGGGTATATATATTTTTGCTTTTCAATACGTTTGTTAGAAGCATACTGAGATCAGTGGGATTAATTGTGATGATGACTTCTAGTTATTCCTGTGCAAAATTAGTTTGGACCTTTTTGTTGGGAATCTGCAGTAAAATGGTCCTGGTAGACCAGCTTCAACATGGACCATTTTATGTCATATTCTTTAGAAAAAAAGGACACTTTTCTTTTAGTGCACTTGTAATGCACTCACAAGGACATTTGCAATTGCATGGATCTTACTTCACCTTCCATTTCCTCCTGGACAACTTTTCAGGCTTACAAATCAATCAATTCACTATGTATTTCACTAGCCCTTGCAAGTACTCCTGAGGTAACCACAAGCTTCCGGGACTATTTCGCAAGGATTCAGAGGTGAGATTTCGTACGGTGATCGAGGCTCAATGTGTATAGATTGATGTAATGAGGTGTCATGTCACTTGTTGGTCAGCATTGGAGTTGGTCCCCTGTCCACTGCTACTAGTACTTACAATGGGTTAAATGCAGAGACTGAATCTCACTTTACAACTGTACATGTGACAAATAAAGTACCTTTAATTAAGTCGAATATGACAATTATTAGTCAGTGACCCCAAGTTTTGGGGTCAGTTTAGGGATCAGGGGTGAGGCACTCTCCATGCACTCCAGTTTGAAATTAAAGTAAGGCTGTTTTATCCATGGAATTAAAAAAGGTTGCAATGTATCTTACACAACAAAGCTGTTATTATTAATAACATAACACAAAAATATAGTTTATTTCTATTTTGGAAAACAGATGTTTATGATTTTTGTAAAAACTACTTACTACTTCTTACAGTTCTACATTTGTTTGCACAGTAAGAACATATTCAGGTAAGAACATATTGAGGAATCCCAGAATTGTGCTTAAAACTTTCAAATGCAGAGTTTACACACAGATGTGTGCATTTGGACTGTTTGTGAATGAAACCTCTGTTCTGTTCTCTGCTATTCTCTCTTACGACTTGACACGGTGGTCAAATCACACACTCCAACAAATGTTGTTGCCTGGTGACAGTTGTAAGTATAAATGCTCATGTTTTCAATCTGGATTTATCTTTTAACACTAGAGTTTGGTGGTTCTAGTTTTAAGATACTTGTGCATTGACTTCAGCCTCAGTATGTAGTAGTTGCTGCTTGGTGGCAACACATTCCATAATATTGGTAGGTCCAATTCTCCAGTTGACAACAAATGATCATGATCATTTACTATGTTGTGCAGCTTACTCTGATAGTTCTTTGTACTGCAGCAGAGCACATTACATATTAGTCGAGGAGGTAGAGCAGTCGTCTACTAATCAAAAGATTGGCAGTTTGATTCTTGGCTCAATCTGTTTTTCTATCAGTCATCATGTTTTATACTAAAGGCCACTACTTGTTGCAACAAGATAATAGATGTTAAACACATCTAAATAGTTTTTTCCCAGAAAGCTTAACTCAAGTAAAACCTGTCAGCCTCAGGCAGTTGTGGACTGGCTGCAGGAGATTTCAATAATCTGAAGGTTTCATCCCAAAATCAACATAAGCACCTGCGCAACACAAGTGTGAATACGGATAACTGTCCCTGATTATTCGGACTCAACTTTACAACTGAAGCTTCTTGACGTAAATCCCAAAATCTGCATACAGCTCCTTGTGTCGTCTTTTTCCATATGATATTAGGAGAAGAGAGAGGGATAAGTTCCAGATTGCTTTTATATCAAAGTAGCAGCGTAAAAGTCCTATACATTTACTCAATGTTCTTTCTAGATTACCTGTCATTCAAAATCTGATATTTGTTAGCAATGATGGAAACTATAGCAATCATCATTGACTTGTTTCTCAGCACACATGTAAAAAAGTCAAGTGTTCCAGTGTATTCTAAGACCATAGACTTGTATCTGCCACAGGTCCCCATGCTCTTAACACAGCAAATAAGACACGAGTATTAAATGTATCACATGCCCTGAAACCTAAACAGTCAGTCTCATCATTTGCAATCAATTATGCAAATATAAGACAACCGTGTCACCCAGTGTGGCAGAATTTTTTTTTTTTTTGTCATGCCAGATTCACGTGCCATACATGAAAATGTACTGGTGTCGATTTATAGCAATTCCAGCGAGATAAAAAAGTCCTCTGTCTACACTGACTGTGCTGACATGTGTTGTCTGTTGCCTGAAGCCAAGCTAAATGATTACATATGCACACAAACACACACTTGAGCTTAAATTTGCATAAAAACCAGAGAAAGTGGGGAACAGATGAGAAGAAAGATACATATAATAACACAGAGAGTGTGTGTGATGTGTGATCTGTGTGTGTGTGTGAATGTACACATGAGGGCAGACAGTGCTGTGATGCAGATCTGTGCCTTTGTGCTGTTATTTAATAAAAATTAAAAAAAAGAAAAGAGGAAAAAAACAGTGCTTTTATCACTGTCGATTTCGGAATTGGCCCCGCTGTGGAGCAGAGAGGCTGGTGGTGTGTTGGTGTAGGGGGGAGGAGTAGAAGGAGATAGGCGAGGCAGTGAGGCAGGCCCCGTGTTTTGGGTTTAATATGATTGTCTCTGCCGCTATCTGGCCCAGCAGCGGAAGCATCAGCGAGCTCTGCAGTCTGAATAATTTATGGGTTCAAGAAGCTGCAAAGTCTGCAGCTCAGCTGATAAATCCCCCGCTGATGGTGTCAGACACACAACGAAAAGGCTACCGATCAACGTGAATGTATGTGTGTGTCAGCGTGTGTGTGTGTATGAGAGAAGATGAATGTGTTTTCATGCCTGTGATCAGTGGTGTATGTACAGTATTTGTGTTTGCGAGCACAATCTGGAGTCATGTTTGCATTGTAAGTTTCATTTGTGCATGCTTTGGCTAGTGAGTTCAGTAGCAGGATGAGCATACTGGATTTATAGTTGGAAGCGTAGTGCAATTATAACTTAAATCCAAATCTTTTAAAAAAATGTGATGTGGATGGTGTGTCAATATCCTGTTTTTAGTACACTTCAAATACAAGTGTTAGTCTGCCTCTTGATACTTTCTGGCTTACCTAGCCTACTTGTGGCTCTAATCCCCAAGCCCATTGGTTCTTTCTGAAGATCTTTTTTAACAGCTCAGCTCTTTTAAGAAAGCCTCAGTGATTTCCTAAAACAGCTGCTCACTGTTTTTATAAAACGTTACTCAAACAGGAGAAAATAGAGCATTTTTGTTGGGGACTATATTCATTGGAAGATGAGTGTTTCTGGCAGTGAAATGACTGTGTGTGGGATTGAGTCAAATTAAACTATAGTGTGTGTGTTCATGGTGATAGAAGAACGAGTCACCCATTGCAACAATGTGGCTCACTTATGTCTTTTAGTTTTTTATCAGCAAGGAGCGTAGAGGTTACTTAGTTGTAGTCATGTGACCTAACAATGGAACTTCAGTCATGTGATGATGATGGCATTCATACAGTTGTAAATAGTCAGTTAAAAAAAGTGTATCTATTACAGTTACTTTAATTAATCACTAATTTAAACCATGAGTGTTCCTTTAATAGGAATACTCAGGCAACTTAAACTTATATTTGGCAGTGTTGGGGGTGTTTAGGGTTGGGGGAATAGTTGGATTACTTTTTTGACGCGTTAGGTCCACAATTTAAATAGTCAGTTGTTTAGTTAAAGTCTGTGTAAAGTAAGAATAAATATGTGTTCTGAGTTTGACATACCACAGAAAAGTGTATTGTTAACCACCCTGCCAAATTTGAATGATTAAAAAAATCGCCAAATATATGAAATTAAGCTTCAAAGTTAGCTGAAACCCCGCCCCCTACCAAGTGTCACCTGTCAATCAAAGTCACCACCTCTACCAGAAACATGGACGCTACATCTGATAACTTTCTGCTGCTAACTCAGCTGCTAACTCAGCTAACTGTAGACTGTAGTAGTAGTAGTGTGCGCCTAATGAATTTATACCTCTACAGCAGCAGGGGTTGAAATGCTTTTTACACATTTTTAGAAATACATTTATTACCTATTTAATGTGTTTAGAAGAAAATTCACTTTATATGGTCTTTAAGTTTTCAAAAAGGCAATCAGTTATTATTTTTAACCCGCTATTCCTGTAGTTATCCTTTTACTAAAAATCAAATGAAATTAAGCATCAAGGAGTTATAGAGGTTAAGGCAGCTCTCCATATTCACCTTATATTAAACTTTATCGTATGATGTGAGGTCCTAATGTTGTGAGAAATTGTATTTTTAAATATTCAGGATGTTCTATCACTTTGAATATCAATGCATCAGTTCACAAAAAGAAATATCACAGTTTAAAGTCAAGTATGTAATTTTGTGGCCAGGTATTCATCATCCAGTTGCAGTAGCACTTTTTCTTTGTTAAGAATATCAATAGTCCTTGGCTTGAGCATTGACAACTCACCTGTCCATTTTTAGTGCTCTCACACACTATGACGGCATTGTTTCCCCCAGAGATAGATGGAATGTTGTCATTGACGTCCAGGACCTGGATGGTGACTGGAATGTGACTCACCATACGAGGGTTATCTGCAATTAAAAACAAGGTTGAAGGTAAAAACACAGGTTGTAGTTGGGTCTGCAGTCAGGCTTTCTGTATTTCACTAATTGTATTTTCAGGTTCATTTTTAAGCAGTTTGTTGTTCAGTGAACTTACAAATTGCAATAGTCATAATTCATTAGGCCTGTCACTTCTAGTAATATCAAAAACCACTGTTGTTTAGGCCTTTTGGAAAGTGGAAGTAACTACGTGGATCAACAACCTACAGTCACTATTAATGTCTCACATGAGCTGCTTCAATACTCCAACAGAACAGTACATTCATTTAGTCTTTTTAGGGATGTCAGTCTTGCCTCTGTCATGCCAGGACAGAGCGTGTACAGCCGTCTTAACAGTTTAACCATATTAACTATTTCACTTTAAATGTTAATAGAATAGATGATATAGAACATATTAAGCTGGATTTGTGTGTGAAATTTCAGTTGGACTTATGGTGTGAGAGGTATGGCCTTCCCGATTTTTTTTTTTTGTGGCCTTAATTACATTGCCACAGTCTAGCTAAGTGGGCTCATATTTCTTGGGAAGCACGTGCATGATTTCCAGTTATTGGTACAAGTTTAATGATTTTATCTCATTTCAGCTTACAGCAATTTGACTCTTTGGTGTTTAAACCAAACTAATAATAATACACTGGCACAAAACAAAGTGGGCATACAGCTTAGGCTGATGGTGATTTCATTAGTCGAGCAGGTATGTGAAACATGAATGTCTAGATGTCAAATCATCCAACAGTAGTTGAAAACCAAAAAAGTTGTTAGCGCTGAAAAGTCAGAGGATCACCAAAGTCAGAAAGATTCTTCCTCTGGGAACCATCAATCTGTGCAAAGATCATAGTCATCCATGATCAAGAGTTGTCCAGGTTTTCAGTCTGGTCTGAGCTGACATTGCTGACAGTGGAGCTAAAAACACTTTCAGTCTTGCCAACCATTTTCAATGAAAAGTAACTATAGCCAGCTCAAAAAGCAGCTGAAACTCCCACTCACTGAACACAGCAAGCTCTGAAAGCTGTGATCACTGAGAGAGGAATATTTGGCACGTCTGTCCCAGAGAGATGAGCAAAGGTCTTCCGAAAAAAAAAAAAAGTCCCTGAAGAGATCCTTAAAGTCTAGCGAGAAAACAGGTAAATTGGCAACACTGCTTTCAGTTCACCATAATATATCAGTTCATTAAATACATGAGGCTATCTAGTCTGAATACCACATGTTTGTTAATCAGTTATAGTAGTGGTGTCACTCTATATTGCTTTTTCCTGATTAACCCTTACATACTGTTCATATTCTACACCCTTGCAGTATGTTCTGGGTCGACTTAGACCCGGTCTAAGCATCTCCTCATTAAAAGGGTCTATACCACATTTTTAATCACAGATGTGTTTAGAAAGCATCAATAATCGATCTGACTGATCAATAAATGTGATTAAACCTTGATTCATGTTTCAGAGAGCAGAGAGAGTGCATCTTTTAGGAGAAAAAACAGCTACTATCACACAATATCATATTGCATTTTATTTCCATTTTTGTATATTCAGGGTGACATAAGTAAAAGTCAACCTAGCAGAAATGTGTATAAGGTGTTTTTACAGCTCTAAAATGTATAAATGAGTCAAATTGGACCTGAACAGTATGTAAGGGTTAAGGAGATGGTTGGACGATTGTTCTTCTTGGCACCATTCCACTGTGGATAACAAGCTCTGGGACTACATAGACACCATATTAGAGCAAGATGTAATATGCCAGGGGTGAAATTCATTAAGCAGGAAGGTGGTGCCCAATCAAAAAAGGAAATGTGTGTACTGAAGTGATCTATGAATGAAACTGTTGGAAATTATTTATTGGTGATGTGTAGTTCCGAACCCTGAAAAACATGACCAAGGAAGCCCACTGTTCCTAATCATACGTGCAAATAAAAGCTGGCCTGGGTTGAATGATCATTGGCCGTGTCGCTGGCCAAACAGTGGGCAGCACACTGTGTTGGGCCAGTCCTTGAGAGAGTTACACTGTCAGTTTAGGGTAGTGCTCTACATTAATACTCATACTGCTTCTGGAAGGCTGAGCTGTAACAATGGTCCACACAGCTCTTGGAATTATCTAAACATTAGCTGTAATGATACAGTCTTGTGCCTGAGCCAGTCACAGCTGAAGGTGTGCCCACTTGTGCTGGGGTCACAACCATAATAAAGAATATTATATCATAATACGGCTCAGCCTTCCTCTAAGGATCAGAGGGAATTATTACCAAAAAAAATGGAATTAGCATTATTTTTAATCCAGCTTTCACACGTCCTTGACAAATATTTCCTTGACATACCTCAAGAGAGCTGGAGTTGTGGAATGCTAAAGTGAATCAGGAAATAAAAGCACAAAGTCAGTGCTCTGTCTGAGCTAACACAATGCTGAAATGGAGCATCGCATTAGTGACCGTTTACTGACCATTTACAGCAAAAAAGGTTATACACATAGTTTTGGCGGAAAAGGCTCTTCTCTTCGAGAAACACAATCCTGATTAATAAGTATTAACAGGGAGCAATTATAACCCCTAAAACAACCGGGTCATGGTGATCCAATAACTTCAATGTAGGCATAATTCCCCTTCAATGCTTTCAAAGCTCTTGTCATCTGAGAATAAGCTCAGACATTAAACCTAAGATGAACTCTTAACAGCATCCTAATACAAGGGAAGCATTCTAAACTAAATGCCACTAATCTACAGTATGAGTAATTTACATTCGACTTTGCAGAAATGTCAGAAAATCCCTTTATCCTCACATTCTGTTCATATTCTACATCTTCACAGTATGTTCTGGGTCAATTTTGACCTGGTATAACAATCATAAAACTCACTCATAAAAAGTGTCTATACCAAATACTATACATACAATATCATGTGTGTAACCCTAACCCTAACCCTTCTACCTAAGACATGAAAATATAACATAGCAATAACGATGGAAATGTATTTAATGTAAAGGTAAAATGATCAGAACTTTATGGAAGTGTGGGGTTTATTGTAGAACCATTAAAGCCATCAGTCTTCACTGCTACATCATAAAAAGAAATCCTCATAACTACTATCTTATTAAAACTACTGACTATTGACATGGGTCAAATTTGACCCAGAACAGCCTCAATTGACAAAAATGTGTAGCACCTAAACAAAACTCTTGAAACATCAATGTCAAATATCACTATTTGCTTTTTGCCTACAGCCTCTTTGCTTTGGGCTGTCTGAACTGATCAATTAAACAGTGTTTCTAGGTGAGAGAAATATCTAGCAGTAGATGATGTGGAGCTTTGGCCAGAAAATGAAGATAAATTCTCAGTGTGACTACTGCTATGACTCCTGTCTACAAACAAGCTAATCAGTGACATGCAGCTAATGTACTCACAGTCTAAAGGCGACTTTATTTGTTTGTAGTAATAGAACAGTAAAAGTCACTAGTTAGACTGGCAATATACAGCGTACTGCTCATAATATTAATATTGATATATTTGTGCTGATGTTACTTGTCAATCGAGGCAAATGATTTTGGACAGCAATGATAAGCTTACTAACAGATCATGTTTTCATATTTGTCCTGTATTTCTCACATTTCAGTGAAGAGCATTTGACTAGTCTGTTGGCAGTGAGAAGTTACAAATATATATTCAAGCCTCATGAATGTTTCATTATCAGTCTTATGCAATGATTAGAGTGTATGTAATTATGAAAATTAAGTGAAATATGAAATGATTGAATAAATGATTTGACTAAAAGATGATCTGTCTAGTTCTTTCCCTGCTCTTGAAGAAAAAGCCGACTCCCTTCTGTCCTCAGAGGCCTCATCTGCAAAAATGAGTCATCACAGGGTCAAAATAGACATCAGGAACATTACTAAAATATCACCGGCTGAGGACTCTGCT
Source organism: Scomber japonicus (assembly GCF_027409825.1). Classification (NCBI taxonomy): domain Eukaryota; kingdom Metazoa; phylum Chordata; class Actinopteri; order Scombriformes; family Scombridae; genus Scomber; species Scomber japonicus. The sequence goes on from NC_070589.1 coordinate 4,341,270, forward strand.
TTTATGTCCTGCGTAAAAGACTTTTATGTCATAGAGGTGCATAGCCTTCAAACTCCACCACTTCATATGCACTAAAATTATCATAGAAATGATATTAAGAATGATGAACTCTGTTTCTATACTGTGATGCTTTAGCTTGATGGTTGACATTTGACCACAAGATGGAAACTAATTGATGATGGCTGATATCACATGCAGGGTTGCTGGAATGACACCAATGATCATCTTTTCTATACCACTGTGGTCCAAACCAATCACTGCTGCTGCAATAAATTGAGAAAAAAAGAAAAAAGAAAGCCGATTAAGGTCCACTGAAATAGAAGAAGGTGAAAGACGCGGAACCTTGAGCAAATTAAAGAATACACCATGAATCCTGGAGCCATAATGCTGAACATGAAATGTCAATATGAAGAATGATGTGGCTGTGAGGATTATTTAGTTCTAAACCCAGATGGCTGAATAAATGTCTCCAGTCTCTGTAGAACACCAGTAAAGTGTTTTTTTCTCTCAATGCTTTATCCAATAGCGGACCAATGATTCTCAATTGTGGGCAAACAATCTTTGCATTAGTGGAGCGTCGGCGGTGTGAGGAGTGTTGCTTCAACTGGGCCTGAGGCACAGGGGAGCCTGGCAGAAAGCCCAGTCTGTGGCTAGTACAAAAATGTGCAATAAAAAAGAAGGATGATAACATTGTGGGGTATGGTTAATGTTACGTTTGTTTGTAATAGTGAATTGTGGGCAAAATGAGTATCTACTGTACAGATGGGTTAAGGTTAGGGGTTAGGGGTTGGGTTAGGGTTAGGGTTAACCCTGTTCAGATTGAAGGGGGGTAGTGATATTGTACGTATTTAGAGTCTAGAATGCTCAATGATAACAAAAACATGCTATTCTTGAAACACTGCAACAATGACATCAAGACCCTTAACCTGTTTCATGCAAGTACACAAATGCTTCTATCATTTGGATGACTGCATGTTGACCAGTTTGAGGAGCTCATGCTACATTTCAAATGGTGCTTTTCCACTACACAGTTCCAGCACGACTCGACTAGACTCGTTTTTTTTGCGTTTCCATTAGGGATAGTACCTGGTACCTGCTACTTTTTTAGTACCTGCTCTGCTGAGGTTCCAAGCGAGCCGAGCCAATACTAAATGTGACATCAACAGACTGCCGGCCACTGATTGGTCAGAGAGTCTTCACTGGAAGACTCATGAGCCGTCCCACACGAGAATCAAACCCGGCATTTTTAAATACCAGCAACAGCGTTACAGCCATACGGCTCCATTTTGTTGCTTTGTGTGTGACAGAAAGCCTCATACAGCAGCAAGTACACCACTGCCTCCATGTCCTCCATTGTTTATGTGTTTGTGTCGCGTATAAAACCAAGTCACAGCAGACGACCCCGCCCACGTTGAGTAGGTACTTTTTTGTAATGGAAAAGGTCCTTCCTGGAACCGTACCGAGTCGAATCGAGTCGAGTCGAGGTGAGTAGTGCAGGAACTGTGTAGTAGAAAAGGGCCAAAAGAGTTCCAAAACTCTCCACACAGCATTGACAGTGTGTATCACTCACTCACGCACGTGTAGTTAGGGATCTTGGCATACTGGTTGACCCAGCTCTCACCCTTGCTGCACATATTAAGTCCCTCATCAAGACATCTTTCTCTCACCTCCATATTATCGCACGCCTCCACCTATTCCTTTCAAACTCTGATGCTCAACCTCTGGTTCAGGCCTTCATTACATCCCATATTGATTATTGCAATTCCCTCTTCATTGCTCTCCTAGCAAAATCCATTCAAAAAACTTCAGTACATTCAGAACTTAGCAGGCAGAATCCTGACCTCATCCTCTCCCAGCTACACTGGTTACCAGCCCTGTCTCACCTTCAAAGACCTCCATAACCTGCTCCCCTCTATCTTAGTGAACTCCTCACTCCTTACTCTCCTTCTGAGTCTCTCAGGTCCTCCAACTGCAACCTCCTCACCGTCCCACGCACCAAACTGTCCACCCTGTGAGACCAGTCCTTCAGCACCATGGCCCCCAATCTCTAGGGTTCTCTCCCCCAATCTCTGTGTGGCCGACTGACTTAAAAAACGTTTCTTTTCCATGAACATTTCTCTTCCCCCTCCTCTGCTTAGTCTTTTTTTTCTTTCTTTTTTGAAAGTAAAGTGTCCTTGGGTCTGTGAAAGGTGCTATATAAATAAAACGTATTGTTATTATTATTATCATTATTATTACATTTCGTCACTGCTTCATTGAGACAGAATCTTCCTGTCCTTCCTACATGAGAGATTCAAAGGCCACACATTAGATCTTCTATTTTCTTTTCTCTCTCTACTGCACAGTAAGTACAACAGTATATGTTCCTAAACACACTCAAACATTCTGATTGACTGAACTTTAAGTTAGCCTATATCGCCTCCTTGAGTACTGACATTGATCACCTGCACCAGTGTGAGTACTGTATGTTCACCAGGGTCACTTCTGTGCTCACTAAGCAAGGCTTTGCCATTTCAAATTGAAAATAGAAATGGCTAACTCAGTTCAGCTGCTTCTTTGAACAGGCCCAATTTAAAGCTCTCAAGGTTCACTAAGTTCTGCTATTATACAGATTATCCTTGAAAAAGAACAAAAGACTTTAATTGAAAAGCCTCCTTTACATAACATTTAGTTCTTTAACAGCAATCCATTTCATTCCAGTGTACCAAGTACAAATTCTCTGCAGTTGGTTTATGCTGCTGTGACTTTTTGTTTTTGTTTTGCTGTACCTCACATGCTTGTGGTGGCTGCTGCAGTGCTGCTACTGCCAGCTCTGCCTGTTTGACTTTGATAATGGCTACTAGTAATATCAGAATGTTTCATCATAAATTTAAATTATAATTAGTTTAGACAGATTAAGGTGAAGCAGCGTGTGCTCAGTTCTGAAAATTAAAAAAAAAATATGTGAGTTGTAAATGGCTTTCTTTCTAACGGGCATGGTGCAGTCTGGTTTGAACTAATATCACAGAAAAGCTTCATGTGTCACTGACTCTCTGTGCTGAGGTTCCCCAGGCTGAAACACAGTAGTGACACTTTATATTTTCATGTCTGTGACATATTCCACAGATATAGACATTGAAAGTACAGTGGAAGGTGTAATGATGATGATGAATAATAAGACTATATCAACAGATCATTTCCACTGTCTATGTTTGCTGGAAGCTGGTGGCAGACTTGGACCAGAGGCTCTGCTTCACAGCTGAGATTGTGGCAACCAACCTCAGACCAGACCACTCAAGTGAGGCCGACAATAGTATGTCGGCCTCACTTAAGCTTATCTACATCATTGAGCTCATAGGGAGGATGCAGTGGAGGAGGCCTACAAGTGCAAGAAGCTGAGGTACGCAGAGCTAGGCTGGACAGCAAAGGTTCTGCTGGTTGAAGTAGAAGCTGTAGAAGGTTCATTGCCACATCAACATCCAAGCTATTCTGGCAGATGAGAGTGTGAGGGAAGGACCACCAGCTGGCAGTTAAATAACTCTCAAAAGCTGCTGAGATGGGGAACCAGTGGTTGTGGCTAAAGAGAAATGATTCCATCCAGGACCCAAGATGAGTTAATGGCATCTATAGGGGGTGAGCCCAGGATGCCAGGATTCACTGCTGAACCCTGCAGAGGAGGCGTGGGCCTATCAGCCAAACATCGAGGAAGGAGGATGCCCACTTGACAACACAGAGGATGCTATCACTCAGTTGGCCTTGTGCAACTAAGGGATAATAACTTCCAGTCCTACACAATAGAGAGCTTTGCACATCACACAAAAAAAATATATATAGAAAAGAAGAGGTTCCACAACACAAACAGACTTCTCTTGCAGGCTGTGGGTCCCAGCTGTTAGACTGTATGTTATGTGCACATGTACATTTGACTTCCCATATGTCTTTTTACTCATACATGAAGAGGCTTGCAATTACATGTACAGTATATCTCAACCCATTCTCATTCCTTTGTTGTCATATATGAACCTTTGTCACATATGATAGAGGAATGTATATGAAACACGCTAAGCTGTTCCGTTAACATCAACCCACCCACAGTCCTTTATACTTTTAGCATCAGTCCCATTGGACAACCTACGCCTGCGACTGTTTCCTTCCACCATGTTGTGGTTTATGGAGATGAAGACAGTTGCTTTGCATTACCCGTTGAGAAAAATGTAATTACTGAATGCAGACTGATCTATCTCTATGTGTTAACTGATAATTGTGTGCAAATAAACAAAAGCAAGCAGTATTACTGATTTGTGCACAAACTTTACTTTTATTACAATGATTATAATGAACTTGGTTATCCCCCTTTGCCACTTGTCAAGAAGATGCCAGAGGCTTTTTATCAAATTAGAGACATCAGTATCAGCGTGTAAGATATTATGATCATTTTAATTATCATCACAGGAAGAAATCAGACTGCAAAGGCATATAAACATATCTGATAGGCTTCTGATAGAATGATATTCACTCAACCCTGGAGATTTTTTGTATTTTTATGATTCATGGTTCTGGGATTTTATGTCTGCATGACATTCAATCAGAATCTGTTATATTAGCCAGTGCAAGCATAAAATGAATGGGTCCTGGCTTTGCTCCTAAAAATGCAATAGAAGAATAAAAATTGACAACAATAATGATAATAATAATAATAATGATGATGATAATAATAATAATAATAATAATAATAATGATAATAATGAAATAAACAGTAAAGTTAAAATGAAATTGAAAATGTGTTTCCAGAATAGAAGAGTAATAGTTTTGAAATGGGATATGAAACATGAAATGAAATATTGAAAGTGAAGCAGACCTGGCAGAAATTAACTATAATATTTAATTTAACTTAATTTGTGTTTAAGCACCTGAAACTAAGAATTGTTGTGTTTTTTATGATCTAAGAATAAGCCCTTTATATCTATATGGGGGTCTTCTTCCACAGAGACCACCATCATGTTGCACTGCCATGTTACAGTAGCCCAGAATGGACAAACCAAACACTGACTCTGAAAGTGAACAAATGGATTAACAGTGGAGGATGAATGCAACACACAATTTGATGAAATATATCAAAGTGACAAGTGCAGGTATTTGACGTACAGTCCAGTTTAATAACTCCATCTTCATCTCGTTCATATGGCTATGGTATAATATTTAACGTACAGTAATGTAAAAACTGGTGTATAAGTCACTCTGGTGTATAAGTCACAGTCTATTTTGGGGGATGTCATGCTGGGAAAAATGCTTTTCTATTAAAGACTGGTTTATTTAAATGTAGCAGTAGTTATTCATTTATAAACACATGTGTTTATACTCCAAAACTTTTTGATTTTTATTTGAAACACGATTAAAACACACATATTACACCTGAAACAGTGGATCTGCTTAATGGTTAATGGTCTGGTAATGATTTGATTAACTGAACTGGACCTGTATATTAACTCAGACCAGGTTCAGTTAGGCTGAGTTTCAATTAAACCTTTTAAAAGAAGACAGTTACTTTAAATATTTGATACAGTGTGTATCTGCACTCATACGATGGACAAGGAGGCTCTGCAGAGGGTAATAAAAACTGCCCAAAAAATCATCGGCTGTTCTCTCCCCTCCCCTGATGACATTGCCAGTAGCCGCTATCTCAGTAGAGACTCAGCCATCATTACAAACTGTACGCATCCTGGTCACCATCTGTACCACCCTCTGCCCTCTGGGAGGCGCTACAGATCACTCAAAACCCGGACTACCACATTCAATCACAGGTTTTTTCCTACAGCAATACGCACCCTGAACGGACTCAAGTAACACAAGTAAAGCATTACTCCTTCCTTGCAATACAATAACTCAATTGACTCTTCACGTGCAATATTCTTGTTTTTATTGATTGATTTTATTTTATTGTTATTAATTTATTTATGTTTGATCTGTGATTGAGCGCGATGTGAATCCGCTATTGTGGCACCTAACAGAGCAGCACTTTTAATTTTGTTGTATTGTTCACAATATAATGACAGTTCTCTGCCACAGTTTAATAAAAGCTGCTCATCTGTGCACTTTCACACATTGCACTTTAACATCTGCTACTGTCCCGAAACACTTCTGATCAACACATTGAATCTGGTTTTATTTTTAGGACTATTCTTAGGACTGTTGTGGTGGTGTAATGAGCAGCGTGTCTGTCATTAGTGCAGGAGACAAGGGTTCGAGTCTTTACAGCAGCAGTTATATATTAATAATGTTTTCAACGGAAAAACTCTGCTGCATTTTCATAACTTTAAATAAATGCATACAACACGAACATATCTGAATTTACAACCTTCAGTTTGTTATATGATGGAAATTAATCTTCCATCAAACATGCACACATGCATTTCATGCTGCTCTCACGCTCACACACCACACCTGACATTTTTTCACGCTGAGAAGTGGACAGAAATGATTATATGATATACAGAAGAGAACAGCAACGTATATATTTATCCTGCTGTCCTGGTGGGATACTGGAGTCTTCCGCCAGATGCTCCCCTCCGACATTCAGTTCCACAGGGTACAAATAGCATGCACTTCTAATTGGGGGAATAGCATACATTGATATTACCCTTTGCCTCATTATTATTATTATTATTATTATTTTTAACATACAGTAGTAACAGCTCATCAATAGTCTATTTTCATTAGTTGCTGACACAGCTAGAGTACATGCTGTTTATGACGTTATAGTTCATAAGTGTGGACGCTCACATTATTATCTTTACAGTTATAGTTATCGTTCTCAGTGTGGATGGCCCTTAACATACCTATTAGGGATGCAACGGTACTCGGTAAAATATTGAATCATTCAGTCCGCTCTGCACGGAACAATACGACCTTATGGACCGCGGGTTTTCGGTTTCGCAATTCATTTTGCATTGATGCTTTAGAGGCCACTGTGTGTGTGTGTGTGTGTGTGTGTGTTTCTGTCTGTCCGTCCAGGCAGGTGAAAAGCCCTCCCCACGAGTTAATGTCCAATCACTGTTGTGCCTCCACCCACTCAACCCCTCTCACACAGTAACTGGAGCAGGTTCAAGGTGCAGCTCACACACAGAAGTGGAAAAAAGAAAACAAAGAGGCATGGCCAGCACTAGCGAAGGAGTTGACAGAGAAAAGTTTGAAGAAGCACCGGCTTCATTCAAATCTCCGGTGTGGGTTCATTTAGGTTTCGCCGTTGAATACATGCAGGAGTCTCCCGTATATTGATAGCGGCTCCCTGACGCCCACAAATGAGACACAATCTCCCGAAATCTGGATCGAGCAAGCAAGAGTGCGCACTAGTGAGTGACTGTACGTGTGTGTGTGTGTGTGTGTGTGTGTGTGTGTGTGTGTGTGAGAGAGACTATCAATGCAGCGCGTATGAGAGAACAATGTCCTTATAGCTGTGTGTTGCAGCTTATTAGACCCATCCCCCCACCGGACCGACACCGATCACCTCGATCGCCCCCCCCCCCCCCCCCCCCCCCAACCCAACCCAGTGTAATGTTTTATACATATTTTCTACTGTATAGCGTATACAAGTAGTCAAGGAATAAGAGGCAGTTTACCATTTGAAAGTGTTGTGTTGGGTAACTGTTAACTTGAAAGGAAAGTGTTATATTATTCAGTACACCAGTGATACTGTAATTGTTTACTGTGAAATGCAGTTTTAGCTGACAAGCAAAATAAAGAGATCAATTTGGGAGAAAAAAAGTTGTTCTCTTTGCACAAAACATGTACCGAAACCGAAACCGAAACCATGACCCAAAAACTGAGGTACGGACCGTACCGTAGGTTACCTGCACCCCTAATACCTGTAATCATATGCAGATCCAGCCTCGCTGCATTTTACTGGTATAGGACACACCATTGTATAAGACACCAGTTTTTACGGTCAATGCAGGTTAGGGTTAGGGTAGAGCAGTGTGTTGTGGGTAAACTTGGCATGTTTGACTGCTGTTTTGAGTTGTCTACCATCAGTGGGGTTCATTCCATTTCAAATTACACTGGTTGACTGCAACTATAATCCAAACACTGCTATCTCTGTTATGAAACCGTGTTTTATAGCCTATGATTGTAAAATGTGAGATTGCTCATTTAATTATATATTTCCAAGAATGTAGCTGAGGACATTTAATATGAAATCATCTTTCTTAAAACACAGTCTAACCCAATTAATACTGAGCCACATCAGCCAACAAAGCACTCCAATGTGTGTGTGTGTGTGTGTGTGTGTGTGTGTGTGGGTGGGTGGGTGGGTGGGTGTGGGTGATGAACACACACAAAATCTTAATCAGTTTTAAATAAATTCTGTAATTATGGTTTTGTAATGGGTAACACAAAGCAGACTATATTTATCTCCATAGCAACGGTGATTGTAGAGCCTTCCTCTATCCAAAACTGATGGGGAAAAAACCCCAAAAAGAACCAACAACTTTATTTCTCAGAATTAAAGGAGAAATAATTAGAACTGAAGACCATAACATAAGTCTATCATAGTTTAATTATCAAGACAGAAGACTTTCATATTTTTTACTGGAACTGATGCTCACAGGGGCCCTAAACAATGATTAAAACATAAGTTCATTTTTTAAACCTGTCATCATTCATCATTAATAGACATTAAAATAATATTTTATTTACACTGTACTGTACTCATTAAAAAAGGCTTCATTTTTCTTGGTTTTGGCATTACATTTAAAATGTTAAACACAGTGTAAGAGAGGTTATCAGCTTGCATCCAATATTGAATTCCACTCTATTCAGAATGTTTCCTGCATGTCTGCACACAGTGTTATATGTTCATAGCTCTATGTCAGTAAATATTAAACAGTTATTATTGGACTACAAAATAGTTGCAAGCACGCACAGGTAGAGTCAATTAAAACTTTGAATGGGGTTAGTTGTAGTTACAGCAACTGTGCATTTTTGGCGAGGCCAGTGCCTGCTGGTTGGGCCCAAAGTCTGGGGCCCCTGTCTGGGCATCTAATATTAGAATAAATGGGTTTACATTGAAGTCTTAATCTTGATGTGTTTCGTTAAAAAATGGTGCCTGACATATAGGGCTGGGCAGTATATTGATATGATATCGCTATCGTGATATAAGACTATATATCGCCTTAGATCGTAATATCGTGATACAGCATAGGTGTTTTTTTCCTGATGTTCTAGCTCTTCTATTATTTGTCTTTTACCCACTTTATCATTATTCTGTCTCCCTACGTTTAACTAGTTTGGCATATTGTAATATCATGCTATGGCATAAGAGTTGTCTTTTCCTGGTTATTAAGGTTATTTTCAGAACTTACCAGATTGTTCTAGCTTTTCTATTATTAGCCTTTTACCCACTTAGTCATGATATCTACATTACTGATTATTATTGTTCAAAAATCACATTGTGTAAATATTTTGTGAAAGCACCAACAGTCATCCCTACAATATTGTTGTGATATTGATATCGAGGTATTTGGTCAAAAATATCAGGATATTTTAGGATATCGCCTCGCCCCCGTGCATCTGTATGAGACATAAGCCTGACAGCAGAGACCTGGATTGGGTTGCACCAGCTAATCCTAGTGTTGCTTAAATTCTTAGAAAGTAACTAGTTTCAGACTAGTCATTCACTAAATCAGGTTTGTTTCATTAAAACTTAGGCATTTTTCGGAATGTATAAATCAGCTGTTAAGAAAAAAAACATAAGAAGTAACTAACAATGTAAATAGGAAAAGATATGTAGCATCACAAGCTGAAACATCACTTTCAAACTTAACAGTTTTAGTAGGCAAAAGATAAAATAAACTTGACCGCCAATACTTAGTGAAGACATGACATTTCTTTTTATTCAAAGCTGCACACCTGAAGAAATGTGTGTTTTAGAATTAGCAACATTCAGTTACTGACATAATGTGCTGTCATTTGAGAGCCAGAAATGTAGACTACACTCCATATTTCCTCTTTTCCTCAGTCTAAACAGGCCAGATATCATCATGCTGAAGTTTGCTTTGTATCCAGTTTTAATAGAAATCTCCACTTAGTAAACACTGACTCACATCCTGCATCCCACGTGTTGTCAAGTCGTCCCACTACAATGCTTAAAGGTTAAAGATGTACTATGCACAATTTGTTGGTTGGTGTTTGTAAGCAAAGATTCCTGCAGATAAATATAAAAGCACCCATTCTAGTGGGTCATAACAATGATATCATAAGTGATGATTGATAGGGATTCTTTTTTATGAATCTACACTAGAGCTGGGTATTGTTTAAAGAATTACAATACCAGCACCAATCCAAGTAGCCTTAAAGTCATACTGATACCAGCTGAGTACTTCATTAGATTCCCATCATGTGAATAGAAACATTATATTACATAAAATGCCACCACTCCTCCACAGCGTCATGATTTGATTTTTATAAAAAATCATTTTGAAAGTCTTTTATTAAATCTGATTAAATACAAAGTGCACTAAATCAGCATGTGGGTCACAGCATCAGCACACACACTTACACAAAAAGGATGGATTGCAGGTATCGTTTGACGGGAGATGTTCAGATACTACTTGGTATCAATTTCTTTTGGTTGATATCTAAAAGATATCTAATACCATAACATTGTTTTTTGTTTTAGGAAAATCTAGTATAGTATACTTTTAAGGCTAGGGAAAGATGGTAGTTTGGTTAATTATTGATCAAAAATGTCTTGTTTTTGCTTAAAACTACTTTGGACTTTTTCTGTATTTAACTAAGAGCAGCATCTTCCCCTCATCTTTACTAGGTTCTTTGACTTTACTTTAAAGTCTGTGTAAAGTAAGAATAAATATGTGTTCTGAGTTTGACATACCACAGAAAAGTGTGTTGTTAACCCCCCTGCCAAATTTGAATGATTAAAAAAGATCACCAAATATATGAAATTAGGCTTCAAAGTTGTGTAAAACTCAGCCTCTTTCTCTGCTACCAAACGCTGTGGGCGTGGCCGCCGAGTTCACTGAAACCCCGCCCCCTACCAAGTGTCACCTGTCAATCTAAGTCACCACCTCTACCAGAAACATGGACGCTACTTCTGAGAGCTTTCTGCTGCTAACTGAGCTGCTAGCTCGGCGGCTAGCTCAGCGGCTACCTCGGCGGCTACCTCGGCTGCTAGCTCGGCGGCTAACTGGCTAACTGTAGACTGTAGTAATAGTAGTGTGTGCTGAATGTATGTTTACCTCTACAGCAGCAGGGGTGATTTTCAGACCCGCCCACTAAATCCTGAACACAGAAATGTTGAAACACAGTTTGTGAAGCCTAGCGCCACAATTCAAATCTAAATGGTTGAAATGCTTTTTACACCTTTTTTAGAAATACATTTATGACCTATTTAATGTGTTTAGAAGAAAATGTCTGAATTCACTTTACACGGTCTTTAAACATGATTGAATGCATAAGTTTGCAAGCAGATGTTGAAATAAAACACTTGAAAACCATGTATACATACTATTTGCATAATATATGTGTAATATAAACATTCTATTGCTTTGTTAATTAAAAACCATACACATCCATATGCAGAACAGACTGGAAATGTCTGAAAACCATGTTTGCATAAAGCAGCCTAGTTTGACGCCTCTCCCATTGGGTGCAGTTCAAACTCTGGTGGGTGTTTACTTTGGTTTTTCTGGGCTGGTGTGAAAGATGAAATGAAAGAGAAAAACAACTGGAGGGAGACCAGCTGAAAGAGAGTGTCATCCACTTCCAAGCAGACTGTGATGCTGTTGGTTTGTGGTCTGAAAGCAGCTCCTCATTAGAGGTGGTGAAACCTACAAACTACACAGTTCATCTCCATAACATTACAGTAGGAGACCAGGCTTTTTCTCAGCATGTTCCTACCTGTTGCTCATTATTCATATGAGGTTGAGTTACAGTCAGAACTAATAGTTCTCACAATAGCTTATTTAATATTATTGTAATTATTATTATATGTGAGTTATTGGTTCATTTGTAATAAATGAGTATGTCCAAGAACCCCAACAGAACTAAAACAACAATGTGTCAATTTTCTTCCTTTATCCATATTAAATAAACCCAACTACAAGTTTGAAAGAGACTATTAATTCAGATCTATTTCATCACACATACTACACTTAAAGGACAGATTCTGAAAACAACAGTCAGGAGCCCAAATTTACATTGAAACATGTTTTTCTTGCTGTAATGATTCCTCCTGTTCATACTGACCATTAGAAGATCTCTTCATAATGTACTTACAATGGAAGTGATGGAGGACTAAATCCACAGTCCTCATTCTGTGTAAACATGGATTTAAAAGTTGATGTGAAGCTAATATCAAAATTACAGTGTTTTTAGTAGCAAAGTCTTTTTGTTACTATACTTCCACCACAGCTCAACAGGAAACACTAAGAGGGAATTTGATGGTAAAAAGACTATAAATGTGTCAGGTATCACTTGATATGACTAACTCACACTGATGAAGCTCAATAGAAGCTGATCATCTACTTTTAAATGACTGTGTGGACACACTGTGGATTTAGTCCTCCATCACTTCCATTGAAAGCACATTTGAAGGAGATCTTTTAATAGTCAGTATGAACAGGAGGAATGATTACAGAAAGGGAAACCTCTTTACTGTTCATATGGACACCTGGCTGCTGATTTAAGGCACAGTCAAAAAAAATATGAACCTGTCCTTTAAATTCCACCTTAACTTTTCATGTGAAAATTTGACATTCTACAAATCAAATTTCATCCCTGGGTGAAATCTCACTTCTTATTGTCTTGGATCAAATAGCCTGAGTTTAACCTGATAAAGAACACATTACTCCTGCAGCATCTGTTGCTATGGTTGCTATGGTTACACTGCTTCCGAACATTTGATCATGAGATGCCAGGATATAAAAAATAATAAAAGTATCAAAACGCAGCAGCATGACATCATCCTTCATTGTTCTCTTTCATTTCTCATACTTATTAAGGGTGGTGTGTGTGTGGCCTTCTATTTGTTTGTTCATTCATCTGTCACATACAATATCTCACACACCACTGATAAGATGTTAATGACACACGGTGGAGGAATGCATTTGTCCACCGTTCCACCGACACAATGATTGATTTTAATATCAAATGTTAAGGACGTTTGGAAACTCTTTACTTTAGCCTGATTGAATTATGCAGCCAGCAATTTAATTTCATCCTCCTCCCTCCTGAGAGTTGAGGCACAGGTGTTGAAGTTGTTAAAAAGGAGACGGGTGGAGTGAACAAGCTCCAGTCTGATGAGCACGGTTGTCCAACTGGCATCAAAATCTGCCATGTTTAATTTTTTTTTCAGAAATTAAGAGTTTTTTGGAGTTTGAAGTCCAAACTGCAGACCTAACTTCTTGTTTCATACTCTATCCTGTCCTCATCTCTCTCATCTCATCCCTGCCTGTCATCTTTCCTCCAAATCCTCTCTGCTTTGCTTTGCTGGGCTCCTCTCAGCTCATCCCATTAGAGAAAGCTTATAGAGTGTATCTGGGGAGCAGCTCGCCCCTGCAGGAGAGACACTTTCTGATCACACCTGAGGTAATAGGCAGGGGTTAAGGTCATATACCGCATCTGAAAAAATCTCTCTCTTCTCTCTTTGCTTAATTCTCCAGAGAGCTGAAGTTTTTTTTTTCATCGAGTCTTGACTGCAGACAGAATGAAGACCTTTGCTCCTGACCTCCCTGCTAGAAAATCGCTGTAAAGCAGATATGTAACTGTGTGCTGACTTTAATAATGCGAGGGCAGTCTCTCTCTCTCACACACACACACACACACACACACACATCTCCTTTTAATACTACAGCTGGGCCTGTAGTTTCACAGCTGTATATGTACTCCCGTTTGTGAATATCAAGAGCATTCTGTCTACACTGCTCAGCTTTAAAGTCTGTTTAAAGTAAGAATAAATATGTGTTCTGAGTTTGACATACCACAGAAAAGTGTGTTGTTAACCACCCTGCCAAATTTGAATGATTGAAAAAATCGCCAAATATATGAAATTAGGCTTCAAAGTTGTGTTGTTACACTTGGTGTCGGTCTGGGGGAGGGGTGCGATCGGTGTCGGTATAAGGACGCTTTGCTCTCACGCACGCTGCATTTATAGTCACACAAATACACACACGCGCAGACACTCTCTAGTGTGCACTCTGCTCACTCACTCCAGATTCCAGGAGATTGTGTTTTATTTGCAGCAGAAAAACTATTTGATAAATCCGAGCTTTTGCAGCGATTTTTCAAATGTAACTAAAATTGTAATCACAGAAATTTCCAAAAGCAATAATATTAGCAATTAAATTATGTAACGTTGTTACATGTAATTCGTTACTCCCCAACACTGCCTGTCAATCAAAGTCACCACCTCTACCAGAAACATGGACGGTATGTCTCAGAGCTTTCTGCTGCTAACTCAGCTGCAAGTCCGGCGGCTAGCTCGGCGGTTAACTCGCCAGCTAGCTCGGCAGCTAACTCAGATAACTGGCACGGACTTTAAACTAAATTTAAATTGCTCCAGATGGCTGCACCGATGGTGTATGAATGTGTGTGAATGGGTTAGTTTCCTCCTGATGAGCAGGTTGGTACACTGTGTGGTAGCTCCTGTCATCAGTGTATGAATGTTTGTGAATACGTGAATGTGACATGTAGTGTAGAAGAGCTTTGAGTGGTCTAAAGACTAGAAAAGTGCTATATAAGTACAGTCTATTCACTATTTATAGTTATTTCCTTATTTCACTACGGTGTACCATTGTGTATTAATATTTTTTAATATCACTGACTTACAGTTGAATAGCTTCTACAGAATATTGCAATGAGAGATGATACATTAAAAGCTAAAGTGGGATAAACTTACAATATATACAAATAATGATGATGGAAATATACAAACACCATGTTCAAGCATAAGGGTGTCCATATGTGCACTTGGCACCAGGACAACCTAGGCAGCAGTTCGATGATGGACTTTGTAGTCCTGTCGTCGGACTTGCGGCCGCATGTCTTGGACACTTGGGCGAAGAGAGGGGCGGAGCTGTCAACTGATCACCACCTGGAGGTGAGTTGGCTCCGATGGTGGGGGAGGATGCTGGTCAGACCTGGCAGACCCAAACGCATTGTGAGTGTCTGCTGGGAATGTCTGTCTCCTATCAGAGAGAGTTTCAACTCCTACCTCCGGGAGAGCCTTGATCATGTACCAGGGGAGGCGGGGGACATCGAGTCCGAGTGGGCTATGTTCCGTGCCTGCGTTGTCAAGGTGGCCGACCGGTGCTGTGGCCGTAAGGTGGTCGATGCCTGTCGTGGCGGCAATACCCGAACCCGCTGGTGGACACCGGTGGTGAGGGATGCCGTCAAGCTGAAGAAGGAGTCCTATAGGGCCTGTGGGACTCCGGAGGCAGCAGACAGGTACCGGCAGACCAAGCAAAGTGCAGCTAAGGCGGTCGCTGAGGCAAAAACCCGGACATGGGAGGAGTTCGGTGAGGAGATGGAGAACGACTTCCAGACGGCTTCGAAGAGGTTCTGGACCACCATCCGGCGTCTCAGGAGGGGTAAGCAGTGCATCGCCAACACTGTGTATGGTGGGGACGGTGCACTGCTGACCTAGATATGTGTTTGAATGTATGACATTGATGAAATGTCTTTATGTAGTTGTATAACTTGTGTCTCATAAACCTCATAAACCCACCTTATCTACATATGGAAAGTAAAAGGTTGAACATAAATGATACCTCAAAGAGACATATATTCTACTTAGATGTATTTTCATGTTAGACGTACTTTTGATAAGCAGGTCTGTCGTTTTATAACCTAAAGGTTATCTAGTAATGAAAACTACTTGCATCACAACAAATATGCCCGTACATAGATTTTCATCAGTTCATTAATTTACTGTCAGTGATGCTGCATGTCAGACTAAACAGAGAGAAGCATCAGTTTTTAACTGTATCTGTCCAAATTCTACTTTTAACAGAGGGAAAGTACATTTATAACTCAAAAGGAGTCTTTTGATTTTAAATTCTATACATCAGCATATCTGCACATCTGGACCGCTTCAGGCTAAAACCAGAAATCATCTGACACAAATAATGAAGAGCAGGTGTTTCAATTCAGGGATCACAGAGTAAGCTCAATTATATGCATCTAATATTCACCAATTAGTTTTATATATTATATACATTTTGTAATGATTCCTTACATTCTACATAATCATTTATGTGTAGGCTTTATACCCATGTTGTTGCCCTTAAACATCTGTCTCAGTGGAAGACACTGTGACCTCAGACACATGGATACAGAATGTGCTTTCCTGTCAGCAGCCCTGAAACTTTGGAATAAGCTCAATGTCCTTGAGCTTATTCTTATTGTGGGCAGCTAAAAAACATCTGTTCAGACAGGCTTTTAGTATTTTACATTGCAATGTCTGTCCCTTGTGTATTTTATATTTTGTCTTTGTTTTTATGTAGTTTATGTATTTGATTTGATTCTATTTGATTTTATTCCTTTGACTTTGAAGCATTTTGTGACTGGTGTCTTGTTAAAGGAGCTCTATAAATAACTTCAGCTTGCTTGCTTATAGGGCTGGGTATAGTTTAAAAAATGACAACACCAGCACCAGTCCAAGAACCCTTAAAGTATTACTGATACCAGCTGATTACTTCATTAGATACTCATTCCACCTTTAGGTCTCTGTCTTTTATCTGGTCTAACAGGTGTGTAGTGTAGACACACTACAGAGCGTTTAGGTGGCATCTTGGCTGCTGAACTGTTAAGTGCGCTAACTCAAATTCACCACGACTTCACCACCACAGACTGGTTGTAGCTGCTGTATCAGTGGACCAATCACATGTCACATTAAATCAAAGAACGCTTGCATACAAATAGTCATAGTTTCTACTGATTGCAGGTATCGTTTGATGGGAGATGTTTTGATACTACTTGGTATTGATTTATTTTGGTCGATACTTTAAAAGGTATGAAGTACTGATACCCAGCTCTAGTTGTGTATGTCCAAACAAAGAAGAGCACAGTTATCCCTGCAGCACAGCAGTGTTAACTCTGTGTAACTAAACTGCACATGAATAAAAAGCTGTGTTATGTTTTTATACAGATCAGTCCAACCAGTGAGACAGTCACTGCTGTGACACTTAAAGTATTTACCTTATTAATTATTTGCATCAGCATTTATGAGCATTCAAATTGTAAATTAATTATTCAATACTCCAGGCTATGTTTTTTGTTGTTGTTTGTTTTGTTTTTTGCATGAAATTATTTATTAGCCAACATGTATCTCACATCAAACCATAGTTTCAACTGGACACAGCCTCCCATGTGATTAAATAGGAATGACCTCCCAGCCAGCATGTCCATGTGGACCCCACAGAGACCCATAAGGGATGTAAGTGGGCTAAATGGGCAGAGCCATAAACAGAGCACATTGTATGGGCCCTATATGTGTAACTCACTCAGTTGGGCCCCACCTGAAACCCAGACAGAACTCACGTGAAGCCCATATGGGCAAACACAGGTGGGGTCACCATGGAAACTGTGAACAAACCCACTTGGGACCCATATTTGCAGCCCAAATTTAACCCTTATGGGGCCCACATGCTAGTTTCAACTGGACAAGCCTCCCATGTGACTAAACAGAAATGACACAAATGAGATTAAATTAATGATAAATAAATTAAAATCATTCTCCTCCTCTTCCTGATTGTAATATTATTTATGATGCAGATTAAAAGGAAAAAAATGGCAGATCACAAAGAGAAAAATCTTTCATAAGAATAAAGAAACACATAAATATTTATATATTTGTTTATTTTGTCCACCAGACCTACAGTAAACAGATTATATCTATATAGAATATATAGTTAATCCTTTATGATGGACTGCAACAATTTCTGGGTCAAGTGAGGATTGAGAAACAATGAACTATGGGAATTGGGATGTACACACAATCATGTAACGTGGCGTCATCTGTGTGCACACAGACTTCTTGGACAGCACAAACACACAATCTGCTCGATAACGTCCACACTGAAACACTTCATGTTTATCTGAGCATGCAGACACCGGCTTGCATGTTTTCAGTGAATTTATTACACAATTAATCCACTCTGCCCTTTGTTTTTTATAGAGGACAACTGGGTGATGGGATGTTTAATAGTTTAAGGGGTCGTTGTAACTCTGACAGGAATACTGGTAAGACATGATAGCATATCAGTCACATGATTACAGGAAGACAAGATGTGTCAAGACATTGATCTATCGAAACAATATCAACTAAAAGATTGGATCTGATGAATGAGTGTTGATGTGAGCCAGCACCACTAGGTGTTTTCCCCAAGTTCACTATCTCTGACATCATATTATATGAGAAAAAGAAAAAAAACAAAAGAATAGGTGATGGCTTTTAATTTACTACTGACTAAACCTCTACTCCCATTAGGATTAAGTATTATAATTAATTCCCGACTGTTTCACATGAGGAGAAACACTCTAGAGTAACATCTTTAATTCTTAGATTATAGGGTACGTATCCCTCACTGCACAGGAGGCTTGCTGCTTAGATTAATCCCCAGAGACCCACCATCAGGGTGACTGAGCCGCCTGGCATTTATGAATGCCCCCGCTCAGTCCATTACTCACACTATTGTGCAGTAAAGGGTAGGAGAAAGGGTAATTGGCAAGATAAGCATTGGCTAGAGAGAAAGAAGAGAGGGGGGGGGTCGAGAAGAAAGAAGTGATGGACTCTTCCTCAGACGTATTCAGTACAGACACAATCTGTGATGTTACTCAGAGGTCCTGTCACATCACTGAATAAGTCTTTAAAAGGGAATCCAATTTTTCGGAGGCCAAGCGATGTTCAAACACAGTTGGAAGTGTAATCTATGAAGTGATTCATCTGCATTGGCTGAGATCGTTGAATAAAAACAGATATTGCGTAAGCATGGATTATTTTTCTTTTAAACATTTTGTAAGTGCATCTTTTGATGCTCTGAATGACTGTGCTTTCTTCAAAATGATCAGTAAATGTTCAACTCTGCAGAACAGCAAGTTAACAAATCATGTCATCATTAGAGCTTGGTATCAGTTTATCAGAGTATTGGTACCAAATAACAAAACAATCCTTTCTTTCAATTCCTTAATTTGGGGAATATAAGCAGCTATTAAACAGTTAATCATTGGGAAAAAGATGCAGTGCTGCTCAATGAGTCAGTGTTATATCAAGAACTTTGCCTGCTGTCTAAGAGTGCTTTGATGGTCTTATCCAAGAATTAGCAAAGTAGTTAATGTTACACCTGGACCTATCTATCTATCACCAGGGCTAACAGACAACCATTCACACATCTACAGGCACTTTAGAGTGACCAGTCAACCTAACCTGCATGTGGAGGCCAGACAGAACCTACGCAGGTATGAGGAGAACATTCAAACTCCACACAGTCAGCTGACCAATGGGTTCCAACCTAGAAGCCTCTTGTTGTGAGTTGACAGTGCTAACCACTGCACTACCAAGCACACTTCAACAAGTTGACCAAAGTGCTGAAAGAAATAAAATAACATAACATGGTAACGGCAGAAAAGCACTAGAGATTTCAACCGAGATATAGAACGAGACGTTATCTTCTTTTGTGTGGATTATATTGTTGAATTACTGAATGAAGTTGTGATAACTTCCCACCGTCTCACGAATGAGTAAGCTCCACCCTGCTGGGACAGAGGAGACAGCGGCTTCGTTCATCAGCACAAATAAACTTCTCCAGACACCTCCACTCAACACAGCAGCAGCTTTATTCTGCTTTAGTTGCTTCAGTTTAGAAAAAGCAAAGTCTTAATGAGAGGTCTTCTTTATTTCCATCTGTACAATAAATCAATTCTGATCCTGGTCCACTTCTAAGACATCTGGAAGTCAAGTCTTTCATTAATCAGCAGACAGTTTAGTTAATTGGAGAAGCACAATGTAGAAAAAGATATTTACTGAAACAGTATTTTATATGTTCATAAGTTATTAACTAGTTGAACTTAGATAATCACATTAGTCTTTTTTGATTGGAACATTAAATTAACTAATTATTATATTAAAATGTATTTCTTGTGCTTTATGGGTGTGTCATCAGTCATACCAGTAGTTTAACCAGCAGTTAAATTACTAAAGCACACACAAAAATGTGTAGATGTAACCTCTTACTGTTGCTGTCAGAGTGAACCAGAATGCATTTAACTTAAAAGCGTACAAAATGTTCGTGACCCCCCCCCCAGACTAAACATGTGGGTCTTAAGTTTAGCCATAAAAGTCTCCACAGAGGAGGAACACTTAATTAAAAATGCTAAACTGTTCCAAAGCTTTGGGATGGCTACTGCGAACGCACCACCGCCTTTAGCCCTTAACCTGCATCCAGGGACAGTCAGGAGCAGCTGGTCTGAGGATGGAGAGGGGGCAGAAAAGCCCAGAGATGAACTGTGTAAAGCTTTAAAACTAATTATAGAACCTTAATCTCAGTGATATACTTAACTTAGCCAATGCAGGAATACCAGTACATGTGTGGTGCTATTTATCTTGCTGATATCAGTTAGTAGTCTCTAACAGGGCCTGAGTGATACTGGATTTGAGCTGATGCCGATACTGATTATTAGGAGAGCAAAAAAAAATGCTGATATTGATATATTGGCTGATAATGTTACACATATTTTTTTGTACTGTTCCCTCAAATCTGGTTATCAAACACTTGGGACAAAGATGTGTTATCCAGGAATTATGTTTTACAGTCTAACAATAAACTTTATTGTACAACATGACATCAGTGCTCTGAAACAATAAAACCACCACTGGGAGTTTAATAATTATAAATAGCTATGAATAAAAATAACACATAGAACAGCATACATATACTCAACTACAATTAAGAAAAAGGATCAAATATACATGAAATGCTGCTTTCTCTGTCCAAAACAACTTACAGTACGTATATTAAACCTCCATAAGAACATTAGCCAGATGTTAAAATGAGTAAGTGCAGGACCGGCCCGTGGCATAAACGGTCTATGCGGTTGTTTAGGGCCACAACCACTAGGGGGGGCACATGACATTCTGTGTTGCCTGCTCCACAAACTGCAGTGCTGGACTTTTACATATAAATGAACGTCTGTTACATTTAAGCCCTTGTCTAATGAGTTCACACAATGTTGATTAAGCCTATCACCAGCAGATAAATCTATGTGTAGTTCACGAGGAGATTTTAAATCTTGAGAATCTGCCGACTGTCCAGCACATCTGCGAGTTGGGAAGCTAACTTCCGGTTAGCCGCCTGCTAACTTAAACTAGGATAAAGTAATGCAATTGTGTGGCTCTTCTAGACTGTCCAAATATCATGATGTGACAGATGAATGAAGCCCTGGCAGTGACACGAGTTGTTTAGAGGGGTTACATGATGCTCAAATCAATTTATCCACCGATTTATAGCCACAACAGTTGCAACCAGAGGTCTATAGGGCTCTGGGTGCAGTGTAGATGCCGGTGCATGTTACGTAGACGCATTGTGTGTGACGTATTGATGTTCATGTTTCATGTTCATTTGTCTTATTCTTTACTTATAGACCTTGTTTTGTTTCTTTTTTAGCCTCTCAAATTTTAATATTTTTTAATTATATTTTTTAGCATAAACCCGCCCCTGCTGCTGTAGAGGTATAAATACATTCAGCACACACTACTACTACAGTCTACAGTTAGCCAGTTAGCTGAGTTAGCCGCCGAGCTAGCCGCTGAGATTTTGTTTTTTTTAGCTAGCCGCTGAGTTAACCGCCGAGCTACCAGCCAAGTTAGCCGCCGAGTTAGCCGCCGAACTGGAAGCTGAGTTAGCAGCTGAAAGCTCTCAGACATAGCGTCCATGTTTATGGTAGAGGTGATGACTTTGATTGACAGGTGACACTTGGTAAGGGGCGGGGTTTCAGCGAACTCAGAGGGCACTCCCACAGTGTTTGGGAGCAGAGAAAGAGACTGAGTTTTACACAACTTTGAAGCTTAATTTCATATATTTGGCGATTTTTTTAATCATTCAAATTTGGCAGGGTGGTTAACAACACACTTTTCTGTGGTATGTCAAACTCAGAACACATATTTATTCTTACTTTACACGGACTTTAAGGACACATACAGTGAATGATGGATGGATGAATTGATTTATGGATGTTACTCTGATGGATTGGTATGCAGACAGTTTTCATCATGTCTGCTGTTGTTGTGAACTTACCAACCTCTGCAGCCATCACAGTGATGTTATGCCACGCTGTCTCCTCCCGGTCCAGAACCTGAGTGGTCCTGATGATGCCGCTGTTCACCCCGATGGTGAAATGCAAAGGTCTCCCCTCTTCATTTTCTATGAAGTACCTGAGATATAGAATGATAGAAGCTTTAAAATGTACAGCTCAAGCACTGAGACCGATTAGACTACTAAGAGAAGCTACCACTTGATCATGCTTATACATTCACAGAGAGTACAATAGAGTAGAGAAGTCTACAGGCTGATATATTCGTAGTCACATGAGGACATATGTTTTCTGGAGTGGAATGTACGAGCTATACATCAACTACTGTGAGAAGAAAACCAAGAAACACAGTGTTTGGTATTATGAGCATTTACTTTTTTTCTTTGAAAGTGTTGGATCCTAACCTAGAGGTTAAGTAAAGCTGTCCTCCACTCAAGAATGTGTTTTTCATTCTTGTTCATACAGGTATGTCTGACCTTCACTGTGAAGAATGATGAGAGCACAGTGTTTGTTCTCACATTCATGTGCTGGAAGTGGAAAGTTTCTGTGTGACTACAAGCATGATTTGTGCCATCATAAATAGTTTGGAGCCAATTGTCATCCAATAGGCAGCTTGAAATGATATTTACATATTCATACATTTTGAATTTAGGGAGAAGGATTGTACTTTTCTTTTTTTTTTCGGGAAAACAACTTAGAGAGGCAGAGTTAGGCAGTCTTAATACATGCCTGAAGGGAATCTTTAAAAAATGAAGATGTGGTTATGAGATCATTTGTCATACGAGAACACACAGTTCTGCCTCATGAATGTGTATTATCCATGTGTGTATTCTCCTAACCTTTTATGCTGCTGGTCATTGGTCATCCAAACTAGTTGTGATGTCACAAATCATGCTTGTACATGGGTCAGTGATAAATAAGTGTTGGCAAGAAGTTCAATTCAAACATATGTTAAAGACTAGATTTAAAAGCAGCATCAGGTTTGTTAAAATGAATGTCAAATGGTGTAACCACAAAAGAATGATAAATATTCAATATTTTATCACCTACAGTGTACATAAGTGGACTTATACTAATAATGACTTCATTTTAAATGTGAATGTTTCCTGATCTCCATGATTCTCCAGATTAAATGTAATATTTAGAACAATTATATTCCATTAGCTTTATTTAATATAAAAAGTTATAATGTAAGATCATGCCAAACTAGTTGATATGGTGTTTTACTGAGAATTTAGTGTTTTTAAGCAAGTTGAATTATTTGTTTTTATGGTTACACCACTTAGAAAGTTTTACCATAATCCTCTAATATATTCTCTCAAAATGGATTAAAAGCAGAAATTTGATGCTGGGTCCACAAAAAAAGAATGTGTGCAAGTTATTCATACGTTTATTTTCACATGTTAACCCTTTAAATCTAACCTAAACCACATGGACACCAAACACCTCACTGACCCATATACACATGTTAAACTGAGCTTTACGTTGAGCGCAGAAACAAACTGTGCATACATCATTCCGCACTGTGAGGAGGACCACATCCAACTGAAGGAACAAGAAGACAAACACATTTTTAAAAGAGCAACATACAAGATGGATGGGAAGGATGAGAAAGATTCCCCAGTTTACAACGTGTAAACCTTCATGTCTACCAGACAGTTATATGGTTACTGAGTATGTCAACAGATTGTTAAATGTCACTTTAATCATCTCTACACACAGACTTTAGCATCATTGTTTGCTTGAGTTATTATGACTTAGAAGCTGGAGCCAACACTAGTTACAAGATACAATTTCATTATTATGATGACTCCAATATGACATGATGTGAATGTGGCATTAACCCCTGGTTCAGCTTCAACATGTGCCTGTCACACACACACACACACACACACACACACACACACTCTGCCACTCCCCTCACAGCTCCATCAGATGTCAAATTGCTCCAGTGTTCCCTCTGTCTCCCCCTCACTGTCTACATCACCTGTGCCTAACTCAAAGCTTGTGGGCTGCATTTAGCCCCCTCCTCATTTGATGTGGCCACTACAGCTTGCAAAGAATATCATTTGTGCAACATCTGTTGGTATGTATGTACCATAACCTGACCTGGAACATCACTATCAGCTGTCATCAATCAGTTGCCACTAGTCACCACATTTAGCAGAATCTTGAGGAATGTAGGAGCTCTGGTTGATAAAAAAGAGGTTGACATTGAGAAATATGGGAGAACATTTTGTTTGTTTTGTCCATTTTTTGCAACCATAATGCAGATGTGGCCTGGGATTAAATTAAGTTTGACACCTCTGGTCTATTTAATGCACTTCAGCTGTAGAACCATTGTTACATTCAGTCTGCCACTCTCTGTTTAATGATTTGAATGTTTATATGTTGGCCAGTAATAACTTGTATTTTCCTTGCATGACCAGATTTTTTTTAACCAGCATTTCAGTCCTGGTTGACAATGAACACAAGGACAAAGACTTCAGATTCAGTATTCAATATGATATCTCCAAACATTCACAGCTGTCCAACAATGGAATGAGTTCTTGGAACCAAATAGTCTGTAAAGGTCTTATGATCAAATCCAAAAGTGAAATTGTTCGGCACCATACAAGCAGTTTGGTTTCACTGTGTCATTATTAGGAGTCAAAACCAGCACAGTTTGTTCTCAATGAATGCACAAACTTCCACTTTTGTTGTGTTCTGTTAAGATTTGATATACTTTTGAAAATGTCTAGTGTCCCAATTCAAGAAGCAATCACCTTCTGTTTTTATCTTTTATCCTGAAAATGACAGAGTAAAAGAATCTTATTCAGTTTCTGAGCAGAATCTGCTCAACCATTAGACTTCCAAGACAATACAGTAATGATTGTACCTTAGTCACCCTGTAGTGCTAAATGAATAAAGCAGGAACATAATGGAACATTTCAAATGTCACAATTACTGCTGTAGTTTAGAGGTAGTTCACTCCTTTAAAACACGATTAGTTAGAGAGAAAGTTAATTAGATATTTGTCCCTGTAAGAACCCAGCAGTGCTGTCACTCACAGCTCTGTTGGGGATTGTGTTTGCTGGACTGAGTACAGAAAGCCGTTGTATGCCTCTTTGGCCCTTGTTAGTGATCTGCTCCAGAAGGGCAGATGCACCAGTGTAAGGCCAGAACTGAAAGGGCTTTTTGGGATTGTTTCCATGTTGGCTGCATCACAACCCTCAGTGAGCTTTCCCAAACACATCCATTCTCCTCTAAATCACACAGCTAAAAGTAGTGAGAGTGCTCTTCAGTAAATTGCCATCAAAAGTGTACACTCCCTGGATATGAGCACAGAGTTGCAAATGAGCTATTCTAAATGTCCATGTTTCAGGAAATAAAGGTCACATTGATTCATTCTATATAGACAATGAGAGGTGCCATGGGCATCAAACTCTTGTTTGAAATTTCAATTTTAAAAAATTGTAAAGACTACCATTGGAAAATAACTGCTGTGTAAGAAAGGTACAAGCTTGTGTTGATAAAAATATGAGTAGTTAAAGCGATGGTTTGGCGTAATTTCGACCTAGCGTCATATGCACCATGACGTCTATCTAAACACCAACTCAGCCCTTTTTTAAAATTTGGTCGCAAATTAGTGGAGTTAGAGCTATCAGCTGAATAGCTTAGTACAGGTGCTAATGGAACCAAAAGATTTCGACAATGTGCTAGGGCTGGGCTATTAATGGAAAAATAATGGGAACCGACATTTAGAAACTCTAATGGACTTAATCTTGCTCATGTCAATTAATGGTGATGTTCACTGTTGCCATGACAGCAAAGGTTGCATATCTTTAAGGAATTTGAAAACTTGTCTCCAGTGATGATTTGAACCCAAACCATGATCTTTACATAGTTGTAATCAAATCAACTAGACATTAACCACAGCGTCACACCTTAAAACATCTTTATTTTACACCTAAAGATCCTCATGTGTGAGGGCAGCAGTGGAAAATACTAAACTAAAGAAACGAGATACACTGTTGGTTCCATTAGCGTCTGTACTAAGACATGCGGCTGATGGCTCTAACTCCATTATTGTGCGACCAAATGAAAAAAGAGGCTGAGGCGGTGTTTAGATAGACGTAATGGTGCATATGACGCTAGGTCGAAATTATGCCAAGCCATCGCTTTAACTATAACTTGTAAGAAACATCCAATCATCAAACTTAAAATTCTGCTGCATGTACCGCTAACAAGTGTAAACTAAGATAACATGTTTAAAAAGATTCTGGGTCCATTTTGAATGAGTTTAGCATCAGTGGTGCAGTGTTTTGCACGCTGCAACTACAAAAGCTTTCTGAGTTTGCAGAGCCTCTGATTTGTGCCTGTGGCTGGTTTGAGGGGTGTTGTACTATTTAGAGCCATCTGCCATGCCAAACAAAAGTACAGTTAAGTTATCCAGGAGACTTTTGTCTTTGAGAAGATCATTCAGAGGAAGCTTTGACACATGCATTTACAGTGGCTTACTATGAAGGCTTGACAAGAAAAATATATATATTGGATGATACTATTCTGCCACTTTTTGCTTGTCACAGTGGAGCCGTCATTACAAACAAACAGCAAGTAAAGTGAACACAGTGTATACAAGCAACACACTCCTCACAATCCTGGTGATGATTACAATTTTGTATTTGTCATAACTTTAGTTTGTGTCTAATTTTGGAGGCAACGTTGAAATAAAAAAGCCACAGTGTGCTTGAAACAAACAAGTAATGTCCGACCATGACTAAAGGCTAAAGTATTTCTATATTTCTACTACCACAGTATGCTCTGTTAGGGGGGCACAGGGCAGGAAGTTGCTGTTTGGGCACTACCTACATCTCACTTCACCTCCAAATGAAATCCAGTGAAACCAGTAACTTTATGCTGGAATAATAATTATAATTCCTTCAATTCCTTCCTCCTCCTACACATTTCCTCCAATTAATCAAATTAACAGAACAAGTTGATATGCCCCCCTCTGGGTGTGGTGCCCCAGGCCAGTTACTCAATCTGCCTGGTTAGTAATTCATCCATGACTGTACACATTTTCCTTGAAGGCATTTATGCAGTTTGTAATTGATTTACATGGAAATGGACAGAAATAAAATGGATAATATAAGGTTGAGAGAAGTTCTAACCTTGCATTTTACCTCAGCACACCTGGCCAATCACTATGTAAAGTGGGCATGCTTGTTAGATTGTTGGTTTCAAAACGTTACATAAAATGCCAGCTGCAAAAGTACAGGTGTGGGCAGAGACAGTTTGACAGTTTTTATTCTCCACTGATTCTAGTCAATACAAAATATTCTGGATTACAGTTGAATCACATTTTCTTCAGTTTTCTGGTAAATAGCTAAAGAGCTTTCACATGCATTTCATCCTAAATAGCATGTTTACTTCTCCCTACTATCTAACAGTACCACAGCCTTTGGGGATACTGTTGTCTTGCATGCATAGGGGTACTAGCAGTAACTCAAGCTAGAGCAGCAGGCTTCCAGAATGATGGCCTCAGGACAAAACAGTGTTTTTCCCTGCGGCTCCTGGCAAAGACAACTCCCACTCGCCACCACATGAGGCTTTGTGTCTAGACATGACTGCACATATGAGGACATTAAAACACAAGAGGAATTTTGCCGAAGCAATTTCTCACCACTGAATCAGACAGAGTCACGGTAATGATCATAATACCTGCGTGGCCTGTGGGGAGGGGGCCATTAAGGAAAGCATCACTGTACTCATGCTGCTACCCATTTGCCAAGGGACACATAAACAGATAAGAGAGGGAAATGTAGAATTCCCAGAGTTGTGAGGGTTTCCCAAAGAGAATTCCTCAGTGCTGTACATACTGGAGTCAGACATTGTGACGCAATTGCAAAGCCCATTTTCCTAACCTTTGTGTCGTCCTCCCGGGTCAAATTGACCCTGTTTTGACTGTTCCTTCCTTCCTTCCTTACTTCCATCTGTCCTTGCTCCCTCCCTCCTTATCTCTTTCTTTCCTTCCTTCCTTCTTTCCTTCCTCCATGCCCCTTTCTTTCTTTCTTCCTTCCTTCCTTCCTCCCTCCCTCCCTCCGTCCCAACTTCTTTCCTTCTTTCCTCCATCCTTCCTTCCTTTCCTTGTCTCTCTTCCTTCCTCCCTCCTTCCTTCCTACCTCCTTTCCTTCCTCCCTCCCTCCCTTCTTTCCTCCATCCTTCCTTCCTTTCCTTTCTTCTTTCCTTGCCTCCCTTCCTTCCTTTCCTTTCTTCTTCCTCCTTTCCTTCCTTGACTCGGGGACAACAGGAGAGTTAAAGGAACACTTTACCCCGATTCCAGAAAAACACCTACATACACATCAGCTGACAACTTTTTTTTTTTTTTACCTGACAGCGCTGTTGGTGCTATCAGGATCCACAGCAGTTACCGTGCCGACCTGGGTGCCAGCGGGGGAGTTTTCATAGATATCCATGATGTAGTAGTCCATGGAGAAGACCGGCGGTTCATCCACATCACCCACAATGACCCGCAGCGATGTGGAATCCTTAAATGGCCCCAGGTGAGAGAAGCGGGAGTCTGGGTGAGTGTTGGCGCCTTCAATATTTAGTGTGTGAACTTTTTTCTTCTCGTAGTTCAGAGGCTGAAGAGGAGACAGAAAACACAAATATCCTAAGGCTTAGAATTTAGAATATGGTAATTATTGACAGGAATAGTTTTTCAATTGTATATTAGAATATTTTTATAA
Source organism: Scomber japonicus (assembly GCF_027409825.1). Lineage (NCBI taxonomy): Eukaryota > Metazoa > Chordata > Actinopteri > Scombriformes > Scombridae > Scomber > Scomber japonicus. Next base: position 4,370,297 of record NC_070589.1, read on the forward strand.
AATGTTCATGTTCCCTAGTCTTTAACTTTTCCTAAAATAATGTTATGTAGCTCCCCCTATTGAAGATAAATGCAGATTATAAACATGAGCATTTATACCTCTAAGTGCCACCGGGTAAAACTTACCCCTATTTGAAATGCATGAATTTCTGCACCGTTAGTGTGAGTGATCTTACAAATATGTCAAGTCATCATTAAATTATACAAAGAACAGAGAGGAATGGACCTGCAAAAAACCAAGAGCCTGAAGTGCAGGAAAGCTGTGTGTGTAAAATGTACAGTCAATGTCCTGAATGTCTGCTCAAGGAGAAACACACATGATCACATGTTCACATGAAGATGATTTAGCCAACTCACACATGTTCAATGTGTGTAGAGCTTATTATTCACTCTTTTTTGTTTTGCCATGTTACTAATTGTTTTTAGGATGTTTTGCCTAAACTGCAGATTTTCTTACTCTGTTTTCATGAGTGAATTCTTGAGAAAAAAAAAAACTTGGTTACCCCAAGCTTTTCGGTGATGTACTCACACATTGTTGAAATGCCAAAATTAATAATTGATGTCATTATGGAATTAATTCTTCATAATAACATCACACCACCCACATATGCACATATTTACTCCTAATAACCATTTTCAGTGTCATATTAGATTGATTCACACTGATGACCATGCAGATAAATAATGTAAATGACCACACTTGTGGCTGCTGTATTTTTGCAAATTTCTCCTTGTAATTTTCTCTTTTGCAAATAGACTAGTGCTGTTACACATACAGAGATTATAAAACAGGCACAAAACACAAGTGTGCTATTTGTGACTTTAGACATTCCTTTGTGAAGGCAATGCCTTAATACAATGACAGAGTACATTATTTTAGCATTACAAAAGGTGTCGGCAGGTGCATGGTACATTGTACCTGCTGGCTGTTTTAGGTATACTCTGGCTGCTCTAGTATTAATGAGCTGCTAAACATACCGCAATCACGTTCATCATCAAAAAATGCCTTCAAAGGCTGCACTGCTCTGCCATTATGAGTTTATCTCTGACCACTGTCAGGTCAAACTGAAGAAAAGTAGAAATCAAAAATCCCAACCGGAAGGAGCCATTCAAAATCTGTGCAAAGCCACAGCATCAACTAACAGCAGCCGCTAACACAGCAAACCTTTAAAGAGTCTGCAGCCAAGTATTACTGCCAGCTGGACTGGTGGTTGGTTTAAAAACATTGCATAATTTAAAAGCTACATCATTTAAACATTGTATAGTATAAATATTAAATTGAATGAAAATATAGTAAAAATGTTAATGTTAAAATAAAAGTTAATAGTAAAATGCAGTAACCATCAAAATAATTAATTACTTTACCTCACCTGCACAGTGTGTTACTTTATTTGCACTTAATGCTCCATTTAAGGGAAATAGGACACTTTAAATATTTGCAAATGTGTATATTTTCCTGTTTACATGTATTTCATGTTTATTTATTTTCAATACAATATACAGTATTTATATTTTCTTTTTCTGTGTTTAAAGTTTTTTTTTTACCTCATGAAACAACAAATGAAATGACTAATGAAGCTAATGAGACTAAATCCAACTAATGGCATTCATCTGCCAACTAAATACACCTACAAATAAAAGAGAGAAAAAGGAGAAGCAAAGCTGTTTGTTTCATTGAGTGGAATCCAGTCCAGCTCTGAGAAGATGAGTTTCTCTTTCAAGTGGAGAAGTTGCACAGAAACTTAAGGATTCTTAAAGAGATACTTTGACACCACTGACACAGCTGTTGGTGGTAGAGGAGAGTGGTAGATAATTGCTCCAGTGTCCCTCTATCATTATCCTGACTGTCTATATCAGATGAGTATCAGACAAGCTCATGCCTAGATTATACTGTACATCTGGCTGCCTTCCAGAATTCATACTGTAGTTAATTATTCATTATTCATGTAAATATCTGAACTGCTGTGTAATGGCTAGCTCAGCATGGTATCAGCAGAGGCAGTGGAGACGGGTGATGGAGAGTGGAGCGTGTTGCTCTGCACATCTAGAGCATGGAGTACAAGCTAACATCACAGGTATATTTCATTTTTGGTCTACAGAGCAGAATGACTTGATTATCTTTGGCAAAGCAGAGTAGATTCTGTTGAAGTGAACACCACTGAAGGTATCATTTGATACTATAATAAAGTGCATGTACATATACTGTTATTAACTTACTGTAGCAGCATAGTCTAATGGCTGATTTACACTTCTGCATCGGAGCGACGCCGTTGCTACGCCGTCGTTGTCCTTTCGAAGTTCTGCGTCGAGGGAACATGTTGCTAGGGGGTGTGACTGTGTGTGTGTGTGTGTGTGTCTGTGTGTGTGTGTTGTTTCAGAGTAGTCTCTATCTGTATCCTTGTTTATCTTCCAGTCACAGTAGCATGTAGCATTGCGCTATGTGCTCTAATAACAGAAAACACATACCTATGTTCATTATTAATAAATAAAGCAACTGCCGGAGGAACTGACGCTTTGACTGGACCAATCATAGCCCTTGTGGTCCGCGTTGCCTTGACGCGTATTTAGGATTTTTTGGAGGTGCATGGCGTAGGGGTTCCGACGCAAAAGTATAAATCAGCCTTAAGGGTCTGTTAGAAACTGCATCCTTTCCTACTACTCGTCAGAGGTGTTTACCCTCACAGGCAGTACCATGCTGCTGCTTCACTTCACCTGTTGTGTGGTCTCCATGCTTAATGCGTTTGTGTTTCACTGCAGAGCAGCGACAGAGTGCGCATGCTCTTGTTTAGCGGTGGCAAGTGTCCTCTCTCTCTCTCTCTGCGTTATACTGAATGCTATTCAGTGGCTAATGCTAGCGTTCTCACAGGTAGATGCAGGTTTCGCTCATCAGCCAAGTTCACCGGTGGTGTATCATGTGATGTCACCACCAGCTGATTGGACCGCTGCTACTTTGTCTCTTACTTTCTCTGCTTTGTCTCATCTGATTTATTTACTGCCATTCCCCACTCTGCTGCTGATGTGTGCTGATTGGTTGCTGCTTCGTGGCTTGTGTCGTGGTTGGTCTGTCTCACTGCAGACACCACCTTTAACCTGGGTTTAATTCCCTCATTTTAAATAGTATGACTGTGTAGAGTTACTCCCTTTATTTTTGGATAATTTGTATTTTGTATTTTGTTAATCTATTTGGTGCAGCCACTTTAATTGCCCATTTAATTTCAATGGCTGACGTTGATTAATATTGATATTTTTCTGTGTAATTCAGATATTTATTTGTTTTTGTTTTCTTTATATTGCTTTTGTTTTGTGTGGGCAGTTGGGATTAGTTTTATGTTGTAACCTGCCCACTCCCTTACTTTGTATATCTTGTTGTACATTTTGGTTAAACCGTTTCTGTTGTAACTCCCGTTTTGTGTTTATCCTTCTCAGTTGTTGTAGGCTGGTGGTGGTAGTCTACATAACTGCAACATTCTCAACTGGAGATTCTAGTTGGGACCTTTGTGATGCATGTCAGAAGCACTCTGACAGTGGGGAAGCTCTAAGGTCATCAGCCAGGAGGCACCCTTCATTGATGTTTCAATCCGTTAATCCCAGATGTTATATAGATCCCTCTACAACTGACTTCCACATGTTAGACGTGCTTCTCTGTACTCAGCTGCTCCTTCCCCTCCATGGGACAGTGATGTGTGCTATGATCACTGTCCCGGCTGTGGTGGACCATGGGAAGATGTATGGTCACACTGATCTCTGCAAGGAACTTAAGCAGCCGATCAAGGTCCACTCTTAACTTCCACATACCACAGACACAGGTTGTTCAGGATTAGAAGGATGTCATAAGTGGCCCTAATGGGGGAACTCAACCTAACTTGAGGTATCTTCAACATATCAGTCCAACTTAAGATCTTGGGTACTACTCCCTTCCTGGTTGTCCAACCTTTTTGCTACCGCTGACTGAGGACTCTGATCTTATATTGCTCCTCCTCCATTCTGATCACTCAAGATCACCAGCTCTTTCCTCTCCTTTCCCATGGCTTTGGACCACATCTTCAGGAGCTGTTTCCCACCCCAGGCAAGCCCTCCCTTACTGCGTCCAGCTGATGATTTCATTTTGCCTAAGCCTGCTGATGCCTTGGTCAACTACTTACTCAGACCTCCACTTATGTCCAGTTTGTAACAGGGCCTTGGTGATCTGACAAGTCTCTCAGCTCGAACGCAAGCCTCATCTTCCATCTGTAGCCCAGGTTGATTGACTTCAGTGTCAGCTGAAGTGTATTCCTTCCAAATAGGCCTTGAGAAGCTGAGCTAGACTTAGACATGTATGGATTTAATTACTGGCTTTGGAGTCATTACTGTGGGTGTGATGATCTAGCATTTTTAGGGGCCACGTCAATTGCTAGTTTAGGGTGAACTGGTAGCGCCAGACCTTAGACTTCCTTGAGAGATGGCATCTGTTTGTCCTTTCCATGCTTTCAGAGAGCATGTGTTTGTGATACAGATCAGCTGTATACAGTGTGGACAGTTTTCAGACTCCACCAACAAAGTAATTCTTTCTCCATCCAGGACCGCTGTTGACACATTTAGCTAAAAACCAACTGTGTAAACCTGGTGATGCTAGACAGGGAGTCACCAAAGCCATTTGATTTTATCCTTTTGGGAACATGAATGTCTGTACAAAATTTGAATTTCATTGTAATCCATCCAATAGTTGTTGAGGTATTTCAGGCTGAATAAAAGTAGTGGACTGACAGACAGACATTTCTATCTCTAGAGTTATGCCACCACACCCATATAATGTTTCATACCATGGAAAAAATGCTTCTATTATATCTATCTTCTATTATAGATCCTAGAGACTAACCAAATGGTATCTATCCATTCAATATTCCATTCATTTCATCAAGAGACCTACTCAATTTATCTTCTGGACATGTAAAGGAATATTTTGATTTTCTTAAATATTGCATTGGCGTACAAATATATATTACAAATATTATTTCAAATAACTGTTAAGCACTTTGAACTACACTAGTCTGTATGAAAGGTGCTATATAAATAAATGTGATTATTGCAGCATTGACATTTCTCATAGTGCTCTTATTGTGCTTAATGGTCCCTACAAAAAATATTGACAGAAAACCCATTGATAATAGTTCATAAAACAAGACATCCCCAGAATCCATGGTATTTCATAGTGCTGATAAAAGCAAACTTTAAACTGTGAAAACAAAGGAAAACAATTATAGATGCCCCTTGCACAACAGCCTTCCTCTTTTAACTTGTGGCTCTGAAAAGCAGTAATGCTCACTCCTGCTGAGCATGAGCTTCCCTGTTGTCATGGTTCAAAGGCTACAGAGGCAAATCAGACACACTTGACTGTCAAAGGATTTTGGCTAGGCTGAAGCTAGGTGTACCAGCCATGCATGTTAGATTGGATCCAAATCCAATTTCTGTACAATTCACTTCAGTATTTTTGAAAAGACAGAGAAAACATTTTGGGACTCTTTCAACCAGATAAAACTGGTGCTTGAGTGTCTCATATGAAAAGCTCAGAGTTGCGCAATTGTATTGACTTTTGAATAGAATGTCAGATCATCTATTCAGTAGCTCCTGCTGTGTAGCGTATTGACTTCCCCAACAGATTAGTGATGCAAATTTAACATACACAACGTTTTGGAGTGCAGTTTGTCTTATAAATATATAGGATGCTATATGATGATATACAAAACATATTAGTACTACAATTTCTTCAGCCATCCCACCACCTAAATGCAATCCTGGAACAATCACCTTAATGATATTAATAGATCTGCTCTACCTTACTGCAGTATTGAAGAGTAACTAAGTAAATGTACTCAAATCTTTAACTTGAGTACAATTTGGAGATACAATACCAAGCAAAAGTTTGGATGTCTTTTTATGTTAGTGGTGAATATGACTTTACTTTGTTTAAGCTGATATCCATCTGCTGGCCTGACATTTATTTAACTGTCTGCTGAGGAACAAGATGAACAGTAAGATACAATGTTGTTTGATCTCTAAATATTTGTATTTTATATTTATAACATAACATTATTGATATCCCTCCACATGATGACATTGGTAGTATTAAATTGGTAATAACAAACAACAACAAATGTCCGTACTGCTCTGGCTCCTTTTATGTTTGACTGAGGAAACCACTGTAGTATTGTTGTCTCTGATGTAGTCCAACACATTCAGAAGAACAAAACCAGGCCAAGCTTTGTCAGATACACAGTAGACACGGCTGTGGATGATGTAATATTGATGATGTGATATTTGAAGTGTGAGTTGTGTGGGCATTCTGCACCTTGTTGTCTGAGATGTCAGAAACTGATCTGGACTCCTTCTAGACTGATACTGACACAAGACAAAAGAGTTCATTTGTTTTTCCTTTAATACGTGCACACTGAGATTGTAGTTATTGACTATTTACACTGAAATGTGTTATTTAGTTTTTTGTCCTCCATACTTACACTCTTCCCCTCATTTTGTCTGTCTCCTGTGTTTCGATAATGGGCTGCAAGTTCAGTAAATCCAAATTTCTTTAGTTCTGCATTTCTTTGTTTGAAATCAGTGCAGTACTGGTCCATTCAGCTGCTGATGTTTGTTAATGTATTAATATATTTTATATCTGTGATTATATGTCTTCCTGGTAAAAGAGTCAAAGACAGTAGGACGTAGCTGGAGCTACAGCTGAGCCAGCCAGACTGTATGGCTAAGCAGTCATGGGCATAAACAGGGCAAACTGTATGGGGCCACATTATTTTGAAAACATGAGCCTCAAATCTGAAGCCCAATCAGAACGCACTTGAAGCCCTTATGGTCAAAAACAGGTGGGGCCACTATGGAAGCTACAGACAAACCCATGTGGGACACATGTTGCAGCCCACATTTAACCATTATGGGGCCCACATGCTGGCTGGGAGAAACGACAGATACCTATTTATTTGTCATCACCTCTGACCCTCTGCAGTGGCCTTCTCTTAGGCCTTCAGATGTGAAGGCTCCAGGATGAGGATAGCACAGTGTATGAGTACATAGTTTCAATTCAGCTATGTTTTTTTTTACAGCTGATCTGAACTGATGAATGCCAGTTATCTCACTGGGTTGTGCATTTTTTTTTTTTTTTTTTTACAGTCAATGGACCTGAAGCTGTATGCACCAGATACATTGATCCAGTCTATTTTGTGTAAGTTGTTTTAGTTAAGCAACGTTTTTTAGTGAAATCATGTTTATTTTGCTCGTCTGTGTTTTGTTTTGTCTGTAAGCAGTAGGGGTGTGATGATACACTCACGAGACGATACACGATATTGGGTTCATGAGATCGAGACGAGACTTTAACTATATTTTTAAGAAAACTTCAATGAGGAAATAAATGACTGTTCTTTTATTTGAAATTCACTAAATAGAAATTGAATTGAAATCTTGCAATGAGTCACTTTAGTTCTATAATTCTAATTACCGTATATTGACACAAGATCTCGTCACACCCCTAGTAAGCAGTGGTAAAAGTTACTTATTAGACTTCAGTATCTTTATTTGCTTTGTTTGTTTACTGTGTTGTTGCTTTCTTTTATCATTTTTATATCATTTTTCTGTTATGGAAATGCTCATTGAGTCACATACCAACAATTGATATACTAGACCAATGTGCATCTGAAATATTCATAGGCAGTAAATGGTAGATAATCTGTCAGGAACATTGAATTAAGTATGAGCTGTATGGAACTCATATATATGTATGGGAAAATGACTCTCTAACACTGAACCCTACATTTAGATGACTCAAGCATACATCAAGTTTCAGTGGTGGAATAAGAGTTCAGATCTATAACGTCCAATGTCCAAAAATGTCTTATTTACTACCATGTAAGACCAAGAAAAGCGGCAAATTCTCACATTTGAGAGGTGGGAACCATCCAATATTTGGCATTTGTGCTTAGAAATGTGATTCACAGATCTGAAGCATCTGAACAATCTGCAATCTTTGTTGTTTTATTACATAATAATAGAGAACAAAGTTCCAGTGTCTTTGTATAATAATGAAAGACAAACCTATCTATAGAAATCATCTCTAGTTGCCATCCTGCTCCAATTTACAGCACATCATTCCATGGTGAGAAAGGAGCAAAGCTGTTTTACTGGAAATATCAGGCTGGATACAGATGTTGCCTTAACTGTCTTGTGTTGACTCAGCACTTATTGACACTTATTTTTACCTCAGTACCTCATTCTCTCTCTAAATAATTTATTTCTTTTACCTCCTTTGTTTCTTTGGCTCTAATTTGTGGCAATAATCAAGTCTGAATATTAAGTTTGTTTTCATTGTCAGAGGGGCTTTGCAAAGTTCTCAGCGTGCAACGTGTTACAGAAATAAACACAATGACATGGTTCTGAACTCTTAGTCAAAGGTAACAAAAATAACTAAAATACTTGTTCCCTGGTCTTTTATAAAACTATAATATATATCTATTTGAAGGTAAGCAATACCACATTTATAGGATTTACTTATGTTTATTTATAATGTAAAATGAATGTCTACTTTAAACAAAGAACTGTATCAGATTGTATCATATCCTATCAAATAGAATGGCATCCTACCAAATCTAATTGAATCATCCCATTTTAAAACGTATCACTCCTGAATCGGATCGTACCTCATGTATCTAGATGTGTACAGTATCTGATCGTCTTATATTGGAGAAATGCAAATCCCTAGTCTAATAGTATTTGGGGTTTGATGTGTGTTGGGTTGTGTGTTGTGTTACTTTGTACCTGCTTGAGGGAAATAATTCCTTCCCTGTGGTCGGTATCCGTGGTGATGGTGAAGATGGCAGCTGCCTCAGTGTTGGTGATGCTGTAGGTCATCTCAGCATTCTGCCCTTCATCTTCATCTTTGGCTCTGATCCGACCCACTGCCTTCCCCACTGGAGCCAGCTCTGGTACATACAGCTGGTAGCTCTCTGCAGCAGCAACAAGACAGACACATCACTTTTACTAATGCTGATAATACTTGGTACTTTTTTATATTCAGTTTGAAATCTGCTGTTACTTTTTCCTACAGTTGTTTTCTGTGATTCAGAGCCAGTTAATGAACAAGTGAACAAATGAAAAGGCTGGTGGAGCTCTCTGGTGAGCAGACTGATGCTACAGAGCAGGTGTTCCAACCATAGACCATGGTAAACAATGTTATATGTAGAATAGAATAGAACAGTCTTTATTGTCATTGTATATGTACAACGAAATTGAAAGAAATCCTTATTAGTGCCATAAGCCACAAAAAGCTTATGAAAGATAATGTAACTTTTTTTTTTTTTTTAAGTATATTTAGTACTAAGACTAAGGCGACTGTGGCTCAGGAGGTATAGCTGGTCGTCCATCAATCAGAAGATTGGTGGTTCGATTCCCGGCTCGATGTGTCGCTGGGCACATAACCCCATATTGCTCCTGTTGCTGTGCCAACAGTGTATGAATGTGTATGAATGGTTAGTTTCCTCCTGATGAGCAGGATGGTACTCTGTGTGGTAGCTCCTGTCATCAGTGTATGAATGTGTGTGAATGAATGACATGTAATGTAAAAGAGCTTTGAGTGGTCATAATGGCTAGAAAAGCACTATATAAGTCCATTTACCATTTACTAAAAGGAAGGTGAAACACGTAATACACAAACATGCCACATGCTGCTGTCATTATTGCACAATTTCCCTTAATATTGCACAGAAAACAAGCAAAAAATGTAACCCAACATTGTATTTTCAGATTATTTAAATAGATTAGTAATGGAATATGTGCATTTATCAACAAATAAGCAAACACATATCTACAAAATTCAAATGAACCTGTGTTCATTTTCACTATTTGCTATTTGACTAAATTACCATCTTTACACTTGCACAGTGTAAAATGCAAATAAGATCTTATCATATCATCACCCTCTGTGTGTGATTTCATCAGGGATTATGGAAGAAAAAAAGTCCTCAGCCACATGCCTGAGGCTGAAACCTGCAATAAAATGTGTAAACATACATGAATATTTGGAAGTTGTATGAGTTAGATGCATCACACTGCACCTCCTCCAACAAGAGAAGTCTGCAGCAGGGAGGATCATTACTGCCTCACTCCCCTCCCTTCATCTACAACACACCACAGCTTCTTCAGTCTTTTACCATCTGAGAGGAGATTACAGAGCCCACACCTCAAAACTGAAGGACAGCTTCACTTCTTCCCCTCCCTCCCCCCTCTGCATTCTGCCCCCCATGAGAACTGGACCCTATCTCCAAACTCCGACTCTCATGATGTAAAACACCTATTGATGAATTTGGACAATTTGAGCATATTTTAAAATGAATATTAAAAACATTCTAGGTCTGAGAGCTTTCTGCTGCTAACTCAGCTGATAGCTCGGCGGCTAACTTAGCTAACTGGCTAACTGTAGACTGTAGTAGTAGTAGTAGTGTGTACTGAATGTATTTATACCTCTACAGCAGTAGACACTCAAACGCACCAATAGTCTTCATTTACCTTTCCCTTTTCTTTTAGGTATGCACAAATGTTACAGGAAGTTGGACCCAGAAACACTATATATATATATATATATATATATATATATATATATATATATACATATATATTATAACAAAATCAGCCCATAGGCAGTACTCTGCAAGGAGTTTTAGGCACTGTGTTTCTAATCCATTATGCAATACCATCAGGGAGACATCTGATCGGCCCCAAATGTATTCACCAACCACAGACATAAAGAAGTGTCTCCATCAACAAGAACAAGGATTCCTGCAGCAGATGGTTTGGCCCCCACAGAGTCCTGATCTCAACATGATGGAGTCAGTCTGGGATTAACATGAAGAGACAGAAGGAGCTGCTGAAATCCACAGAGGAAGAAGAAGTGTGGAAACTTCTCCAAGATGCAGGAACAAGCGACCTGCAGAGTACCTGAAACACTGTGTGCAGGTGTACTGAGGAGAACTGCTGCTGTTACTGAGCTTTGTATGAAGTTAAGTGATGATTTAAAACTATTCACGACATTATTTGTTGAAAGAATCCTCACTTTACTTTTAGAGCCTAAAACTTTTGCTCAGTACTTTATATGAAGAATGGCCTTTTTGTCTAACTTTTGTCTTGTTTTTCCACTTGCAGCTGCATAATATTGTGTAACCATGATGATGTACAATACACTTTACCCACTTGTTTGTCCTCTCAACAGATACAGCAGCAATTATGCATATTTTCTCTGTGAATGTGTCCAAACTTGTGGTTGGTGTCGAAGGGCTGAATGATTTTGCACATATAAAAATCCTTTGTGTGTGTTTCTGTGTGTGTGTGTTTCTGTGTGTGTGTGTGTATGTGTGTTTTCATGCCCTTGAATTAGACACAAATGCGTGCATATAAAACAAGTAGGTTGAGTTTGTGATATAACATTTCTTGACACGTTTACTAGTCTCATTTGCATAATCCTATATTCATGCTGGCCTCAAGCTGTAATTGTAAAACATGATGTGTCTGCGCATGTGTGTGTGTGTGTGTGTGTGCGTGTGTGTGTGTATGCTATTGTGTGTTGAGGTTATTAATCTATAGTGTAGACACACTTACTTTTTATCAGCAGAGCCAGAGAGTCACAGCACAGTCACAACTGTTACAAACACTCCTCATATTAGAGGTTTGGTCACAGCAGTGAAGTGAGACTTCAGTATAAACAGTGACAGTAATGACTGTCTCACTTTTACACATTTAGGATAACATGAGGAGTGGATCCATTTGATAGGTTCAATTAACATCAGGTGTTGATATCATTTCTACACCAACACAAAGCACAGAAGGCAAAAAGAAACTCAAAAGCTACCTGTTTGATTCATAAGGTAATAGTTTTTAGTCTTTTTATTTTTTGTGTTTGTTTCTGATGTTTGAATTTGTTTACTGTTTTATTTTTTAATACTATTTTAATATCATCATTCTATAGTTTTATCCTCTTATCAGTTTTCTGTGTGTTTCTTTTGTTTTTCAATCTCTTTCTTAATCTAGTTTTAGTCCAGCTTTTATTAAACTTCATCTTTTATTTTACTTTTCTTTTATCATTTTAATGTATTTTAACCTTGTTCTTACTCTAACTTTTAATAAACCCTTTCTCTTTTCTCTCTTATTCTATTCTTTTTTTAAATGTATTTTATATCTATTTAATTATTTATTTGTACTTATTTTAATTCAATTTTTAACATTTTTACTTTCTCTTGTGTGCATTGGTCTTTATTTTGTCTTTTAATTCATTCTTTGTCATTCCTTTTTTAAATGTATTTTATTTTATATATTTTATGTTGTCACGTCCATCCATCCAGTTTCTGCTGCTTCTATCAGGGCCGGGTCACGGTGGCATCAGGCTAAGCAATGTGACCCAGACTTCCTTCTCCCCAGCAACATTCGTCAGCTCCTCCTGGGGGATTCCATGGCATTCCCAGGCCAGAAGGGATATATAATCCCTCCAGTGTTTTCTGGGTCTACCCCGGGGTCTCCTCCCAGTTGGACGTGCCTGGAACACCTCCAGAGGGAGGCGTCCAGAAGGCATCCTGACCAGATTCCCTAACCACCTTAGCTGACTCCCTTTTGTGGAGGAGCAGCGGCTCTACTCCTAGCCTCCTCCTGGTGTCCAAGCTCCTAACTCTTATCTCTAAGGCTGAGCCCAGACACTCTGCGGAGGAAACTCATTTCACCCGCTTGTATCTGTGATCTTATTCTTTGGGTCACTACCCAAGCTCGTGATCATAGGTGAGGGTTGGAACGTAGACCGACTGGTAAATCGAGAGCTACGCCTTCAGGCTCAGCTCCTTCTTCACCAGGACGGTCCGGTGCAACGCCTGCATCACTGCTGATGCTGCACCGATCTGCCTGTCCATCAGTGCATGTGTTGTCACTTGTTCTGTCTTTATATTATTAGTATTATCAACTTGTCAAGCAACTAATTCTAAAGCACTTTGAACTACACTGTATGAAAGCTGCTATATAAATGAAGTTTGATTGATTGATTGATTGATTGATTGATTAGTCACTGGAAGATGAAGGCTAAATTTCCAGAGGACACAAATGTGTTGCAGAAAAGGCACAAGTTGCTGTCTGATCACCTGGGATTTCCTTTAGTTTCATTTTGTTCATTTTGAGGATGGGGGCCTGGAAGTCCAGTTTTCGTGGCTTTATATCTTTAGTTTATGTTTTGCCTTTTTTTCTCTAGTTTAGAGGGGAAGTCCTGGGTCCTATGGGACGCTACTAGGCTGGCCAATTTGGCCCTCTTATCTTTTGTTCTTTTTGGCCAGGCCAGAACTTGAATTTGGGTTCAGTGTTTTATATGTCACTTATCATGGTTGAGCCTTTTGTTTAGTTTTGAGGCTGTAACAGTATACACAAGGATTCTGCTGTCATTTGTCAATATGCAATAACTGCATTAGTCCACGTGAATCTCATAAGCACAAGCACAAGAGTTTTAAATGGCCTATTATTATTGCAGGAAATTCAAGTCATTGCAAAGGAACTGCAGGATCATAGAGCTGCAAAGTGTGAGGAGCTATTTTGGATGCTGCTGGTTCCAGAATTAAAAACTGTGTGTGCTCTTGATTGGTTGGAACAAAGACCTGCAGGTACACAGCTCTTTATGGAATAGTTTGGACATGCATGCTTTCAGTGAATGATGGGAGCTTTTCCACTTCTCTCATTCTTTGTTTTAAAAAAAAAATACATTTATACTGAACAGAATAATAGGATGATCTTTTTAATATGAACCTATATGATCATTACATTATCCTGAAGTCCTGATTTTTTATGTTAAGCGCAATTATTTCTGAGACAATATATCATCCAATAAAAGCAGTTATGATAGTTGTAGTATATGAAAAGGTGTTTCTTATACAGTATTTCATCTGCTACACTTATAAACCACCATAGAATCATATTAACAGTACACAACAGTACACAATATATTATTATATTTATAAAACACTGTTCAGGGCTAGGCATTTTCTAAACTGGTCTACAAATGATCATATTACATTTAAGAAATCAAGTGTGACTCAGGTCCTTTGAGTGTTGATGTACCTCCAGGTATAACAATGTGAGTCACGAGTTCTGTGCTGGTGTTTATTCTCACTCTGGTGCTGGATATTAGTATTCATTTGAAGTTATCTTCCAGACTCCCTAATGAGTCTAATTCCGGTATCAATTGTCTTTGTGGCTCCTTTTTAAAGTAGTAGCCTCTTTAGCTGTTAAATGCTCCACTGTGTTCACCAGCTAGTGTCTAAATGTGTCTGTGTGCTGTGAGTTGGTAGTGTACAGTGAGTTTATCAGAGCTTCACTACAAACAGCTGCCTGCCGCTGCTGCTGCTTGAAAGCAGGATGATGAGTGCAGTGAGACTGAACAGTTACACACCAGAAAACACAAATAACAGAAAGGTGCTAAGTGCTCAAGTGGCAATTCTCCTTGGGTTCATCTCCACAGAGCAAATCTTTTCACATCATACATCATCATTGTATCATTGTCCAGAAAAAATATTAATTAGAACAGCTTTAAAAACACATAAGATACACTCACTAGCAAGTGGATATATCCTTGGGAAATCAGTCAGCTGTTACTATTTTTTTTGCTTTTTTTAACAGATAGCTCCACATTTGGCCCACTTTTGCTTACAATAGATACAAATTTGAATTTTTCCTCCTTCACAGTGGAACACTTTCCCTCATTCTTACATTATAGCATTATCTGTGTAACATGTGACATCTACAAGCATTTATCAGTCAAGTAAACCAAAGCAACAAATATTCAAAGCCAAACAAAACCTGCTGGATTGAAGTGAAGAGATAAATGATGATGAGATGACACTTCTTGACAGAAACAAGTGTGTTCTGTGTGAGTGGGATCACTTACTCTGTGGAAACTTCGGAGGGTTGTCATTGACATCGGTGAGAGTGATGTTGACAGTCGTGGATCCAGACAGTCCTCCCACTGATCCTGCCATGTCTTTGGCTTGGATCACCACAGCGTAGTGGTCCCTTGTCTCACGGTCCATGCTGGACAACGCTGTACGGATCACACCTGAGGCGCAAGAGGAGGAGAGGAGGGAATGTCAGTGTTGTTGAAGCTCAGTGTTGGTCCGTGGTATAGGCTGACATAGGCAATCACCTTAGGTCAGAAATAGGCTGAAATGTCATGCTTTATTAAATTATACCTGCATGGGAGCTCCTATGGTGTGCGGACTTTTCTCTTTTATAGTTTTTTTGGTCCAGCACCCATCCCCACCTGGGTAGCAGATGTGTGTGAAGTTTTGGGTTTGGGTTTTGGGCCTTAGGTACTGATGCATATGGGTTACATAGAGGAGGATAACAAAGCATTTACTGTTCATGAGCAATCAGTAAATAGGTAGATTAGATCAGGACAACTATCACAAACACACACACATAGAAATGTCCAAAATCATATTCACTTCTTCTTCTATGACTGAAAAGTATATGAATCTATGTGTGAATGAGGTGACAGAGTCATCCAGGACCACAGCTAAGACTAAATGTGAAAAACTAGTCTTATATAAGAAGCAGAAAAAGCAGGAAATAATGGAGCTGGCTTGTGCGCAGTGGTGTACCGCTTTCTGATTCTATGGGAACTGCTTTCACCAGCATCAAGGACTTATTAACGGCTGATGAGTACACTGTGCACAGAGCAGTTTGTTCAGCCGGCAACTGCTTCATCTGGCTTTGGCCGTGTGCACTTTAATGCATCATTATAACTGGTTCAGACTAATGATTAAACTGACCTTTACACATGATTGAACGATGTCTAAGGGGTCAGTTCAACAAATGATAAAAAAACACATTATTCCTCAGTTACATCAGTTAACAGCAACACTGTCCGCTGCTTACTGTGAAAATCCACAGAGTATCACTGTATGTGTGCATTACTAATTCCTTGCACCTCCTTTATATCAGCATCATAAGCAGATGGGTACAGTACATGGGTGCTCAGGAGCTTTGGCATCCAAGAGTAATGGTGAGCACCTATAGAAGAAATCCAACTTTTGGACGACCAAACTGTGGACACCACTGTTTAAAATGTGAGATTAACTGTGTCCATTCACTTTTTTGGTGCTGTCCCTCAATCACTTAATAGTTCCATACAGTCATATTGAATCACCTTGTATTTTACTAATCTTACCTCATTGGTTCAAGGTAACGCAAGCACACAGCAAAGTGAGTTCATCAGTAACTACCAACTTAATCTATGTTGTGTCTGCTGAATGATCTTATTGTATATCACTTAATGTATCTAGATCAATATAATTCAGCATCTAGGATAATAACCAGTGTTGGGATCATTACTCAAAAAAAATTACTAAAAATAATTGATTATTCCCTGTGGAAAGTAATTACACTACTAGTTACATTACTTTTGGGTTGCTCCTTAGCAACGCCTGTGATGTGTAAAAATAATATATGAACAGATAAACTAATATGAGTCTTGACCATCATAACACCATGTTGTACAAATAATAACTGCCTCAAAATATTCTATAGACAATGTGTTTCTCCTCAGAGTCACAACAACACTCTCCATGTTTCCATCCTGATATAACACCAGTACACATAGCTCACCAAAGTCTTCCTGTCTAATGATGCTAATCACCAATCCCTTCACTGTTATATATTATTATATATGATATATATATATGATATATCATATAGTCTGTTCACTATCATATTTTATATTATATTATATTATATATATATATAACACCAGTACACATAGCTCACCAAAGTCTTCCTGTCATCCGTTGGCTTTATCTCTATCTATATAGTCAGTTCACTATCGTACTATACTTTGATTATTTTGTCCATCCGCCCAATTTCTACATAATAATTAAAGAACTAATGTAATGCAAGTAACTCCATATTTGTTTGTTTAGTAGCTGTAATGTGATTACTGACTGTAGACACTGTTACACTCAACACTGATAGTAACAGAGGCAGACATCTCAGG
Organism: Scomber japonicus; assembly: GCF_027409825.1. NCBI lineage: Eukaryota > Metazoa > Chordata > Actinopteri > Scombriformes > Scombridae > Scomber > Scomber japonicus. Next base: position 4,387,334 of record NC_070589.1, read on the forward strand.
GACAGAAACCTCTAAACATGAAAAAAAAGGAAATAGAAAAAAAAAGAAAAGAGGTACCACCTGCTGTGATTTTTCTGGGAGGTTAATTGACACCAAAAGCATCCAAATCTGTTTGATGAACATGATGGACAACTGGATATCAAAGGCTGACAACAAGACTGATGCACAGCAGCTTCAAGTTAAACATCAGTATATTAACATGCTTTCAATGTAAATGCTAATAATGTTTACCAGAAAGGTTTCCTACTGTGCTTAAAAAAAACCCTGGATGGATTAGGTGTCATTAGTCTCATAGCGGTTAACTGGTTGTAACAAGCGCTCACATTGTGACAATGACTGATGTCCAGTTAGTGCTGGCAGACAGTGTTGGGCGGCACAGAGTGTGTTATGAATATTCTGCCTAATTTGATCAGCTCTGTGATTGTAGTACAGCAGCACCTGTGACACATTACTAGCAGGCAAATCTCTGCTCAGTCTCTGGATAGGACACACACACACACACACACACACACACACACATACACACACACAGTACACAGACAAATATTAGGAAAGAGTGTCTGGATGAGTGATATCAATATCTCAAATTAATACTGAGGTCAGGTTGGGGAAAGTCACATTATACGAGGCAATGCATATAGATTTCTACACAGATATAAATAGGGAGATAGTGTGGGCTGACTGGTTAATGATCAAAGGCTCTATATTGCAGGAAATGGCACTTAAAGCTGTTATCAATGCAAATTTTCCTGCCATACTTCCTCTTACATGTCACTAATATTGCACCTTTTAACTATAAATAGGTGTTCATGAAGTCAAATGTGAACATATAAACAGTGTGTGGAGTTTATATCAAAACTTATATATACTTATATACTTAATATGTAACTGCAGTGGTGATATAGTCATGTTCAAATTTACATAAAAGAAAGAAATATGTTGATATTGCTTTTATTCTTATGCAGTTCTGCTAAATATTATAATCTGCTGCTGCATCAATATCAAACCTCACCTTTAGACTTATTTTTTGTGCTGATTAATTGGACGTTTTTACATAAGCCGCAATATGAACAAAATACTGATTTGATAGTGTAGTTGACATATTTCCTATTTAAAGCTAAAACATTGAAATAAAAATCAAACACTGTCATCAGCATAAAGCAGTTTAAAATGACTTTCTCTGCCTGAACATATCAGTATATTATTGTAATGAATCAATGTATGCACTGATACATTTATACAGGGATGGTACCCAAGGATCATTCCTTGGGTAAAATGCTTCAAAATGTCATCGTTATTATGACACACAAAACGAAATATTAGCAGCAAACTCCCAGCATATTGAAAAGAGACTTGGTGACAAACCCAAAAGACAATGGCGCATTATCCTGAAGAAATAATCCTGCATCGACTGCTGGTGCATTTCAGGGAAATCTCAAAGGAAAAATGAATTGAGTCCAAGCTCCACAGTCAGCAATCTAGCTGAGGCATGAAGAGAAACGACTTGTATTACATCTGCAGAGGTGAAAGTGATTGGCTGTATTATAAAAAAAAAATATGATAATATGATTTGGCCACAGGGAATGGTAGCTCATGTTTATAGCTTATATTCTTTATTTGATGGTAAAACACTCTTCTACACACATACACACATATATATATATATATCATTCATTGTCTACACATACACTCATCCCACTGCTCGCTACCCTTTCACACTAAGATAAAATAATCATGGTGTAGATCGGATGTTTACCATCATCCTGCTGAAACCTAGTATTTCTATTTCAAACTGAACATCTAATTGATTTGATGCCCACATATTTGAGACCCTCTCTCTCTCTCTCTCTCTCTCTCTCTCTCTCTCTCTCTCTCTCTCTCTCTCTCTCTCTCTCTCTCTCTCTCTCTCTCTCTCTCTCTCTCTCTCTCTCTCTCTCTCTCTCTCTCTCTCTCTCTCTCTCTCTCTCTCTCTCTCTCTCTCTCTCTCTCTCTCTCTCTCTCTCTCTATATATATATATATATATATATATATATATATATATATATATATATATATATATTATTCATAGTTGTGTCTGGTTCTAACAATTTTTTTTCCATCTGATTGACATGATCAGATCTGAATTACATTAAAAAATGATATGCTGTAGGGCTCAACATGTTTTTCTGTTGATATACATGTCCACTTTTATATTTCCATGTGAAACAAACACAGAAGCATTCCTAACAGATGGGTAATACACACATTACTTACAATAATACATCTATTTTTTAGTATCATCATTTTAAAACATCTATGCTTATTCATATGGCATAAATACCTTCTAATACTATATAATTCCATTAGTTTACCACATAGATGTTCATTAGCTAGAAACAGCTTGAGTGAAGAACCTGCATGATTAAGACACATTAAGATTGAAAGCTCTAATGTCATTTTAACAAGGTTGATGAGAAAATAATGATTGAGATGGTAGTTAAAGGATGAAACTGCTGATGACTCTGCTAATATTTTTCCTGCTGTCAGCCAATCTCATGTGCAAAGCCAGTGAGCCACATGATAGCACCGGGTGACACGTTCCTTCATTACCATGAAAACACACACACACACACACACACACACACACACACACACACACACACACACACACACACACACACAGAGACAGTGACTCAATCCCTCACACACCGCCCCTGCTGTCAGAAATACTCACTAGAGTTTAAATTACAGATTAATCTTCTGCTGAAAATAATCCCCAACCAGTGCACCATCTCCTCCTGCTTGCTAAGAACTACAGTAATCAGCTGTTTTAGAAAATGACTGAATCTTTTTTTTTTTAAATATTGGATTTGTGACTCTTTAAGATTTAGGTCTTGAATGGGACCCAATGGGCTTAAAACTGAGAGAAATAGACAAGGTATAGAAAGCTGAAGGTATGGAGAGATGGACTAACTAAGAAAAATGTTGAACACAAACCTTATTATTCATTTCATAGTCATTTCAACCCACTATGCAAATCAGAGAAGCAGGTGATCAGTTTATTCCCTTAGGTGTTGGGTGGATGAGTGTAATAGGTTAAGAAATACTAAAAATGTGTCTTGAGAACACAAAGAACCTCATTCTCATGTATTATTTCCACGTATGCACAGTGTGGAACCAGCTTGTCCCACATACAGGCACCTGTTTGTGAAGCCTCAGGTGTTGCCCTGTGGACCGTGGCCTGATCCACTGAGCCTGATGTGCAGCTGGTGAGCTTCAAAGCCAACCTATCATTTGTTACTAATGCCCTTGTAGACATTCAACAGATTCTTGTGGCCACTGTTGCTGTTCTTTCTTCCATTGCAAGGCAAGCTAAGGATCTTTCTGGTTTATTGCAGTTTTGATCCTAGATGTAACTGGATGCTAGTTTGCCAGATAGTGAACAATCTTCTCAGTGAAAACCCAAGCCGATGTATAGTTGAGGCTGTGTATTTACACATGAGCAAGCTGTAAAACTGAACATACAGAAAAAATGTAGCTGTTACTGTCACATAATTCAAATATAATAACAAATATTTTATGAAACAGAAACCAAAATAACAGAAAACCAAAAGAATCTACTTACAAGCATACATTTTCCAAGGCTTTGCTAAAAGAAATGGAGATTCAGCATGCTCTCTCATCTGTCTCTCTCATCTGCTGCCTAGCAAACTTAACTAACTATGGCAAGCTCAAAAGACCAAACTTAATCTAAAAAACAATACTCAAAAACACCACTAGGTGGCTACCATCTCCACAAGCTGTGGGCAGCACAATAGCTTACTTATTTACTTATACTTACTTTAGTCTTTTTGACTAGTCAAAGCTGTTTTACACTACAAAAAAAACCAACCTGCTCATCAGGAGGAAACTAACCATTCACACATATTCATACACTGATGACAGGAGCTACCACACAGGGTATCAACCTGCTCATCAGGAGGAAACTAACATTCACACACATTCATATACCGTTGGGGTAGCCATCAGAAGCAATTAGGGGTTAAATATCTTGCCCAAAAACACATCGACATGTGGACAGGAGGAGGTGGGAATTGAGCCGCCAGTCTTCCAATTGGTGGACGACCTGCTCCACCTCCTGATACATAGTCACCCCCAAACTTACAAGGTGCATGGAGAAAGGGAAAAGTCCAAGATAGGTCAAAGCTCCAACAACACTTGTAGTACACAGAACGACTTTATTGTTAAACCAACACGTTTCAGCTTGCAGCCTTCATTAGGGTCAGAATTTAAATAAGGTAGTTAAGAAGCAGAAAACAATTCAAAAATAAACAATTATGTGAATCCAGATGTCTATCAGCCAATAGCGTATCTACCAAGATGGGTTGGGTACATATTTTTCTCGCTCATGGACCAAATTTGGTGTCACCCATACCTCTTATTGGATACTTCCCTTGCCTTCCTGCCCATCTGGAATAATGATTGGCCTGAAGTCACATGACCATATACCCAACCCAGTTTAGGTTTTGATAGCTGTTTGTAATGTGTTCATGATGACCCTGAAGAAGGCAGCAAGACAAAACGTTCTAGATATTTGTAAGAATGGCCATCTATCCATAGCTTTTCATAATTGATAGAAATGACTGAATAACACCCATGCATTTAAGACCAAATATGTAACATATTGGAATGTTATCTATTGACACTTCTTTGTAAGATGGAATCCACATTGCAAAGGCTCCTTCCTAACTTGCAGTGATAAAAGCATTCAGGATACAGACCGTACTCAGCCTCCCCATATTGCTTTCTGACAGAATGGATTTGGTTATGCCATATATCCTTGAAACTATCCAGATATTCTCCCTGACTTCACTTTCTTGACTGCCAGATATAGTTTCCACAGTGTTCATCACTTCCCTATCACCCACATCTCTGGAAGTGATTACATTTATAAAAGGCAAGTTTCAAAACATTATATGGTGAGATCTCACTCCAGATATTTGACTAAAGTTGGTAACTCTGAATCAGAGTTAGGTGTGTCTGACAATGCATAGTGGTCTGCTGCACCAGATCAGTTCAGCTCTTGTCAGTAATGCATCTATAAACTGGTTTGCTGATGTGTGTCATAGTAAAGGTGGAATGATATTTGTGAGGTAAAGTGTGTGCTGGTCCTGCCATGAATGCCTCTGCATAAGAACTGATTTACAGTTGAAGGTAGATTATCATCCATGGACTCTACAATGCCAGATGGATGTGTCACACATTATTATCATTATCATTATTGTACCTAATCATATTCCCCCACACAGTAATTGTGTTTACACTCTTTGTAATGTAGAGTGGAAGGTCTGTCCTGTCTTTACATATGAAAAAGAGACTATTTTCATGCAACTACTATTATCTAAAGTAGGTGTTTACAGTCTTTCAGTTACTAAAACCTGACAAGCCACCCTGTCTCTTAGAAATTGTATTTGTATGTTAGAAATGTGTCTAATTATGTTGCCTAGCAACTGTAATTGCTGCTTGAGTTAAGTGCTATACATGAAGTCAGAAGTGGAACTCTTGTATCTTGTATGTCTGCAGAGTGGATGGAGGATGGCAGTTTGGCATCAGAGACCAAAGACCACATCCTGAGTCCTGTGTGTTAAGGTTTAGACAACAGGTTTAGTTAAAGATCCTGGTTTTAGTTAGAAATTAATCAGACTAAGAATATATTCTTGCCCTAATCTTAAAAAGTTGAACAATTCTGTATTCATAATGCTGTAGCAAGACTACAAGTATTTTGTTGGAAACAATAATGAAACATGTTGTGACTGGATATTTAATGATATGATTGCAATATGTTTCCAACAAATATGTAAATGAATAAGGAAACAGACTGAGGGATTGCAGTGGAGATCGCTTCATTAAAAAGGAACGTTTGACTTCAGATGTATTAACTTTGTCTTCAAAGAGGGGAATGTTGGGTTAGAAGGTAGTCTAGACCTGCTCTATGTGAAAAGTGCCGTGAGATAACTATTGTTGAGATTTTGCTATTGCTATTTTGCCATATTTGATTAATTGCTTAATTCACTATCAATAATCTCTCCACAAAAAAATGCAACCTTACCTCCAAGAAGCTGTTTCTATAATACTGAACAAATACCAGCCATCCTCACACAAAGAACAGCAGTATAGTTCCAAAGTGCCATTGGGGCGTGTCCAAATCCACTTTTGTTATTTTAACGGTAGAAAAATGCTCAATGCACCAGGCACATGGTGGATTGCTATGTTAACAGTGCATCTGCCAAGCAATGTGTTTCAAGAATAAAACACAAGTTACTTTTGCTGAAAAGAAAGTTGGCTGATAAGCTGCTAACCTCACATTTAATTCATAAAAAGGAAGAATATGGAGATATAACCAACCAGTCCAGTGAGTGCAGAGGTGTGTGTGGTTATACTGTAGCAACCTGGTGGCATCAGCTGATTAAATAAACAGTAATGGCACTGCGCTTTTTATAGACTTATCAACACATCAGTCCTACAGTATAAACAGCTGTGGATAACAGTCACTGTAAGAATCAGCCACATTCATTAACAGATTAATACAGATGTTTTAACCACAGATGTTCACATGATTTTCTTGTTGATGAAATAGGACATGATATTGTGTGATAGTAGATGTTTTTTCTCCTAAAAAATACACTCTCTCTGCTCTCTGAAACATGAATCAAGGTTTAATCACACATGTATTGATCAGTCAGATCCACTATTGATACTTTCTGAACGAATCTGTGGTTCAAAATTTGGTATAGACACTTTTTAAGAGGAGATTCATAGACTGGGTCAAAACTGTCCCAGAACACACTGTGAAGGTGTAGAATATGAACGGTATGTAAGGGTTAAAACACAAATTACCACTTAACGTTTCTGAGTGGTTAACAAGCTACAGTAACAATACTTGACTTGAAGCAGTGGTTGTTTTAAGGAACATTGCACAGCATACTGCTACCAATTTGACCCAGTTGCCAACCATGATACTACCACAAAATCATACCAGAGGCAAAAAAAAGCATTTTCCCCACTGACCACCAATATAAAAGAGACATCTGTAAAAGTGTTAACAGGCCACCTCTGACTTCAAACAAGACCAAGTGTTAGTACACACCTGTAGAGAACAGCATGGGAGTTAATACTAAGTATATATGGACATTTAATGTAATGTTCTACTTAGTTTCCACACAATTGGTCACGTTAGCAACACCTACAACACTGATACTCTGAAGGTTCCTCAAAACCTTGCTAGGGAATATAATGTATTGCTGCCAGTGCAGGGACAGAAAAAGGTACAGAAGCCTGTAGAAGGACACATCAGCACATAACTCAAACTGTGTAATTGACAAGGTTTTCTTTCTTTTCTTTCTAACACATATTCAATGTATCTACTTATATTGTAAAAATGACAGCATCTGTGAAAGGTTTTCTTCCCCTTATGAACTGTACTGCTTTATTTAGATCTTTATCTGTATCTGTTCCATTTTCCTGTCAGTTAGCAACTGTAACAGTGAGTTCCTCTTTAGGTATATTTAAATTAAATAAAAACACCAGCTGAGCATGAGACACTGCGAGCCGTGCAGTTGCCTGAGCGAGTGGATGATTTCATTATTCAAGTGTGTCAGAGTGTGTTTAGAAAATGCTCCACACACTTACACTCCACTCGTCCACTGATGGCAATTACTCGAAATATGACAAGTCACACAAATAGACAGATGTATGCATATTTTTTATATATATGGTTTATGTGTGGTGTGTTCCGTGGCTGTGTGTGGAATGAACCGAAATAAGTCTTTTTAAATCTTCGCCAAAAGTAGCAGCCTGAAGGATTGAAGACTGGTCAAAATGACCTCAATTTGCAAAATGTCCACACTCAGAAGGTCTGAACCTAAACTGGTTCTAACAAGGACAGAATTACCAGTACACACACACACACACACACGCACGCATACACACACACACACACACACACACACACACCTCTCCCACATGAGATGCAGACAGTGTTTAGCCTGGAGGCTCTGCTCCACTGCATTACTCGCTTCACAGGCTTACAAAGCAGAGAGCCATCTGGCCTTATCAGCCCCTTTAGACTGAGCAGAGAGACACGGTGCAAGCTGGACAGGACATGCAGCACACATTATGCACCTGTATCACAGAGAGAGTGGCCGGGCAAGAGACTCATATAGACTGGCAAAGAGGGAGAGAGAGAGATGGGGGGGAGAGAGATAGAGGACAAAAGGGAAGTGGAGAGAGTTTGAAAATGAGTGGAGGGGACTGGCGTAAGAGAGATGAGGGGAAAAGCTAGAGGAAGTAAAGGAAGTGGAGGAATTCTGCTTCTGTGTCACAGTGATTGAGGCAGAAATGAACCGTCCAAAGCCAAGGATAAAAAACAGACATGATTTCAGACTGTTGGGTTGGTTTTTTACTGGATTTGAAGGCCAAAACTGATGTTTTTGTGCCAATATTCTATTTGATTGTAAAAGACATAATGGGACAGTCTGCAGTATTATCCCAATTTCAGTCCTTTTGACAGAATGACCCAAAACTGGCTTCCACCTGCAGAATACCAAAAGACTTCAAGCTGTGTGTGCATGCAACAATCCACCTCATGCTGAAATGAGTCCAAATAAAACCAGGATTGAAGGCCAGAAAAAACATTTGATATATATTTTGACGGTTAAAGGGGGACTTGACATTATAAATGCAGCTTTCTTCTGTGTGCCCTTGTGTCATTTTTCACTGTAATCCCTCACACACAGAGACACAGGAGAGAAAGAAAGAGAGGGCAGATAAAGAGGAGAATATTTTTTCTCTTCTTCAGCTCAGAGAGACAGGCAGAGATCAGAAAGCGAGCAGATGGAAGCCAAGCATACATATTAGAGTTCAAGGCATGTTTCTGCATTCTGGCTCCCAGTGGATAGACATGCGGTTGTATTTGGCATCATTCAGTTTTCATTCAAATTTACTTTAATCTTTCTTTCTTTTTTTTTCTTTTTTTGACGGGTTAAAGAGGCAACCGCTGCTACTCATGCTAATATAACTGTAGAAATGTGTAAAGCCGCTTTATGTATTTATTTGCATGTATACAGAAAACTGACCTTTATACTATATGAAGATTATATTTTAACCCTGTTAAAGTCTGAACCATCAAATCACCGCCGGAACATTTTAATTATGTGAAACTGGAGTGTTTATCAGAGCTTCTGGTGAATTATTAAACAATGTAATTTAATAATACTTAACATATGAATTTTGTTTTGTATCACACATCCAGACATTTTGCAATTTATTTTCATAGCAGTTTTTTAACCAGAAACACATCAAAAATGCACATTTTTTAAAGAATATTATATCCAATTAGCGGGTGTCATGATTTTCAAGAAATAAAAACATGATCTTTTTTATATATTTATTGTGTACAGTATGTACCTTTTTTTTACTTATTTATTCATTATTTTTTTCAATGGTATTGCCCACACTGTCAACATTGACATTTTATATATATATATATATATATATATATATATATATATATATATATATATATACTGCTGTATTATTTATTCATTCATTTTTTTTGTTTGAGCAAAGTTCAAAAGAAAAACAACAAATGATCACACTGATGATGCGGACGTCTCTGTTCATGTATCAAATATGATTCACTTGGTGTTAACAGTTTCCTATTTATACATCTAGCAGTGTAAAAGCACAGTTAGCATTCATTTACAGTTGTGTTTATTTTTAACAATACTTTGCTTGGAATATGTTGCTATTTTTTCCTCTAACCAATCTCTAGTGATGTATCTGTCATAGAAGCAGTGCTAGCAGTTGCTAGGAGCGCTACATGTTTAACAAAGTAAGACATTACAAGATAAAGGTTTTATTTCTGTGAGTCAATTTACAAGATCACACACACACACACACACACACACACACACACACACACCTATGTCCATCTAATTCCACTCCATTTTTATCCTAATTTTTGTCACAATTTTTTTTACAAATGGTTATATTCTGAATCCTTTTTGCAAAGCTGTGGTTGAACCAGGCTATTGATATCATTTGAATCAATTCAAGCTGAGGGATTCTCACATATAAGATCTGCCCTGTGATGAATAATATATATTGTAGTAGGCTGGAAATACTATATGTTTATTTTTATTTAAACATACACCATTTTCTGTTAATAATTGAACCATTCTAACATTTTTTACATGAAGATAATACACTTTGACATGAGTAATGTGTTGTATCCTGCTGTGGATCCACCAGGGAGAGCGTAGCTACAAGCTCTACTAATGTGCAGCTCAGAAATGAACAAGCACTGGCCTGAGTAAGATGTTAACTTTGGTTCTCTCTATGCTGACCAGAGGATTGTCCCAGTTTCAAGCTGCGTGTCCCGACAAATATCACTACAATGTCCCGGTTGTCAGTCACTACTGTCCCAGTTTTCACACCAATTAAAATAATAATTACATAATACTTGTTTTCAGCTCTTAAATAGACATTTTATCATGTTATGTAAAGATCTAACTCAATATAAAAACATTAGGCAATGCATTACATGTCTGGATTTAACACTGATGTCTATATGTGTGTCAATCAATCAATTTTGGGAGAAAACATTTTTTCATCAGTTGAGGTAGTTTCACTGGTGGTAAAAGGTGCCCTCAGTAGGTGGGCTGAAATAATTGGTGCTACAGTACTGAATATATGGTCAGCCTAGATTCCCTTTGAATGTGGAATGGAAGTCTGAAGTGTCAGGTCTGAATAGAGTGCACTTATCAATCAATCTCAATCTTTATTTGTATAGCGCCAAATAACAAAGTTATCTCAAGGCACTTTACACATAGAGCAGGTTCTAAACTGAACTCTTCAGGTTTTAACTTTAAAGAGACCCAACACTTACTCTCCTTTAGCTGATTATGTTCAAAAGATATGGGCCGTTAAATATGTCTTGTACACTTGTGACTAGGGCTGGACGATTATGGCAAAAATCATAATCACGATTATTTTGATCGATATTGAAATCGCGATTATAAAACACGATTATTCATAGATCTAAACATAAGCATTTATTGAACCACCAGAACTCAACTTGAAATATATTTGAACAGCACAACCAGAAATAAAATTAAAATCAAGAAAAATATATATAATGATAAATGGAAATAATAATAGCAATATGTAAAAACAATAAATTAAAATAAATAGCCAAAACCTACCAAAATAAAAATCCCCTGGCTGCCCTGCACTGTGTCAAGCAGTTCACACGCTCTCACGCCACACCTGTCATTTCTCACGCTGAGAAGTGATAGATCCCACCGCACAGAAATTAATATATTATGTAATCCATACATCCCAACTCTCTGCATATTGATAGCTGCTCCCTGACGCCCGCAAATGAGACACAATCTCCCGGAGTCTGGAGCGAACCAGCAAGAGCGCGCGCTAGAGAGTGACTGCGGGCGCTTGTGTGTGTGACGATCAATGCAGCGCGTGTGAGAGCGCAGCGTCCTGATAGCTGTGTGATCTCACGCCAAACTTTTCATGAAACTTAAGAGCACTGAAGAGGTCCCAGTCCTACCTTTCTTCTTGTCAACCAAAGGCCTTTCTGTCATTTTAAATCTCCCAGATCTGCGCAGAAACACACCGTTCCTCCAGCGGGTCTAACATAAGGGGCGGGACACAGAACTTGCTGGGAAAGAGGGGGGCGCTGGATTTATGTCACAGGTGCGCCGCGCCGGGCGGAACAATAATCGTTTTATGTCGATTATTACGTTTTTATAATCGCGGGAGACCAAAATCGATATCGCGATTAAAATTCAATTAATCGGCCAGCCCTACTTGTGACAAGGGTTAATCTACTGTATACGGTTAAACAAATTAAGAATGTTTAGTTTCAATGAAATACAACAACCTAACACATGTCATGCATCAAAAGAACATAAACAGGAAAAATAATTTATATAAGTGCATTGTTTGTCCTTATATAACAATATTATGCATAGTCACCTCTCTGACTGCTCTGAGCTTCACATCTGGAGGAGTCTGGCTCTTGTTTGTCTTCCTGACAAAGTTCCTGGTCATTCTGCTATCTTAAAAGAAAGAAGGAACTAGATATATATCACACTATATATGTATATATGCCAACATGTGACAACCAACCCCAAAGAGAATTTGACAAGGATCCCCAACTGGGATTTTTTGCTACCAGCTAAGCTAACAATCACATATTTTAGCGTAGCTAAGAAAAAAGCCTAGCTAACTATCGCTCTCTCTTAATACTTTTTAAAGATAATGATGTTTAGTTTTTAGTTTTATTATAAACTCATTGTGTGTAAAACACAGAAGAGAAACAATGAAGAGCTGAATATTTGGATTTTCACATGAATGCAGTATTCATTGTTTTGTTATGTTTTAACATCATGTTGAGATGTGGAAGTGCAGCTAGCTTTATTTTGTTGCTAATGATCCTGATGAGTGTTGTCAAGCTGACCTTCAGATTTACAGTTTTGTAAATGTAACTAACTGACATTTACACCTATCTTTTTAGCTTATTCTTTGTTATTTTTACTTTACTTTTATTGTTTCATTATTACTATTATTGTGCATCTTATTGTGTTACTTCTGTGCCTTTGTCTCTACCTCATTGCTCATTCGCCTTATTTTTATCTGCCTAGTTTGGTTTTATTTGTCTTTTGTAAAGCACTTTGTAGTGCTATATGAATAAAATGTATCATTATAAATACAGTTTCATTATTAGAATTATGTAACATAAGGAAAGTGTTCTTCATATTGGCAAGAGTATTCCCCTGTTAACATGTATTATTAGGCACTCTGTGTGTGTGTGTGTGTGTGTGTGTGTGTGTGTGTGTGTGTGTGTATTATGATGTATTATTATTATGTATATTAAGCTGGTTTTAGTACATATTAGTATTTTACCTTTTTTTTCTTATTATGTGGAATATATGTAACATTTGTATTGGTTTATTTTAAATGGTGTGCACTTATTTTCCTTTGGGGAGAATGTTTTATATTATGTATCCTCAGTTTTGGTATTAATTAAAGATGCACTTTAATGAGAGAGCTTAGAGATAATGTGAATTTCATTCAGTTGTCCACAAAAATGAACAATCTCTAGCCAGAGCAAGACGCCAACTCTATCGATCCACACATAAACTGTTTACATATTAGCTCCACAGTGCTTCCTTGCCTTTGTAACCAGTCCAGATTTCCCTTAGGTCTGCTGCAGGTAACATGTGCAAATTATTTTCCATCACCTCATGGTAGCAATGGATCATGTACATTAAATTTAATTCTAATACATTCATCATAGTCTCCCTGCAGGGTCTTAACTAGAGGAATGAGAGGCCAGAGGGAGACACGGATGGTCCATTGCATTCACTGCACACTTTGATCCTCCATACTATACTGTATATTATGCACCTGAGCCCACGGCATCATTTGCCACACAGAGGGAGGACCATAGTTCACGGTTGTAAAGATGAAGCTTCTATCACATAGTCATATGGAATGAAGGGTTTTGTTATAATAATAAGTGCACATCATGTACATCTTGTACAATCTTTCATTTTATTAAGTAATATAATTTTACCTTTAGCAACTTCAAGGCAACTTTAATATTAAAGCAATAGAAATAAAAAGTTGCTCATATGCCCAAATAACTATTTTAATTGCTTGGACTTTATTGTAAGTTATCTAACACTGACTCACCACAACAAAATAAAACTGCTATAATTGATTCTGGCCACTGGGGGGCAAAACCATGGCCAAGTGCCCAGGGTCCTGTTTCCATTAAGGAAGTTCCAGGTAAGATTTAGGAGTTGGGAACTTCACAGGAACATCCTCTCACTCTGTCCTCTCAGCTGTTGTGTCTGCATTACAGAGCAGGACCTTGATAGGACCCACCAGACTCTGGAGGTGACCTAATCATTCTGCAACAGTTTCCATCGGTGTGTAATCATTGTGTGACAGTTTTGACCGTGACGTCACCGAGGCGAATCACTTCTTCTGCTGGGGTTTAAAAATGGTGATTATTTTGATGCCACGCTTTCTGTTGACATCACATCGTGCTTTGAGTATACTCAATCAGCACTGAGTCAACCTCAAGCCCCACCCAGGAATTTTTCAGGGCAGCATGTACAAACCCCAAGGCAGGGACTAGTTTTGCCCACGTGAGAGTTCTGGGAGATTGTCCTTCGGGGGGGGGGGCTATGAAGCAGTGCCAATGATTCCAAGTTCCTGCCAAGTTCCTGCAGTGGAAGCAGATCTGATCATTTTGTCAGGTTCTTCAGAAATATGACACTAGCACATTCTCTTGATGTTGATAATCATAGTCACTGTCAGAAAGCTAGTACTGGGCAGCTGTGGCTATGGTTGAATGATTAGGTTCCTCCTGATGAACAGGTTGGCACCCTGTGTGGTAGCTCTCATTACTTCAATCAAAAGACTTAACACTGCCATATTGATACATACACATAATGATAATTACTATAATATGAATGAAATAACATTGTGAACTTTAATTACACACTTTCTTTTGACGGTGGCTTAAAGTGAGAAACATAAATCTTTATCTCCCAAAAAAAGTCGATTAAAACTAATTACATCTTCACATTAGTCTTTGTTAATGTGCAATATTGAATAACTGTCACATTCATTTACATTAAATGTAGAAGTGATGCTTGCGGCTTGTTACAGTAAATATTAAATGAGTTTGGCAGTGTTGATTATTTTTAAGTGCCGTTAAATAACTTTGGGTTTTGAGATTCATTTTGAACACATATTTGTTCAGGTTGCTTCATGTGAGTTGTGTAGCAGTTGAAATTACAGTAATGAGTGAAGCAGTGATGATCAATTCACATTGGCTAACCCTAACCCTAACCCTAACCCCCCCCCCACAGAAAAACCTGTCTTTATTGACCTATAGAGTACAGTATTATATGATGAAACTGATGTGGTGGAATGTATTTAATTACATTTATTGAAGTAGTTAAGTGCAATGTTTTGGTACGTTACTTGGATCTTTTCATTTTATAATACTATGTAGCTACTCAGTGACTTTAAGATTTATTTATTTGTTTGTGCAGAAAAAGCTGGATACAAAGCAAGTGAAGAAAAAGTGCGAACCAAGAAAGTAAAAAAACGAACAAGTGTGTGATGTGGACAGAACAACAAAAACACCAGACAAACCTAATAAGAGAACAACAACAACAAATAAATGAAGTAAATAACTAACTAAATAAATACATTGCTGAAATTGTCATCGTCATCTCCATCATAATAAATGACATACAGTACTGTGCAAAAGTCTTAGGTCACCATTAGATTTGTTGTTTTAGCAATGCTATATGATTATTTATCAGTCTGTTTATTAGAATATAAGCAGAAAAGACAGGAAAGGTGCTGTATTTATTTTGTTCACTCTGCTTAACTTTGAACTTTATACAGTGTAAAAACCAGTGTAAAGGTTTGTCAGTCATCAGTCTGGCCAAGTTATTCAACGGCTGATACCCAGACAAGAAGTAGACCAGGTACAAAACCTTATCAGATTTCATGGGAGTTTTTTTGTTGTTCCTAAAACCATAACTTAAAATGACCGGATCTGATGTGAACACATGTAAAAGCAGAAGGAATTAGAATGAATTTAAGTTGATTCTGTCTTTGTCATAACTATCAACAGCCATATTTCACACTTTCCTTTAAATGTAGTGATGTAGAAGGATAAAGCTGCACATAATAGACACATTCAGTTACAGTAGAGGCACGTCAGCGCTCACTGCTTTCTACTTTGACACTGTCCACCTCTGTTACTTTTAGCACAACACCACACTGTATCTACTGAGAGGGACTACACACCTATTTATTGTGCTTTTTTTCCAGCAAAGGAGGAGGAAGGCAAGAGTGAGACAGGAAAAGAGAAGAAAGAGAGGGATTTTAGATTGAAAGGAACCCCCTACATAAACACACACACACACACACACACACACACACACACATTTGCACATCCGTTTTGTCAGTCTGAATGTTTGGCTTTCATCCTGTGATTCTCTCCACTTCAGAGAGTCCAAGGTTAGCCATGGTTTTCTCTCCTGATAATTCATGTGCTCATACAAGCATGAAGGCACAGAGCCGGCGCCTCCTCTGCAAGGCCACCAGAGAGCTGCACAGAAAGGAAATGATTGTATAATATCAGCACGCCACAGATAAGAACAAGGAATAATGGCTGTTTGGTGCAGCTTATGATGGCTATTTTTTTGTTTTATACAGACAGAGAGGCACTGAGGCTATACACCTCTTTTTTATCCTCCGATTAAATAAGCTAATGAGGGAAAACCACAAAGAAAAGAAAAGAACAAGCGAACCAAAACAACATTTTTAAAAAGTAAGAGAAAAAAGAAATATTTGGAGTGGTTAGAAAAACAGGATGTCACATTCATATTTATTCTTTATCTTTGCACTAAATGTTACCTGATTTATATTGTTTGATGTGATTGAAAAATAAAATGCATTATTATTATTTATTATATGTATATATATATATATATATATATATATATATATATATATATATATATATATATATATATATATATATATATACATATATATATATTAAACATAGCTTTTACACATTTTGCCATTCTAAATTGATTTTTTTAACTCTCTCTTTGTCGATAGATAGATAGATAAATAGATAGATAAATAGATAGATAGAGAGAGAGAGAGAGAGAGAGAGAGAGAGAGAGAGAGAGAGAGAGAGAGAGAGAGAGAGAAAATGGGTTGCACCTTAAAAATGTATTAATAACACAGAAATGATCTTTCTTTGTCATATAAAGTAAAATATGAGGTTGTTTTTATCACACAGTCTCTAAAACATGACACAATAAGTCTCCCCTCTCCTGTTCACTGTCTCCTCCTTTCTATTCCATTCCTATTCTCCTATCACAAGTTCCTGACCTTATTTTTGTACTTCACTTTTTCCTCTCTCTTCTTATTTCCCTTCCTCTCCTCTCCAATTGATGTCAGGTAAATTCCAGCAAACATGTTGTATTCAGCTCCCACCTGCCTGCACCACTAAGTTCATCTGTCAGCCAAGTGAGACGCTCCGCACCATGTTAAACAAGCCCTTAGCATTCAGCTGCTAGCCTCTGAGACTCACTGGCTGCCACTGAGTGCGTGGCCCAAGTCTACAATTCATTTCCTGTCTGTGTGTGTGTGTGTGTGTAGCATAGAGGAGGAACTGCCATGTTAATGATATTGATCGAGATGAAACGCAGGTGGGAGTCCTGCGGTGGATTTTTCAAGCTGCCGAGGGCAAGATTTTAATATCGAAGTCCACCTGTGCTTCTCCTAAACGTTACTGTGATAGAGAAGAGGATCCCATGTCTAATAACTAAAGCACCACAGATTCCCTCTGTCCACTCATATCACATCCTCATGTCTGCTCAAAGTATTCAGGGGATTTCAACACTCTGGGCCAACCAGAGGACTGATGCAGAAAGAAAAAATGATCTCTTGATGGTCAGTATGAACCAATAGCAAGTACCATGACTACCATGAGGCTGAAGCCAATGTAGATTAACCTTAAAGTGTTACCGAAGGCCACTAGATGCTCCAACTGACTCCCAATAATAAAGCCTCAACTTCTCTCTAGGAAGTCATCAGTTTTCTCAATGAGTCATTATGGTTTCAATCTCTAAATTCAGACACTTTAATAAGTGTGCTGTTGGTCACTTAGGAAATCATTGCTACATTTATAAGATTAAAGACTTATCGTAGCTTTGAGTTTAGACTTTACAGAGTATGAAGGTAACACCCTGCACTCCTTATTTGAAAGGTCCTGGATCCAAATGGAAAAGATGGAGCAACCATAAGCTCCAACTCTGGACTTCACACCTGCTTCAATACAAACCGATGAGTGACATCACATCCCACTTCGTCCATCTATATGTACATGTATGGAATGAAGATAAGAATGACTAGCAATGTTTAGCAAGTTGAAAGTCACCTAACTCCACTTCTTCCTGCTACCTAAAGCTGCCCATTTCAATACTGTTTACACACTGTTCATATTCTACACCTTCGCAGTGTGTTCTGGGTCAGTTTTGACCCAGTCTAAGAATCTCCTCATAAAAAGTGTCTATATCAAATTTTGAACCACAGATGTGTTTAGAAAGCATCAATAATCGATCTGACTGATCAATAAATGTGATCAAACCTTGATTCATGTTTCAGAGAGCAGAGAGAGTGTATTTTTTAGGAGAAAAAACATCTCCTATCACACAATATCATGTCCTATTTGACCTAAGACATGAAAATATAACATAGCAATAATGATGGAAATGTATTTAATGTAAAGGTAAAATGAGCAGAACTTTATGGAAGTGTGGGGTTTATTGTAGAACCATTAGAGCCATCAGTCTTCACTGCTACATCATAATAAGAATTATTAAAACTATGAACTATTCATTTCACTAAAACACATGGCAATAGATACAGAGATCATTTGACCCAGAACAGCCTCAATGGACAAAACTTTGTAGTACTTATACAAAAGTATAATATTTTCAAATACTTTCATGTTTGTGTATTTTGAGCCACTTTTGGAAAAGTCATCAAATTTCAGAGTAAAAGACATTTAGGGTGTTTTTACAACTGTCAAATGGCAAAACGGGTCAAAAGCTACAAACCATCCCATGACCCACACAGACCTGCCAACACTCCCATTTTCCCCAGGTTTCTCCTGTAAGTCGCATGGCCCTGAGGCTTCATGAATAATAATCCTACACAGTTCCAGAAGTTTCCAATGTTTGTCTGACATCACCCATGTCACAACACTGTCCATGAAACACAATCTACATACACATTCCACACACTACAAACAGTTTCTACTCATCTGTCAGTGCAACTGCAACAACCAATCCACAACCTGATTCAAGCAGCATGTGCACAGCTGCTCTCTGCACAGGCAGGTGGGCCAGTTCATTTAGCTAGTGTCAAAATGTCAGGGCAGGACTGCATTCCACCTTAAAAAAAAACCCAAAAAACAAATACAGCAGAGTTGGCTTGGACAGTTTCCATTTGTAAGATATTGCATATGCATTAGACACAAGGCTTGCTTGGATTCCATATGCACATCATACATTTAAGCTGTGTGTTGAATTAGAAATATATCACTGCATATATAAATATATCACAAGAAGAACTGTGATGAGGATGAGGAGCATATAAGCTAATGTGACTTGGGTCAGGTAACTGCAGACAGCGTCCATGTGCTTGTTAATAGAGCAAACTGAATCCACTGTGATATGCTTCATCCTAACTGTCTAACCACACAGCATTAAAGTTACAATAAGATGAGCTTAAAGAGATGATGTAGAAATATCATTGAAAAACTAGAAACACACATGCACACTTTTATTTTGAAAAGTTCCTGTGAATCATATGAACTGACATGAACATTTGAACCCATCTGTTTATGATAATGTAATGTGGGAAAGATCATTTTTAAATATGAACATTTTTAAAAGCAAGCATAAGACCTAGCTTTTTAATCTGGCTTTCAATTGACTTTTATTTTATCTATTTATCTGTCTTTTATTTAAAGTATTATCCCGTTTTATGATTGGACTATTCTTTTTATTCTATTTGATTTCCTGATTGTTTTCCTCTTATCTTTTCTTTTCTTTTCCTTTCCTTTTAATACTCCTCACATTTCTGGTATTTTTATTTTATTTTAAAGTGACTAAATACAAATAGTTGTATTAATCTTTTATTTTGTTCTTAATTTGTACGTGTTTATCTTATCTCTGGTGCAGATTCTTGAGAGTTATGATATGATTTTCAGTTTTTTTGTGTTTGTTTGTTTTTTGGCCATGTAAAGCACAATGTATGAAAAGTAATAAAGTTTGATTAATTTATTGGTATATACCAGATTACCAACATTTTTGGTGTGTTGTCATTATTCATTTTTTGAATAAAATAAAATACCTTCCTGGTAAAAACATATATTTTAAGTCTCCTACCCCAGACTGAGACAACCCTGATGACATTATTAGGGGTCTTAAAAATGATACCACAGGCACAAGGCCATCTTAACAATTGACTACTGTATAATAATACCTTACGGATGTTTGATCTCACCTGTATATGTCTTGTACACAATAGATAGTAATCTCTACAAGATTACATTTACCATTTCAGCTGTCTTTAACATTACAGTAATGGGTTGACATTTCATTAATTCAACCACCTGCTGCCAGTCTGAGCACTCTGTACCATGTTAAACAGCCTGTTAGCATTAGGCTGCAAGAGTACACACACATCCACACACACACACACACACACACACACACACACACACACAAAGTGGCTTTAAAGGAAGAAGGAAGAAAAAGGCAATTTTCACTTCAGACAGCTCAAAGACAACAGTTACAGTACATCAAATGAAATCTGTTGTTTGAAGTCATGTAGGGTTAATTTGAATAAACTGTAAGTAGATTAGTGTAAGTGGAGATCACATGAGAATAAACTGAAAGCCCAGTGGATAAAACCCTGCCTCACAAGTGTACCTGTGTAAGTGAGGGAGGTTATCTGGATTGTCGGATGCTCTCGTTGCTGACCGTGCCTTGTGGGAGTCTCTGTAGACCACCTAGATGAGGACATTAACCGTGTCTGACTCCTAATGGATTCTCTCTCTGTAAATCACACTTTTTTTCTCCCTAAATAGCACAACTAGAGAGAAAGCAAATCACAAAATCCCTTCAGGTGGGAGGAAATCCTCTGCTGGCAAGGAGACAAGGGAGCAAAGAGAATAATGGGAGGGAAGAGCAGGAGGAGACTGAAGAGATGGTGTATTAGAAAACAAGGTAGAAGAGGCATGTTTGTGGTGAGAGAAGGGGAGGACAGCTGGTCCTGTGCCCATTCAGTCTGAGCTTTTTATTATCCAACCTCCCACCAGGGGAAATATCTTCCCTAAAATAGTTGAACACTGTTAAACACACCAATGAACCTTGTATTTCTGGGTGCATTGTGTTGTCTGCTGCTGAATTTACTCATTCCTGCTCAATGAAATATAGATGAGACATTTCCAGCACAGCTGCTGGGATGAATTCAGAACATGTTTCTAGTCTCTAGAACAACTTAGGCATGGATATTGTTAGTGTTGCTTATTGTTCCTTCATGATTTCACAAAGAAATGAAATGAAGCATGGTGTTGATCTAACTACACCTACACTGATCTAACTACACCTACACTGATCTAACTACATCTACACTGATCTAACTACATCTACACTGATCTAACTACACCTACACTGATCTAACTACACCTACACTGATCTAACTACACCTACACTGATCTAACTACACCTACACTGATCTAACTACATCTACACTGATCTAACTACATCTACACTGATCTTACTACACCTACACTGATCTAACTACATCTACACTGATCTAACTACATCTACACTGATCTTACTACACCTACACTGATCTAACTACATCTACACTGATCTAACTACATCTACACTGATCTAACTACACCTACACTGATCTAACTACATCTACACTGATCTAACTACATCTACACTGATCTAACTACATCTACACTGATCTTACTACACCTACACTGATCTAACTACATCTACACTGATCTAACTACATCTACACTGATCTAACTACACCTACACTGATCTAACTACATCTACACTGATCTAACTACATCTACACTGATCTTACTACACTGATCTAACTACACTGATCTAACTACACCTACACTGATCTAACTACACCTACACTGATCTAACTACATCTACACTGATCTAACTACACCTACACTGATCTAACTACACCTACACTGATCTAACTACACTGATCTAACTACACCTACACTGATCTAACTACACCTACACTGATCTAACTACACTGATCTAACTACACCTACACTGATCTAACTACACCTACACTGATCTAACTACACTGATCTAACTACACCTACACTGATCTAACTACACCTACACTGATCTTACTACACCTACACTGATCTTACTACACCTACACTGATCGTTCTACATCTACACTGATCTTACTACACCTACACTGATCTTACTACACCTACACTGATCTTTCTACATCTACACTGATCTTACTACATCTACACTGATCTAACTACACCTACACTGATCTTACTACACCTACACTGATCTTACTACGTCTACACTGATCTTACTACGTCTACACTGATCTAACTACACCTACACTGATCTTACTACATCTACACTGATCTGACTACACCTACACTGATCTTACTACACCTACACTGATCTAACTACACCTACACTGATCTAACTACACCTACACTGATCTTACTACATCTACACTGATCTAACTACACCTACACTGATCTAACTACAGCTACACTGATCTAACTACATCTACACTGATCTAACTACACCTACACTGATCTAACTACACTGATCTAACTACACCTACACTGATCTAACTACACCTACACTGATCTAACTACACCTACACTGATCTTACTACACCTACACTGATCTAACTACACTGATCTAACTACACCTACACTGATCTAACTACACCTACACTGATCTTACTACACCTACACTGATCTAACTACACTGATCTAACTATACCTACACTGATCTTACTACACCTACACTGATCTAACTACACTGATCTAACTACATCTACACTGATCTAACTACACCTACACTGACCTTACTACATCTACACTGATCTAACTACAGCTACACTGATCTAACTACATCTACACTGATCTAACTACACTGATCTAACTACACTGATCTAACTACATCTACACTGATCTAACTACACCTACACTGATCTAACTACACTGATCTAACTACACCTACACTGATCTAACTACACCTACACTGATCTTACTACACCTACACTGATCTTATTACACCTACACTGATCGTTCTACATCTACACTGATCTTACTACACCTACACTGATCTTACTACACCTACACTGATCTTTCTACATCTACACTGATCTTACTACATCTACACTGATCTAACTACACCTACACTGATCTTACTACACCTACACTGATCTTACTACATCTACACTGATCTAACTACACCTACACTGATCTAACTACACCTACACTGATCTTACTACATCTACACTGATCTAACTACATCTACACTGATCTAACTACACCTACACTGACCTTACTAAATCTACACTGATCTAACTACATCTACACTGATCTAACTACACCTACACTGATCTTACTACATCCCACTGTTGAAGAAAAGTCATACAGTCAGACATCTTGACTAGAGTTGTATGTATAAAGGCATGTGTGAGACTGCAAGGTAAACTGGAAGAAGGTTCTTTGGTCTGATGAGACCAAAATTTAGTTTTGGCATCAGACTGGATTCTATGTTTGGCAGACACCAAACACTACACATCACCACAAACACACCTTCCCCACCTTGAATCATGGTGGTGGCAGCATCATGCTGTGGGGAAGCTTCACGACAGCAGGCCCCGGAAGGCTTGTAAAGGTAAAAGGTAAAATGAATAGAGCAAAATATAGAGAAATCCTGGAGGACAATCTGATTCAGTCTGCAAGAGAACTGTGGCATGAGAGAAGATTTATTACCCAGTAAGACAATGACCTGAAGCAAACAGCGAAAGCTACACAGAAATGGTTTTATATATTTTTAATTAATTTACATTACTTGGTAAAAAATCTGTTTTCACTTTGACATTAAAGAGTTGTTTTTTGTAAATTATTGTTTTCAAAAGCCAAATTATACTGACCATTATTCAATTTATAAAAGCAATAAAAGGGGAAAACATCCAAAGGGGTGAATACTTTTTACAGACATTGTATCTTTCTCTGCAAAAACAGCAATGTATGTAGCGTGTGGTGTGTGGATCTTTTTCACACACAGTGATTGGGCCTATGATAGTCCTCCATTTTCATATTTTGCATAAATCCTGTCAGCATTGCAACTGGTAAATATTCTGGTTAACAGTGTCTAATAGACTGGATAATAGACTTGTTGGCCTCATTATGATATTGCTCCAAGTATTAACAGCTTCATGCCTCACACCGTTTTCTCTGTGCTTTGCTACTGTTGATAAACCAATTCAGTTCATTAAGCCAGCCAGTAAAAGTGCATGGTTAGGTAAAGCAGCTGTACAATACAATACAATATACTTTATTGTCCAGCTTAGGGAAATTTGTCTTGGACTCAGCAACTGCACCATAAATGCCTTGACAGCCACAATGACAACAGACAAAACATCACCAGCCTTCCCCTCCCAACAACAGTTACATAACAGTACTGCACATATCCCATAACATTGTACACAAGACATACATACACCAATGGGAAAAACACATGCTAAAAGATCACCATAATACAATAACTATAAAATTATTGCACAATCTTTGGCCTTAAGCAACATTGTTTAGGAGTTTGATGGAGGTTAGAACTGTAATGACAACTTTGGCCATCGTCATTCAATACCTTTTTAGAAGCATTTCGCTGCGATAGTGCTAAAGAGCACTTTTGAGCAACTGGGTGTGCCTCTCTCTGCAGAGACAACAAAAATTTGACAGCAACTTCATGCTAGCATCTTTGCCCTCAAAAAACTGATCCGGCGATACAGATACAGGTGCATTAGACACAGTGTCTATTATTAAACACCACTTGATGTCTTCATTAGGCCTTTATCATGACAATGATTCCAGGGGCAGATCACTCATATCTAGATTTCTGGATCGGTCTAAGACTGTAGATAAACTTCATGATCATGTTGCGTTTAGATAAAGGATGTAAATCTGATCTACAATTTTGGTCATTGCTGTGCGATAATTGGATGGCACATCTCTTCCATATCACCATGTAGAAATGTCACTCTTAAAAACTTTACAGATGTGGCTCCTTCCATTGGGTTTTGGGGGGGTTCTACAATGAATCTATGGTTTGCTGATGTTGGGCTATGATTTGTGCTTTTATTGTTCACTGTTTTAAAAAAACCAACCCTGTTCCATCAAAGAACTGTAGCAGGTATGCTTGGAAATCCTTCCATTCACCTCCTCTTCAACAACCTAAAAAGGGCATCCAGGAAGCAATGATGAGAACTTTCCATTCTCATTACCTCTGATGCACAAACTGGTGTTTTGGTTCTTATGTGTCTTCAGGTATGGTGAATATACAGCTAGCTCAGACTCACATGTACACCATCCAGGTCCTATCCTCCAGACAGGAGGAGTAAAAAGTTAATCCATTATCTCTCAAACTAACTACTTTTGTCCTCTATAACCTGGTAACCGAAGCAAGACAAACCCCTGTTCCTGACTGACAAAGGAAAGCTATGTCAAGGTCTTGGTTTACTGCACACCTCCATCTCCCTCTGAACTGAAACCTCCCAGTACTTCCGCACTGGTACTACCTCTGCAGCTGCCTGGGTTCCTGCTTCCACTCTAAAAGCCAGGGCTTGCTGGTCTATAGGCACATAGGAACATTACATTGCCTGGGAGTAAATGGAATAATTGCAGCTCAACAGGCTATGAGAGCAAAGCCTGAAGGACTCTGTCATCTTTTTGTGATCATAAATGC
This sequence comes from Scomber japonicus, assembly GCF_027409825.1. Classification (NCBI taxonomy): domain Eukaryota; kingdom Metazoa; phylum Chordata; class Actinopteri; order Scombriformes; family Scombridae; genus Scomber; species Scomber japonicus. The sequence goes on from NC_070589.1 coordinate 4,413,017, forward strand.
TGCATTTGAAGTGGTTGGCTGGTGTTCATTGCTAATATATGTAGTATGACCTCTCCCAGGCTGCATGCTTGTGTCTCTCTCAGAAGCAGTCTCCCAGTCTGTTCAGCTGAGGTCAAGCAGCATGTTTGCTGCTTGCTATAACAGTAGAATGGCCTCTTCAGGATGCATGCTGCTACACATAGATTTATCCACAGTCTGACTGATGCTTATTTAGGCTTGGCGTTGGGTTTCATTTTCATTTTGGGTTTTTGCATTGTACTCCCTATTTAGCTCAGCATGCTGCTGGCTAATCCAGGGAGAGTGGAGCCTTCAATGCCAAGTAAAACTCTATTTCCAAAGTGCCCTGGTATCCCTTTACTGTAAATGCAACATAGCTGCAATGTCTCTGGTCCAATCAAGTGAGGGACCTTTGTTGCATCTCATACTCATCCCTCCACCCTGTCTTACCCACTGTCCAATAAAGGCAAAGATGACATGAGCAAATAAACGTGTTTAAAGATGTGAGGTTATTGTCTCCTGATTGACTCTAGCATCGGCACACTCTTCACATCTGCAAAGCTCAATGCAAACCGATGTGTTACTCAATTATCTCTGAATCAATTCCAATCTATCCTTTTAGGTTTTTAACAAAACCTTGCCTGACTTTCAATCAAACATAGGCTCAGGACTTCTGATAGACAGGGGTGGCAAAGAAACTGGGGGGGGGGGGGGGGGGGGGGGGGGGGGGGACTATGAAATTAACATAGTTGATATATGCAGACTGTGTAGGCAGAAGCATCATACATGTTTCCAATGGATTATGTTTATCTTTTGTTTCCGCCTGCTTAGCCCAGCTTGATGGCAGAGGAACATTCACACCGCTCCAAAAAATCCTACCTACCTTAAGCACAGTTGGCATTGCGTGGATACCTTCATTCAGCAGTTAAATATGTAGATGAGACAGTGACAAAACATGTGCACTTTTCCAACACTAACCAAGAAATTGCCCAATTTCAGTCTACCATTGTCAGCACATTAGGGGTGATGTATTTTAATGTTTGGGCTGTTCTGCATTTGTATTTTAGAACTTTAGGTGCTTCATAGACATGATTTCTTTTCTGTCTCGCTCTCCATTTCTACCTGTAGCTGTGTTTAAAGGGGATGACAGGAGCTCAGGCAATTGTGTGATTGCGAGGGCGATCATGAATGCTACTTCTGCTGAATTGGAATGTGTAGGACTCAGCAATGGCTAAATGCAAATTATAGTGTGTGTAGGAGGAATCAGACATAACCTACAAAACCTGGGTGGAAGCCATCTGTTAAACCTTGGATGAGGAAGTTAATGAACTGGCAGTCTTTGTGATTCTTTAAGGCAGCTGCTAGAGCATTGATTCTAATTGCAGTATTGAGATACACAAAGCTGTGCCTACTTTGATTATAAGGAACAAGTAAATGTGGTATGGGCTCCACTGTAGAAGCAGGTGTGTAGGAATCCACAGCTTGAAGTGTTGCATCCTAAGTTATTGAAGTCAGACCATCCTCCTAGCTTGGTGAGAAGATGGTCTTATCCATGCTTTTGGCAAAAGGGCTGACAGTGATTGGCTGGTTTTGTGTTGATAGACAGTGGAGGGGCTGCCGAGAGTAGGGTTGTCCCGATCCGATATCGATATTTTATCGGACTGGATCTAAAATCTCCGATATTAGCACTCCACTTTACAAGCAGTCCATTCCAGTAATCCGGTGCAGTTCTTCAATCCAGCGGCACCCAGATCCAGCATGCAGAGCCCACATGATCACAACAACAGCGTGAGCTAGCTGTTCTGCTGCTAACTAAGTAGCAAGAAGCACAAAGAAGAAAAAGAAGAAGAAGTAGCAAGAAGTAGGAGTGATGTGTGGCAGAATTTTTCGTTAAAGTCAGAAAAAGACTTTGCAGCTGAGTGTAAAACTTGTAATGCCATTACAAGTTTCCCATGTTGGCACAGATCAGCGGAAGTTTAATATGACCAACCTCATCGTGCATTTGAAGAAGCATCACAAGAAACAGCATGAGGAAACAGCATTTTTCAGACTAAAAATCCACTAGAACATCGCCATCTTATATACAGTACACAAAAGGCCATGGTCACTTGACAGTCACATGATGTGCTAATCCCTCTAAATACAGGTGCAAACTAAATAATGTGCATGAATGGAAAATGGTAGTACTATGACCCATATTTGACAAGAAACAATGATTTGAAAAATAGACAAATAGTTGTAAATGTGTTGTTTTGTTTATCTTCCGCTTGTGTGTGTTGATGATACAGGGAATGGTCAGGTAGATGCTACTGCTTAAGTGAATCTGTAGGACAGAGGATGATAAATGGGGAAAGTGCTGGTTAAGGTAAGTGTTTGCACTGAGAGTCTGTCACAGGAAAACTGAAACTTAAGGGAAAGGAATGCATATGGTATGCCTAGATACTTTTTGAACAGAAATAGGATGTATTCGAGGCATGCTCTTTGTTCCTGAACCTAGTTATAAAACGTATGATGTGTGAGATATATTTACATCATTTCTACTTCCTCTAAAACCTTTGGGTTTATAAATAATCCATACATTTTTTAAGACATTCTAATCAGAAACTGGGTTATTATTAGAGTTTGTATCTTCAGTGGGAGGGAAGAAGCACAAGTGAGGGAAATGTGGTTATTATTAAGGGAATGGGTATGTACCCTTAGACAATATTGTGGTGTATGCTTTTCATTCATTTTCATAAACTTTCATGCAGACAACTACACTGGTGTTATAGAGTTACCGTGTTTGGTGTTTGTGCTAGCTGTAAGAACAGGCTTGTTTCACAAGAACTGTGCTCCGTCTGGAAAATAGACGGGACCAGGCAGAAGCAGCAACCTTCCAGGAATGTATAGGAAGTGACAGAAATATTTACATCCTGTTAGATCTGATCTCCATTTAATAAAATGTTATCCGGTCAATTTAAACCTGTAGGCTATTTAATCACTAACAACTGTTCTTTAATAAAAATGACCTGGTGCCTTGTGGTAATCATTAAAGCATTTATTCTGCCATCTCCAACAGGCTGTTTTTAAATGTTATATAGAAATTCAACCACTGTAGCAAGTGAACCACTAACCAGCAGTGATGATCATTGCTTACGATAAGCCCACCTCAGTCATTCACATCCACCACCAACACCAATCAATAATCAAAAGAGAACAACAATTTCAGATATTAAGAATGTCAGGACTTCACATCTGTAAGCAGGAGAGTCTTTAAAAAAGTCACATCTCACTGTTTTTAACCAAAGGTCTGATGCTTTAATACTAAATAACAAAGCAATGTTCGTATTTTAGAGTGTCTGTGATATTTTTAGACTGCTGAATTATTCATGCTTTCTGGCTGATAAAAGTTGCCACCAATACACAACATTTATACTGTGGAAGAAATACAACTTCTTTGTACAGTGTCACTACAGTACTGGATTGTGGTCAATGATTTTTCTAATTCTAGTAACTTCAAAGTACGCCTTGCTTAACAACAGCCACCATGGCCACAAATGCTAATTAAGGAATGAATTAAGAGATAAAGCTAAGATGTACATTCACAATGGCACAAGTAAGAGTTGTGAAGTCAACAAATGGAATGGAACCTGAGTTACATAGCAATAATATCTAGCTTGACTTTGCCTGCATTAGCTAAGTGGAAGTGGTATGATATGTTCCTTTAAATGTTTTAGAAGTGTTTTTGCCAGTTAAGTGGTTCACCGTTGGAAACTGCAGATCCAAGCTGACTATAGCCACCATCGTCTTTGAAGCAAGCCTAGAAACTTTTCAGAGCCACAGCAGTTGAATGTTTGTTCCTAAAGCACTTGAGTGGAATGTCACCTTGATTATACACTTCGTAAAAGTTTAATCCTTTACTGCCCAAAGAAACAACACTGACACCAAGATGTTCTGTAGGATACACCATCATCTTACAGGCCAGTGTAAGTGAGCATATGAAACGGCTGAAGATGGCACTGTATTTATAAATGACAATTACAGGACAATGGTCTTAAGTGTAGAGCAAGTACAGAATTGTAAAATGTCATTTAACAGACTAACCTATGTTAGTTACACAGTAATATGTAGTTTAAGTTTGCTAACATAACCAAACATCAGCCATCAGAACAAGTAAAGCTGTAGCGGGAAAAACCACTGAGTGTATTGATTTGAGTAACAATGAATTTGTTGCTTATTAAACTTTTTATTTGTGGAACGAAAAATGTGTTTTTCAAATGTTAAATGGGCATATACTGTACACATGAAGCTCAGTTCACTGGTCATGGTTGGTACTTCTCAGTCTGTGAATATAGTCATTATAATCTGTGACTGACGGGAGCTTTATCATGTCTTTTACAAGGTTACAACTTTTTAACACAAACCCTAAATGGCAAAGTCAGGATGTCAGGTTTGAAATATTGAGGCATTTACCATTCAAGTAAGGAAGGAAATGATGTAGGGTAAAATATAGGATCCATTGACAGGAAGATTCAGTGTAAATGGTAAATGGACTGTAGATAAATAGCACTTTTCTAGTCTTTTTTACTATTTAAAGGGCTTTTACACTACATGTCACATTCATTCATTCACACACATACACTGATGACAGGAGCTACAACACAGTACCAACCTGCTCATCAGGAGGAAACTAACCATTCATATACATCCATACACTGTTGGTGCAGCCATCAGGAGCAGTTTGGGGTGAAGTGTCTTGCCCAAAAAGATATTTAACCCCAAATGGACATGTGGACTGGATGAGCTGGGAATCGAACCGGCGGGAATCAAAATGCCAATCTTCCGATACCCCTGAGGCATAGCCGCCCCATAGGGCACTTTAGGGACTACTTAAATGGTGGAAGTACTTCCTGATTCTAGCAATACCAGAATCTCACTGGTTCCTGTCTCACGGATGCCAGTCTTCCTCTGACAAATTCGGAGTTGAGTATTCCCAACCCAAAATCTCCTACTCTGGTCAGAAAGGACACTCAGCAGGGGTTTCTAGTGACACACACTTGTTTTAATGTTCTACAGGCACAGGTGGAGCCAGTATTGAGTCTGCCAAATCATCTATGCCTCTCAGCATCCTTAGCCTTTACTTAACCTTCCTGCCTTTGTCCTGTTGTGCCTTCTGGTGTATGTCTTTGTGACCACCTGTGTGCTGTTTGTCCACCATCTGGGAGTTTTGACCCTTTTGTTCTGTTTATTTCTTTGATTGTCTTCTAGTTGCCAATTGTAAAGGGGCCAAGCATGTTTTCACACCAATTTGTGTGACATATGAGGTTGTGAGCACACTGTCTGCAACCTCTGATGTAGGCAGTACAGTCTCACACTCTCCCAGACAGCAGAGGCCATTGCACTCTGAGTAAATCTGCAGATTCCCTTAAACAATACTGATTGTTTGGTGCCATTTACAACTAAGTACATTACAAAGTCACTGCTATTAAATAGTAACTAGTTACATACACATTCAAGTTATAAACTACACCCAGGCTTTTTAAACACATCTACATCACTACTACAGGCCAACACACACAACGTACATGTTACTGTAATGTTCTTGCTCTTTTTTCCTCTCATAAATTCAAAATAATGTGAATATTTCCATGAAGTGAATGCTGTCCCTTCTGAGCTGCCGTACATATGTGCAGTGATATAACAGTAGCACGTATCCAGGTGCCTGCCTGCCAAAAAAGTAGTAAGGGTGCAAATTTGTGCTACTTACGACTGTGGACCTAATGTGTTACGTTATTCATTACATCAAAGGACTGTAACGCATAACTTAGTAACACGTTACTCCCAACTCTGTTATACACCTCTCCAGTCTTCCTCTAACGTCTTAATTGTAAAAATGGATTACCATCATCTAATTACAAAACTTAAAGATTGTGTAAAGTGAATTCAGACATTTTCTTCTAAACACATTAAATAGGTCAACTCCCACAGCATTTGGTAGCAGAGAAAGAGGCTGATTTTTACACAATTTTGAAGCTAATTTCATATATTTGGTGATTTTTTTAATCATTCAAATTTGGCAGGGTGGTTAACAACACACTTTTCTGTGGTATGTCAAACACAGAACACATATTTATTCTTACTTTACACAGACTTTAAGATTTGCGGTTGTGTGACATAACATTTTGAAAATTAAAATAATAACTATGAAAAGGTCCTAAGCCTGCATTTCATCAAATAAATACAGTTGCTAAACCTGCACATACTTATACTTTGACACCTTGGCCAGGAACAGATTGAAGAACTGAACAGAAGTGGGCAATCTCATGTGTACAAATAAACACATAAAGGAAAAAAGCAGTGTAGACAAATAACAAGTGTACACTGACAGCAGAGAAGTGGATTATTTTTGCAGGACTGGTTTGAGAAGTTTCTGAATGCTTTGACACCCACCTACCCCCCCAAACCATGACAGTGGGCCAACTTTGGAAACAGTGAAAAGTGACATCAATATAACCTGACTACAACTGTGAAGGAAACTTTTCAGAGCCACCTTTCAAGCCTACAGGGGCTAGACTGTCTGATACTCAGGTTTTGGTTTTGATTTTACAGGCTAGATTTAAACACAGAAAAGATGGTTCGAAATACTCTTAATACATTAGATTTATATATGTATACTTTTCTGTTTTTATTCCCATTTTCTGACATTGTTTGAGTCAAAAGAATAAGATGCTGACTTCTTGTTAGAGACGTCTATGGAAATGTAGAATGTGACAACTAAAACAAAGCATACAAGGTATCTATTTTGACAGTGAACTATGAATATTATTCATCATATTCTATTTTGCCAAAAGCAATAGGCAGACATAGATGATTATATCCAACTGGATGCACAATAAACGCTGCATACTTATAAATGAAATGATCACAAACTCAAAAAATGTCTCATGAAGACGACTTTGTGTGAGGACACACACACACACACACACACACACACATACACACACACACACACACACACACACACACACACACACACACACACACACACACACACACACACACAGGGCCAACAGATGCTGTACTTTGAGTACTGAAACTTCATTACTGTCTCCAGTTAACTCTGTTCACAGTGAGTGTAATACGCTCTGATAAACACTCTCACAGGAGACACTGATATTCTCTGTGTACACATTCTACAAGGACTTCTCCCTTGTTTTTTTAATGGACACAATATCATGTCTGAGAAAAGCTTTTGTTTGGTAGAGACGGAGAGAATGAGGAAGAGAGGTGGAGGGAGAAAAAAGGGCAAGATACAGGGACAGAGCATTCTCTCACCTCTGTCATTTGATTTACAATGCACTGACTTCACTGTTTTGACTACAAATATTTAACCCTTAAACACTGTTCAGGACAAATTGGACCCGTTTTGATATTTAACAGTTGTAAAAACACCCCGAAGTGATTTTACCCTGAAATGTGATGACTTTTCCTAAAGTGGCCCAAAATGCAAAAAAAATCAAATATTTTAAATGTAAAATGTTTGTATAGGTGCTACTAATGTTTGTCTATTGAGGCTGTTCTATTGCCATGTGTTTTAGTGAAATGAATAGTTAATAGTTTTAATAATTCTTTTTATGATGTAGCAGTGAAGACTGACGGCTCTAATGGTTCTACAATAAACCCCACACTTCCATAAAGTTCTGCTCATTTTACCTTTACATTAAATACATTTACATCATTATTGCTATGTTATATTTTCATGTCTTAGGTCAAATAGGACATGATATTGTGTGATAGTAGATGTTTTTTCTCCTAAAAAATACACTCTCTCTGCTCTCTGAAACATCTGTGATTCAACATTTGCTATAGACACTTTTTATGAGGAGATTCTTAGACCGGGTCAATACTGACCCAGAACATACTGCAGGGGTGTAGAACATGAACAGTATGATAGGGATAAGGGAGTATTACTGATGGAGATGAATTTGATTTTTTGAAGTGAAAGATGTTGCATCCACTAATGTGTTCACTAAGAACACTGTGTGTCCTGTGACTGTCACACTGTCATTACATTTGAGATGAGTAGAAGTGAAAGGTAACAAAAGTCACAACAGTTCATGTGATGTGCAAATCCTGTCTTTTTTTCTGAGGTGCACATGAGAACTGTGAAACAAAGCATCAGTTACAGGTGTTAGATCAGCGCTGAATCAGAAGTATAACATAGGAAATGTGATATTTCAGTTACTGATCAAATCAAAACAAACTCACCTCCAGCAACAGAGCACGTTTTTTTCTTCAAAGCAGCACAGTTACAAATCCTTCACCATATTAGATTTTTCATAGCTTGTATTGATCATAATGGAAGAAACCTTCAACTTTGTGTTACTTTATAGCCGTCCGATGCTTCAAAAACAGAGAGACTTAGAAACAACTTAGATTGTGTTGGAGTGGATTTACTAGCACGTCTGTGACTGGTGTACGAAATGTCCGAGTTCTCGTGAGAGAGCCATGCAGACAACAGTAATTGGACACATGCTGTTCATTTATCCTTGGAAAAAGTACAGCTGTGGATGGCTGTGTGAGGTCAAAGTGCTGCCAAATAAGGTTAGGTTCTCTTCCAATGGTTTTCACATCTCACTGCTGGGACTCATTTATGCAGACTCTGATTATCTTTTACATCTTCACACAGCTCCATCTGGAGAAACACAAACAGCTGTATAGGCTACTACTCTCTACATATATATAGTAGTACTGTCCAACATCTGGAACACACACTCTGATGTGGAGAATTGGTGGAGTTCTCCTTTCAATATAATGTACATTCCAGGCAATCGGTCATAGCGGGAGGGAAGGCTCTTATCTATCTATCTGTGGAAAGCAAACAGTAGCAAATATTACAAACCATAATAAACGAGCCAGTAAATAATAAAACAGTTGTGAAACATTGCCTGGCTGGCCTGGGAGACTGGTGGGAGATGTGGAGTAAATTACAGGGGAAAAGGTTGTAGTGGGGTAACAGTTACCCTGACCAAGATAAAGTCCATGGAGAAATGGGAGGATGTGCTGGTTAGATAATTAAGCAAGGTCAGGCATGTGTGTTTACTGCTGAGTCCACACATACACTGCATCATACAGTATTGCTGGAGTGGAAACTAAACAATTTGGGGACATCAGAGTGGGGGATGAGACAGATGCAGCAGTGACTCAGACAGATGCTGCAGCACCAGACAGCATCCCACTGCACATCAGGTATCTGGGGGAGGTATTTACATTTTTCAAGTCTGTGCTGGAAAGCATGGCTCAAGGCATACATATCTGATTTGTTTTATGCAAAAACACCAACTATAGAATGATATCAGGTAAATTACCCGCTGGCTTTTGCATTAAAGAACAAAAGGCTGTTTAATAATATGATTCCTTCTGCAGGAATATTATGTATGAGGTGATAATCTCATCTAAGTGAGGCATTAGCCATGATATTAAATCCTTATTGAAACTTGCATGGATATTTTTATTTGACCATACTGTTATGCAAGTAATTATTGCTTGTCTTAACCCTTACATACTTTTCATGTTCTACACCCCTGCAGTATGTCCCGGGTCAAAATTGACCAGGTCTAAGAATCCCCTCATAAAAAGTGTCTATACCACATTTTGAACCACAGATGTGTTTAGAAACCATAGTTGATAGTTGATCAGACTGATCAATAAATGTGATTAAACCTTGATTCATGTTTCAGAGAGCAGAGAGAGTGTATTTTCTAGGAGAAAAAACAGCTACTATCACACAATATCATGTCCTATTTGACCTAAGACATGAAAATATAACATAGCAATAATGATGGAAATGTATTTAATGTAAAGGTAAAATGAGCAGAACTTTATGGAAGTGTGGGGTTTATTGTAGAACCATTAGAGCCATCAGTCTTCACTGCTACATCATAAAAAGAATTATTAAAACTATTAACTATTCATTTCACTAAAACACATGGCAATAGATACAGAGATCATTTGACCCAGAACAGCCTCAATGGACAAACATGTGTAGCACCTATACAAAAATACAACATTTGGGGTGTTTTTACAACTGTCAAATGTCAGAACGGATCAAATGTGACCTGAACAGCATGTACTGTAAGGGTTAACTGCACCTTTGTGGATAAAACTGACATTGATACTGGTAGTGAATATTCTACTTGATATTTTAGTTTTAAAATGTAGAATATAGAACTTTTTTTCAGCCTATGAAACATATGTGTGCTAAATATATCACTAGAAGACAAGAACCAGCAGGGGCTCCTGAAAATCCCTGAGTTCTACACAGTAAACAACCTCCAGTACACACACACACACACACACACACACACAGAGACACACACACACACACACACACTCACACACACTCACTCACACACACACACACACACACACACACACACACACATACCCTCTCAAAAAACAAATAATAATAATAATGGAGCAGACGGAGGCTGTTTGAAGGCTTTCTCCACCTGTGACACTCATCCCATTAAAGATTTGGCGGCAGTGATAAAAGCATTTCATAGGCGCTCACCACCTGCATCATTACACTTCCTTTATTACACTGTTTTCCTAAACACTTAATGGACTCAGACAACAAAGTAAAAAGAAAAGAAAAAAAAGAGAGCGTTGCAGCTTCTCTCGACTTTTGTCATCATTAGCTAGTTTACAGCTCTGTGGTTGAACTTCTCCCAGAGCAGCATTTAAACATTTACAGTGAGCATAGATGGTTTACCTGTCTTTGGGTCAATAGAGAAGTAGGGTTGTAGATGGTTTACCTGTCTTTGGGTCAACAGAGAAGTAGGGTTGTAAATGGTTTACCTGTCTTTGGGTCAACAGAGAAGTAGGGTTGTAGATGGTTTACCTGTCTTTGGGTCAACAGAGAAGTAGGGTTGTAGATGTTTTACCTGTCTTTGGGTCAATAGAGAAGTAGGGTTGTAGATGGTTTACCTGTCTTTGGGTCAATAGAGAAGTAGGGTTGTATATCTTTTACCTGTCTTTGGGTCAATAGAGAAGTAGGGTTGTAAATGGTTTACCTGTCTTTGGGTCAACAGAGAAGTAGGGTTGTAAATGGTTTACCTGTCTTTGGGTCAACAGAGAAGTAGGGTTGTAGATGGTTTACCTGTCTTTGGGTCAACAGAGAAGTAGGGTTGTAGATGGTTTACCTGTCTTTGGGTCAACAGAGAAGTAGGGTTGTCCTTCCAGCACGCTGTACACTATCTTGGCGCTGTTCCCATACGTTGGGTCGTCTGCATCCGAGGCTGTTACCTTGAAAACTGATGTTCCTGCACAGAGGGGGGGGAGGGGGGGGGGGGCAGAAAATGGTACTTTTGGTGAATAAGGTGATGAGAAGCCAAAAGCACTGATCATCATAATGAAGTGAGTGTAGCGTGTAGCACACAGATATGGCTTAATCTAGGGGTGCCAAACATGCTGCCCGCGGGCCCGCCAAGGAGTCCAATCCGGCCCGCTTTCCATTCTTCTTTCCATCCACCCTTACTTCCTTCCATCTGTCCTTTCTTTTTTCTTTCTTTCTTTTTTCATTTTTCATTTTTCCTTCCTTTCTTCTCTTCCTTCCATCTGTCTTTCACTCCTTCTTTTCTTTATTTCTTTCTTTCCTTCCTTCCTTCCATCTTTCCTTTCTTTCCTGTCTTTCTTTATTTCTTTCTTTCATCTTTCCTTTCTTTCTGTCTTTCTTTATGTCTTTCTTTCTTTCCTTCCTTCCTTCCATCTTTCCTTTCTTTCTGTCTTTCTTTCTTTCTTTCTTTCTTTCCTTCCTTCCTTCCATCTTTCCTTTCTTTCCTGTCTTCTCTTCTCCTTCCTTCCTTCCTTTATTGTAATGATCCTGCCCACATCAGATCAAATTGGGCTGTACTGTATGTGGCCCTTGAATGAAGATGACTTTGACCCCCTTGCCATAAGCAATATCATTTATGAAATAAACAAATTAAATAAACATTACATCATTAAAATGTTTGTATGTAATGTTTTAAACATGTAATTCCAAATAAAGGAAAAAATGCAAAGATAAAATTAAAAAAAGAATGACAGACAGACCTTAGAACTAGTAGTTATAATAACAGTTATAATAAAATAAAAACACATTTCCACACATGCTATTAGTCCTTGGTCAGGGTCATGGATCCTCTAGATATATATACTAGATATATATGCTGGTCTTGCTTGACTCCCACACCTTCCATTACTATTATATGTTGTTATTATGCTTCTCTGTGTGTCTCTCTCCCTCTTTTCCTCTACACACAAGGCAGACCGCCCACCTAGAGCCCCCTTCTACTCCAGGGAGTTATTTTCCTTACTGCTGTTGCCAAGAGCTTGCTGTTGAATACAACATTCAAACATGTTGTATTCATCATATTCTATACAATTCTCCTGGACTGTGATGTCTTTTTTCATAAAATCAAACATTTATTGATAAATGATGAGGACTTTACTCAGGATGTTTGTCCATGTCTGAATGCCATAGGAATAATGACTGTTTTTTCCAGTGATCTCATTGATCTGTGGTCAGGGTGTTAGCAGGTCATTCAGCATCAGTTACCACAGAAAAACCTAGAGTTAAACCTTAAATTACCTCGCTAACCCCAAATCTGAGATTCTGTTATCATTTGATGCTGTATAATTAAAAATGGATTGACTGACATGTCACACTGTACACACACACACACACACACACACACACACACACACACACACACACACACACACACACACACACACACACACACAATACTTCAGCAAGTAGGATCAGTCATTGCTGGTTTGACTGTGCGCAACATTTGTTGACAGTAAGAAAAATGGAGAAAATCAGCAGCCTTATCCTTTAAAATCGATTGCATTTCTACCTCAGGCTCCGCATCTAATCAGAAGCCAGTCCTCACAAACACATTAGATCACAAGCAACACTAAACATAATGTTACTGTCACTGCTGATGCACTACACTCTGATTAGAATCTGGAATGAAAACCGTGCCACAATCTATTTTCTTTAACAATATGAAAATATCTTGTTTCTATGTAAATGCGACACTGAGCTTCCTCTCCAATGTGCAGTGTGAGCCGCAGTAAAACACAGTGTGTGCTGTCAGCGGTGCTCTTGTAAAGAGCCACAGCCCATTAGCCTGACCATGTAGCAGACAAGAGAAGCCAAAGCTTTTATCCATCTCATTCATCATGTTAGACCTGCGCTGCATTTCACCTCGCAGCATTAAAGTTCACATTAAATGAAGCTTTCTCCAGTGTTTCAAATCCTTCACCGGCTAATATGTTGATTTTTTTTTTTTTAAATTACCAACATTTTCCTGTTGTTTGTTTTTACAATTTTTTGGTGAACTAGTGGAATAAAATCCTAAGTGAATCCTTAACTGAGATACATTAAACACATTTTACTGTATGGATAGTGCTCACTGAAGTCGTTGTTTAGTACATACATGATGCTATATACTGACTCAGTGTATAGCATTAGCTGCCCACTGCTCCTAATAATTAACCCTGTAACACTGAGTCAATCATATTTCATATATGAGTTTTAGAGAGCTCTACATCATCAGTGTAGAAACCTGATAAACAGTACCAGTCAAAAGTTTGGACTCATCTTCCCATTCACTTGAGAGAAGAATGAGAGAGTGAACTGGTACTGTATATCAGATACATGTAGTACACAGATAAACCACCAGGGGACCTTTTATGTGACGTTGAACAGTGAGCCGTTCACTATCATGAGTGTCAAATGATGTGTTATACTATTTAAAAGGTGTCACATCTTCCTCGGTTAATATCTGACACTAGAACGAGGGTTAACCAATCAGGTCAGTTCATAACAATGTGTTAATTAATGCTCCAGCAAAGATGATATAGTGTAAGCTAGGCAGGTGAGATGTGAGAACTGTTTAATCAACAACAGGCTGTAAAGTCACATGAATAACAAAACACAACATAAGTTTGAACCCTTTAACAGTTCAGTTTTAGAGAGCTCTACATCATTTATGTAAAAACCTGATGATCAGATACATGTAGTACACAGATAAACCACCAGGGGGCATTTTATTTGAGGTAAGGTGGATGTTAACAATGTAATCAGCCAGCGAATCATCAGTGAGCCACAATTTTGATGCCTGGATATTTTTGCTGATTTTGAAAAAGTAAAGCTAAGAAATTATTGAAATAGTTAATGATATTTCAATAAGAATAGTTACTATATTGATGCAATGTTAAATTAGTAAATATTTAGTAGTTTATTTTGTGGTTGAAAATGTGTGTATCAAATTAGATACAGCAGGTATAGAAGCTCAGCTATCTGTCAGTCTGTTCATTTTATTACATTTCATGTTGTGGCTGATATGAGCTCTATGCAGGAACTAAAAGGGCTTAAAAATGTTGAAGTCAATATGTTTTGTTTGTTTAATAAAACATGCTATGAAAAATAAATTCCAAAAATTCTAGATGTATTAAATATGATACAAATTTTCAAAACAAAATTCATATATGCAAAGTGATTTATCAGAAAGGTCCAATAAACACCAGTATCATAGAATTAGAATTGTCTAGCAATGATTTGATGGTTCAGACTTTACAGGGTTAATATGGGTTAAATGCAGAGACTTAGTTTCAGAGTACAGCTTTATGTGTAAATACACTACTTTTATTGTGGTGACCACACCTCATGTCAGCACCACCACTGTTAACATACGTACATACAAACAGTTCAAGTAATGACAGTGCACATGGCCTTTTGTTTTCATACAGCACGCACTTCATTACTGACAGTTAAAGATGAATGCACACATTAGTGAACTGTCATCAACATCTTTTGTTTGCATTTAATTGTGTTTAATCGGATTTTTATCATTGATCCAGCCCTTCTTTTGGGATCCAGTTACCATAAAAATCTGTCTATATTCCAAAACTCTTTCAATTTAATTTGAATATTGAATATTAAACCTGAAACAGTGTGTGTGGTTAATTGTTTTAAGTCTCATCAAGCTCACTGTCCTCAGACTCTGTGTCAGCCCCAGAGTCAAACAAAGCTTCATCCTCTGCTCCATCCACAGGAAAAACAACAAAGTTAGTTAATTTATTCTTCAGATCTGCACTCATACTGTGTATCTGCCACAGCTCAATAAAAGCTGCTCATCTGTGCGCTTTTACTCATTGTGCTTCAACATGTGCTGCTGTGGGTCGAGTCAGTTTGGTCTGTAAATATGAAACATCACAGCAACTAGTGTCTGAGATACTTCTGATCAACACACAATCATATTTTGTCCAACATACAGCAGTAATGGGTCAATAGTCTATACAGCACATGCTTGACACAGCTGTTTGTAGAACGTTATGGTTCATAGGTGTGGACGCTCACATCATTATCTTCATACAGTAGTTATAGTTATTGTTCTTAGTGTGGACGGCCTTTTACATACAGTACCTATGATCACACACCGGATTGTATAAGATGTAGATGTATCCCACTTTTCAATGTAAAAATATTGCATTTTAGAGATGCAGCTTATACACCAGTTTTCATGGTTTATTATTTTGAGACTTTAAGTTTGTTTTTCATGGTCTGACAATTTTAGTTGTACAGTTGACAGTTTAGTTGTAAATAGATTATTGAAACATTAAATCTTTGTTGTTATTCTGGTTTGGTTATGATGTAGAGTTAATTGTTTGTTTCTGCCCCTCGCCCCTTTGTATATCTGTGTAGGCTAGCCCGTAGCTATGGAAACCCTACCTAATGTGTCATTTGTGAGGTCAGTTATGTATAGTTCACTTTCTAGTTTTTAAGTTTTCTTTAGCGTGTTTTTGTATTTTGGACAAATTTTTTGTTAAATTGTAAATGTTACTAATATGTATTATATTTGCTTCACAAACCTTGTGTTCTCAAGTCCTCTGAAAAGCATACAGCACCAGATTTAGTTTGATAATAATAGTAATTTTAAGAAGAAGAAGATGAAGAAGAAGAAGAAGAAGAAACAACATTTTCATGTTATAATTGGATTTGCATTATTATGAATGTGTATTTTTTATGTTAAACTGAATCTAGAGGTTAATAATAACTAACTAACTAAGTCAGATAAATGCAATATTTCTGAAATGTAGCAGCATTATGAAGCAGCATGAAAATACTCAAGTACATGTATCTTAAAAAGGTTTGATGCTGTGTATGCAGGACTTGTGTAAATGTATTTATAGAGAAATGCTAACATTAATTGAATGAATGGCATTGACACTTTCTCATGGATACTATAATGTATTGCTGTGTGTCAGAGTGTGTTAGCAGCAGAGGGCTGGCAGGTGCTTCTATGATTCACAGCAGAAAAAGCACAGCAGGTGTGATTAATGATGACTGGATCAGATTTAGTTTTGTAACTTCCTGACCTTGGTAGAGTGCATGATGGCTCAACAGTATGACTTCTCTCAACACTTGAATGGAAGTGAGTGATTGTTAATATTATCAGTTCCACCTTTGCTTTTTCCTGCTGAATGTCTGCTGGGGGGGAAAAAGTGTCCTCTCGTCCTACCTCTGCTGCTCCCAAACATTCTACAAGTTGTGATTCAGCACTTTTTCACTGCTGAAGTTGACAAGAAATTGGAAAAAAAAGAAATCTGGACACACTGCTGCACAAATCTACCAAGTTTCTTCATTCCCTCATTTTGCTTAGATCTCACCCACAGGGAGAGCAGCACCTATCACTGCAGACTCAAACACACTTAAAGGGAAATTGCACCAATTCATACATTATATGGCCTGCAGGTGGTCGAGTGGTTAAGAGCACATGCATATTTGTTCAAGTACAGTATTTAAGGACATTTTGTATGTACTTTACCCTACTTGAGTTTTTCCGTTTTCTCTTTCTCAACATTTAAGTGGAAAATATTCACTTTTTTTCATTTCAACATAATTTCTTTGACATTAGCTGGTACTTTGCTGACAACGATTTTCCATAGAAAACAAAGAAACATTGTTATGATTCAAACTACCTAACACTACATGGGTGAAATGAGTTCAACCCCAACTAGCTACAACAGCTAAATGCCACTGACTCATGAATTTTAGTTTCAGTAACTATATTCCAATAATGAAATATATTATTGGCTATACATGTGATACTTCACAGACATTCACAGGCTGATAATGTGTTTATACTTTTTAGATTTAGAATCCAGAACTTGTGCTTTTGTGGATACTAGTATTGCTACGTTCTTGGCACCAACAAAGATTTTAACTCCTTTCCTTGAAAGAGTTGTCATTATTTCTCAGTCAGTGAGCACTGACATGGCTCAGTTCTCTATTCATGATACTTTAGTTAAACAATTTTTTTAAATATTCAAGGTAGATTTAGATGCATATTGAGGATATAGTTGCTTAAAAAGTTAATGATATATCTAGTAGTCAGTTTTGACTTTGAATTTTCTTTACTTAGATTTTCAATGTTAAAGGCTGATTTATGCTTCGTCGTTGACCTCTCGAAGTTCTGTGTCAAGGGAATGCGTTGCTCTGCAATTCACCGCCATGGCGCTAGGGGGTGTGACTGTGTGTGTGTGTGTGTGTGGGGGGGGGGGTGGTTTCAGAGGACTCATATCCGTATCCTTGTTTATCTTCCGGTCACAGTAGCATGTAGCATTGCGCTATATGCTCTAATAACAGAAAACACATACCTTTTGTTCATTATTAATAATAATGGCGGTGTTGCAGGAAGAAAGACTGGAAAAAGCAACTGCCGGAGGAGCTGACGTTTTGAGTGGACCAATCACAGCCCTTGCGATCCATGTTGCTGTGATGCATAGTTAGGATTTTTTGGAGATGCACGTCAGGCTACGACGTAGGGGTCCGCATTAACACAGAGGGCTACACGTAGCTACACCGTTGACGTGACACAGAAGTATAAATCAAGTTTAAGTTGCACATGTGCAAATTGGTGAATTAGTGACTCCCCAGCCAGCATATCCATGTGGGCCCCATAAGAGTTAAATTTAGGCTGCAGATATGGGTCCCAATGGGTTTGTCTGCAGTTTCCAAGGTGGCCCACCTGTGTTTGCCAATATGAGGTCTAAGTGGAATCAGAATGGACCTTAAATGGGGCCTATTTAGCCAGCCCACATGGGCTTCACATGTCGGGCCCATGTTTCTGAAACAATACAGGGCCCATACAGTTTGCCCTGTTCATGCTCATGCCCACATAGCCAACTTACATCCCTAATGGATCTCATACAGTCAGCTCACGTGGGCTTCACATGTGGGGCCCATGTTACTGAAACCATGTGGGACCCAGTCCATTCTGTTTTCAAGAGTACCCAAACTTTCTGGAGCTGTAAAATCATTGCAGTTTGCAACACATACTGTATACATAACTTGATTTGGAACAGTATCAAATAAATTCCTCCCATGACATTTAGTTCCTCTGATATGGATGCACAGACACAGTTTTAGTTTATTCTATGTATAACTTTACAGGGACAAGCAAGGGTGAAGCTGCTATTCCTATTTGCAGTTAATCACTTGTCCTACATGTAAACTGAGGCAGAGCTTAAAATGTAATTTCAGTCTAGACTAAGAAATAGCTGGCTCTGTTAATTAAATAGCGATCATCATCTGATAAACAACAGTGTGCCAGCTGCTCCACCACAGAAATGATCTGCCTGTTTACAAAGCTCCTGTAGTTCTACACTGTGCTGCGGTGACTTTAACTTGCAAATCCATTTACACCTTCACTACTGAGGGTCAGAGATAAAATCAAAAGGGACGTGAAAAGGTAAATGGTAAGAGGAGAACAGAGCGAGACAGACAGAGAGAGAGAGAGAGAGGAGAGCAGTGGATAAGAGGGGGTGAGAGGCTAGGAAATGAGTGAGGGATGGGGGGGTTACAAGCACAGAGGAGCAGAGTGGGAGGGATGGAGGGCAAATAGAGAGAGATAGAGCTAATGAGAGATGAAAGAGAGTGAGAGAGACAGAGAGCCAGACAGTGGGAGAGATAATGATCAATAGAGAATGAGAGAATACAGAGAAACGATGACAGAAAGACAGTATCAGAGAAGGGGGGGGGCTATTATAATGCTACAAATACTCAACATTACTTCCTCTAGTGGCCTGGAGCTCTAGCACGTTAACTTAGAAATTGTTAATTAAGGTGATTAGTTTCACCAGTCTGATTTTACAGTTCAGAAACCAAAGCTAAGCTGCTATGAAAATCATTTAAAAATACCAATGGACCAACTGAGTGCATGTTTTTTTAATCATAGGATACTGAACTCATTTTTATTATCATATTGTCAAATGTTTTCCCATAAAATAACATTTCCTTATCCCTGTAAAGTCTGAACCATCAAATAATTGCCAGAAAAGTTTTGTCTTGTATCATATTTAATTAGGGATGTCCGATAATATCGGCCTTCTGATATCTTAGAACTGTATAGTGGAAATGAGCCCTGTTTCCACTGCAGGAGAGAGACACAACAGCTGAAAGGACTGAGTGAGAGGACTTCCTGTAAAGGTCCCGCCTCCAGAAATGGGGCTTATGTCAGTGGTTTGGAACTATTTCCAAGTGTTTATAGTAAATTTGCAATTTGCAATGACTGCAAAGCAGCATAATCAATATGGCAGTGCTTTTTTCCATAACTTAAGTTGAAATTGTTCTCTTATTTTGCACAGACAGTGTTTACATTTGGAAAGCCATGTTGCATTTATGTATGCATCCAGTGGAGCATCACAATACAATTAAGCATAATGTGTTAATTCCACAATAGGAGATATGTTATGTTGTTTTGGTGTAAAAAGCCTGCATATATGATATCGGTTGGACAATATCGGAATATCAGATATTGGCAGAAAAGTCAATATATGTTATATATATGTTTTATTAAACAAATAAAAACATATTGAAGTCAATTTTTAAGCCCTTTTAGTTCCTGTATAGAGCTCATATCAGCCACAACATGAAATGTAATAAAATGAACAGACTGACAGATAAATGAGCTTCTATACCTGCTGTATCTAATTTGATACCACAAAATAATCTACTAAATATTTACTAATTTAACATTGCATCAATCCAGTAACTATTCCTATTGAAATATCATTAACTATTTCAATAATTTCTTAGCTTTACTTTTTCAAAATCAGCAAAAATATCCAGGCATCAAAATTGTGGCTCACTGATTGATTACATTGTTAACATCCACCTTACCTCAAATAAAATGCCCCCTGGTGGTTTATCTGTGTACTACATGTATCTGATCATCAGGTTTTTACATAAATGATGTAGAGCTCTCTAAAACTGAACTGTTAAAGGGTTCAAACTTATGTTGTGTTTTGTTATTCATGTGACTTTACAGCCTTTTGTTGATTAAACAGTTCTCACATCTCACCTGCCTAGCTTACACTATATCATCTTTGCTGGAGCATTACAGTTTTTGCCCATTGCTTGAACACTATAGACCCATGCTTAGACTTAAGTAACACAACTTGAAGCTTTTGTTACCATACCTCAAAAACATGTACCCATACCTTAAACAAAAGCGCTGCTTTGCACTCTAGTTGCAATTCTGCAGCACACTTACTCCTTTATGCAACACACTTGGTCCTGCTACTACACTCTATTTCATACATAAGACACTTCGTTCAAAAATGAAATCTCAGGGTGCCATTTGGAAAACACATGTATCCAAAATACAAAACACATCGGGTTATTGCAACCACTCAAATACACACCTGAAGGCACTTACTTGCAAAACTGAACACCAATCAGCCAGCTACAAAAAGCCCTCAGTTTAGAAGAAGAGGAGGAGGAGGAGGAGGAGGAGGAGGAGGAGGACGACGACGACGACAGGGTCAAGGTCAAGGTCAAGGTCGAAGAGGCCATGCACTGACCCCTATTTCTGATGATATAAGAGCAACTTTGGTGGACCATGTCATCAACCATGGCCTGACTATGAGGGACGCTGGGCAGAGTCCACCCACATCTAAGCCGCTTCACAGTGGCATCTGTAATAAGAACATTCCGACTGGAAAACAGGTATGTCTTCACTTCTCTACCTTCTACTCTACTCATATGTATTTACAGTACTGTACTACAGTATATCACATTACCATATCACGTGTACAGGGTATTGCAGGTGCTAATGCTCCTTTTGTAGCCAAAGTGGTAGTTTTTGTGAAACATACCATGATTACTTATATTGAGATGTTTCAGTACAGTGGATGATACAGTATATACAGTAAAGTACTGTAAGAAAAAGAAGCAAACCGATGAATTTGTGGTTGTATTTCTCTAGAACGACTAGAAGACCTTCTGGGGGAGGACGCCAACGCCTGTTCACACAACAGCACGAACTTGCCATTGTGGACCTAGTGAGGGCAGACAATGCCATCCGTCTCCACCAGCTACGACAGAAAATACTTGCAGACAGGCAAGTGTTCAACAACATAAACCATGTGAGCATCACCACCATCAGATGCATCTTGGGAAAACACAACATCACCATGAAGCAGCTCAACAGGGTCCCATTTGAGAGGAACAGTGTCAGGGTCAAAGGACTTCGACGTGAATATGTACAGGTAAGTGTAACTGTCCTTTACATTTACAATACAGTATTGGTGAAATCCAGTAGCAGCTGAATATGTACCATATCAGTACCACATGGATCCATTCGGAGAGCTACACAGATACATGTGTGATGGGGTGGGGGTTCTGTATGTGTAGCACTGTAGTAATGTTTTTTTTTTTTTGTTACAGAGAATCTTGGCCATGGATGGAGCTGCACAGCCTCATGAATTCATTTTCATTGATGAAGCTGGATTCAACCTGAGCAAAACGAGACGACGGGGTCGTAATGTAATTGGCCAAAGGGCAATTGTGCACGTCCCGGGGCAGCGTGGGGGAAATATCACGTTGTGTTCTGCCATAAGCCTTCGAGGGCTTCTGCATCATCATGCAAAACTAAGTCCATACAATAGCCAACATATACTCACATTTCTACATGCTCTCCATAATATAGTTGTACAGAACAGACCAGATCAGCCCAGGTTTGTGGTGGTATGGGATAATATCAGTTTCCATCGGGCTGCTCTGGTCCAAGCCTGGTTCACCAACTACAATCAATTCGAAGTGGTATACTTGCCCCCTTACCCACCATTTTAAAACCCTATAGAGGAATTGTTTTCGACTTGGAGATGGCGTGTATATGACCGCCAACCACATGCCCGCATGCCTCTTCTGCAGGCAATGGAACAGGCCTGCGGCGACATTCAGGTGACGGTGGTTTCGACATGCAAGGGGTTATTTTCCCCGGTGGTTAGGGTTAGGGTAATGTACAGTGCTGCAATGTACAATATTGAGTAGGCCTATTTGCTTTTTTGGTTGTTTGAAAATGTGCCTCCTGAAAATGTGCCTTCTGAATAAACAGTGAAAATCAAAGACTGCAGTGTTTTATATAAGTAGACTAGTGTGTTCAATTTTGACAAAGGATTGTTAGGTTTTGATAGCAGAGTTTAAGTTTTGATAGTAGAGTTTCAATTTGACACAGATGTGAATGGTATATTTCCCAGTGTTGTGTCATGTTTACTTGTGTGTAGAGTTTTGGCACAATGAGCGAAGTTTTGCAAAATGTGTTAAAGCAACGGGCAAAAACTGTAATTACCACATTGTTATGAACTGACCTGATTGGTTAACCCTCGTTCTAGTGTCAGATATTAACCGAGGAAGATGTGACACCTTTTAAATAGTATAACACATCATTTGACACCTGTGATAGAGTTGTCCTCACTTTGAATTCTCATTTTTGTCACTTCTGTATCTATGTGTTTACTCTTCAGCATTTTTGGAATGTGGAGAGCATTTTGATGGTTGGTGGGAATCTACATGAGTTTGTATGGCCCAGATGAAAATGTGTTTAGTCTGTGGTGTCTATGATGAAAAATTAAAAAATTAAAAAAGGGAAGGCTATTGACAGTAAACATTGGTGAGTGGTGCTATTTCAGGCTTTTCTGTGATTCTGGATGCAAAAATCCCATTTATCTCTCGTGTTTTGTGCTATAAAAACACTCTAAAAGCAATAAGTTGTAATATTAGTTGTTTTCTGTGTTTCTACTGTTCACCATGCTCTCCATCACTAGAATGTGTATCATGTTTTCCATCACTTTAGCTTTCACTGTTACATCATCTTTTTGTAGTTTAGTGCACTCGATTGGAGAAACAGCACCACCAGTTGGTTACTTTGATATGCTGAACTATTTAACCCTTAAATATTCATATTCTACACCCTCACAGTATGTTCTGGGTCAATTTTGATCCGTCTATATCACATTTTGAACCACACATCAGTTTAGAAAGCATCAATAGTCGATCTGACTGATCAATAAATGTGTGATTAAATCTTGATTAATGTTTCAGAGAGCTAAATCATGTCTATAGTCAGTAATTTGTATATTTTCTATAGATATATCTACACCAAAAAAAAGTGCAAAAGAAAAAGCTAGAGGTATGTTTGCTTTGTTCTGGCACATCAGAATCATTAAAGGTTTGGCTGCTAGCACTCTTTGTTCATACAGTACATAAGATAACCACCTGGATTACTTGTGATGTAGAAGAAAGTGACTGAATGTGATGAATACAGGTTGGGGAAAGGGGAGATGTCTGGAGGTGAAGAGTTCTGAAAAAACGTAGTTCTGCAATATCTGTTCATGTATGAATAATTACTTTGCATTCTATTTTATATTGTATTTATAACACAGATACTTGTTCAACTGCTAAATTAAACCATTCATTTAAAAAAAAGCTCTATATGCTTACCAACATCAGACATCTCAGGCACAGAGGCTGAGAATGGTCCATCTGGGAAGGTTGGAGCGTTGTCATTGACATCCTGAACCTTGATGATGAACTCTGACTCTGCCTCTAGAGAGCGGTTTGTCCACCGGTCGATGGCCCTTGCGTGTAGAACATACTGGGCCTTCCTCTCACGGTCCAGGCTCTTGGACGCTTGGATGTCACCAGTTGTCTCGTCAATGACGAAGATAGAGCCGGCCCCCTCTCCAGACAGGATATAGCGCACGGAGCCGTCGCCCTTGTCAGATTTGGAGTGGAGCTGGAGACGTAAGAAGGAGGAAATGAATGAGGGGAGGGAGCGTTTAAGTGCCTGACAAGTATGTAATACAGAGTAATAGCCAAATGTCAGGATGAGTGGTCAGCTAATGGTGAGGACCACGCAATGAGAGACACAGCCATCCAATCAGGGAGCGAGACGCAGGACGATTGGAGGACTGGAGTGTGACAGGTTGTACAAAATGTTCAGTATCTGAAACAAGCGACTGTCACAGTAAATGGAAAAGGAAGAGTCTGACAGAACACGTTCGGCAACATGCAGTCTATCCTAAGCTGGATGTGTCACAGAGCAAATTAAGAATGAGGAGAGAGAGACTGCAGGTAGAGAGAGAGGGAGAGAGAGAGAAACTACCTGATAAATAGTCTTTCAGTGCTGTTGTACGGTATCTAAGTCTATCAAATATGCAGAGCAGAACTTCATGAAATGAGACACTACCAGGTTAATAACATAAATGGTGAATTATACCTCAAATGATCCTTGACAGTAACTCTCATTATATTAACAAACATAGCCTTTCTGACTCAATATGTTCTGCTGCTACTGATATTACTACTGCTGCTGTTTAATATTTCTCATAGTGCTCGAATCCTGACTTTTTCTTGTCTGTTCATTGCCACGGTTCCTCTGTTTGGATCATCTAGTACTAGTGAGAACACCATGACAACATAGTCATACTTTCTATCTGAAAATATCAAAACTCACAAGGATTTTCAACAAATACATGTGCAGAACAATGGCCCTAGTATTAATGTACATCTCAGGTGCTCCGTTCACAAATGGACAGCAGAGACACATTGCTGTTTACACTTGGTGACTACAGTACTTGTGTCCAGATTTCGTTGCTGCCTACATCACTTCCACAAGGAGGTTAAATCGCCCTGCTCACAGTTATTACATCAGTCAGACAAGCACCAGATGTTTTGTCTGATCTGAAGAGCTAAGAGCTATTAAAATGTTTCAAGAACTAACATACATGTATGAACTATTCCAGCTGTTCAGATTACTACAACCATTTACATCAGTGCTCCTCTCCTTTCTTTCAACCGTTTACCAAAAAAACAACCACCACATCTTGCATTGATGATGTATTTCCATGTATGTGCTGGTTCACGGACGCATCAGGACACATTAGTGTTTACGCTACAACATATATGTAGTCAGATTTGTCCCAAACCATCTCAGCAGGTGGTTTGAATGACCGGAACACAATGTGTCTCTGAGGTTTTTTAAACTTGTATTTAGCACCGTTCATTTGTGATCTTATCCCGCAATCACACGTGGACGATGAATGTTAATGCAAGGTGTAAACGGCTAATGCGACAAAAGCCTGTCTACCCAAACAAGTGTTTTGTGGAATTACGTCAGCATTAGAAAGAGAAGATAAATGGTTTGAAAGAGGAGAGAAGAAAGGTATCTATGTCAACCTGAAACAACCATCACTCACTAGAAGAGGTGGTCATTGTCACTACTTATCATTTTTAACCAAAACACAGTCTTTCTTCAAACTTTACCAAAAATCTAGTGACCAAAAAAAAAAAAGGAATCATCTTGACCACTTCCTGACTGTATGTGCACTACATGAATAGAACACATCTGGAAGTTAAAACAATCCAGTTAGAAATTACACCTCCTATAAAATGTGTTGTGCAAAACCATCAATTGTTTGAGCCTTTGTTCTTCATTCATGGGGTTATAGCAGTCTTAATCAGTTATAAAATGTTTTACATGGATATCAGGAATGTTAGGTATTCTGAGCTTCATTAATGTCAAACACGATATTGCCTAATAAACAAAACACAGAAATGTGATCACTCTGATTGAAGATTGTCGAGCTTTTTTGAGCCAATATTGCTTTTTCTCCCTCCAGATGAGGAGCAGCGCTCACACACACACCCTGTTGTGATGGCTACTCTGTCCCGCTTTCAGTCAGAGATAGAGAGAGAGAGAGAGAGAGAGAGAGACACTCCGGGAGCTGTGTTGTTGTTGGCAGGCTTCCAAAACTTGCAACAATGCATTCGCTGCACGTGCACATGCCTATTTTCAAGTCGCACACACGGTCAGTTATTAAAGGTAGAATATATAGAATGAGCAGAACAACGCTATCTAATGTCTTGAGATCGTAGTCGCAACAAACAAAAAGTAATTCCAGCAGTCGGGTTGCCAGGTCCGGTGCCAAGTGTGTCAGTCAATTAGCCAGCGTCATGTCAAGTGATGAATCATACAGGGTAACGACTAATTTCGAACAATTAATTTTACAACAGTATTTAACGTTAGCCAGTCTTCAACTGGAAGTCTTTCTTTGAGTGGTGTGTAATTGATTAGCTAGCTAGCTCCCAACTCAAAATGATGCTTGTTTCTGTAGCCTGATCGGCGTGAGCAGACCAGTCAGTAAACTACACGATAACCCATAATGCATTTCGTTCCTACTCAAGCTGAAATCAGCAGGCTGAAGCGGATTTTATTTTAGCTCTAACTCTGTAAATATACCACTTTATCCACATGTCTAACCTTTTTAGGCGAGAAAGTAGCCCTTTAGATCCACAATGTGACCCTAATTTGTTTATTTTGAAAACAGGAAGCGAACATACCCTCGCTGTAACTGACTTGAAACCACCGAGGTACATTACATTGTAACGCCAGTGGGAGTAGCAGTTAAACCTGGGGAGCGTACCTATGTTCCCCGGGTCCTATGTTCCCCGATCGCGGCTAACTCGGTTGTTAGCTCGGCGGCTAACTCATCTGCTAACTCGGTGGCTAACTCAGCTAACTGGCTAACTCTAGATGGGATCATCCCTATGTTCCCCGGTCACATGCAAAGCGGGGAACATAGGACCCGGGGAACATAGGGATGATCCCCTAATTATGTAGCAATACAGTCATACTGCACATCAAATTAAACAGGAGAAACTCCGCTACAAGCACGTCATTTTTACACACACCAAACACAACTCAAACACCAAGCATATTAATGATCAAATATCAAAATCCGAATAGCGTCAGAAAGTCAACCCACTCTCCACATTTCCATTGCTACCGTTTTGATACTTCATGGTACACAAACAAATAGCATCTCATATGAAAGCTAAGACCCTGGCGAGTTCAACAGTACCACTATTATTGCGCTAAAAACTCAGTGAACCAGCAGCATACAAAGGTAAACAACCACTTATTTACAGCGACTAACAGATATTCTGTCTTACCTTCGAAGTTTTGTGATGAAAAGTTGTACTTGAGAGCAAAAAACGCTGGTTTTAGTAAGTCCAACACGGCTCTGCTTGTTTACAACTCCATTTCACCCAGTGCCAGCCTACAGTAGCTGCGCCGACAGACAACCCTGGCAACCCGCAATTCCGGCCGCTAATTGGCTGGTACAATGTACACAGAACTGTCAGAACGTCATTGTCGAACCTGTCAAAACATTTTATAAATATTAATTCAGACAAATTTTTTTTTTTTTATGGAAAAGCAATACTTTCATTCTGTACCCCTCAAAACGCCCCGTGGCTGTATTATTTAAAAAAAATATAGCTTTTAATAAATATTCTACATATTCAACCTTTAATGTACTGGTACATCAGCTGTAGTTGTTGCTCCCGGTAACCGCGTTGTGTGTGTGTGTGTGAGAGAGCGAACAGCTGCACTGTGAGCGGAGTCTGATTCATGTCGTGGTAGCACTTTTTCCCGCTAGTTGCATATACTAGCTTTCTGGAGCATAAAGTGCAGAAGCAAGCACCTGCTCCAAAAGGCTTAACGTCTTTTCAGACTTCCTCTATCCACGCTGCCCATAGCCATTTATTTTTTAATCCTTTATCAACTAGGAGGGCATCTTCCCCAGGATTCATGAACTTGCTTTCCATCCTACTCTCCTTCAACGTGACGTAGCATAGGACTCAGTGGTTGAAACACATTTTTCCAAGACCCGCCCCGTTCTACTTCTGATTGGCTAATAATGCTAGTTTGAGATATATCATTGGCAGACGAACTCATAAATTCGAAAGTGATGGTGACAATATCAAGACGGTCTTTAAAAGAAATATAATACCAGAAATCCGACACGATGCCAGAATACCCTGTGATTGTTTTGCTGATTGCAATTGTTCTGTATCAACCAGTAAATAATCAATAAACCTTTGATGGTGAATCTGCTGCTGTATTTACATTTTAACACACGCATTGAAGTAGTATGGCTGTAAAAAGATTGACTGGGTTACTTTTACTGAAGGAAAAGTCACAAATGTGATAATTATGCACCAAAATCTCAATATACACATACTTTCTAGAAGACATGGTAGCATTATTTACTTAGTTTCAGGATGTACAGCACACTTCTGTTGACATTCATGTCGTCATACAATATTTTTGTTTTTATTACCAGTTGCTGTGTAACTTAATTTAACATTGTCTGTCAGTGAACATGATTTTTTTTGTTTTTGTAATGGTTTTAGAAGCCATTTAGAGAAAAATCATAGTCATGGTTTAAGGAAGCACAACACTGACAGCCTTCTAAAACCAGAATGTGTTAACCAAGGCACCAGTGTGTATGTAAACACACTGACTGGGACATTAATCTAGAAGGTAAATGTGTGTCAATAAAGCTAATTAACCATTCAATTTGATGAGACATGATCCCATTTGCAGCAGGAGATGATGTGGTGAAGCATTAGATCTATACACACGAAGTGAAATCATCTGCATGATTCTAATGACTGTTCAGACCTGCCACTGTTCGAGAAAAAAACACTCGCATTTCTATCTCAGAAGGAGTACCTCATTATAACTAGATGATCTCGTAATGATTTCCCATCATAATGAGGACACCTTCCTATAATCCTCTTATTAAATCCATAATGAAAAGGTTAGCTGTCACTGTTAGATACACAATGTTTCTACAACACAGCCTCGTTCACTCTGACCGCAGTGGCATTCACAAAGTTCAAGATTCAAGATTGAGGGATCCTTTATTACATTACCATTTACGTTGCATTCCATTATACGTAGTAAGTATAAGAGAGCTGAGTGCCTTCATTAAAAATACTACTTGAGAATTAGTACTAAAAATACAATACAATAGAGATTTCTGTGTGTGTGCGTGTGTGTCTGTGTGTGTGTGTGTGTCACAGACAGGCAACAGGCTGGTAGTGTCCATAATTCATAAGCCCGGTGGCCAAAAAAGTGTCTGGGAGCCTGCTGGTCTGGGCCTTGAGGCTGTGGTGCTAGTTGCCAGACGACAGCAGCTGAATCAGTCTGGTTGGGTCGACTGTGCTCTACAATAATACTGCAGGCCTTGCTAACACATCATCCATTGTAAATGTCCTAAATGAAGGGATAGGAAGTTCACATGCACTGATTCTCTGGCGATCACTCTCTACACTATGGTGCTTTGCAGTTGAGGGTAATGTACTTCCCATTCTAGTGATGCTTTCAGTTGTAACTCTGGAGTAGATCTATAGGATCTTGAGCTCCACGCCAAACTTTTTCAGCCACCTGAGGTAAAAAAGTTGTTGCTGTGCCTTTTTCACCACATGGCTGTGTGTGTGTGTGTGTGTGTGTGTGTGTGTGTGTGTGTGTGTGTGTGTGTGTGTGCTCATCCCAGATGAGGTTCTTGTGATGTGAACACCAAGGAGCTTGAGGCTGCTGACTTTCCTTACAGCTGATTCATTAAGTTATTGAACAGCTTGGTCGGTCATCTTTGTTCCTCTGCCAAACCTTCAATCTGAGATCTGATTCTCAATGCTGAACAAAACTTTGTGATAGAAATGTTCTTTTTGTACAACAAAACATTCTCTCTACCTTATAGTCTTTACATAGACATTACTGCTATAACTACATAGACATTACTGCTATAACATGGTTATACTGTACTGCCAGATATTCTATACAGCTCTGCATTTCTGTTCTATATTTCCATGCATGTGTTGTCTGCAAAAAAACAATGCAAACATGCACATTTCACTGTGGACATTAGAGAGATACTGTCATAATTAAAGATTTTGGTCTGTAAAATGTTGCACAAATAATACAATGTAAAGGTATAACATCACAGAGAATATTTTGCAGACAGAAAAGATGTAGACTGTAGCTCCAGCTAGTGACACATACCTGTCTTAAGGAACATGTAAGACAAACACACACACATATTATACTAATGCTATAGTATACTAATTATACTGAATTATAGTACATTTCTATATCTGTCAATTCAATTATTACCTGTCACATAAATTCAACACTGTAGCTGAAATGCTTTTTTCTTTCAGATAATAATAATTTACCAGGGAAACCACCTGAACCAATTGATTGAGATTACAAAGACAGGCAACAACATAAAGTTTCAGTCACCCAGAAAAACTATAATACACAGAACATAGTTTGTACCATTTAAAATTATCCAAAGATCTACCAAGGTTAGAGCTTTTAGTGTAATAAACAGTTGGTTAGTTTGTTCTTAGTAAGTAGTAGGTTTTGTCTTTCTTTCTAAGTGTGAAATGATGCGTGGACATATCATTCTTAAGTAGTACAGTTTCAGTATTTATCTATTTTGACAATCTTTCAATCTCAATTGTCTTACTTAAATTCAAATGATAGATTAAGAACAAATTTAATATCCAAAAGTTTAAATTCATATATGGACTAAATAAACAGTAATAGGCTTGACACTGAGCCTTGAACACCAATAGTCCTTCAACAAACCTTCAATAATCCTGGATAAAAGTGATTTATTAAATATGCTATTGCTATTCTTTTTGATTTAGCAGAGGCAGCAAAATGACTTGTTTATTCTTTTCCACCCAGATTCTTACTGCAGGGATTTCCTCAAGTCACCTTCCCAACCTTCATGATTCCAGCTCTCCCCAAAATCAGTCAGTGTTTCAAAAATGAAAAGATCATCAAATGCCTGGAGGAAAAAGACTCTGCTGTTTGTTTTTCATACAGTAAGTTACAGAATATTATTCAGGCCATCAGGAGGGAGCAGGTGAATATGCTAAAAAAACTTCATGCCTCCTCATTGTCTGCTTTCCAAAATATTGTTGGAGAGAACAAAGAGTCAAAAAGGAGGCAAATCTTGACACAGTCAGCAGCATGAAATGAAACAGAAAAAGAAACAAGCAACACGAAGCAACAAGCTGCAGAGAGTAAAAAAGAACAGAAATACACCGCCAGAGCTGCAACACAACACTCTGGTGTAAAGACAAAGAAAATCCATCTCCCTGGCATAAAATAAAACATTTAAAACAAAAAAAAGGGGAGACAGGAGCAGACAAAGACAAGAAGGGTGGAGGATAAAAATACAGAAGCATGGAAACAACAGTGTTTCTAAGCAGCAGCAGCAGCAGCAGCAGCAGCAGCGACTGACATTTTGAGGCTAAAGTATTTCCCCCTGTGCATGTCTCTCCAGCTAAGAACAAAGGCTTGTGAGGGTGTGAAATATGAATCAAAAAGAGCGTGGGCGGGCAGGAAGTAACGGTTATTAATTTAAACAGGTTAATTCCCTTCTGGTGGGATTTACAGGACATGCTCCACTAAGCTCCATCACTAACCATAAGAGCTAAGACACGATAAGGTGGTTTCACTCTGATTTGATATACTTTATCCAGTTTATGTAACATCAGTATGTGATTCTGCTGACAAAAAAACATTATGGATAATACAGTCTTTCTATGTGGAGGTCCACTTTATGTGGCTTTTCTTCTGATTTTGCCATAGCTTCACTTTAAAGAATTAAGCTTCTATCTGTGTGAATCTGCCTAAATTAGGGGTGGACTAGTAATGAATGGGACATATCGCATATGTACAAGTCTACACAGCTCTATATTTATATTCTAGGACTTTATTTACATTTAAAATCCCCATATTTACCTCATATTGGTCCTTAATGAAGCCCCTCAGATCATCCTATGTCTGAAACTTTTTGCCCTTTCTGATCGATTACTTTAAAATTGATCTGAACAAGTAACTAACATGATGCATTATGATGAGTTTACCTTATAAATTGTGACATATTGGTATTCTTTACATCAGTGGTTCTCAAACTTTTTCATTTTCAGGGACCCACAAATTGAAACAATTTAGACCTTGGACCCTTATTATAGGTAAGATTTTGTTCAAGGGTCCCGTATCTGATAAGATATTTGCTTTTAGACGTTTCATTACATGAAGTGTATGAAACCCGTAGTCATATATTTTGTCATTGTGTTACATATGGATGGAATTATATAAAATAAGTTCTCCTCAAGGACTCCTGGATAGAGTCCTGCAAAGGTCCTATTTTGTAAACCCTAACCCACACCAGCTGTGCATAAAACCAGCACCAACCCCAACCCTAAAATTACTCTACCCCATCAGATGCAAAAAAAAAGTCTATTTGAATTGCTGGCATATTATTGTGGATGTGTTACAAAAAATAAATGTTTTTAAGTTTGTAAAAACTACGTTTTAAATAATAGCCTAAGCATTGCACTTTAGTCCTGCGGTCCGCATGTGTTCCACCAAACCCAGACTGAT
Source organism: Scomber japonicus (assembly GCF_027409825.1). Classification (NCBI taxonomy): domain Eukaryota; kingdom Metazoa; phylum Chordata; class Actinopteri; order Scombriformes; family Scombridae; genus Scomber; species Scomber japonicus. The sequence continues at coordinate 4,445,650 of NC_070589.1, forward strand.
GCACACAGATTGGGAATCTGAAGGAATGGTTTAGAAATCCATGTGCATTGTTCAGTTTTGTGTCCTTTGTCTTTCTATATTGTATAACTGACTATTTTTTATATCTGTGAAGTCTTTATTTAATGGTTCAAAGGTTACACTTAAAAAAACTTATATGCTTAAAACTGTAGTACGACATTCGGCCACTAGGTGTCATACTATAGCACTCACATCTCAGACCAAAATAAATGTGTGTTGTTTACTCAATAAAGTTGGAAAAAGAAAAATAAGTAAGCCAACAGCTCATAAAACTCAGATCAAACTGTCAAACTAAGCAGTGCTGATTAAATATGGATCAAGATTCTGTTACTGCATCGCTTATTTCTTGCCACAAGTTAAGCTGTAATTTAAGAAAGTTTGTGACACAGCCGCGTACTAACATGCACATGCAGCCGGGAATGTGTCTTCATTCACTGCTCAGGTAGCCATCAGTCCACTATTGCTATTTTCACATTAAGAAAAAAGGATGTTTAAGTGAAATGAGCAGCTTTTTTTCCCAATTAAAAATGTATTGCGCAGTACAAGAAATAGGGTGAAGAAAGATAAGCCAGTTTATATAGTTTATATAAGTATAGTTTATCTGTATACCATCACTCTATTTTTCTGACCCAACATCGTCATCCACCTTAAAGAGTGCATTTCTATAAAGGCCACACACACACACACACACACACGCGCGCGCACGCACGCACGCACGCACACACACACACACACAGCACTCAGGGTCTGCAGACATTTTAAATATAAATGCATGATTTCACATATAATAAGTTTAACCTGCTGGTTTCAGAGGTTTTCTTTATGTGTGGGATTAGTCTTAAATTTATCTTTAAAACTGTTGGTATCACCTTTAAGAAAAGCCTGTGAGTCACAAGCCAAGACATGATGAATTGAGGTCTCATATGTTTAAAAGCTAAGTAAAGTGAGTTCAGGTAAGGTGACATTCCACTTCTTCCCTGTATGTGGAATTTAAGCCTAAAGCAGTCAGAGCCACAGTAAGCAGAAATGCAGGGATTCAGGCATGATGATGATTGTTGAATATACGGATATACGCAGCGCAACACTGGAGCTAATTTTGTCCGAACAACTCCAAATGACAACAAAGTTGTCTGGGCGAGTAAATGATCATATTTTATGCTAGAAATAAGGTCCAGGTTGTAAAAAACGGTAATTATCCTTTAAAGACCGTGTAAAGTGAATTCAGATATTTTCTTCCAAACACATTAAATAGGTCATAAATGTATTTCTAAAAAAGGTGTAAAAAGCATTTCAATCATTTAGATTTGAATTGTAGAGCTAGGCTGTATTGTGTTTCTGTGTTCAGGATTTAGTGGGCGGGTCTGAAAATCATAAACTCGCCCCTGCTGCTGTAGAGGTATAAATACATTCAGCACACACTACTACTACTACAGTCTACAGTTAGCCAGTTAGCTGAATGAGCTGCTGAGCTAGCAGCCGAGTTGGCCGCCGAGCTAGCCACCAAGCTAGCAGCTGAGTTAGTAGCAGAAAGCTCTCAGACGTAGCGTCCATGTTTCTGGTAGAGGTGGTGACTTTGATTGACAGGTGACACTTGGTAGGGGGGAGGGAGAAAGAGGCAGATTTTTACACAACTTTGAAGCCTAATTCCATATATCTGGCGATTTTTTTAATCATTTAAATTTGTAAGGGTGGTTAACAACACACTTTTCTGTGGTATGTCAGACTTATATTCGGCTATTAGGACATCTTGCAAAAATACAATCTCAATCTTCTTTCTTCTGTATCCATATCTTTAATGTTGTTTAGTTCTTTTAGTTTCCTCCTGGCCTGGAAGCAAAGGTTCTGTCTTTAAACTGCTTGGACATGCTTGAGTTTGGTCAAATGTCAAAAGTGTAAGTTGAACCAGTAATATATCTACTTTTGGATGCCTTTAACAAACACCATTTCCCATAATCCCTCAACTGTGACAGGTTAAAGGACCATCAGCTTGACAATATGAAGTCAGTCAAGTGACAATAACAGTGGATGCAGAGGACTGAAATGTGTAGAAGTATTTTAAGCAGCAAACAGGGCCAGACTGCTATTCTCTCCATTCAAAAAGAATATCTGATGTTTTGAACATGAAATTGTCTGGTCCCTGAATATATGATGACATCCATTTTTTTCATACATTTCCAGGAAAATATATTGCCCTGCATTCAAGCCAGTAGGGTTCTAATTCATCTTAGAATATTCAGGAATGTATTGAATCTTTTTAAAAAGACCCATGAAAGAACTCTCAGTGACAGGAGCAGTGGCTAGATACAGTGCAGGAATTTATTATTAAAGGGCCAGATGGAATTTGAAGTATTTACTTGTGGGTCTGAGTGTCATTTTAAAGTCAGTTTGAACATGACCACTGCATACATTTCTGATTATTCAAATGTACAGCATACAACAGATAGAACTAATAATAATTATTATGATTATGAAAATGTTAAGTCATTTCTTGATGGTGCTTTCAGTATTCTTGTTGTAGTTACAATTGTGATTTACAAATGTTTGTAAGGTTGCACACACACAGACACACAAAAGACAGAAAAAGGTGAATGCAAATCAGCAGAAATCCTTCCTTTGCTTCATGAACTGCAAATTGGTGTTCATGCCACTGACAATAAGATACATGACCAGGTAAAAATACCAGCTCACTACCAAAATCCTGTTTTTATGGTCTTATCACAGACATGCATGAGTGTGTGTAGCTCCTGTCATCTGAACAACATTCTTTATACTATCTGACGCACTCTTGCCGTATTTCACAGCGATGTAGACAGACTACCATGTATCTTCAAAATACAAAAAAATAAATAAAATACTCATAACTCATAACATCACATCACATCAACTTCACAGAATTTTTTTTTTTTCATTTTTTTTTAAACATGTCACCATAAGGTCAGATCATGCTGAACTGATCTATGTCCTTCATTTCTTTATAATACTTAGAATCAATCATTACAACAAGATGCCAGTTTAGAAAGAGATGGTTAGTTTGTCTGCAGATCTAACCTGAGTGACTTTACAACTATAGATCTCCATGATCAAATCAGTACAATACACAATGCATTGACAAAATTAAGAAATCCTCTGCTTAGCCGTGCTATGCTTTATGCTATGCTACCTTATTCTATGCCCAGTTCATTACCAGTCAATGTAAGCCTCCCCTTATGTAAGTCCATGAGGAGGTTTTTTGGCAGGTGACCAGGCTGGTAAGACGTGTGGCCCAGAAGCTGATAGGTGCAGGTCTGTGCAAACGCTGTGTTTCAGTCATACAGGGCGGAGGAACCACGGCACTAATTTTGTTCTCCTTACAGAAATAGCAGCTCAGTGCTAACTCTGCTTTGTGGCTCCTGTTTCTTGTGAAATCAGCTTGCAGGCTTTGTATTGTGGCTGATGGCTCTAAAAATAAACCTGAAAAGTCCTCACTGGCGGTGTCTCTGGGTTTGTTGACCTAGTGACATGATGAGTCACACTGACCAATGCTGATTCAAGTACGGTCCATATGGTGGAGTTAAGGTCTAAGTGTGAAAAACTGAGGGTTCTATTCTAGTGGTAGAACTAAATTATCCAGCACCTTTTCCTAACCATAGCTTCACCTTTTCCAGTTGACCTTAAAGTTTATTAAAAATAATGATATTCCCCTCCAAAATATAAATCCCTCTTTTATTGATAATTACCATCACATCATCTGCATATGCTGACATTTTAACAGCTGAATCACAACCTGGAAAACAAACCTGAGAGTTCCCTCCTGAATTTGTGAAGAAGAAACTTAATGGTGATAGAATACAACATCCTAGCAAGAGAGCATCCCTGACATAACCACCTCTGTACATTAAAAGGTGTAGCCAAACCAACATTCATTTTAGTATACTTGCAATATCATGGTACAGTGTCTGGATCGAAAAAGCCTTTTCCTGGTCTATGTAGACTACTATCTATACCCAATGAGTCAGAGATCATACCAAATCAGACTGACTTATTTTCCTGCGGGGCATACAGTAAGTCTGGTTAACATGGATGACCTCACCCATCACCTCTCTAAATCTAGAGGCAACAACTTGAGAGACGACTTTGTAGTCCTCACACAGAAGAGATACAGATCTCCAGTTCTTCAGATCTTGTATATTTCCCTTTTTTCAGTAGCAGGGTGATAACCACCATCCTACAGCTCATCCTTTATACAAACTGTCACAAAACACCTCTGATAAGTCTCACCAACCACTGATCAAAAAGATTTATACAACTCAACAAGCAGACCATCAGTGCCAGGTTCTTTTTCCAATTCCCAGGCTCATTAGAACAGTATGCATTTCTTTCAAAGACACTTCTGCATCCAACACTGTATTGGTGTCAGCATACACATGAGGTAGTCCAGCAAAAAATATCCAGCCAACTCTAAATCCTCCAGATATTCCCTTTTAAAGAGCTCTTCGTTGAGGAAGGTGGTACAGTATGTCTCTGAATCTCAACAGTTTCCATTAGTGTGGATCTATTTTCAGAACATGAAGAGTAGTGATCTTTCTCTTACCATTCTTTCACCCCAAACTGAAGAAAAACTGTATTCATTAATCTTAAGTGGGCCAGTACTCCAAGTACTGTAATGCCCAACAGGTTGGGTAAGGCAGTATGTCTAGATATATGCTTCAATATGCCTTTGATTTCCTGTAGAATCCACTAGACTAAAACACAATAGTAAAATGCCAAATGTGATGTCTAACTTACCATTTTGAAAGATCACTTAATGTTTTAAAATGAGCAGTGATGCTGGTCAGACAATAAAATTGATCAAGTTTGACCAATGATAACAAATTGTCTTTGGAGTGACACCAGTTGTACTTTCTGTCATTTCTGTCAAACGTCTCCAAACTTTTAACTCATAAGTGTCAGTTAGACTCTTGAGAAAATACCTTCAGCACAATTATGATAACATCACACAAAACATGCTGTCATTGCTCAAAAGTGAAGCACAGACATTTACAAAAATCATTTTCACATCACTTTTAAAGCATGACCAGGGACCAACTATGCCAGTGTTACACAATTTATGACTCAAAATGACTTCTCTAGGCCATTCCTTCTTGCAGTCACTTTCATTTTCTGCGTTGCTGTAAGTTTCTTGTACAAAAAAAAAAGATTTTATTGCAATCAGTTTGAAGCTCTTTACACATAACTTCTTGCTCCATTAAAATGTAAAGGTCCTATTTTTAAATCACTCATGAAAAAGAAATTACTAGCCACTAAAAAAACCCACACATACTGGTATGTGGAGAAGCATTTCTGACTTAATCATCATCCTCAGTTAGTTGAGCTCATACTTGTCACAAATTTCTAGAGGCAATGAATCTGGTTCACCCTCTCCCTTCCTCAGGCCTGCCACAGACCTCATAAAAACTCTCAAATCAGGGGAAACTTGCCACTTTTAACTGGCTTTTCCCATTTAGTGTCCACTTTATTTTCTCAAAGAGATAAAAATTTGTCTCATCTTCTTTTAATGGTGTCCACTCATTTTCCTGATCATGTGACAAATCCTCCGTCTCAGCACCGCTCTGTTCTTTGTCAAGATTTTTTTTTTCTTTTGCTAGATTTATTTGGTGGATGTTTTTCAGCCACTAGCACACCATTAACTACACTTTCAGCACTCTTGACTGCAGCTGTCTTTTTTTCTCTCTCTCTGCCAAAAATGAGGCTGAAGAGTTTGAGTGGTGGAATTGAAAGTTTTTATTTGCAAAGAATAATTAACATGCATCCATATTCAGAGTCAAAGTCTCACATGTCAGTACACAATTTACAGGTGCTTCTTCTTTTTATGTCATTCCCCTACTTGTGAACGCCAGATCATTATCGCTATCACACCTCAGGCCACAGAGACTGATTTTAGTTTCCTGTGTTTCCAGCTCCTCACCCTAAATGGATGCCTTACCTTTAATTTAGGGCTTCGCTTTCCTGTGTGCCTAGCGCCTCTTTGCATCAACTATCCTGTTTTTAATACTTTACCCAGAATTACCTTACAACACCATATAATCTCCCCACTGTATAATAACAACCAACCACTGCAAGTGAGGGAGAAAACCCAGTCAAGTCATAGTCAATTAACCCTTACATACTGCTCAGGTCAAATTTGACCTGTTTGTTTACCCTGAAATTTGATGACTTTTCCTAAAGTGGCCCAAAATGCACAAACATGAGGCTCAACTGAATGAAGCCATTAAGGCTGTTCTGGGTCAAATGATCTCTGTATCTATTGCCATGTGTTTTAGTGAAATGAATAGTTAATAGTTTTAATAATTCTTTTTATGATGTAGCAGTGAAGACTGATGGCTCTAATGGTTCTACAATAAACCCCACACTTCCATAAAAAATAGGACATGATATTGTGTGATAGTAGATGTTTGATATTGTAAAAGCTAAAAAATACACTCTCTGCTCTCTGAAACATGAATCAAGGTTTAATCACATTTATTGATCAGTCAGATCAACTATTGATGCTTTCTAAACACATCTGTGCTTCAACATTCATGTATAGACACTTATTATAAGGAGATTCTTAAACTGGGTGAAATATGACCCAGAACACACTCAAAATATCAAAATTACTGCTTGAGAACATGTGAAAAAAATATTCAAAAAAATATTGCTCTCTACTATTTCAATCTACATAAAAAAATATAAGCAAAGGATATACATCAAAACAAACAATAAAAAAGTAAGACATATAACCTTCTTTTTTTACTTTATCCCCTTGGTCTCAGGGCAGGACCAAACCAAATGTTCCCATTACCGAAACATTTTTATCGTTTCAGAAGTCACCAAAATAAAAAAAACAACAACAAACTAACTGAAGCATCCAACAGCACTTCAAACAACCTTCTCAACTTTGGCCTCATCATCCAGAAAAATCACACTAACGCTGTTCATGCGAGAAGCAGATTTCACACTTTCAAACCTTACAACCCCTCCTCCACTCAAGTGCCGTCACGCTGGATTACTTTAACCACATGCCAGCGTGTGAGCTTCTACAGATACAGATGACCACTGACACAACCAACACAATACTCTGACTGCCAACCTCACCACCAAACACATACAAGACTTCAATACGCATACAGGGAACAAGCACTGTGGACTCACTCCATGCTCACACGTGCTGAGTATTTGAGAGAGAGAGAGAGAGAGAGAGAGAGAGAGAGAGAGAGAGAGAGAGAGAGAGAGAGAGAGAGAGAGAGAGGTCCCAGCTGTGAATATGTATTTCTGTGTGTATGAGGAGCTAAATGAATCATACATCAAACAGATATCAGTCTTCACCAGCTTGTCAGACAGAGAGTGTCAGACTGACGGTGCCATGTTTGGTTTCAGCACCACGCTCACCAAGAAACCTGAGTGCACACAGAGTCACGCCTGAGAACACATGGCGCCTGTATGCACACACACACACACACACACATGGCTGGCAAGACATCAAGCACACACAAACAGACAGACACACACAAACACATACACTCACTGCAGCTCTCCTTAATTCTTGGCAGCCAGTGTATTCCCTAAACAGGGCACGATTAGTTAACTGATCTCTCCAGCACATGAGCACACACAGAATAACGCCTGAGAACACATACAGTACATACACACATCTACACACACACACACACACACACACACACACACACACAGTATATAGGCAGGAGAGAGCATCTTCTGATATCTTGCACTCTGTCTCTCACTCAGAATAATGGCATAAAGCCAATGCTGAGTTTACAATACACATGCAAATATAGTATGCACTCTCACACACTGTGCACACATGAGGCTTATATTCATTTTAATCAAAGTCAAGTTTTTCTCCCTTGACAAATGGATAAAATTATGCACATGAATATTCAAGTGCAAGGTTATCAGTGGTAATCAATGATTTACTTTACAGGCTCTACAGTGATGCTGCTGTTTCAATCAGCTGTTTTCTTTGTTCTTGTATTCCTCACCAACCTGCTTTTAAAGGGGAAATACATCTCATTTACACATCAGATCAATCACAGTGTTGTTTGTCCTTCTGTGGTTCTTGCATGAGCTTTATGTCTGAGAAAAATAATCCTGATGATGTCATCTCATTTATAATAGTATGTGTTGTAAGTGACTAGTAGTATGCAGCACTGAGTTCAATAAAAAGTGTACTTTGCAAAAGGATGAGATGAGAGTTGCATTAAGGGGAATGTAGTATCCAGGGATTGAAGGGCCTCAGACTAAAAACACATCCGAAAAATCTCAATACACATAGAAAAAGAGCTAAAATGTTGACCTCACTCTAAAAATTGGACAAAAAACAATGCATTTATATCACTGTTGGATACTGGAGAAATCAGCTTTGAAAATGTTTGTGCATGCTTTATAAAAGCTCAAATGGTTTGTCCATTTGAAATTGGCACATTCACTCAGTAAGGTCTATTAGATCCTCCATGATATACTCTATTAGAGACGGTATCATTTCATCACACTACATTTGGACATCAGTGGAATGATCTATCTGATGATATCTGATGTTATTTAAAACTAAATATAAGTTTTGTATTTTCTATGTGTCCTGTGTGTTTTTTGCGTTATACTGTTGCTATTGCGCTTTTATGTTTTAATATTGACTTGCTGAATGGACTGCAGATGAGAATGAGCTATAACTCTCGTACAGTACATCAAATGATAACATTTATTATATAATAGTTTAACATTGTACATGGTCCAAATAAACACATTACTACTACGACTAAAAGGCAGCACACATCTGTAATAAAGGATGCTATCAAAACACCTGCACCCTTTGTTCTCACTGACTTGATATGTTGATTGATGTGCATCAGTGTGTCAGGATGTTCCACTGTCCTATTTTACATGAACATTTTCCACAAAATCAGTTGATTTTATAACATTTGTGAACAGGATAGAAACATTCCAGCTGCTGTATGCTGTAAATGGTAAATGGACTGTACTTCTATAGAGCTTTTCTAGTCATTATGAACACTCAAAGTGCTTTTACACTACATCGCATTCACCCATTCATACACATTCATACACTGATGGCCACGCAGGGTGCCAATCTGCTTATCAGAGGGAAACTAGCCATTCATACACCATTGGCACAGCAACGGGAGCAATTTGAGGTTAAGGACACATCGACATATGGACTGGAGGAGCCGGGAATCGAACCGCCAATCTTCTGATTGTTGGACTACCGCTCTACCTGCTGAGACACAGCCGGTGTGCTGCAACTAAATGTGGTAATTAGCTACATTTACTGTGTTACTTTTTTATTATTATAAATCAACTGTAATAACTCCACTAAACATGTACCTCACCTGTGGTTGAAATAATGTCATATCCACACCATATAGTGTTGTGAAAATTGTCTGAACACTCACCACAAATATGAATTAACACACAAGCACTGCTGGCTTGAAGATGAAACAATTATTATTGAAAAATTAGCTGACGTCATACATACAGAATGACATCAGCTCATCTCAATGAGCAAAGAGTATGCCCAAACTCTTATAGTTTCTAAGAGAACAAACACAAATTCTTCTGTGATTGGTCAAACATATAAGTCTATAATATTTGACCCAATAGAGGATGACCACAGAGCAGAACATATATGTGTATGCACATCTCATTCAGCCCCAAAACAAGAGCATCCTGTCATAAATCATTTCTTGGCACCTAACAATGGTTACCCTACACATTCTACCTTATTTGGACACCAGCCAAGTTAAAATCAATTCATTGATATTAATACAACGTATTATACATGTAGGAAAATGGTTACAGAAAACATGTGAAAAGGCTGATGACTATGCAGTACTGAATAGTGGAGATAAAGCCTTAAACTGTTTCTCACTCGCTAATTTTTCCTGATTTTCTGAGCCTGCAAAAAGGGCTACTCCATGATGTATTGGTTAGGTCACTCGGGTAGCCCTACTATATAAGACAGAGAGTCCGCTCTTCTCAGTGGTTAACCTGCCTAGTGGCCAGTTATTGTTACTACATCTAACACTACTACCAATATAGTCTACAGTTAACCAGTTAGCTGAGTTAGCCGCTAAGTTAGCAGCAGAAAGCTCTCAGACCTAGCGTCCATGTTTCTGGTAGAGGTGGTGACTTTGATTGACAGGTGACACTTAGTAGGGGGCGGGGGTTCAGCGAACTCGGTGGGCACTCCCACAGCGTTTGGGAGCAGAGAAAGAGGCTGATTTTTACACAACTTTGAAGCTTAATTTCATATATTTGGTGATTTTTTTAATCATTCAAATTTGGCAGGGTGGTTAACAACACACTTTTCTGTGGTATGTCAAACTCAGAACACATATTTATTCTTACTTTACACAGACTTTAAGGGAAGAGCAATAGACCCTTTAATTATAACAACACACATTCCACAAGACACACAGTGATGAGGCATCTTAGATTCAAATGATCAAACCAATCTTGGATTATTAATCACTTTTACAACAGCATGAAAGCAAACAGTAATGTAAGGTATGTGTACTCAACAAAGTCACACACTTGAGTACAGTTTTTGGCTACTCTACCCTCCTCTGGCTACAACTGACTCATCAAATCAATTTTAAAGTCTCCTGACTTTAAGGTAGTGCAAAAGTAAATTGCTGAACCTCTATCATTTTTAAAAGACCTTGCTCAAGGGAACAGCAAGGTGATTTTGCTTGATTAAGCATATCTACTATAAATGTTACTGTACTGTAAACATAGGTACTTTACACCACAGATTACCATTTTACATAATAGCTGCTGTGTTTTGTAAATATGTATGCAATTTACCATTCTAAACAGCCATTAGCTTCCATTCATTCATTCATTACTGTGCAACATTAACATAACATTGACAAATGAACATTGACTCACACAGATTACAAAACTCAAGCAAGTTTCATGAGTTCTATAATTATTTCTGTTCATAAACGCATGAATGAATGGAAACCAATGGCAGATTGCTACAGAGGACAATAGATCCAAAAATTAGCATGCATGTGCCCAATTTAATGAACAGAAATTTCTAATGACAGACACACTGTCCTCTGTGTCTGCAGGCTATGTATTAAGTGTGCCAAAGGTATTAAAAAAAGATGGAAAGATTTGTGTTTCCACGGTGACACATCAGATAATAATGGATGTTCTTTGTGCTACATTGTTTTGTATATAAATGACTTGGCAGCCATCATCCTGCAGGACTGAGGCTCAGTCAGCCATAACATGAGCCTGTTGATGTGGTCGTACACACACACACACACACACACACACACACACACACACACACACACACACACACACACACACACCTCTCATCACCTTTCATCTGCTTAACTTGTACTCCTTCACAAACTTTGTTGCAGTGTTTGTAGTGGTGAATATGTTTCTTCAAAGTTATGTTTAACCTTCCTGTTGTCCTAGAGTCAAGTAACGAAGGGAGAAAGAAGGAAGGAGAGGAGAGAGGAAGGAAGGGAGGAAGGAAGGAAGAAGGAAGGAAGAAAATGAGGGAGGAATGAAGGGAGGAAAGGAAAGAAGGAAGGGAGGAAGGAAGGAAAGGAAGGACAGAGGAAAGAAGGAAGGAGGGAAGGGGGGGAGAAAGGAAAAGAGGAAGGGAGAAAGGAAAGGAAGGAAGGAAGAAGGAAGTAAAGGAGGGAGGGAAAGAAGGAAGAGAGGAAGGAAAGAAGGAAGGAGGGAGGAAAAGAGAAACGGAGGATGGAAGGGAGGAAGGTAGGGGGAGGAAAGAAAGAAAGAAGGAGAGAGGGAGGAAGGAAAGGAAGGAAGGAGGGAAGAGAGAGAAAGGAAAAATAGAGAGAAGGAGGGAGGGAGGAAGGAAATGAAGGAAGGACGGAAGAGAGAGAAATGAAAGAAAGAGAGAAGGAGGGAGGGAGGGAGGACAGACGGGGTCAAGTTGAGCGAGCAGAACGACAGGAAGGTTAAATATAAAACGTATGGCCTAGACCTAAACGCTCTATATGTAATGTACCTTGACATGACTTCTGTTGTGATGTGGTGCTATATATGAATAAAGATTGATTGATTCATGCTGGGTTTTTTAAAACATGAGATTCAGTAGCAAACTGTAATGAATCCCAGGGAGAAGCTGAGGATCAGTTACTTCCCACATTTCTAAATAAAAGCTGAAAAGAAGTGATTTGAATCTGAATTTGGCCAAACACAAATAACAGGTTTTACAAATATTGATTTGTTTTGCACTTTTTGGGAAGAAATATAAATGAAATGTCTCATAGCTGATTTTCCTCATGCAACAATATGGGATATTTTCAGAATACAAGGAACGCTGTGGTAAATCTTTCAGCAAAATTGCACATATTTTGGTTAACTACAAAGTGTGTATGCATTTCCTGGGACTGAGTGGCTGTGTGGAGCTAACACAAACTCACAAACTCAGTGTGACATGTTTTCCTGGTCTCTGTTGTGAAAACAGTAGTGCAGAGCAAAATATGTTTTGTTCTGCTATTTTGTTAATTATAGCTCATGGTGATGTGGGAGAAGCTTGCACCTGTTTTTAAGATATAACTATCAGTAATGAGTGAATCCTTGAAGCTGTCCTCTTTTCAAAACAGTAACGTTATATGCACGTGTGTATGTGTGTGTGTGTGTGTGTGTGTGTGTGTGTTTGTCTGTGCGTGTGTGTGTGTATTTGTCTGTGCATGTGCATGTGTGTGTGTGTGTGTGTAAACAGTACCATTAAATGTTAGTCTATGCAATTCATATATATACAATGTTCACATAGGCATTTATTAGCTTAGAGTTTATTGGTTTGAGTGTGCGTTGATTGAATGTTAGTTTATTTTCAATGATTTTTATGATGATATGTGTTTATTGTTGAGATTATTAAAACCATAAAGCAATACTGCATTTATGTGTTCATAATTACCATAAAATGTTGATGAGGAACACTAACTTTAACACTTTAATATTCTGAAATTAGAAGTGTAATAAAAACACTTTATTTCCACTTTGATTTGAATACAACTGGAAATAATTTTGCTGCCTAAACAAATACAGATCCAACTGCAAATACTGGGCTCACTGCACAATACATATGCACTTCTATTCAGTGATATTTAAAGGATGGGTTCACAAATTTTCAAGCAAAAATGAATTCTGAAAGTGTTTTTTTCTTGCTATAATCATTCCTCCTGTTCATACTGACCATTAAAAGATCTCTTCATAATGTACTTATAATGAAGAAGGAAGTGATGGAGGACTAAATCTACAGTCCTATGTGTGGCAGCATGGTGGCTCAGTGGTTAGTGCTGCTGCCTCACCATGTTTTCTGTGTGAGGTTTGCATGTTTTCCCCTTGTTTACATGGGTTTCCTACCACCATGAAAGACATGGATGTTGACCAAGGCACTGGCTAAAGAACAGGGTTTGGCCCTCATGCACTGCACTGTGAAAGCCAATTGCTCCTTTATTTGTGTATAGGATGGGTCAAATGACTAGGATCAGTTTCCCAACAGGGATCAATGAAGTAATTATTCCTCCTCTATGCATAAACTAATATGAAGCTTCAGCGTCCAAATGAGTCAAATCAAGTCTTCAACGTTACAGTCTTACTTGCAACTATACTTCCACCACAGCTCAACAGCTGTAAATGTGTCAGATATCCATTTGATTTGACTGACTCAGACTGCTGAAGACTCATATAAGCTGCTGTTTTGCACAAAATTACTTTGAAGAAGATCTTTTAACAGTCAGCATGAACAAGAGGAATGATTACAGAGAGGAAAACATTTTTCACTGTCCATATGAACACCTGACTGTTGTTTTTAAGACACATTTGAAAAAATTGTGAACCTGTCCTTTAATACTTCTACTCCACTACATTTCTGAAACATTGTACTCTTCACTCCACTACATTCATTAAACAGCTATAGTTACCTTTCAGATTAAACTTTTACATGTTAAGTTGTTCAAATGAGATTTACCTTGACAGCACTGATTAAAATGACTATAAATGTATGATAATATACATGTATATACACACACACACACATATATATATATATAATACCTTGACTGCTACCATTTTGCACAATGAATAGTTTCAGGCTACTTTTGTGATGGGTGAAAGGATGAACCCTTTCACTTATTGACTCCATGAGCTTTCTACATGCACTATGGTCTCATGAACCAACAAGACAGATAGTTTGGCTTTTGAATATGGCCCAATTTCAGTCTTATCCAATACCCCAGTGTTTCTTTAAATCCATTAAGTCTAAAAGTTGACTGTGGCCAGTTTCAAGCTGTGAGGGACAGCACTCATCTTCCAAGCTGTGACATATTAAGACCAAGCTAATAACAGAATGACTCAAAATGACTCCAGCTCCTCAATTGTGCCACAGACATTAAATCAGATCTGCTCAGAGCCCTGGAGATTACTAACGAGGTGGACACTTTTGCCAAAAATAAAAAAATAAATACAAAAATAAGTAAGACAATCCACTCTGTTACTGTGGGTTTATATGGTTTTAATGAGAACTGCAACAATTTGTCATGCTCTGTGATCAGCCACTCTGCTGAGTTAGTTAGGCGGTTTGGCGTTTCAGTGTTTGACAGTGATGAGAGCTGCCAGTGAGTCGTAATTCAGACTTGAAAGATGAGACAGACTAATGGCTGTGGATGCAAAGTGTGTCACTTAGTAATTTTACAGAGAGAAAAAAGGCATGTAAGCTAGAGCTCTAAGTTGTCTTTCAATATGCGACTTATCTTAAAAGGTTGTGGAAAAGTGATGTGAGTGACCCATACAAATTTACCACTGAAATGAAATTCATTTTGAATACATATTACTGCTATTCAGCAGGCTGGGCTCCATTTAAATGCTGGAAATGCTCACAGAAAAAGCCATTTGGATGTTGGTGTGTGACTAGAATGTCACATGTACTGACCTGAGTCTGAGTCTGATATTACCATAACTATTTCATACTTTTTGAGAATTTGAAGGACATTTGTCACTGTCCTCCCAAGAAAAATGATAGGATCAGTCAATAACACAAATGACAACAACCATATATATATGTGAAAGATTTTGGCAGCTTCAGTAATTATGAAGGGAAGTCAGGTGACATTATTGTAGAGCAGAGTCCATGTACGAAGGAGGTTGGGTCAATGGATGGTCGATTCAACAAAAAACATTTGTACTGTTCACTTCCTGTTTCCAAAATTGTCTTTTTTAAACCATGAACCACTGTGACGTCACCAGACCTTTAAATGTGGTTGGTATTATAACCATGATTACAAAGGTCTCCTAACATTCAAAGATAAGGATGCTGATTTTCTATGTTTTCTTATTGTCAACAAATCTCCAATGCAGAGCCAAATTAACAATAAACTCATCATACTCATGTGTATTGTATGTGTATCAAAAGCCATAGACCTCTATTGTTGTCCAAAAACTAGTAAAAACAAGCCACACTATTAGATTGGGTGACATGACCATGAAGACTTTGGGTAGGATCCCCATTTCAGTCTCCACAGAGTAGTTCCATGTACTGTAAGGCAGACACCGCTGAGCATGTTGTTTTTTTCTTGTTATGACACATATCACAACCTCTTCATTTCGTGCTCACGTTCTCTACAGTGTTCAACACAGTACAAAGTCAAGATGTATTTGAGATTGTATTTTCGGAAGATGTCCCAATAGCCGACCAAGGTAAACTTAACATTTGAGAATCTGCCACTCTCACCTGCTTTGCTGTAAAGGTACAGTCACATAGGTATATTAATTATGTTATTTATAGATACTGATCAGAGCAATCACAAACTGTATAGATTGTATGAGAACAATGCTACAGTTTGTAGTCTGCCATCGACGCCTGGACATCGTACCAGTACAAGACCACAAGCCTGGATTTGTCAATGGGACTGGATACAGTAGAAGTGAAAGTGACACATGGAGTCAATGTTTGTAAGTTGGACGTGATGTGAGCGAAGCGTAACCCCTGTGTTCCACCCATTCTCCATCACTTGACCTCCACATTCACCTGCACACATGTTCCTACTTCCAACAGAATACTGTATAAACAGGCCCATTTCCATGCATTCCCTGCCAGATTGTCTATTGTGCTTATTCCTTGGAGTTCCAGCCTCTTTCTCTGCCTGCATGCAGTCTGCTTGTTATGATCCTATGAGGGATTTTCACTCACTCCCTCACCAATTTTTATTCATTCAGCTCAGTTTAAATGTAAAAGGTGTTCATGGAAACTCCCTTTAGTTATTTCAATACATTTGCTTTATTTAGCATGTTTTTATCTAAGTGTTTGTTTTATTGTTTTAGTCAAGGTTCTTCCTACTGGAGGACGGTGCTCTCATGAACATGTGCACATGAATGCCTCTTTCTCCACCAGGTGTTGGCAATATGGATGTGGGACTGTGGGAGGGTTATGTTTTATATTTGGTTTTCCTACCAGGCTTGGAATATTGTAGAGCTGTTGTTCATTTTTAATCATCAGTGGCCAAGTTCATGTATCATCATTTTAATAGTTTTAATTGTCTGTTTAATTTAGCTCTAGATACTAGGTGGTATGACCATGCAATATTTAAAGCTATTGTTCACTTCTTTTATCTGTGTGCTGGAAGATCCCTCTCTGTGTTAGTGTATTCTTTTTGTGTTCATAGCAATTGTGCTATACATATATATATACTGAAACTGACAAAAAGGCAGAGCTCCTGCTGATTCCTGGACTTTAGTGCTCATCGCTGGTCCTCCAAACCTCACAGAACAGCTTGCCAACATCCTGATCAACAGGGTTTGAAAAACATACGCTACAGACCCCCTGCCTGCCTTTGAACTCCTGCTCTCCAACCTGATCCCCTTTTGGGCAAGTTTGCTTGATCTCTCCTGCTTGTCTGGATTGTTGCTGACTTTGAGCAAACCTTTCTATTTTACTTGCCTGGTCTGAGTTACTGTATGTACTTCTGGGTCAAACCAGCTTTTGCTGAGCCATTGCACACAATCCCTAAAATTAAATCATTCGCTCCATGAATGATTTCATATTTCCTCTCTTTGCTCTTTCAAACAAGTCTAACTCGTTTTTTTATAACCTGTCAGACCATCATGTTGATTTTCGTACCATGTTCACAGACCTCCCAAACCAACTAGGTGATTACAATATCATTCTTTCTAATATCTAATAAACTATAAAAATAAGACCAGAATTACACACTTTCATGTAAAAGTTGAAGACTTTGATCCTTTTTAAGACTTCATTATCATCAGTAATAATGATGGACAGCAGACCAACCTAACCAATAACCTGCAATAAGTTACTAAAGTGTACTAGTGCCTGTCACGGTGGTCTCATCCATCAACGACTGCTCTCTGTAGGTTTTCATTGGCTTTTTTTTCTCCATCACCTTCCAATCAGAGATGCATTGTTGTTCTGCAAGCACTGTGTCCACATCTGATAACTTTGGCTTTCTGCCAGGCAATCTTTTATGACAGTTAATCTTTTTTCTCTTCTATATTTTTTTGTGCAATCTATCATCTTCTTGCTACCTAAAGAAGGATGAGTTGAGTAAAGAAATGAAGGAATAAAAGGAAATAAGTGATGGATATACTATATAGTGTACATAAACACACTAATGCACATAAATATATGAATGAATTCATGTGAGGACAGCAGTTCTTCCAAATAACAGAGCTGCGATTGGTGTGATTTGATGAGACAGGTGTATGTGTATGCATTGCTACTGATGGCTGGGCTGAAGTACAGTTCAAAATGTTAAGCATGCAATATGTTCAGGGCCATGTGTGGTGGCAGTGTGCCAGCCCAACAACCCAGCTGTCCAACAAACCACTGTTCTGTAAATGAGTGCAAGCTCATCCTAATTCTTTATAAAGTCAAATGTGTTCTGTACGTCCAGTTCTGCACCTCCTTCTTTATTTGTCCTCATATCAAAAAGATTAATGTAATGATTTTATGTTTGCATTTGTAAAACATAACAGATGAGACAGGAGATGTCAAGAAATAATAGAGGAAGCCTTTATCCAAATGAAGAACTTACCAAACATTAATTGGCAACATGAAAGCTTTCTATAAATAGAAATGAAATAAATGAAAGTAAGAGAAACACAGCAAGAACGTCCTATAGGATTTTCATATTTTCTAATAGAATCCTATTGGATTCCTAAACATTTCTAAGAATCCTATAGGAATTCTATAGGAAAAAGTTTTGTTTCTGGAGCACCTTGGTATCTGAGTGGTTGACACACATGCCACATGGCAGCGTCCCTGTTGCTCATTCCCCTGTCGACCTCTATGCCAGCTACTGTCAAATAAAGGCAAAAATGCCAAAAATAAATCTAAAATATTTAGTTTCTTTTGGGATTTCCACGGTCCAACACGATTTTTACATTTTCCAATAGGATCCTATATCACTCCCATACATTTCCAAAGATCCTATAAGAATTCTATAGGATGAGGTTTTGTTTCGTTATGGGATTTGTACAATCCTTTTGGAAATCAGTTTTTTCTCTACTGGTTCCAATAAAATACATCAAGATTCCTTCAAACCCACAATTTCAGTATAAGAATTAAAGATTTGAAGGACTACCACAACAATACAATGCTAAAGGATTGTTTCCAAAATCAAGTAGAACTTCTCATTAGAAATTCCTTTTGGAATCATTTACAACTTTTTGACTATCATGTCAAACGTTATAAAACGTTCCATATCTTTTCCTTTTTCTTTTTTTTCTTTGTAAAGGAAGGTAAGGAGAATCAGCCTTATGAAAATACATTTGAGAATGAAGTTTGAATATGTAACTAGAAATGATGAGGGAAAGTGGCAACATCATACGGCATTTTTGCATTCTGGGAAAGTCACAGGTCTTACAAATGTTTGCTGCACTACATAGCATATTACAGGGGTTAATGGGGTATGTAATGCTCCAAACAACATACATTAAAACTGAGTACACCCCTGTGCAATATCATTAATATGTTGAATTATTCAACATTGCAGCATCTTACAATAATAATTGTAATATTTTTACGGTGGACTCTAGGGTATTTGATCTTATTTATGATTAAAAACTTAATTGAAAATACAGGCTTTAAAATATAATGCAAGGAAACTAATTGCCCGAATACAGTTGTAAAATAACCAGTGAGCACCACAACTGTCTCAGTTTTGACCCAAGTTGCATCTAATTCAATGGTGAGGAACTCCCTGAATAAGTAAGAAACCAGACTGTGAGACTTCATAAAGAGAGGAGAAGGTACAAGATCTTCAGTATATAGGCTACTGAACAGAAGATGAAACACAGTTGTAGTAGTGGTTAGGAGGTACAGACCCATAGTACCAGAAACACAGGTACAGTGGTCATCCTTGAAAAGCAACAATTTGCTGTTGAGGCATCCATACATTGGAAAACAGATGGAACTGCATGTAAAGCATTCATGTATATTTTAGGTCATTCAAATGGTCCAGATTGCAGACATTATATGGTGCTGGGTTATATGCTTTTGTTGTCCATGCTCATTCCATTTCCCAAGTGGACATATGGCTGCACAGAAGGGGATCTGTGCATTTCACATAGAAAACAATAAACCATGTATTCCTTTCCAATACCAACACATTTATTTAATCTAAACAGTATTGTGGTGGAATTTAAGATGTATGCTCTTATTTTGAAGGTCTGTCTTGGTTAGGAACAGGATGTTACTGGGAGGTTAGCTTGACTTCGGACTGAAGATAAGATGTGAGTGTTTGAGAGCTGTTCAATAAAAGAAGATAAAAAGTCTCGTCTGTTAAGATGTTATGGAATAACACGACAAGTATGAGATAAACTGTATGAAGGGTAGCCACATGATTCACATCCAGTGTTAAAAAATAAATAAAATTAACATGATTCTGTTACAATCTGTCCAACATGTCTAATACTGCATTTCATTCAAAATCCCAAGATGATAGACTATTGAGGTAATCTATTAATTTGACCACCTTTATCCATTCTGGAAGGTCAACATCCACAATTCTTTAATCTAAAATGTCATGACCTTTAGGTGCTATTTCTTATTCTGATTGTATTCATCAATTCAGGATATGATATGATACCTTAGTTATTGCAGTAATATTCCAGTTTGATTTACTATTATACAGGTTAGTTACTGCTCATCTGTGCAGGCTTCACTTTTACTTCTTACGTTTCGTGTCATCTCTTTTCACCTACAGCTATCCTTAACATTTATTACATATACAGAGCTTCAATATTACAGTGCCTTTGTGTATGGATGCAGGTCCAGATGCAGATTCAGAATGGTAGTTTTTAACATAAAATGAGTTGAGAATCTTATGCATGTGTGTGTGCAGAGGATGATTCATCCGTGTTTAACATCAGCAGGACATCGCTAGTGGTCAAATTATTTCCTTTTCAAAAAATATTCTTAAATGTCAGTCATCTTTGCAACTAAATGTGAGCATTAACAGTCAACAGAAAATACACCAACAGGGAGACATATTAATAAATGGCATCACAAATCCATACTGCCACTCTTAAAGTGAGTCAGAGTACTGCGGGGAGAGAGAGAGAGAGAGAGAGAGAGAGAGAGAGAGAGAGAGAGAGAGAGAGAGAGAGAGAGAGAGAGAGAGAGAGAGAGGGAGAGAGAGAGAGAGAGAGAGAAAAGAGGGAGAGAGATGTGATGCATTCAGCCCTGGATGTGGCTCTTTTGATTCTTTGACAGCCTAATGGCCAAGGATAGCTCCTGACTGATGCTTGCCACAGGGTAACACACACACACACACACACACACACACACACACATAACCATTATTAAACCAATGAAAGGAAGTGAAAGACGGCGAGCCCGGTTTGTTTGCCCGACATAAAGATAGAGCGTTGATAATGAATGAAGATATAAATCATTGAATGGAAGCAGGGATGGATAGATGGATAGATGGATGGATGGATGGATGGATGGATGGATGATAGGAAACTCATCAGAGATGTAGGCGGGTTAAAATAACATAACCATACAGGTACATGTGTACTTAATCTATGAAATGACATCTATTTGAAACAAGGCTTTTTAAAATCTGTTTTCTATGGTGGCTGGCAGGGTTCAGTGCATAGAAGCTTATAAAAAATACAAACAGAGAAGCACAACGGCTAATGTTACTTTTAGTCTACACAGAAGCTGTAGTTAACTTTTTTTTTTGCTGGTAGACGAAGAAATATGTAGATTTATGAGATGCTAAGTCCATTTACAACAATATGACGCCATTTCTTTGTGGCTGTTCTGTTCATGGATGGAGCTAATGAAGGTAGCTGACTATTTATGAAGATGACTATTCTTAGTCAGTGAACTTTAGAGATGCTGATAGGTGTATTTTTAAGCTTTGGAGACATACGTTTCCATTTCTCCCCATGTCCAATCTTTTATATGAAGCTAAGCTAATTAAGCTAAGCAACAGACATGAGACAGACACATGTTGTTTGCCTCAGTTTGATACTGCAAACAAATGCTTGAGTCACACTATAGTGCAGGTTAAATGTATCATATGCTTCAGTTACTGCCTAATTTAAATGATCAAGAAGTACAATAATTATTTATCAAACCTTACCTTACCTCATATTATACCTACCAGATCATTTAGCTAAATGTATTCAAGGTATTACATTAAAAAAATGGACAGATGTTACTAGAAATTGTAATGTATGAAGAGTCGATGATGAATTTATGAATACATATACAGTATGCATATATTTGCATGTCTATGTATGTATGTAAATGTGCATGTGTGTAAATGTGCATGAATGTGTGTATGTATACATATGTACATATTATGTATTTCATTCATTTATTTATTTTCATTTATTTCTTCACTATTTTTCTCTCTCTTTCTCTTAGATAAGTTATGTGGTTATAATTTGTGCATTCAACATGGGCCTGTGATTTATAATGACAAGATTGTGATGATGCTGTCTGCTCAATTATATCAAGATAAATAAAACACACAAAATAAATTCTACCTCTATACCAATACAATGAAAATGAGCTGAATTTCATTTGTAGTCCTCACAGCATAGTGTCCTCCAACCCTTCAATGTTATGAATGAGCAGTTCTTAAACCAAGTT
Source organism: Scomber japonicus (assembly GCF_027409825.1). NCBI lineage: Eukaryota > Metazoa > Chordata > Actinopteri > Scombriformes > Scombridae > Scomber > Scomber japonicus. The sequence continues at coordinate 4,467,842 of NC_070589.1, forward strand.
TTAATTATACTGATGCCTATAGCTCTGAGTTGTGGAACAGCTTCATCCGGGCTCAGTTTGTCAGATTTACTCCTGTTAGGTCTTTTTTTTTAAATCATTTCACCTTTTCTCAGTCTGCTTTATGACACCTTCCTGAGCTGCTGGGCTTCCTCTGGCTTCCTCTGTGCACATTTTTACTCAAAATCTTTGCGGGATATGTGGAATGAGCTGTAAACAAATGCTTCAAGCAAAGGCCATTTCCCAAATCGATCCCTCTCCATAGCACTTCACTGTGCATGAGGGTCACTCTCCATGGAGTCCCACTCGTAGCTGTGGAGGGCTCTCAGTGCTAAGATCGAGGGTATAAATAAACAGGAAAACTGTGGGACACGCTTTGCAAAGGGAAGGAAACTGCAGTCACCATGGATACTACTCAGCTATGGGGTTCTGTGATGTACTTGTGGCTTACACAGTCTAAGAGGGGTGTCCCAGAAGATGCCCCCCACTGGGAGGACCCCTGTCTTCCTTCCAGGCACAAACTAACCCTTCATTTTGAAAATAAGGTTAGATTGTACACCTCTGCTTGCAATTTTTTGCTGCATTAATTCTCCAACACTTCACTGACATTTAGATTTCAGTCAGTGCTGAATCATGGCCCTCACATTCAGCCATACTCTACTAGACAGTGAAGCTGAAAATGTTCCCATTGTGGTAAATCATCACAACACTAAAGGAGGTAGTTGTTTTATACACTTTGAGTTAGCAGTTTCTAGATTCATACAGTATAGTAGTTTCTAAATCAATCTCCAGTCACTTTTCAGTAGCCCTGCCATTTCTAAAGCTTCCAGCATATAGCTTTTCCTAAAAACGACATAATGAATATATTTTCCATTGTTCTTTACATCGATGAATACACTTTATAGCAGCACATTTACATTGTGAATCATAATGAAGTCTGCCCTGTCTCTCCTCTCTTTCTACTTCAATCCGGTCTCTGGGGAGGGTCAGTCCCTTCCTCCCACTTACTAGTCAATGATATGCTTGTTTATCTAAGAGGAGGACAGTAAGTACTTAAGCGACAGGAATATCCAGATAAAATGATGCAAACGCACATACAGCATCTACTTCTGTGTATTAAATGATACACACTACTTATCATAATACACTGTTTTTGTGGTTAGTTAAAGTCTGTGTAAAGTAAGAATATATATGTGTTCTGAGTTTGACATACCACAGAAAAGTGTGTTGTTAACCACCATGCCAAATTTGAATGATTAAAAAAATCACCAAATATATGAAATTAGGCTTCAAAGTTGTGTAAAACTCAGCCTCTTTCTCTGCTCCCAAACGCTGAACCCTTCGCCCCTACAGTGTCACCTGTCAATCAAAGTCACCACCTCTACCAGAAACATGGACGCTACGTCTGAGAGCTTTCTGCTGCTAACTCAGCTGCTAGCTTGGCAGCGAGTTCGGCGGGTAGCTTGGCGGTGAACTCGGCGGCTAGCTCGACGGCTAGCTAATCGGCTAACTGTAGACTGTAGTAGTAGTAGTGTGTGCTGAATGTATTTATACCTCTACAGCAGCAGGGGCGGGTTTATGCTAATGCAGCGGTGATTTTCAGACCCGCCCACTAAATCCTGAACACAGAAATCTTGAAACACAGTTTGTGAAGCCTAGCTCCACAATTCAAATCTAAATGGTTGAAATGCTTTTTCCATTAGAAGAAAATGTCTGAATTCACTTTACACTGTCTTTAACAACAAATTAAGCCTACCACACGTCATGCTACATGGAACTACCACAACTGAGAGAGTGACAGCAAATTTCTGTTTCTAATTTACAAAGTACGCATTTAATTACCCTTCAGATCACACTGCAGTGATAGTGAGGTGAAGAACAGACAGACAGATAATGTATAATAATATTGTCTGTCTGTCTGAATGAGTAATTAATGATACAAAGATCTTGGTGATACCTCCCAATCATTTCATGGCACAGTTATATGAGTTCATAAAGTGGGTTTTGACAGCTACTAGGTAGGAGGAAACAAAGCTTTGACATACATGCTAGATCACTTTCTGGCTCACACTTTCTTTGTGTTAATTAGACCTAGCAGAAAAAAGAGCAACATAAGTATCCCAGTGGGGTCTTCTTCTTTCTAGAGTGCAAACTGTCACAGCAGTGTTTACTAGTGTGTTAGCGCTAGTTCAGTCTGCCAAGTCCTCAACCGCCATTAGTGCTAAAGAAGAGGTTTGCCACGGCCTTGGTTTGTTTCTTAATGAATGACTCAATGAAGAATGAAGCATTTTTCAGGATACCATGTAAAATTATAGATAGATAGTAGTTGATGCAGAAATATTCATTTTAAACTGCTGCCTTCTTTGGTGTTTCTTACAGATGAATGTAGTGCACTCTTACTTTTAAACAACGACAGCAGAAACTTAAAAACTAACCAACATTGCTCCTAACTTTTTTTCCAAACACCTTTCTTTATGAAGCCTGATCGTTTTAACCCTTATATAATGTTCGGGTCAGGTTATGTTATGAGGATTTCTTTTTATGATGTAGCAGTGAAGACTGATGGCTCTAATGGTTCTACAATAAACCCCACACTTCCATAAAGTTCTGCTCATTTTACCTTTACATTAAATACATTTCCATCATTATTGCTATGTTATATTTTCATGTCTTAGGTCAAATAGGTATAGGCATGATATTGTGTGATAGGAGCTGTTTGATATTGTAAAAGCTAAAAAATACACTCTCTCTGCTCTCTGAAACATGAATCAAGGTTTAATCACATTTATTGATCAGTCAGATTGACTATTGATGCTTTCTAAACACATCTGTGCTTCAACATTTGATATAGAATTTTTAGACGGGGTCAAACAGTACAGTACAGTAGCTTAGTCTAGTGTAATACAGTATTCTGAGCTGGCTGTGTGGTATTTAGGAGATTTATCACCTCTCTCACATTAGACAAATCTGCAATGCATAATTTAAACCTTGTGTCAACATTCAGTGTCATTGCAGGAAGTAAGGTGCACCCTTTATGTAGCAAGGCAGAAGGGAAGGGTGTGAAGGGTCAGGGTGGTGGTTTGGGTGTGTAATACATGTAACTTCAGCACATAAATGGACCCTAACCATAGTTTGTTATTACATATGTAATGTTAGAATGTAACAAATTACATTTTCTTAAATGCTGTACTGAAGTACAATTTTGAAGGACTTGTACTACTGCTCATGGCTCATACATAATGTATTTCATATCTTATTGTATTTTAGATCACTTTGTAGAGATCTGTTTCACTTTGACATTAGAGGTTTAATGTATAAGAATATCAGAAACCCCCCCACCATCATTATCACTCACTGAATATAGTGTAAAGCTATTCACAGTGAATCTGTGCTATGGTGTTGTCAAGATATCAAAGTGCTAGAGAGACATTAGAGCCAGCGGTGAATTTCAAAAGAGCTGCACAGATCAGAAAGCAGTTTCACCTCAGAGATAAGTTACAACACAACTCCAAATAGTTCCACACATGCCCTTAGAGTAGGTGGAAGTTGTAAAATGTCATAGAACTCACTAATGGTAACAGTTTTTTTCCTGCCACACAGCATTTTTTTCATTATTTTGTTACATTTTACAGCACAGTCATCCAGTACAGACCTCATTTATTTATATTATATTTCAATATCAGTCCAGTATGTGCCACAATGTCAAATGGCTCTCGCCAGCTTTCACATAGCTGGTGTGATAGTGCAGTCCATCGGATCAGCTGATATATTTATTTAACCCTTACATACTGTTCATACTGTTCTAAGAATCTCCTCATAAAAAGTGTCTATACCAAATGTTGAAGCACAGATGTGTATCAATAGTGGATCTGACTGATCAATAAATGTGATTAAACCTTGATTCATGTTTCAGAGAGCAGAGAGAGTGTATTTTTTAGCTTTTACATCACTCTTTTTCGGAGAAAAACTGCTACTATCACACAATATCATATCATCAAATTTCAGGGTAAACAAACATCATTTTTGGGGTGTTTTTACAGATGGCAGTGTCTAAATGGGTCAAATTTGACCTGAACAGTATGTAAGGGTTAATTGACCGTGACTTGGCTGGGTTTTCTCCCACACTTGGAGTGGTTGGTTGTTTGTGGGCATCAATGGACAAAAATGTGTATATACAGTCAAGCCCGAAATTATTCATACCCCTTTTGGACATGCCACTTTTTGTTCAATTGTAAATTAAAGCTGACTGAAATATTTTTTTTACCACAATGATGCCTTTTGTACATCGTCTTTTTATCTTCTTGGAGACGCCTGTGTCACTTCCGGTCAAAAAACAACTTGGTGGTTGAATAAAAGTAACTTTAAGTCAGAATTTGCCGGGGGTATGAATAATTTCGGGCTTGACTGTATATATATGATATATGATATATATGATATGATATTGGGCCACAGAGTAAAATACATTTGGGGTGTTTTTACAGCTGTCAAATGTCAAAACAGGTCAGATTTCACCCATAGGGATTAAGACTTTGAATGTCAACATTTTTTTATACTGTGGCTGTGTCCAAAATCACTCCCTATTTACTATATAATGCCCTACATTTACCCCCCACCATTTTATTTGGGTGTCCGAACGCTCAAACATTCCACATTGGAGTAAATAAACTACTACTACTACATCTACTGTGTACAGTTTCTCCAATAAAATGTCTGGTAATAGTGCTTGTACAATGTGGCTTCCTCTGAACTGCAGCTCTTGATTAGAACAAACTTCTTTTGGCTGCACTAACCCTAAATTACAGCACACTGCTTGATGGAAAGGTCAATTCTACAGCAGTGACAAGATCGCTCCCACTTAGGCAGTGAGAGGATGGATTAGTGTATGTATATATGTGTGTTTAACATTAAAGAAAGGCTGAAATCTTAACCAGGACTCTCATAAAATATGGATGAGCTTACACATGTTTTTCTTCACCAGTTCTGATGTGTACATGTGTCAAACCCCTAGACCAGATTATAGAGTCTAACCATGTTAAGAAGGCACCACTCACTGCAGCAGAGAGGCTGCAGGGTTGACTGGAGGCTCCCATACTATCATGACAAAGAGGGCAAAGTGCTAATCTTCCACTGCAGGGCGAGGCAGAGAGAGAGAGAGAAGCCTCAGCATTAACCTGCTCTATCACTAATTAAAGGGTTGACATCACATGCGGTTTGATGATGGGGTTGATGCCCTGAGGTGAAAGAAAAAGCTATTTGGAGGCAATTCCATGACTTTAGCTTCATATGTCTGTATTACCAAACCAATTTTAAGCTCAAGACACAAGCAAGAGGAAATTCCTATAAAACAAACAAACAAAAACACTGTTCAATGGTTGTTTTCAATTATATGTGGCTGGTTGAAATGGGAGCATCATTCACAATATTAAAATGTGTAAATGTAACTCTATATAGCCTTTTTTGAAGGGTCATGAGCGACAATTTGATGTGTAATTGAATCTTTAGGTGCACAACCTAAAAGGCAACATATTATGCTTTTTGGCATTTTGGCATTATGATGTCAGATATCTACGGCAAACATGGTCCAACTTCCAAAACTGGAGGTTCACTGATGTAGAAATTATCTAAAATCAAAGTTCCAACCTGCTCCGAACTCTCAGTTTGCAACAGGTTTTTTTTCTACCTTACTAATCAGCTGACGTCGACTCATCATGCACGCTCATAATTGGTTGTCCATTCTGTAGCCTTGGTTGCTAAGGTGGTTTGCTAAGGTTCTTCTCATAGAGTGTATAGAAGAAATGGACGTAACATCCGTGACGTCACCCATTGGTTAGTGGACTGCTGCTTGGAAGCCAATAGTTTCTAATTTAGGCAGCGCCATCTTGAAAATTTCAGGTGCATGCTGGGAAAAATAAAAACCACGGATTCTACTTATATGGGCATGAGGCGGAGCCATGGGCAGAGCAGGGGAGGTTGCTATGGTTGCGAAGGCTGGATCTCGAGGACATTGTGCAATCAACCTGTCAATCAGGACGTAGCCACGCCCTAATGCATACCCTGCTTTATCGTCACATATAAAATCAGGGAGGCCAAAATGTCCCAAATGAACATCATACTGCATTGAAGAAGGCTTTAAAGTAGCTGTATGTAACAAATATATTCCAAATAATCATAAAATGGCCCTAAAATGTAAGGAGACATTAAGGAATCATGTTCATTTCAAACACTGATATCACTGACAGTAGTAGTCCAGCCAGAATATTCACATTTGAAAAGCTCAGTTGCAGCCCTCAAGTAATGTTTATGTTGTCATTCTGTGTTTTGGCCTGATGTGCCACTCACCACCTATCTACCAATCACAAAGTCAGTAGTGTTTCAGTAGCCAGGTTGCCAGTTGCCACTGAGCTGCAGCTAAGAACACTGCAGATAATGTCTGATGTTACAAAACCAAAAAAACCTCGTTATGACTCTCAAATACATCATGACAATTTGAGAAACAAAAAAAGGGTATGTATAGGAGATGCCTTTGAAACAGGTTGGGATGTCTGATTGTGGGTCACTTCGCATTGTGTATGTTGCACTCGTCTCGCGCGCGTGCAGGATCACGTCCAACAACTGGCAACCCGCGTAAAGTAGACTCTGGCAGGGAGGGGGCGAGGAGTAACAGTGCTCTCCAGTGTTTTGAACGTGGGCCACAGTACCATTTCTAAACACTTGGTGTCAGAGTTACATACTTCAACTTTAAACTAGCGATTGAGACCATAAACACATTTTGAAAACGTTTACTGAGGTTAGAAATCAAGTGAGAAGTTGGTGAATTCTAAATTACTTCCGCGTTGGCTTAATTTCAGAGGACCAGAACTCCCCGCCTGGTTTTTCCACATGCTGTTAGCATTGTGCACTCTCAGATTTCAGCTCAAACATGTATGGATGCATTTGAAACATTTCAAGTAAAAGATAAGAAAAAGAAGTGAAGTCCTACTAGTATAGTGTGTTTCATTGTTTGTTGAGAGCTATGGAGCTGTTGCAGCTTAAACAGGCAGACAGGGGCTGAACTGAGCTGCAAAAAGGCCAGCATAAGATAAATAAGGAGTGTTTTTAACTGTAAATTATGCAAAGATATTCTACTAGAGACCCAGATTAAAGACTTGGAAATGTGCATGATATGCCCCCCTTCCTCAAAATAACTTACCTTTGAAATGCAGAATTGTTCAACAGTGATGAGACATTCCAACACTTTATCAATATTATATTTGACAGTAAGTTGATTTTTTTTTTTTACTTCCTGTCTGTGGTAGGTGGGGCCATGTCTCATCATTGTATGTTGGTTGTCTTTTGCTGCTTGTGAACATATTACACCTGCATTTAGCAAATATCTGACCAATTTTACAAAATCACATATTTTCATGTAAGAAAAGGGATAAGACTTTGTTTTTACTAATGGTTATCAGTGCTGACCATCGTTGGTGGTCATAGATTGGTCGGTGGTTGTATAGCCACCTGTCACATTTATACAGATTTATATGACAAGCAATTACACCTGTGGTCACGAGCTTTGGGTAATGACCAAAACAATGAAATCCAGACAGGGTATGGATAGAGCAACAAACAGCCAAACTTTAAAAAAATTAAGCTCTGACCAGCCAAGTCCAAGTACCTCACATCTTCTCCAGGATAACCTCCAATTTAAAATGTTCTAAACTCACATCTTCTCCAGGATAACCTCCAATTTAAAATGTTCTAAACTCAAAAAAAGACTCCATTTCACAGGAGCACACACTGTTGATGTTCCCCTCACCTATCAACTGAACATATCGCTCAAAAACTACAACTTCAGATTGGATTCTTGTACCGGAGCAGAGCTTGTTTCTCTTTTGGAAGCAGAGAACACATTATAAGCTACAGCACCATTCCTTAAACCTCCAGGATGCTATCTACTACTGAGCCATGTGATTCATTACGGCAGACAGCTATCACACTCACCACTGTGACTTATATGAAAAGGTCGGACAGTCATCACTGACATCGCAAGCAGACCTGAGTCTTTCTTTATAGAGTTATTTAAAGGTATAGCACGCAGGAAAAACAATGTATGTACTCCCTCATACATACATGTCAATCTTAATGTATGACACAATTGAACTCTGTATTTTTTTATTTGTTGTGCTCAGGTGACATGGCTGTGTTTGTCTCTCTCCTCTGCTCCGCTGTGCTCTCTGTCTCTGTGTCATGGACGTATAAAGAGCAGCAGGTCTGTGTGGCTGCTTGGCCGAGGGCGGGGCTTAGCTGCATACACACAGAGCAGAGAGGCCACAGCAGGCAGGATGAAGCTCTGCAGGGTTGCATAGAGAACCACAAGCATATCCGTAAATATACACTATATACATATAAATGCCAAACGTATATACAATCAGCAATGTAAGAAGAGCAGAAAGCAACAATAGTAATATAATACAAATAAAATAGAGAATAAATATTCTTAATAGCACAAATCCTTCTCACACAAATGGGAAAACACAGTGAAGAGAATTAATTAATTATTACACTATTGCACTTAGAACAGCAAACACACTGTTTAAATGATACAACAGCCAACTAAAACCTGACTCTTCTGGCCTTGCTTCATGCAAAATCATATATGATGTCATCATATGAAATCTGCTCCTCTATTTCATGATTGATACTAATGATGCCAATGCTCCTGGGACATGGTTGACCTCAGGTATGATTTGATCAACTTCACACAACCCAGAAAAATAAAACTGTGTATAGGCCTGTATTTATAATATGATGTAAATGTTCGTTATTTGGAAGAAAGCACAATTTAGAATCTAACCAGCATGAAGTAATCAGAAAATAATGTGTTTAAATGCTCGGTGCGAGCTTTGCTGAGCTCAGGGTCGTCATACATCCCAAAAGTTTCATACATCTCATAATGAGCTGCATGGATTAGTATGAAATTCAGTTTGCATAATCTAAGGCAGTGGTTCTCAAACTTTTTCTGTCATTCAACACTTTAGACAAGCTCCACCTGTCCCCATCGCCCCAACAAAATGCTAAGAAAATACCACTGAGCTGTATATGACAGCCTCAGGGTGGAGTCAGAGGTCACAACTAAAATCTAAAAAAAGATAAAATAAAGTAAATAAATAGGCATCAGAAGAATTGCATGGATAAAGCTGCAGCAGTGAAGAATAAAGCACAAATGGCTTCATACAGAGTTGCTCTTTTCTCTGTGTGTATCATCTGGCTTCACTAATAACATAACATTGGTGGTTCAGATATGCAGCTCTGTAAAGCTGCATATCAACTAGCTCAGTCATCTAGGGTTAGGCTTGCCTGTCCAGCTACATGTGCGGTCATGTGAAAGAGGCAGGGTTGTTCATTGTGAACGACATCATTGGAGACATTAATTAAATACTTAATATGATGAGATGACACAGTGATACCAAGCACCTGTGTTAGTCACATTTAACAAAGCAAAATGTAAATGACCAATATGTTATTTCCACATGTTAAAAATAGACTAAGGCTTCAAACACATGTAGGTACATTATATATGACTCAAGTACAGAGTGAGGTTTTAGTTAGATAGTGATGAAACTATTTTGAATATGTCACATATATAAACTTAATAGTGATGCCAGATTGTTTCTGTTCCTGCAGCAAAGGAAACGTAGTTAATGACTGATCAGGTCTGTCTGAGTCAAATGGTGCATTTATAATGATGGGAGCCAATTAACAGTCCATGCATTATGTTTTCTAATAAAAGACAATCTTTGGATTTATTTCCAGTTATCATCACACAGTTGTTTAATGTTATTCTGAGCTGCAGTGATGGAATCCACACTGTCAATTGGGGGAGAAAAAAATCACCTCATCATTTAAATACAGATGAATCATCATTATGTGTTTAATGTCATCTGTTTGCATTATGAAGAGATCTTCTAATGGTCAGTATGAACAGGAGGAATCATTACAGAAAGGAGGAAAAAAACAGGTTTCAATGTTCATTTGAGCTCCTGAGTTTGGTTTTACCCCTTACAGTAAATACTGTTTGGGTCAAATTTGACTGGATTGGACATTTGACAGCTGTAAAAACTCCAAATGTCTTTTACTCTGAAATTTGATGACATTTCCAAAAGTGGCCCAAAATGCACAAAAATGAAAATATTTTTAAATCTTATATTTTTGTATAGGTGCTACACATTTGTGTCCATTTATTCTGTTCTGGGTCAAATGATCTCTGTATCTATTGCCATGTGTTTTAGTGAAATGAATAGTTAATAGTTTTAATAATTCTTTTTATGATGTAGCAGTGAAGACTGATGGCTCTAATGGTTCTACAATAAACCCCACACTTCCATAAAGTTCTGCTCATTTTACCTTTACATTAAATACATTTCCATCATTATTGCTATGTTATATTTTCATGTCTTAGGTCAAATAGGACATGATATTGTGTGAGAGGAGCTGTTTGATATTGTAAAAGCTAAAAAATACACTCTCTCTGCTCTCTGAAACATGAATCAAGGTTTAATCACATTTATTGATCAGTCAGATCGACTATTGATGCTTTCTAAACATCTGTGGTTCAAAATTTGATATAGACACTTTTTATGAGGAGATTCTTAGACCGGGTCAAAAGTGACCCAGAACATACTGCAAGGGTGTAAAACATGAACATGTAAGGGTTACGACAGACTTGAAAAACTGTGAATGTGCCCTTTAAGCCTTTTGCTATTTAGTGTATTGTTATTTTCATATTGTACCTGTGACTTCTCGCTTCATATGTGTCTGTATTCTAATCTAATCATTTAACAGTAACTTAAGTGAAACTCACACTCTTTTTTTCCGACAATTTCATCACCATATGAGACAGAGAGGAGTTGTTATTATTATGTATGAATCCAGCTAACATCCTGGGGCTTTTCAATCTAAAGGTCAACATTTATCAGCCTGTTTGAATCTACAGCCGCCTGCCTGCAGCATCTTCTGTCTGTGGAGGAGGATTTAGTAAGACAATCACACAGAGGGACTCTAGCCTCTATCTTATTGCCTCTTATTGTTCCTCAAAGGTACCCCAAAAAAATGTTGACCTGACGTCAGATGGTGCAGAGGCAATAATGAAATCAAGGCAAAGTCAGTGAATAAAGGAAAAAGAGAGAGGGAGGGGATCATTGTCAGTGAAGCAGTGAAGTAATCCAAGCAGCTGGTGTCACTCTGAAGACCCCCCCCCCCCCCCCCCCCCCCCAAAAAAAAAAAAAAAAAAGATTGGGGAACACGGAGGTTTATAAAGAGAATAACAAGACGAGATGGGTTCAAAGCAACCCGGTAAATTTCTCTTTATGTGTTTTTTGCTCGTCGTTGGGCCTGCTGGTGCGCTGCCAGGAACAGAGGCGGGGGGAGAGGAAGCTACGCTAAAAGAGGGAAGAGCAGGAGACGGAGAATGAAAGCGGAGGAGGGAAGAGCGATGAGGCTGTACTTCAGAGAGGTGTGAAGCACATCGCAGAGTGTCAGGATTCAGACGCAAACTGTCTCACACTTACTGCCCTGAAGGAATCTTTAGACAAGACTTTACTGCAAGTTTTTTTTTTCATTTTCATCTTTTCCTCCTCTCCTTCCACCTATTGCCTCACTTTACCCTCTCTCTCTCCTTTTATCTTCCTTTCTCCCCCATTTCTACCTCACTCCACCTTCGCTCTCCTCTCCTCTCCTCGCGTCGCCTTTCATCTTCCCTCCTTTCCTTTTATCCCTTCTGCCTTATCACCTGGCCTCTCATCATCTGCCAACACTCCTCTGCCTTCCTTGTCTCCGCTTCTCTTCTCCCCCCGACTATTTCTCACCTTTCATCCCTTTTTATTTGGCCTCTCACAGTCTACTGTCTGTAATAAGCAAAAACAGCACTTATATATATATATATATATATATATATATAAATATATATATATATATAATAAATAAATATATAAAAGGGGAGGTTGCGTTGCTTCAGGTAGCAGTGAAGCAAATATGAGTGAGAAGGCTTTTCAAGCCAAATGTAACAATTACAACAATGTTAACACTGGTATTGACTGCTGTGTTGGATCAAAGACTCCAGACTTGTGAGAAACCAAAGAATCGTTCATTCTGTTGATCAGGAGCAATCATTTCTTCATGACTAAAGATTCCCTCCAGACACGTTTTAAATCTACACAAACACTCTGCTTTGTATAATCACTTGTGTGTGCTGTGATTTTCCCACAAAAAGTCCAAATATCTCCTTCACAATAATGCAAATATGTTTTATTTATAACTGACTGATGCTCTCTTTACTATGTTGAACTCAGGAACATTGCACACGTGTATATCATCTCAGGAACTTCTGCATGTATTGTACATTGTACATTTATTTGTGTGAAATGAACAACAATCTAATATAGTTATGATGTATGAATATATAAATAGGGATGAAACAAGTGGAAATTGTCTGAAGCTTAATTATACCTGTGAGACATTGTGCTGTTAGTAGATGGAGTGCACTGGAAGATGATTGGGAGGTGATTAAAAAAAAATCAATGCCAGATCAATGCAAATACAAATATATCAATCTACATCTTCTGTTCTGAATATTCTGATGTTGCTTCAGTAACATTAATGACATTAATGAATCATCCTTAAACAGATAGAGAAGAGTTTGTATACAGCAGTCATCCAGTGAGCACATCTCTGCAGCTCTGAGTCAAAAGAAGTGTGCTAAATAATATTTATTCTTAAAGTGTATAAGTAGAAGTGAATCACTTTTACTGTTACATTTCAAGTATGGACACATCTTAATACTAGGGGTGTGTATTGGTGAGAATCTGGCGATACGATACGTATTGCGATACAGGGGCAACGATACGATATATTGCGATACTACAAGCAACGATATATTATGATTTTTTTTTAAACATTTTAATTTTAGGAAAACTGTCTCAAACAAATTAACTTGTAACTCTCTATGTCAAAAATAAAAGTGGCAGTAATCATATTAGGAACCCCCTTATTCTCCACAACACTCAGAGGGCGCATGTCTTTACAAATGAAACAAAGTACTGACTGCGTTATTTTAGTAGCACGAGTTGAGGTCGCTGGAAGTTTTAAGAAGTGTACTGTGTACCTCTTCCATAGTCCGTTGTCCTACATCCACTCCTCGTCGTGTCTCATTAGCAGAGTATTTGACTCTGGCATTGCAGAGTTTACAGACCGCATGACTCTCAAAGTCTTTACCGCCTTCCTTAGTTGAAAATCCAAAATGCGTCTGTAACATCCCTTCATCTTCCGCCATGCTGGAGCTTGAGCTTGACTTCTTTTGGAGCGGAAGAGTCAATGGCCGAATAGACTGCTGCCATCTAACAGTGGGAGGTTTAAATGCAACACAAAAAGGAACCAGCGCTGTGAATATTTGCATGTAAATTGTTAATAAAAAATCGATAATGTGCTTTTGAGTATCGATACATTATCCCAAAATGAAATATTGTGATATTTCAGTGTATCGATATTTTCTTACAACCCTACTTAATATATGCAACATTTCAGTCAAAGATGTTGAGTATATATTAAAGAGTCTATGCAGGTGTCCGTTCTTCCTTTAGATATGTGTCTACATCATCAACACACCTGTCACAACAGTCAGGAGCCCAAATGAACATTAAACATGTTTTCCTTGCTGTAATGATTCCTCCTGTTCATACTGACCATTAGAAGATCTCTTCATAATACACTTATAATGGAAGTGATGGAGGACTAAATCCACAGTCCAGGTCTAAAATCAAACTGAACTAATGAGAGAATATTGAACAGGTGACTAAAGTGAGAACGGACAAGGAGCTGTTAGTCTGAGGGGAACACTGGCAGCAGGGAAGAGAGAGAGACAGAGATGAAGAACAGACATGCTCACATCACACATACAGAGACAGACTGAGAGGAAAAACAGCAAGAAGACACAGAGATGGGGCTTACTAACAAAGGCAACTAAAAGAATTATAATGCCACTATCTTTTAAAGACACAACTCAAATAAGCCTTCTTCCTTTCAGTGCAGTCTCAAAGAATGAGGAGAAAAGTCAGAGGGCCTTTGATAAAGGAACATAGAGACATATGAAGCTTCAGCGTCCAAATGAGTCAAATCTTCATCTTCTATGTTTCAACGTTACAGTGTTTTTAGTAGCAAAGTCTTTTTGTTACTATACTTCCACCACTGCTCAACAGGAAACACTAAGAGGGAATTTGATGGTAAACAGACTGTAAATGTGTCAGATATCACTTGATATGAATAACTATGACTAGGTGAACTCTATTCTGGTTTGTTAGTTAAAGTTACCATTAGCAACACTGTTAATAACAGTAATGTAACATGTTACAGTGTCTACAGTCAGTAATCACATTACATTGATCTGTAACACAGTAATATAACATGTTACAGTGTCTACAGTCAGTAATCACATTACATTGATCTGTAACACAGTAATATAACATGTTACAGTGTCTACAGTCAGTAATCACATTACATTGATCTGTAACACAGTAATATAACATGTTACAGTGTCTACAGTCAGTAATCACATTACAGTTACTAAACAAAGATGTTACTGTCTGACCTCTCATGCTAACACAAAGCTAGTAGTGAAACACTCACTGACCCACACTGATGCTCTAGCTGAGTGTATGTACACACCAACCAAGAGACAAAGCTTGTGTTGCTCCTTTGTACTGTGAAGTACCGATAATAGTGAACAGACTATATAATATAACATAATAGTGAACAGACTATATAATATAACATAATAGTGAACAGACTATATAATATAATATATAATAGTAAACAGACTATATAATATAACATAATAGTGAACAGACTATATAATATAACATAATAGTGAACAGACTATATAATATAACATAATAGTGAACAGACTATATAATATAACATAATAGTGAACAGACTATATAATATAATATATAATAGTGAACAGACTATATAATATAACATAATAGTGAACAGATTATATAATTAACATAACAATGAACAGACTATATAATATAATATATCATAGTGAACAGACTATATGATATAATATAATATAATATAATATAATATATCATAGTGAACAGACTATATGATAGAATATAATATAATATAACATATAATAGCGAAGAGACTATATGATAGAATATATCATAGTGAACAGACTATATGATAGAATATAATATAATATAATTTATAATAGTGAACAGACTATATGATATATCATATATAATAATATATCACAGTGAAGGGATTGGTGATTAGCATCATTAGACAGGAAGACTTTGGTGAGCTATGTGTACTGGTGTTATATCAGGATGGAAACATGGAGAGTGTTGTTGTGACTCTGAGGAGAAACACATTGTCTATAGAATATTTTGAGGCAGTTATTATTTGTACAACATGGTGTTATGATGGTCAAGACTCATATTAGTTTATCTGTTCATATATTATTTTACACATCACCAGCGTTGCTAAGGAGCAACCCAAAAGTAATGTAACTAGTAGTGTAATTACTTTCCACAGGGAATAATCAATTATTTTTAGTAATTTTTTTGCGTAATGATCCCAACACTGGTTGGTTTTGACACTGGCCAATCAGCAGATGAATCAAGTAGTTCCAGCATTAATTGACCCGCCTGTCCTGAAGCTCAATCCAGACCTGACAGTGAAGAAAACATCTGTCCCACGTTCATATGGACACTTTACTATTGTATTCAGACAGATTTGAAACATTGTGGCCTGTTCTCTGATATTCATGAGCTGCTGCAGCGCTCTGACTACAAAGTGTAAATACAAACAGGTGTATAAGGGAGGATGGAACACAGGAGGGGGCAGCACAGAGGTGTAACTAGCCTGCCAGATGTTGATAGTGAAGTACAGTTCTAGCTGTTCTTCTATAGCTCTGGGTTTCAGTGTGGATTGAGATCTGAAACTATACTGTGGATGCATGTCATTTTCATCCTATGTCCTCCTCTCCCTTTCTTCTCCTAACCTTTATTTTTGATCTCACTTTCCCCGTTCCTGCATCAGAGCTCCACTCTCCTCCTCTATACTATTCTTTATTCACCTCGCCTCACCTGTGCTTTTGTAGCGCCTTCCTCCGAGCAGAATAGCTCTCTCCATCACTCAACGTCGATACGCACTATATGAGTTTCTGCACGGCTCTGTGTGTGTGTGTGTGTGTGCGTGTGTGTTTTCAAAGTGGGTGCCTGGTCTGCACTCCGGCGTCCCTGTTGTTATGCTCAGAGCAATCAATAGAAAGCGAGGCGTCATCTGAGTGAGAAAAAAGCGTAGCTCAGCTGTCACAGCACCCTACAAAACAATGAGTCAGTGGGCCCTGGGGAGCTCCTAGTGTGTGTATGTGTGTGTGTGTGTGTGTGTGTGTGTGTGTGTGTGTGTGTGTGTGTGTGTGTGTGTGTGTGTGTGTATGCCCCGCTCTTGTCTTTATGTGTGCTTCTTTGCACCTTAAGCACATCTGTTTCTACCTTCAGAGAGCCAGCCACATAACATAACTCCCTCTCACACACACACACACACACACACACACACACACACACACACACACACACACAAACACACACAGTGAAACTCCCTAGGGTCTCAGTCCCAGCCTAAGTCCTCACCCTCATAAAGAGCGCAGTGTCAATGTCACGCAATGTCAGTGTCGGAGCAGATTAGATCAGCTTGGTTGCATTCGTGCATCCCAACTGGCCACTGGACAGGTCCACCACTGGCTGCTCAGCATAATATATGCACACACACACACACACACACACACACACACACACACACAGGGTTCAGGAGTGTTAGCTGGAGCTGCTCCTGGCCTGATCTCCTGTCTAGACACGGTCTAAATGTGTGCCTGTGAGGGATGGATTATCTTCTTCGTGTACTGAGGTGCAGGACCTTCACACCCTCAGGTTCACAAAAGCCTGGTTTCTTTCAGTCCTTGTTGAACTGTCATGTCTGACACACCTGTGGTAGGAATCTAAGTAGCAGCAACAGCAGCCAGTGGACTGATTACTGACATCTATCTGTCCTCCTGTCTGTCTGTGATTTAATGATTTTCATTTTTACAACATGGATCATCTTTTTGTTTTTAACAGCAGATATTAAAGCGAGGACTTGAGACAAAGACAGAACAGATGATATGAATGAGCAGTGAAGTCACACCCTGACATTGTCTCTGACAGTAAAACAGGCACAGGATATTGCACTATCTTATATTAAACTTTCATAAGCATATTGGACAATTCTGCACTATATGATTTATATCCAGTTCAAACATTCAATGCAGGAAAGTAGTGTGTGCTTTATGTAAAGTAGAAAGTAAAGGTTTGAAGGTCCTTCAGTAAATTCACAATATTACCCTGGCAGTACTACAACATAGTGTAGAAAGATTGACATGTTTAAAAAGGTTAGAATAATGCAGCAGCTGTGGATCAAGATACTGAACCCCAGTTTGCTTCTGATGGTTTTGCTAATAGTGTGTTTATGTGTGAATGTGACTTGTAGTTTAAAAGTGCATCAAAAGATTAGAAAAGTGCTATAAAATATATAATACAGTCCATTTACAATGTACATTATCATGAGTTGCAGCCTAATTTATCATTGGGTGTGAATGATGCTGTATATGTTAGCACTGACATTGTATTCATTACAGTCAGGATTATGAAGGTTACTTTGGAAATGTAATATGTTACAGATTACTAGTTACTCTATTTAAAATGTAATAAGTAATGTAACTATTTCAGTTACTTATTCAAAGTAATGTAACTTATTACATTTGATGACTTTTCTAATGTTCTAACCAATGTTTCCAGCTGTTTTTCATGGATACTGACATGATTTATAAGAGAGATCATTTCTTATAAAGCAACATTTATCGCTCATTGTAAAATGTATTCATTAGTTCATGTAGATTTTGGAATATATCCCAGTTTAGACAGAACAGCTGGATTCAGATGTTTCTCTATATACAGTTCTATGTACAGTATGTCCCATTTTAACTGTACATTTTTTTCCTTCTCTTTGATATCACTCCTCATCACATGCAGACAGTTTGCAAAGTACTGTATTAACTATAAGACTGGATAGGACAGTATCATTACAGTCCCAGCATGCATGGCTGTACAAGCCTCAAAGAGACAGACAGTCTTTTTAGGTCAAGAGATGTCCAAATGTCTCAGTGAAGACTGGGCTTCATTTCATGTTTAAACCTTGTTTTACAAAAGTATCATACATTACAATTACTGTATCTCAGTGCATAGTTCAAATACGCTATATAGTCTCACCACAATACAGTCAAAGGTTAAGATGTGTGCAGTAACACGCAGTAATGTCAAATTCAGTAATTACAATAATCATTAATGGCAGTAATGCTCCAGTAGTTTTACACATGGGGGGTTGCTGCCTCTGTCTTACCAGGATTAATGGAGGGTTGCTACATGGATGTATTAAGGAGAACTGGATTATAAAGTTCAAAGGTGGTGCTCCATTCATCTCTGTGAAACTTACTCAGTGGTGCATGAAGCCAAAAAGAAAATATCATGCAGCTGTATAGAGATGAGCTGGACGTTGCTCATGCTTCTGTATTTTTGGGCCCATAGAGGAAGCTCAGCAGAGACGCCACATTCTCTTAAATGGGGACTAAATCATTTAACCGTGCAGCTCTTCTAGACTTTCCAAATGTTATTGGACTAAATAAATCACAGTTTGATAATAAAATGAATCATTTCAGGAGTTGTGAGGCTCCAAAAAAGGTATTCCCCGTTTTATAAGAAACAAAATTCTGCTCATGTTGTACAAGAAAAAAAAAGTTTCAATTACACAGTTTGGCTAAATTTGTCAAATTGACTCCACAGCCTTGTGTTGATATCAGTGTGGTGTCTATGTTCATCTGAAATGTGACTCATGGTCATCTCAAATTGTCTCATTCACGTGTTTTTTTTTCTTAGCTGTCACACTAACATTAGCCATGAGTACACCTACATTCATGAGTCAGCTGATGCTACTTCGGTTCAGAGTTGGAGGGTGTGTGAATCGTGCAGCTGAGGTCAGGACTTGTGGAGTGTTGTGTGAAGTCACGGAGGCTAGCCTAAGGCTAGCTGCTGCTTTCATAAGATTTTTCTTCTCTCTTTCTCTTTTCTTTTCTTTTATTGTGCTTGGCTTAGTTGTTGACCTGCACGGGGACTACAGAAGAAAACCTGCCTCTTGGATAACTCTGACACATTTATATTTGCAGTGTGAACTAAAATGTTGATTTATGTGTACTGTCCCTGACAAATACAGCTTAAATACATAAACAGTTTTGAACCGGTCTAAGAATCTCCTCATAAAAAGTGTCTATACCAAATGTTGAAGCACAGATGTGTTAAGAAAGCATCAATAATCGATCTGACTGATCAATAAATGTGATTAAACCTTGATTCATGTTTCAGAGAGCAGAGAGAGTGTATTTTTTAGGAGAAAAAACATCTACTATCACACAATATCATGTCCTATTTGACCTAAGACATGAAAATATAACATAGCAATAATGATGGAAATGTATTTAATGTAAAGGTAAAATGAGCAGAACTTTATGGAAGTGTGGGGTTTATTGTAGAACCATTAGAGCCATCAGTCTTCACTGCTACATCATAAAAAGAATTATTAAAACTATTAACTATTCATTTCACTAAAACACATCAGAGATAATCTGGCTCAGAACAGAATCAACGGACAATAACTTGTAGCATCTATACAAAAGTATAATATTTTAAAATATTTTCATTGTTATGCATTTTTGGCCACTTTAGGAAAAGTCAACAAATTTTGAAGCCTTTGAAGCCTTCAAACCTTTAACCTCCAATAAGCAAGTAAACACCTCTCTCTTCTCAGGAAGCAGGAGCTGAAAGTGCACTGTGGTTACTATGCACTCACATGGTAGGAAAAGACTATGAAACACATAGAGGCTGTAACTAGGCCACCTACTCCGTTTTAGAGAGCTGTGTGTGTTCAAGTTCCTCTGAATGCAACATCAATGTATCTTTTGTTTGTTGCAGTTTGTTGCTCGCTGTATGTTAGGAACAGGTGCTGAATTAAAATGCAGTCGCTAGAGGCTCTCTTTAAACTCAAACACACATCTGACACTGTTTCATCTGCTTGATACTCCAGAACTTTCCTCATTCTATGTGAATTGCATATAAACATCATTTTACACACATGACATGTTTCAGAGGTCTGTTTTAAGAAAATGATGCATTACTTGTGATGGAAGAGTCAGAGGCTCCAGCTGGAAATACATCTGCTGCATATATGTATATGTAATTGGTGTTGACTTTATCCCAGATAAGTCTATTTGGATTCCTGTTATTGGACTATTGCATCAGTTCGTTCATGTGAGGTCTGACACAATGTCTGCAGAGTGAAAGCAATGTGTTAGCAGCAGCAGTAGCAGTAGCAGCAGAGCTCCATCTGTGTGTCTACACTGAGGCATATGAGAGTAGGTCACCTGCATTCTCACAGAGCACACAATCACTGTAGTTCAGCCCATCAAATGAAAAGAAGACTATTATTTGAGTAGTGCTTCTACTTGCATAGAGCATGTGAGATGTGAGTCAATACATGACTTGTATGTGCTGTATGGATTAAAACACAAAGATGGATTTCTTGAGTAGAATATAAGTGTAAGTCGTACTATACATCTCACACACTAGGGCTGCTCGATTATGGAAAAAATCATAATCACGATTATTTGGGTCAAAATTGAAATCATGATTATTAAAATGATTTTTTTAAACTTTAGAAACATGCTGCATTTATTGGACATTTCTTGTCCATTCAGCTTAATTAATTTTCTCTCCAAGCAGCAGCCTTTTATCTGCCACTTAACGCAACACACAGCAGAACATGTTATATTAGTGCTGAGTGAGTTACCATGACGATAGTTCACACATCACATCCTGGTTTTTAATAATTAGTCAGTAAACTCAGCATCGTCTGACGCAGGCTGGAAACTCTGCACTTTATTTACAGTTAAAACATTTCAGTGTGTTTCAGCTTCTGTCAAACTAACGGAGCTGTGACGGCTTCCTGTCTAAGCTTTTCAAAATAAAACCTTTGTTGTTGAGCGCTATCTCATTATTATTAAAAATCATTTCCCCTAGATTTTATTAGTTTTGAGATCGTTTGGCCCCTAAATCGTAATCGTGATCAAATTTCGATTAATTGAGCAGCCTTGTCACACACTGTATGTTATAAAACAGGTGTTGAATAAAAACGCTACACACACACACATACAACCAGCTGGTAGTAAAGAGCTGACTGTCAGTACACACAGGTTTTGTGACCTTAGTGACTTTAGTTTTATCCTCTCCCTATCAAACCATTATTATTTACCCAGCGGCAACCTCAAGGGCTGAAAAAAATAAAATGAAGCCTGCACACAAGTGTTAAAAACTGCAGCGAATGTATGACTCCAAAAGCAAGTCAATCCCCATAGACTCCCCCTCTGTTAAAATGTCTAATTTATCATCATTAATGTCTTAGTTTATGACGACAGGACGGGTGCTGGATTTTTATGTAACTCACCTTTTGACTGAGGCATAGTTAGGGGTGTGGCTGCTTTGAGTAACAGAGGGAAGTCATTACCATGGTGACAACATTGGTTAGGTAACTCTTTCAGTGTTTGGTTGATCTAACAGACCCTTGAAGGATATAAAGGGTCAGTTTTTCACTATCAACAAATACCATTAGTATAATCCCAGTTAACTATTAAATGCAACATGCTAACCAAGCTAACAGAAGGCAGTGAGTGTTAAGGTCAGCTCCACTGTCTCATCCAAATATGGTCACTTCTGGCTCCAAAAATACAAGACTGCAATGGTCAAAACTTGTATAACTATACTTTTTTTTAAAACTGGGTACCTCTGAGTTATGAAACATATCTTTTCCATACATCTTTATGATGTTGCTGACAGACTACAGCTGCCATCAAACCTCAATACATATACATATATAAAGCACAATCAGCATTGAGTGACCTTGTATGTCAAAGGCTTGAACATTCATTTATATGTAAAAGTTCCAGTCTGCAGGTTGAACACTGAATGTGGAGGTGAACATCCCCAACATTTCTGCCCCTAACTTTGCAGTTCCCTTCATGTCTGCTGAGATGTTTAGCCTCTTAAATCATTGTTTGGTTTACTGCATGATTCTTTCTCATCAATACCCTGATCTGAATTCTGTATTAGAAGTAATTAATTGAACACATTGTCTTGTTTTTACTGTGTACATAAAAAAACATGTCATACTTTTATCTATGTGTAAAGTGCCTTGAGATAACTTCTGTTGTGATATGGCACTGTATAAATAAAGTTTGATTGATTGATTGATTGACTGATTAATAACTACAGTTCAGTCACACTATACATACTCCATGTTGGTTTAGTGCTGACTTGCATACTCCAGTTGGAGTCTAAATCTTATTTCATTGTACTGGTGCTCACTATGTGCAATGACTTCAATATTTAATTAAAGATTATTAAAGATTTTTAAAGTTATTGTGGAGCTTAAAGTAGAGGGAATATTAAACTAAAATATGAAAAGATTTATCAGGTCTGGTCTGTTCTTCTGTGTCTATGTCATGTTATGCATCTCATGAGCTAGAACAATGGAACTATGTTTCTGAGACATACTGAAAATATAATCTACATTAACATGGCAGTATTTAGTTAAGCTATGCATTTAGTTGATAGTGATATTAGCATTGTTCATAGTTACACAGGCCCTACTGCAGTATGTACAAAGATATGAATGATTAATGATAATTATGAAATGACCAATGTTTTACATTGTTTTCATTTCTATCTGACCTTTTTAAAACCCAATAGGCTATGTAGAAAAGTAATGAAGCAGTAACTTTGCTTCCCTTTGCAGTAATGTAAGTTTGAACAACTGAAGATGAAAAATACAGAAATGACTATGAAACATTGTTTTTTCAAGGTATGTGCACAGCAGAACCAATGCTCATTACAGTTAGGCTATATTAGGGTAATAATGTGGATTTAAAAAATAATTTTCATATGTATCTTCACTTAACACAAATATGCAAAATCACATTTAATCATTAAAATGTAAATGTTTAATCTAATTTAGCTGCAATCCACAATAATTACATAACCAAAAGTGTAAACATTAACGTTTTTAGTCCAGCAATAGTTGAGACAAGTTGAGAGTGAAATAGGGAATGACATACAACAAAGGTCTAGACGTCACATAAAGGTTTAACCAGTAGGCTACTATGGTGCAAAGATTTATTTTATTTTTTTTACAGCTGTCAAATGTCAAAACGGGTCAAATTTGACCGTGAACAGTATGCAAGGCTTAAATAACATTAAACCAGATGCTAAAATGATGTTTTTGCTACCTTCTAGCAAAAACATATCTATTCCTTCATAGTTGAAGCTGTTAGTGATATTTTATAATCACTGAAGTATCCTGTTAGATAGGAAGAACAGTCCCAGTAGAGGTATCACATAGCATACAGTAAACATCCATCTTTCAATGCTGTACATATATGTACACATTCATTTCTAGTGTGTTCATTTCTGCTGCCCACTGAACAGCTGTGGGTGGACAGCAGGCAAGCTGTATCAGATTGATTATAAGTCCTTAAAACTGAAATCTGAAATCAGCTGTCACCTTATCACCAAAGATGGGCCACATCAACATTGAGAGGAATCTTCTGTGTTTGAAGTTTGCACTGCCAACCATTCACAGTGCAGAGTGAAAGTGAAAAGCATGCAGCACTCTTTCTTAGAATACAAATCCACGCATATGAAGACAAATGCCCATATTTCTGCTTTTAAATGTGTGATCAAAGATGGGTTATATGTAGCTTTTTACACTAAATGGATTATAAACCCTTTTTAACATCCTGTGCTACTCAAGAGCATATAGCTATTATATTTAGAACTGAACATACAAATAGTAAGCGAGTGAAAAAACAGCACGTTGGCACATTCAAGACATTCGGCGTCATGGACTTTTACAAAACTCCATATTTGCTGTGAAAAGACTGACATTTGC
This sequence comes from Scomber japonicus, assembly GCF_027409825.1. NCBI lineage: Eukaryota > Metazoa > Chordata > Actinopteri > Scombriformes > Scombridae > Scomber > Scomber japonicus. The sequence goes on from NC_070589.1 coordinate 4,491,959, forward strand.
TGGGATAAGCCGTTCTATCTGAGCACCACACATGCTCAATGGCTTTCATATTCATATTCACAGTGCTCACATTACCATACTGCAGAAAGGAGGGCTGAATCCCTCGCTCATATCCACACAGAGAGAGACCTCCCTGAGTCGGTTGTACTGAGTAATAGGCTTAGGCATATCTGTCTTGATTGTGCCTGTGAGCTTGTTCGTTAACTGTTTTCTTCCCACATTTTCCAGCACAATCTGCAGCTCTGCACTTATTTGCATACTTAAGGAGAAAAGGTGTAGTGACCTTTACAAGAAATAGGCTGAAATAAACTGCTTGATAGAATTGATAACGTAAAAACATAAATAAAAGTACCTAAGGGTTATAACCAGTTTGTGTGATATTTCATGATTTTTATACTTCCAATGACAATGGCTGCAAACTTGATTCTGACATTGGTGTCATTATTGAAACACAATTAACCCTCATGTACTGTGCTGGTCAAATTTGACCCGTTTAGACACTGACAGTTGTACAAACACCCCAAACTTTTCTTCTGACATGTGATGACTTTTTCTAAAGTGGCCCATAATGCTCTAAAGGAAATGTTAGACTTTTGTATAGGTGCTACTAATTTTTGTGCGGGTTAAATGTGGCTATTAATTTGGTTAAATGAATAGTTCATAGTTTTAATAATTCTTTTTATGATGTAGCAGTGAAGACTGATGGCTCTAATGGTTATACAATAAACCCCACACTTCCATAAAGTTCTGCTCATTTTCACTTTACATTAAATACATTTCCATCATTATTGCTATGTTATATTTTCATGTCTTAGGTCAAATAGGACATGATATTGTGTGATAGTAGATGTTTTTTCTCCTAAAAAATACACTCTCTCTGCTCTCTGAAACATGAATCAAGGTTTAATCACACATTGCATATTCATCATAGGAAACGTACTAAATGAACTGTGAGTACAGTATTATCTTGCATAGTTGAAAGAAGCAAGCCTTACTGTGCTGTGTTAGTAGATCAGCTTACACATGTTTTTGCAGGTGATGTCAAGTTTGCACACGTTTTTACACACGCAGACCTTTAGTAAATCAATCCCATAGTGCAAGGATGTAGAATATGAACAGTATGTAAGGGTTAATATCACTTATAGAAAAGAGAGAATTAATGTTCAACTGGTAACTGACTTACTGAATAGTGCTTAGAAGTTCAAGTGTTGTCTCGTTACACTTAGATGGGCAGACATTGTGTTTTCATAAGATTTCAAAGGTTTGTTCAGACTTCACATTTTAATTGGCCTCTTTGCGCAAATAGAATCTGCGACATTTACATCGGTTTGTACAGACCATTTCAATTAAGTTTGTTCAAACAAATTTAATTATTCTAATTTTTTAAAAAAAGAAAAGAGAAAACATAATTGCATGCAGTTCCAGCATGAACAGAAAGTAAGAAGAAAAAAGAAACATTTGGAGCAACAGATGTGTGGAATATGCAAATGATGTGATGTGTCTGTTCTGATGTTCAGTTTTATATGACAGCTGTCCCCATCAGACTACAGTACAGCTTTAACTGCAATATGTCAAATATAATAATAATATTAATATTAGAACAAAGCTCATTACAGTTTAGAACTGATATTTTGTCAGCAGCTACCAGACTGTGGATCTCCTCAAACTGTAGACAGCTGACCAACATTTCTGACCTGCCAGAAATCCACCCGTTCATTCAAGAGCCAGATAGCTGATTGTTCAGGAGCAACTTACTAAAAGTTAATCTGTGTCTGGTTTAAATATATCACATATTCCACTCCTTTGTGATTGTTGAAACTCTCAGGCCACACAAAAAAGATGTGTGGGTGCCCAGCCAGCATGTCAATGTGGGCACTACATGGCTTAAATGTGGGCTACATGGGTACTGAGTGGGCATGGGCTTGAACTGGGCACATTTTGCAGGTCCCACATTGTTTCAGTAACATGGGCCCCATATGTGAAGCCCATGTGAGCTGACTGTATGAGCCCCATAAGGGATGGAAGTGGGCTAAGCGGGCATGGGCATAAACAGCGAAAATTGTAGGGGTTTCAGAAACATGGGGCCCACATGTGTAACTCACCAAGTTGGGCCCCACCTGAAACCCAGTCAGAACCCACTTGAAGCCCATATGGGCAAACACAGGTGGGGCCACCATGAAAACTGCAGACAAACCCATGTGGGACCCATATTTCAGCCCAAATGTAACCCTTATGGGGCCCTAGTGGACATGCTGGCTGGGTGCCAATTGCAACTAAAGATCTCAAAAATATTAGCTTGTAGGCTGCATGAGGACAATAACTCATGATGTTGATGTTACATATGTGTTTCTAAAACAGTAAATAAACAAACATCTAAAATGAGAATTCAGCCACAGGTGATAAAAGTAGTAATATTAGTTAATTCAATATGCCAAACCCCTACAAGTGATTTAACTATTAACCAAACTGCAGCAGTGAGCTTAGCAGACTGTACTGGCAGCAGGGGCTAACAAGCACTGAATCTACGGTCGGTCTCTCACACATGAACAGATTCAGCAAACCACAAAGCCATCTGTCTTTGATACTTTTGGGCATGCAAGTGACAGTTAAACATGTACAGGGAATGAGCAGGGAGCATATGGTTTCTTCGTGGAGGCAGCACTGACCCAGCCAAACTCAAAAAGATTTGCACAAAAGATTTGTTCATTCACTTTTTACCATCATTCTTACTGGATTTCCAGAAGTGGCTGCAGTCACAACTACGACTGCTCTAAAATCAACTTCATTGATCACACCAGGACAGTCATATGTGTGTACAGAGAACCAACAGAAAAGATTGATCTTCCCTGTCAGCCGGTTTCATAGAATATATTGATTCTGCAGGTCAGATACATTTTATACACAACAAAGTAGTGATTTTGAAAGCAAGCCTATGTTAGAAAATATTAGATTAAAAAAAACAAGTGAAGATGTCTGAAAGAGAAATGAACAAAACCAGAGCGAAACAGTTTTATGTTGTAATCAATACACTGCCTTGGATTTTTTTTTTTTTTAACAATACATCAAAATTTGGATGAGATCGAATTAAGATTATTTTAGAGCCTCTACGTTTTGTGTATAAACAGACTTTCAATATCTGTAACCTTATTGTGAGAGCTGATTGTCCTCTGGGTCGGCTTGTCTATTACACTTACTTTCCTATCTACTGGCAACACAATATGGCAAATGCACACTGTGTAATTACATTTCAAGATGTCTCACTTTCAGCTTTTTCCATTAAAGAAAACTTGGGCATATACCATGAGCTGTATACAGTAAACTACAGGCACAAATAAGCTTAAGAAATGTCACTGATCAAGTCATTACTCCATAAAATGACATTAAACCAACACCAATAAGTGCATGCTCTCTGCTCAACATATGATCAGAAATAACAAAAAAGGGGGATAGGGAAAGTGTGGCTGTATGAAAAAACAATAAATAAGTCTCTTACCTTTCCGACATACTGAGGTTCAGGTCCAATGTGTTCTTCAAGAACAAAGAATTGGTTCCAGATCCAGCCTCTTTTGGGCCGCTGGTGGAAATCCTTGTCTGTGTCCAGCAACTTGGTTTGGTTCCTCTGTGCTCTGATGGGTGTTTTGGAGTTTGAGTCAGAGATCTTCGAATCAGATCTGGCATTTAGATTTGTTTGTGAAGAAGGTTGGGGTCTGGGATAAGATTTAGGATTGGATAGGGAAGCAGGGCTGCCACTGGAGTAGATGTTTACAGAGCCAGATGAGTTGGACCATAAGTCAGAACTGAATATTGGAGACAATCTAGTGTTGGACAGGGAAACAGCCTCGGAATCTGTTTTTGGCCCATTTGCTGTCTTGGAGTTGGGGAGTGCCTTGGTCTTTGGTCGTGACAATGATCCAAACCTTGGTTTTGGATTGGTTTTGGGGTTGATTTTTGAAGATTGCTTAGGATTGTTACTTCTCGCCAGCTGATTAGAATTTGATTTAAATGCCAACCCTTGCCTTGGATTAGAGCCTTGTTTGGTTAAAGGCTGTAGGCTGAGACCGGTGTTTGAGCTTGATGTGGCCTGGGAGATTGCTGATGGGACGTTTGTGTTGGACCTGTGGTTGTCAGTAAGATGGGACATGGTGTCAAGCCTAGGCTTTAACTGAGGCTTGCTCCAGGGGTTCTGACCAGAGCTCAAGAGCTGGCTGGGCTTGAGCTGAGACATAGGCATGTCAGGACTGGAGCTTGGAAGCAGGGTTGGTTCAGGCAGTGACTTGAGCCTTGGGTTGGGGTACAGGCTGGGGTTAGGGTTGGCGTGAGGGCTCAGATCGGGCCGGGTCCCATAACAACTCTGGGAGACAACACATAGGAAGACCACCAGAGGACAAAGACGGGAAACTGCAGCCACACCGGCTGGAACTCTCATTGTAAAGAAAGAATGGTCTGGAAATGTCTTCCCCTCTCACCTCCACTGTGTCATACCACTGTGGGCATACACAAACACTCGTACACACCCACAAATACAGTCAAACACACAGGTGTGCAGTCCTTTCCACAGTGCAGGGTTGCGAGGAGGGTCCACACAGTGCAGTCCAAAGAACCATTTCGTATAATTCCCTCAGAAAAATCAAAAAGAACTCCATAATCCGTTTAACTCTGTGTAGATGTGAGATGTTCCTCAATATGTGGTAGTTTTCTTTCTCCGAACATTGTTCCCACAGGTGAGAAACATTTGAATTATGATGAGTAATTCAAAAGTCATTTCAGAAAACACCACTTTATCTAACATGAACATCCAAGTAGATATAACAAGTTCAGACACTTCCAGTGAAGTTCATTGCAAACTTGTGCTTCAACACAGTAAACATTATATCCACAATGGTCAAAAGCTGAATTCCTTTGTCTTCTTGACAGCGAATAGTCGATTGTTTGCTTGGAGACTCATCCGAGGGGCCGCTCTTCCTGTAACAGAGAAGATGAAATCCTAAATAAGTATTTTTTTACTTGTTAAAGTAAAAATAAACTCTGATAAGAACAAACCCACAATATAGAAGACTAATTTATAGTGGCATTCTCTTACGAAACCTTTCTGACAGAGTAATTATGTATATAAGGCTAATTTCAAGAATGTTTATTTGAATAAACAATCTCCTCAAAATGATTTCTTTCAGATTGGAGAAGTGTTTCAAAGCAGAACAAAACCAAAGCTCTGATTAAAGGCAATTTTGTCAATTTATCTTAAGCCCACTAACTTTGAACACAAAGCTAATTGCCAGTTTGTAATGACAGATCTCTATAATCACTATTTAAAATGACAGACTTGGAGTGTGTATTCCATGTATGTTATGTCTTTGTTCCACGTGTATGTCATTTTTATAACTAATATTGATCTCCTCAAACAAAAAGAACAGGATATGTGCCTGTAAGTGCAATTTACACATATTGTGATCATGAATTCACTGAAATTGTAATAACAATGCATTAGTGTACTTTGTTTAATATACTATTGAATTTGGCTCTAATGGTTATACAATAAACCCCACACTTCCATAAAGGTAAGCTTGAATAAAATACATTTCCATCATTATTGCTATGTTATATTTTCATGTCTTAGGTCAAATAGGACATGATATTGTGTGATAGTAGATGTTTTTTCTCCTAAAAAATACACTCTCTCTGCTCTCTGAAACATGAATCAAGGTTTAATCACATTTATTGATCAGTCAGATCGACTATTGATACTTTCTAAACACATCTGTGGTTCAACATTTGGTATAAACACTTTTAATGAGGAGATTCTTAGACCTGGTCAATTGACCATACTGCCAGGATGTAAATTCAAGGGTTAATAATTAAAATGTTGATGGATACAGCTTGAAATGTTGGAGTGCCATACACTATAGATGCCACATCAGACTTTCTGTGTTGTTGGCATAACAGGTTTAATCTGGCCTAAATTATGATTTTATACTGATACAGCTGTGGCTTGTCAATAAATTCACTGAAAAACTGGCTGCTGGTATCCTCATCCATCTCAATCTTGACAACACAACATCATTACAAGACCTACTCACTTTACCAGCTGGAAGAAATAGCCAAAAAAGCAGATAGTGCTAAAATTAGTGCTTAAATTAGTTATGATGAATTCAGTTTCAAAATCATCACTCAAATCAAGATCAACAATGTCATATCGCATCGCTGTATGCTTCTCTCCAGGCATGCAATATATAGACTAATAAAGTTTTATCTACGCAAGAGGCAACACTTTAAGATGTATTACACTTGTTTGACACTAGGGAGAATAATAAAACACAAACACAGACAGTCAAGACAGTCAAGGGCCCTATCTGTCTGTTTTTGAATTCTGCGTTGAGTTAACCGAAGAGAATGACCTCAGACTTAAGATGTATGTTTGACTAGGCTGGGATCTGAGGGTTTTAATGGTAAGTATATCAGTGTGTCATCAGCATAAAAAATATACAGCCCGCATAATTCTAAATAAGTTGGACTCAACCAGAGCAACAGAAAAAGTTCTATGGAGGTGGTATGTTCGTAACAGACTGAGATTTGGACCCTTGATGCCAACCAAAGTCTCTAGGCGATTTAGGAGGATACTCTGGTCGATAGTGTCAAAAGCAGCACTTAAATCTAAAAGGACTAAAAATCCACCTCTGTCTGCAGCTAAAAGTAGGTCATTAGTTACCTTAACAGGAGCTGTCTCTGTACTGTGAAGTGCTCTGAAGTCAGACTGAAAGTAGTTAAAAACACTATTGGTTTGTAGTTCCTTAATGACAGAGGTTCTAAATTGGATTTTTCAAGCGAAGGGTGGACAATGGCACCTTTAAAACTATCAGGAATGATCATTTTTTTTATGCATGTATGTATCGGTTGTATTTACCATGTTAAAAACTCATTGGTGTTAGAATTAGGAGCAATATTAGTCATGTATGATATGCAAGGTGTAAATCTACATATCGGTCTGCGCTGTGCTAGAGGGGGTTGGTGACCCATGTGTGTGGAAGATACAGTGTATTTATTGACTTGTGTAGAGACAGGACTAATGGACAGAATGCAACACAGATCATACAGAAGGTAATGGATGTGCCTCCAGTCAGATAGAAGACTGCTGTAGACCAGGCACACCCGGTACATTTGCATACTTCAAATGGAAAAAGACAACATGACAACAACATCTAGTAACAAAGGCTTGAAAAATTCTCCTGTCAAAGGATCTGTTGGTTTGACAACTGTAAACTGCTGCTAACATTCTAGCCAGTAAGCCTTTTGTTTGACTTGTTTTTGTCTTTTCAGCCCTTGTTGACTGGATGTAGTGCACATGAAATCTACAACATTTCTTTGTATTACCTTTAGTCTAGATCACTCCACCTGCCAGCTGCAACACCCTCATCTACAGCAGACCAAAGCAGAAACAATATGGCAAGTGATAAATGTTTCATCTATGGTAGAACCATTTTGAGAGAGTCTGCTGAAATGATTCTTCTTTTTTTTTCTCTCTCTCTGTCTCTGCTTTGTGGGAACAGAGTGATTGATTAAGAGGAAGAAATGAGTGAGCATACATTAAGTTAATACTGAGAGGCTAATTTAGGCCAGGCACCAAGTTAATGTGGAAGTGTAATATATGAGATTAAGAGTGTCTCCTTGTACTTGAGGGAATTATTCTTGAAATGACAAGTTGTTTACTTGTTCTCTTCCATATTAATACACAAAATTACATGTACACTTACATAGTGAAATGGCTATTGGTCTGTGGATTTCACATTATATCTGCTTAATATTTTGACCATTATGCCATTCATTCAATAATCATACCCCAAGGCTTAGAACACCAATGTCCTTGTAGAAATCACACATCCTTCAATACTAATTGTGAATTTTCTAAGCATTATCAGTGATAGTAAAACACCATATACAATAAACATGTTCATTGACTCTAAATGTAATTATATAAATAAATTAGAAATCTTAAAATGTGTGTTTTACTGCTATAATACAGCCTTTAACATGTTATTTTACCTTTAATGGCTGCCATTCTGTCTGATCTCATTATACATGCTCCCCTTGTGAACTGCTATATTACTGCAATTACGTGAATGAATTTGACAGTTCAGGGGCCAAACTGCCTTATCTGTACATGAGGTTCCATGTGACGCTTCGAGGGTCTAATGAGGAGTAATAAGAGAATAAGCCATGTATACTTAGTGTCCATGGATTATTATTAATTTAACACAAAAATGGGTTATATGAAAAATGAGTAACCCTAGTGCTATGAGCACACATAGAGCTCTGTAAAGGCACCTTAAAAGTTTCTATATAGGATTGCATACATGTTGGATAATTAAGAGTTGAGGTGTGGATGGGCGTGTAGCATGTCTCACTGTCATGCAGGAGACCTTACGTGTAATCACAGATCTCCCATTAATCAACCATAACCATAATATAGCCCATCCTATGACCAAGCTGAACCATAATCACACTTTATACAAGATATAATCCTTAAAAATGTCATGGAATCACTATTTTTAAATTATAATTGGTTGGAAATGTTCAGCTATAGTCATAGCCATAGTAGTTTGACTGTTTATAAAGCATAAGGTATAGATTATCACCTAATTTTATGTTAATCCTTTTAAACCAACTTCATTCCAATTTATTACCACAGGTTTTATACAGATTATTTTGGGAAATTACGGTCAATAGGCCTCATTTAAATGAAACTATACCTCTTTTTTGAGTAGATGTCTGTTTTCTTCCTGGGTCAAAATTGACCTGAGGACAACAGGAGGGATACACAGCAGGGATTCATAGAAGTTATTCAGTATTACTGTTTGTAATTGTATCTCTTCATATCAACCACATTGCTTACAGTTCATTTTACTACTATCATATAAGAGTTACATTAAGCTACTGCAAATGTTTCACATGAAAAGCATTCAAATGGGAAAATGTGTGGTGCCTTTTATTGTGTAGCAGTTCCAGAAAACACAATGTCTGTTAGGCTTATGTTTCTTTGTAGAGTAAATGTGTGAACACTAGGGATGGCACAAATAGTTGAACAATTAGGTGTTGTTAGTAGGTGATGTACATAAATGATGAATGTGAACATAAAGTTACAGTTCAGGCTTCCCTCTCTTTTAAATTAAAATGTAATTGAAATTCAAGAACATTTTTGTCCAATACAGCAACATATAAGTCACACTGAGTCTGCTACGCAACACAAGAGTCATAAACCCTAAACTAAAACCTGCATTCACTTTCCTGCAAATGTCTTCTTCTTATCTAACTTACAAACATGAACACATGTCTTGTCCTGCAGTTTGCTTGTTGAATGTGAAGCGCACCCCTAACATCACTTAGTAGATAGTTAGTAGCCAATTAGCTGCTCAGTTGCAGCATGTAAATGTACCTGTGAATGCCTTTTTAATCTGGTTAGATGCTGGTGTGATTCTTACTCTGCAGTACTCTCTCCATTTCACGGTATGTTGCCACAGCACAAGTATGTTTTCTTGTTCTGCTGCTGGATGGAGCTCAGTCTGCCAGCAGCTGTCAATCAAACACAGATAGGGTCTGTGCTTGATTGACAATATATTTCCCTGAAAAATTTAAACTTTCAGGCACAGAAGTTTCCAGGCACAGGAGATTCAGAAAACTCTTTCTCTATCCCAACTCTCAGAAATAGCCATTGTTTCACCTTCCACTGGATCTGTCTTTTCTACAGCCTTCTGGACCGGAAGCAATTATCACAGCCAAAGCGCCTGGAAATGTCTCATCCCAAAAATGGAGCTGCAGGGCATGTAAGGGCAATCTGTGTGAGTGTGTGTGTCTTCATGCTGAGCGTTACAAAGTGAGATAACAAAGGTTTCTCACAGGTACATATGTAGTTATGTCATGTTCACATCAGCATGAAATGACTGAAAATGTATTTGTACAGTTGTACATTTCAGTGACCTTTTAAACCTTTTTAACAAACTGTGATGTTCTTTAATGCAATGATGAAACGCCTGAAAACAAATTCACAAATGGTTGAAATCATTCAGACAGACCATTTGAAACCATTTAATCAGCTGTGACCTTTTGCCGTGTACTGTACTGTGTTTGAAGGGATGGGTTCCTGTTTAAACAGCCACATCGAAAAGTACAACTCACTGCCCTTCGGCTGCAGTCCAAGGGCAGAGGCTGCACTACAATTTCTTTTGGTTTCTGGAGATCTATCAAAACCAATTAGCCATGGATTAGCATCCAATGTTGCTAATTATGATGCTAATTGGAGGGGAACATAGGGAACACAGCAGACCTCTGAAGGGAGTCTGAGGCTATGACTTGAATACTGACGAGGTTTCTGACTTCCATTTGCAATATTCTGTTTGTATGTTGGTACATCTATCTATCTATCTATCTATCTATCTATCTATCTATCTATCTATCTATCTATCTATTTCATTCTTTTACCTTGTGGTGAGGATAAATGACTCACAGTAAAGGTACATATAATGAAGTGCATAGTTAGTTATTGATGGTAGTAATATTAGTGCCAGTGGATGGTAATATTTTGCATATCAGCATAAGGCTGAAGGAAAATCTCCATAGTAATTATTCATTTTTTCAGGTTTTGACAGTAAACTAATTAGACCATGTGACCATGGCACTTACAGTATGTACAGTGATGGAAATGATTCAGGAGGTTTTGATACACCTCTTCACCAAACAGGCAGGTCTGTAACAATAATAACAATAAGAATAAACATTTAGGATACTAGTTAGCAAAACGTACTGTGTATTACTCACCATTCTGTCAATTTTAGGTGACAATCTGCTCTATTTAGTAATGTGATGAGATTGCAGTAGGTGGATAGCAGCAGACTAACAGGCTGGTAGGACTAGATTTTATGATCAGTGTGTGCCAGTAATGAGGCCAGTTCAGGGTCCATCTTACCACCTAGACCCAGGACAAATGATCTCAAATCTACTTTAATTCTTAGAGCCATTAAAGGATGGAATCATTCACCTAATCATATTATGATTATGATAAGTAAACACCAGAGCCACTTTTAAGAAAACTATTAAAAAGTAGTAAGTACAATTAATTATAAGCATTGGCAGGGGATGAATAACCTTGCTTACTAATCTGATCGGATCTTCTTTCTTCCTTTTGATTTATTCTTTTTTTTTTGGATTCATTTAATGATGTATTTTCATTTTTAATGCTCCTGATTTAATCAAGAATCAAGAAGAGGATGCATTATATAATTGTGGTTTGTAAATTGTACTATTTGTGCTATTTTCTGTGTTGGCCCCAGAAAGACTATCTGATCATGGCCTGAGTTAATGAGGAAAGACACTGAACATTGATGTTGCCAGGCAGCAGCTATGACAGCTACTGCTTACTGTCTGATAGCAACTTAGATATCTAAACATTTGTAATTACCCTCAAAAGATGAAGACACAAATATGTTTCATAAATATGCTGGGAAGTAGTCACATGATCATTATGGACAAGTAGTAGTCACATGATTAATGTAGACAGGTGTGTCTGTCATGCTACCTACCTTATTTGCCAACATTTTGCAGCCATTAAGTATTAAAGGCTTTTTAAATGTTTTACCTTCTTGTGTCAACATTGAACTAGCAGGATCCCCAAACTGAAGAGCATCAGATGGGTTACCTCTCTACATCCCAAGCAGCATTGTTTTGACTGATTTTGGGATTGTTATAGTGAGGAATATTGATTTCAGTGGTTTATATGTTTGGTAGAATTGAATGATCCAGTATGCTGACTGGCAAGCATGTTTCATGTTTAAACACATGTCTAAAGTTCTAAGCTTTCTTCTCATGAACTTTAAATACTAGAATCAGCTGCTGGTGCTTAATAGCACTGCAATTTCAAACCTTCACTTAGTGTTCAAACATTAAACTGCCACTATTTTCACAGCCCTGGTAGGTTTTCAGCTTCCCCTGGGTGTCTCTACTGTCTAGAAGTGTATTTTTAAAGGTGCAGCTTTTAGTCTGTAAGTTGTCCTTTTTTTCTGTGGCTGATTGACAATCCCTCATGCTGCAGCAATTGTGGTGTATTGTGATTCTGGCATCAGCTGTTATTTCATATTGTATAACGTGACAGGGTGGGGGGTACATTTATGAAAGCTCTGGCAACACCATGGTTAGAGGTAAGAGGTACACCAAAACATGGAAGCAACTACTAATTCTGACGTTCTGTAGTCCTGTAACGTGTTGTGTTTAAATTCTCTGGACTTTGGTTATCGTGGAAAGGTCCCAATGGAGGAGAAGCTGGCAAACTAACAGAATAACAAGCCATGACTTTGCAGTGTTTTACCCCAACTGGAGTTGCTGAGTGACTCTGTGACGACGCAGGCCTAGTGGAACCCTGGCACAGCATGAATTAAAGAGGCTCCCCTCTTTCTAGCTTACAAGAACCACTAGCTGTTTTTTTAGGGGTTTCATTTAAAACCCTTAGCTACAGGGTGGACTAACAGCAGAATAACAAACGACAGAGAACTAAAGCTAAGCAACCTAAACACAAAGAGACAAAACACTAACCTAACTAATGTCAAAATTAATGAAACCAGTCAACCCTTAAATCAAGGTACCAACTCCACAAAAAAAAGTTACACTCTCAGCTACAGTTTAAACACTAAGAACTAGCTTTAGTGTGACCAGCTATGATGATCCCATGCTCTTCCTACTGCCAACATTTTACAACTCTTAGTCATTTTCAGACTCTTCCTTACATCTAACATGTTATCCATTTCACAGCATCTAATTTACCTGTGTGCAGTATTGAGTCACATGTGTTTTTTTCTGTAGGAACATATAAGATTGATTGCCAGTCACCATTCTAGATCTCACACACAGTAAAGAAATCAATAACCCTAAATCCACATTTAATTCTCGCTCCTTTCCAATCAACAACAATTAACAGCGGTCCATGATCACTTTGCAATTTGTATAAATGAATAGGCACATTGAACACATGTTTCCTAGTTACACATATTGATAAGCAGTCAGTATCAATCAGTATCAGTATCAATACCAGCTTTGTTTAAATCAGCCAATACCAATCCCTAATTTCAAACCACAGGAATGAAAACTAGAATTCTAAAGCTGAAAAAGCTCATGATGTTTAAAATAAACCATGATCTATCATCATTGTCATAATGACTCTTCATCTGATGGACCTGGTGATAATAAAACCCTTAATGAAGCCTCCAACCCAACAGTGTGTTGCTCAAGAAGTCAAGAAAGGTGGTTGCCTAGGTGAATACTCTTGAAACTCAACCAAGCCAATGGAGGAGTTTGTAGAGAGGGTGAAGAAAAGTCATCTTCTTGTGTGAGACTGCATTCCAGACAAAAAGGCTGACAAGTGTAGGATGTATGAGATCAAACCTATGCAGTTTGGTGAGAGTCAACTTGTACCAACTCTACAATAACTCTTCAATAGACAGGCTTCTTTGATCATCATGACAAACTGCTCATAGCAACCTGCAACAGGGCTGATACGACAGTTACTTAAACAGGAACAGAAAACATGGACATGGTGTCAGAGTGAATAATGAACCAAAAGGGGGAACAAAAGATAATTCAAGCTGTTTACTAGACAAGAAAAGTGTAGGGGAGTATTTAATTTGAATTCCACTTTCAAAGTTTTCCAGTGTTCTTGGGCTGAATTTCTCTCTTTAGAAGTAAGACTACAAAATACAAAATGTTCTTCTACTAGCACTCCTGCCACTTCATTGCTTTTCAACCTTATTGAAATATAAGGGCTTTGCTCATCTTTTCTCACATGAAACAGTGTGGATCAGGGTGAGTCACTGAAAACAGGCCTCAGAAAAAAGAAAAAGATAGCCAAGCAGAACCGAGACATTTATATCATTTTAAGTGACACATTTTGACAGCGAAAATGTAGCAAATGTTCATTTGCTGGAAAGATTGTATCTCATTCCAACAGTAGGGCTACATTAGAAAGAGACTTTCATCTATATAGCTTTCTATGACAATTAGCTAGTGTCTTTGAACTATGTGGTGGTGGAAATTGGTTGTCTCATTTTGGAGATACCTCGACCATCTTCTGGAGGAAATGCAGTCTGTATTCTACAAGATCCCTGCTCCCTGCTAGAGGCTATGGTTAAAGCTGCTTATCAGGGCAAGTTAATGAGACATGTAGTGCAGGGTAACTTTTCTATCACATTTTCACATATCTTTTGTACATTATGATGATGGTATTCTATGCCAAAGGCCAGTAATAGAAAAAAATCTAACACCAAGGACCACCTTTGAACTGAGATGGGGGTTAAATGATCATGAAACATTTTCCATTTTGTCAGCTTTAAGGACATCATAAGTAGGTAACCTGAGTGAGTGGAATGGACAGACAGAACACAACAAACCTGTTTTACTCTATAAAGTGCCTAAAAGTGTACTAAGACAAGAACACAGGTAGTGAGGAGTAATAATGTCAGCAAACTGACTCTGTGCTGTTAGTTACACAGTTTATATAAAGGGTGGCACTGTATTGTTCATTTTACAATTCGGTGCTGCTTAGGGGTTTAAGGGTATATGCTGAAGTGTTCAGCACAGTTCGGTAAGTGACTGATATGCTTTGTGACCCAAACAATCATAACTGTCAAATAGTTTAATATTCTACCCAGTGCACTACTTAACTGTAGCATGCTCATACAGTAGATGTATGCTAGAAAATCAGACCTGTGTTTAGCACTATGACTGCCTTCAGGAGAGGCTGTCCTAAAATATACACCGCTATCCCTGTGTTTAAATTATATCAAGTCTCCCCCTCCCCTCTCTGTGTCACTCTCACTCCCACACACACTTTGAGTGAAGCCATTCAGAATGACTATAAACACTTTTGATTTCCAGTGTGGTCAGACAGCATGTCGTAAGAACCAGTTCTGTGTGACCATACATCAAAATAATACAGCTGTCAGCAGGTGTCCTGACTCCCTTTAAGAAACAGAACGGTTGTTTTCCTTTTAAACTGCAACACAACTAAAGTACAGTATGTCAGTAATAGTTTCCACTGTAGCTACTAAACTGTGTCAGTAATAGTTTCCACTGTAGCTACTAAACTGTGTCAGTAATAGTTACCACTACAGCTACTAAACTGTGTCAGTAATAGTTTCCACTGTAGCTACTAAACTGTGTCAGTAATAGTTTCCACTGCAGCTACTAAACTGTATCAGTAATAGTTTCCACTGTAGCTACTAAACTGTGTCAGTAATAGTTTCCACTACAGCTACTAAACTGTGTCAGTAATAGTTTCCACTGCAGCTACTAAACTGTGTCAGTAATAGTTACCACTACAGCTACTAAACTGTGTCAGTAATAGTTTCCACTACAGCTACTAAACTGTGTCAGTAATAGTTTCCACTACAGCTACTAAACTGTAATTATTTTGTTGTACTGATAATGTACCACACTGTAACTCAGTGACGTGCAGTCAGGGGAGGCCTCACCTGTTATCATGGAAAAAGACTTAAAAACGAAAAAATTAATAAATGGTTATATTTGTCCAGTGATTTGCACTATAACGTTATTTTCTATCTAACTTTACCAGTTTCGGATTATTTTTAATTCAAAATCGCTGAATTTTCACATGTACTGATCAAACACTGAAAAGAGACACGCAGTGAGGCAGCAGCGAGACAAGCCTCACCATGGATTGCGCAATGACTCGGCTTACGGCGCTGGCATGCTATGCAGTGAGACAGCACAGCTGTACAGCTGTCTCTCTGTATGTCGCTATTAACATGTTCAAACACTTTTACTATATGAACTAAATTTCCATAGTTTAGCTGATGATATAATGTACAGTGTTTGTAGCGTGTTTCGTGTGCTGAGCAGCACGGCTGCAAAAAGTCACTAAGTGAGGCACGCAGTTCTCCGGCCTCATGGCAGGGGGCGCTCCTGATCCCAGTGATTCTTATTACGACTCATTAGCTGCAGAATAAGTGACAGTTAGCTACAACTACAGTGAGCAAGTCAGCAAGTCATTTATAAGTAAAGGTTAGACCATAATAACGTTTTTTATATTAAATGTGTTTTTGTGTGTGCTACAGTTTGTATGTGTAAAGAAAGCTGATATGAGATTTTAAACATAACCTGTTAACTGCTGCCAATCAAATGGTGAATAACTCTGTAGGGTTCATATGTTTGTAAATCTGATTGTGATGAAGTCAGTGCCTCACCAGACATGAACCTCACCGCACGTCACTGCTGTAACTGCAAAACTGAAGAACATACCAAACCATGGATTTTGTGTAGTGCTGGTGCTGAATGGTAAAATTGTAGAGAAATAGTTTGAATGCTCCCTAATTTTGTTGTGCTGCCCAGTAGAGCCTTCAGATCCCAATACTCCCCCCTCCTCAATCTTTCTCTGGCACTTTTATTTCATTAGATAATTTTCTAAGCAGAGAAAAATAACAGATGGTGGGTTTAATAGGACATATAGGTCATGCGGCACATTTAAAATTCCAATGCTACCCGCTGCACCAAAACAACCACTGGAAAGCTGTAAACACCCAACCAGCACTAATTTACTCAACAGGATCAAATGTGTGCTCGTCGCTACAAGATGAGTATACGAAAACATTCATCACAGCCAACACTCAGGGTGAGTGCGTGCAGAGACGGGCTGCACGTGCTCTGATGCCTTGCTCGAGGGCACATCACGAGTAGTCATTACAGTTTAAGGACACACGGTGCCGGTGGGTTTGCTTACTCAGTTTGGTGAGCTTTCAGTCATAATCTCACTCATTTAAGTAAAAAAAGCTGCTGCAGTCTACACTTCAGAGACTTAAACCTACAGGGGCCACTAATGCACTACCTCTGCTGTTAGAACAAGCACACACTTTCACACTAAGTGAGCAATTTCAACATCTCAACATTGGCTGTTAAGATGACCCGAGTATACTATGTACATCACCCAATGCATGCTGGGAAAGGTTACCAAAAAAATGGTTTAAAAGTTATTTGAGTGGAAAGATGGATGTTGGAATGTGAGTGATGTATATACTTTGTAAGTTTACTCTTTGAATGTGAAAGACTTGGAATAGTAGCAGCTTGACCAAAACAAAACATCTCATGGTCTTCATCAGCCAATGGAGTTCAGTTGTCAAGTCACTTCCTCTGAGCTACACCTTTACACATAATACCACTACATACATTCACTGCTGCATCACCAGACTTACTTAATTTGCTGATGAAGACTGTGAGACTGGAAAAAGCTTGTAAGTGGACATTAAGTTCAGATTTATTTGTCACCCTGTATGTTAATGTAATATGTTGTCCATCTGTCTTCAGTAAATATGGCCCCTTTCATATAGACATACATTATAATTACAGTTTTATACCATATTGTGTGATTTGTGGATGGTGATTTAAACTACATGACCAGAAACCTGGACATTACACCACATTAACATGCAATAATTTGTCACTTGTTCTGATTTATCGCAAGGAGTTGAATGGGAATGATGTCACATCAAACTGCGATGATCATTTCTTTGTGGAGCTGGAGACATTGTCATGTTGGCAGAACACTATTGTATAAACTATAATATGCTGTAGTAATGAGGTTCCCTTTCATTGGAACTAAGGGTCCTTGGCCAGACTATGAAAAACAACCCCAGACCAAAATAATTCAAGAAGGCTACATCATATTTAATTAGTCATTGTTTTGACCCACACATAACTTTAAAATGCATTTTTTTAAGTAAATTCTTAAAAGGGACCATATTATGAAAAACTCATATGTACTTGGGTCTCTGATGTGTCTAGTACAACACAGACTGTAAGATAAGACCACACATTTAACACATGAATTCAGATTTGATGCCCCTTCTTACATCACTTGGGTGTCTATTGTAATTATACTGCCTCCCCATCCATGCTTCTACCTATGCTTCTAACTTCTCCACCCACTAAACGTTCTGATATTTGCCAGGTTTTTCTCTGCAATCGCTGGCTAGGACCCAGCTAACCTAAGCTAAGCTAAACTAAGCTAAACTAAGCTAAGCTAAGATAACTAAACTAAGAGTGAAAAAAATGAGAATAATACAAAGTTACATCAGCTGCTATCATCAATAATACACTTCTTTAATGCCAGTGAGTTAATATATAATGTTAAAGTTACACAGTATGTAGAGAACTGTGTGAAACGTTGTTGCCTTTATGCCTTTATATTGTTATTTTGAGCATGAATGTAGCAGCTACAATGTCAGCATAGCTCCAATCAATCTGAACTCCATTCAGAAAACAAGCTTTTTAAAGTTATTTCCTTGTCGCTTTGGTGTCAGACCTGACAAAGTATGAAATCAGACTTTTAAGTTTTTTTTGGTTAATTCAGGCTGAGCTTCAGTAACATCACTGTGCTGGTTGGGGGCTAGTCGGTGCCAGCTGTTACTTGCTGGTTGTTTGGGGCGAATAAACACAAATGATGGAAGATGGAGGTATTGGGTGTGTGCTGTTTACTCCAGGGTTCATACTTGTCATCACTCAACAGTTGCCATAGTAGCTGTTTAATTATTTATTCATTCATTTATTTGTTTATCATTATTATTATTCAGTATTTTTCACTAAAATGCATTGTGTGAGTTTGTTCTTGAAGCCAGCATGTGAAAAATGAGATAAGATTATTATGACTGGTGTATTCTGTATGTTCCTTTCAGTCAGTTCATCTTCATCACTGCAAAGACATGTTAAATGTTACATAGAGTGGCTTTAAGGACTAAATACCTGCATCCTTAAGTTTTTGCAAAGCCTTTTTCACTGCTGTGAAACCTATTGTTTGCATCATGCAGTGCACATAAATATGTATCATATCAAGTCATATTTGTGGTGAGCATGTGCATCATTGTGTAAATAAAAGGACCATGCCCGGTCATCCAAACAGTGTACCTCACCACTAGTGGTCAGAAATCCCATAGGATACTTTTACATGTAGCCAACGACATCGTATAATAAGAATTGCGTCTATGCTTATTCACACAACACACACACACACACACACACACATATTCAATTTTCTGATACGTTGAGACATCATTATTCTAAATCCAGCTCATCCCACTCACCCTCCATCTTGTTCTGTCCTTAATATTCACTTTTACCGTCAGTGTTGACAAAACAATCACAGATAATAAAGTGGATTCATCAAAAAATGTAATCAAATAAAAGCCAGCGAGATACAGGGCGCACCTTTAACTGCTCTTTATTTTGTGCACAGATGATTTGGTTCCCAGTTGAGTCAGTGATGTGTGACATGATTCCACAGCTGTGTGTGATTATAATGCTACATTCAATCTTCTTAAAGTTAGGTGCGCTATAGTGTTGAAAATTCTGAAATATAAACAGAATAAACTATTATTTAACACAGCGCTTGCAATCTGCCACACCTAATTTAAGATATTGATTACATTTGTTGCAGCCATGCTGAAAGTGTAGAGAAGAGGCAGAACAGCAGCATCACTCCTGCTTATACTACTTACACATACATTCATTTTCTATATCATTGATCCTTTAGAGCAGGGGGATCAAACTCATCTTAGTTCAAGGGCCACATACAGGCCTATTTGATCTGAAGTGGGCCAGACCACTGCATAATAAACTACAAATAATATATAATATATAAAGTACATATTTTATCTTTACTGACAAATGTGTCCAAACTCACTGAGGTAAAATGTGTCCTTCAAATCTGAATCACACTGCAAGTCAGTTATCTCAAGCTGGATGTCTACAGGAAGATAAGAAGCCTTGACTGTGAATGGTGAGTGAAAATAAATGAAAATAATGGTGTATCTTATTGAAAAACTGGAATTAAGTTCCTGAAATTTTCCTACTTTGTAAAGTTACCCAGTGGGCCAGTTTGACCCCTTGGTGGGCCGGTTCTGGCTCGTGGGCTGGTTCTGGCCCATGGGCCGTTCGTTTGACACACCTGCTATAGTGGGTCACAGAGGGGCTGGAGCCAATCTCAGCTGACACTGGATGAGAGGCAACCCTGGACAGGATGCCAGAACATGCAAATTTCACAAAGAAGGACCTTAATACCTTCCCTTCAAAAGGTATTATTTATAGACACAGTTACCAGCACCAAAATTACCTTCAGGTTTGGTAAATCACAATGCATGTGCTAATTTATTTGCATTTTCTCCTCCCTGTATTTTACACACTGGGGTTAAAACGCCTCATATTACATATTTATTATGGCAAACGTACTAAATGAACTGTGAGCACAGTATTATCTTGCATAGTTGAAAGAAGCAAGCCTTACTGTGCTGTGTTAGTAGATCAGCTTACACATGTTTTTGTGGGTGATGTCAAGTTTGCACGCGTTTTTACACACGCAGACCTTTAGTAAATCAATCCCAAGGGGGTTTTCTGTCATGGCCAGTGGTTAGGTCATTTCCATTGACTTGGTAATTATTTTTACCACTGTTCCATTACATTTTAAGTTTTTAAATGGCCACAGTGGCTACTACTTCACCAAAAAGGTAAAATTAATGATAATTTGTGGAAATGCAGACCTTGCTATTCCTGATGAATTATTGATGAATACAACCCAATGTGACTGGCTTGTAAGCCAAAATTAATTTATGTTCCAGTAAGTCAATGAAGCAGTTGTACAGCATAAAGGATGTTGGGTTTAAATCGTTTGATTTCAACAGCACATTATGTTGTTGAGCCTCATGCAATTTCAGCTGTACCATACAAATATGGTAAAGTGCAAGTGTGACACACATTTATGCAATTTTCTTCATTTTGGGAATTGTATTTATGTGAGAAGAATATTCTAATATGAGCCATTATGGCCAGTTATTGCCTCTTGGTAGAAATACAAGGTTATGTATAAATACAGCTTGAGCATTTCAGTGTTGCCAGTAGGAGGCAGTGTGGTGTTTCTCCCATAGACTGTGAGTGGACTCTGGTTTTGCTTATTTTTCCCCCTGTTTTTAAATGTTTGTGGAGTTTTAAAATGTGTATAACTACAGGCACATGCTGCTTAACAAGTAAATTAAATATTAGATAGATTTTTGTAAGGGTAATTATTACATCTATTTACATTAAATACTGTTTTTCTTGGTATCATTGGTGTTAAAGTTTGATGTATAAACTGCTGAACATTATAAGCGTGCCATGCTCATGTATTCATAATGAGTCATTTAGTTAGTAGTCATTTGCTGTTGCACTATGAGTTAAATAGGGGAACATATCAATTCTACATTTAACAGTAATGATTTCTTTTTAGTACATGTGAACTTGTGAAAGGTGAAAGTTTTTAACAGAACGTGTGTTTTATTTGAAAGAGAAAGATATTTTATATTACACGAAATGAAATACAGAAATAGGTTTTAAAAAATGCTCTGGCCATCTTTTAACAATCAGTCAGTTAGTACATCCATATAAATACAACATACATTAAACAAAGAAACCTTGTGTGACTTTATGTGTCAGAGCTGACACATAAAGTTTAGTCAGTGCTATTGTGTCCACTGGGCATGCAGTGTGAGCTGGATGACACTGTCATATTTACATGTGTAAGTCAGCTGATGTAAACAGACAAGTCCATCCATGAGGTCTAAGTCTGTTCTTAGAAATGTTTGGTATTGAGTTTCATGCATTCTGTTTTACTCCTGAAAAAAGCAGCAGTGGATTATTAGTCTTCTCAACACCTTGATAGAATCTCAGCACAGAGTGTTGTTACAGTTTACGGTCTAATTATTTCATACTGTAAACCTCTGGAGTCCAGCTTAATAAACCTAATAAACAGTGCATGTCCCAAGTAATTGCTATTGTCTTTAAGTCACACTAGGGGCCTGGCTTTAGGGAGGGCAATGTTGGTCAGTTGGACAGTTAGACATTAAATGCTCTAACAAATTTTCATAATCCTCAGAGAATGAGTCCTAATGTTTAGCCTCTGACTTTTCACGGTGATGTAGGAGGTGAAAGTGTTCACTAGTCCAGTAAACTACATCCACATTTCTTAAAAAAAATCGATAAATCGACACAAATTTGCCACATACATCTATACCTATCTATATTTGCTAAATGTATTCTAATAACATTGGTGATTCCCCAACTTCTCATCTAGTACCATCCTCAGGTGCTGTATGACCAAATACCTGCTGAGCTTATGGTATTCCTATCAGTCATTAGCAAATGTTGGCATGGTGACACAGTAAACTCAGATGGTGAACATTGTAAAGATGCTATAAATTAGCATTTATTGTCAGTATGAGCATATCAGCATACTAACATCAACATTTTACGCATCTCCAGACTAAAGCAGCATTTTTCTACCTCAAAAACTGACCTTTTTCAAAAGTGCCTCCAGAGTGTGAAAATCTTAAAGAGCAGTTGTAGTGTGTACAGTGAAAACAGAGCTTAGAAACACTGTCATATTGGTGACAGAACAGATGGTGGCAGTGTTTCAATGGAGGAGGAAGGAGAAACACAACCATAGATGTATGAGAAGAGCCTGAAACGACAGGTCAGCTCAACCTTGCAGCCAATTTTTCACAGTGGTCACTTGTGGTATTGCAGCAAAAAATCCCCCTGTGGCCCAAAAAAACAATTTCTTCATAGAACACCATGTGATGTCATTATAATGTAAAGTCTATGGGCCGAATGGGAAGTTACCAATGGGGAGAGCAGGGAAAATGAATGGGCGCCCTTTTTTGGTCAGGTATCCAGCTCTTATAGTACATCCATGAACACAACAACAACACTGTGTCAGTCAGCTTCATGCGAGTGTTGTTGTCTTTGTCTACTTTAACAGCTTAACAGTTTAGACTTAAATGTAGATATCTACCACCTTTCTCTACTCAAACTGTTGGAATCTGCTCACGATAAACTAAATGTCAGCAAGCTGCTGAAATACCGAAATACTAGTATACCGTTTCTTCTTTGCTGATTTTCTGTGGCTGACTTGCTCATCTGTCCCACACACATCCCTATTAGGAGGAGAATGACCCATTTTGGCATTTGAACGTGGATGGAGGTATTTATAAAATCAAGCTGAAACTCCTGCAATGGATGCATGTTTGTTTGTTGGGTTTTTTATTGGGCATTTTTGCCTTTTTATTTATAGAGTAACTAGCAGAGAGGCAAAAAGGAAACAGAGAGAGGAGAGAGAGAGAGAGAGAGAGAGAGAGAGAGAGAGAGAGAGAGAGAGAGAGAGAGAGAGAGAGAGAGAGAGAGAGAGCGGGGAAAGACCTGCAGCACAGGTCCCTGGCCGGATTCGGACCAGGGACACTGCAATTATGTGGCATGCGCTCTAACCACTCAACCACCAGGGTGCTCCATGCAGGAATGTTTGTTTTTGCTCAAAAGTGGCATTTTAGAATTTAGTTGATGTAATTTAGACATAGACTTATGTGGCTTTTCCATTATACAGTTCTAGCACTACTCGACTCTGCTTGACTCGACTGTACTCGATATTGGTACCAGGCACATCATGTTCCATTACTTCATAGTACCTCTTCAACATGAGCGTCTTTTGGCGTCACATTTTAGTATCGGCTCAGCTCGCTTGGAACCTCGCCAGAGCAGATACCAAAAAAAAGTAGCAGGTACCAGGTACTATTCCATCAGTTAACTAACATGGAATATTGTTTGATGCGTCGTGCATTAGTAATAACCATTTATGTAAAACACAAGCAAAGCATGTCATACAGTATAATGCTAGTGAAAGGAATTAAACGAAACTTCGATACAAGAAAAACTCGATCATTTCGAATTATTCAAGTAATCGTTTCAGCCCTAGAATATATAGAGTTAATATTTGGCATCTAGACTTTAGACATTAGACAGGGAGTGGGGAGTGATGATAACAAGTAGACCACCATGATAAGTTGATATTGTTACAGTGACAAGACTATACCATGTGAGTGTAGCTGCAGACTTAAACTAGCTGATCTAACCAAGGATAAGCTTTAATGGCATGATACCACCACACATTTATTTTATGTTGTTAGCCACAGGACAGGGCATGTCCTGCAGAACCCTGTCCACTTCACTTTGAGTCAACAGCAGAGCCGCTGAGGGCCCCCAAAGGTGGTCTCTGCCTAATGTCCCCCAAAGCTGTAGGAAATGCCAGAACATAACCGCTCACTTTTAAACAAAATGTATTAATTAAATTCAAAAGCAGCTTTATCTGACTTCCATTGCTCTACACCCATATAGTAGAGAACCTACATTTATTGAGCTTGAACCTTTTCACATTTCTACATTAAATAAAAAAGAAAAACACAGCAGATCATAAATATGATTATTTGTTTTGCTGTCATCTCCACACTGCATTTCAGTATCACTTGACCTTTAGTTTTTTCTGAGTCTTAATGGATTATTATTGGAAATGATAATGTTGCAAGTATGTCATTCAATGCAACTAAACACTGGCAATGTTTCAGTTTGAAGTAATGATTGGATGACAAACAGCTGAACTGGATGTAGCTAGCTTCTCCATGTCTCCAGGAACAGTACTAGCATGTGAGGCATTTTTGCAGCAGTGGCCAAAGTTGGAATTGCAGGTCACATGACACCCACTGTCCCATACAATAATTACAGGAACAACTGTAAAATAACCACAACATATTTAAGTGCATTATATTACAAACCTTTTTTGAAGTGTTTTTTGAGTGTAAATGTACTATCTCCTTTTGATATTCATATTTTTCCAGTACAAAAGTACTTTTATTTTTTAGTTGAAAACACATGAGTACAGATTTACCCAAAAGTTTCAGTAAATGTTATATTTGTAAGTATCAGGTACACCAAGTAGACTTGGTGGTACAGGTACTTCAAGTAGACAAATCAATAATCTCTACCAAGCAATGTACCATACAGCTTGAGGACAGTATTCAATAAGATACCATGGAGCCCAATTATAGAATATAAATGAGCACTTACTTAACGATTCTCTGTCTTTGTCCAGATACAAAATAAAACCAACACTGCTCTGATGACTAAAGATTCTAAAACATCATCCACATTTTTTTAATGTTTTGTGAATGTATTTATTTATCTTGTTTTTGTATTTAACTTGCTGTTTTGCTTTATTATGTTTCACAATGTTTGTATGTAATATCATTTAGGTACATTATATTTATGTTTATTTTTGATATTTTACTTTGTATTGTTATTGTGTTTTATCTCTTATAGGTGAGAGTTTAAGAGAATACCAGAGTGGGTTTGTACCTGACCCGCATGTTGTTTTATTTTTATTTTATTATTAAACTGAATTTTATTTTACAAATGTGCAACTAAACCAATAAACCAATAAGCCTTAAGGCCACCTGTAACCTACTACAAGAGCTCACTAATTAAATCCAGTTGGTTGTTCTTTAAAGCTTTTCACTTTTAGCCGCCTACCTTTTCTGTACAAGCATTTGTTCACTTTAATGATGGTCTCCAGACATGTATTAAGGCCTTTTGCTTGGAACAAGAATGTGTGTCTGATATGTGTTTTTCTCCCCCACAAAAAAAGTATAATTACCAAATGTCATCTACTCCTTCTCCCTCATTACAAATTCAAGAATCTATGAATATGTGAATATTGTTCATTTTCAAAGTTTTCCTGCTAGACACCAGATGTCTCCTGCTTCACTGTTAAGTTCATTCTCAGTTTTTCCTATGAAGGTTTCAAGATTCACACTTGGTAAGTTGAATGCGGGACCATGAAACTAGTTGTGATGTCATAAACCATGCTTGTAGGCCCCGCCCCTTACAATCTGATTTTCAATGAGCACAGAAAAACTTCCCACTTTCAGCAGATGGATGTGAATACAAACTGTTCACATACATCATTGTGCACAGACAGAGAAGAGAACAATACCCGACTGAAATGAAGAAAACAATTCAGTGGATGTAGACTTTACCCTGGGCTAAGAATCACATCATACAACATGTCTAAAATGTTGACCCACAGATGTGTTTAGAAAGCATCAATAGTGGATCTGACTGATCAATACATGTGATTAAACCTTGATTCATGTTTCAGAGAGCAGAGAGTGTATTTTTAGGAGAAAAAACATCTACTATCACAAAATATCATGTCCTATTTGACCTAAGACATGAAAATATAACATAGCAATAATGATGGAAATGTAATTTACTGAGAGTGAAAATGACAAGAACTTTATAGAATCTGGAACATAAAAAGAAATCCTCATTAAAACTATTAACTATTCATTTAACAAAAAGACATCATTTAACATTTAAAAATATTTTATTTTTTGTGTTTTTTGGGCCGCTTTAAGAAAAGTCATCAAATTTCAGAGTAAAAGACATTTGGCGTGTCACTTGTCCAAACGGGTCAAATTTGACCCAAACAGTGTGTAAGGCTTAAATTCATGTGTACCTGAGTATATGTGCTGTAGGGTATATAGTACATGTGAGTAAGGGTTTTTTAAATCATAAAATAAATACATTTATATGAATAAATACAAAATAAAGCTGATCACCGAGAAGTAATGAATTCATAATTCATAATGAATTCATCTACACAGCAGGAGGAGGTGTTTGCTTTACATGTACAGCAAAGAAAAAAAAGGGAGATTAGAAAACATAAAGGCTTGTGACAATATTAATAAGGTATATATGTAGTATAGACACAGGGGAATGCAAGCATAAATGCCTGTCTAATGTGTGCCTGTCTCAAATAAAGGCCTTATTATTTGCACCATTGAGATAAAAGAAGGTCTTGAACACTGTTTGAGAATTCATAATAAGTAGGTATAGACATTGGATGGATGGAATACACAGACACATAATTGTTAGTTACCAGTAGTTACCAGGACCAACAAGAACTTTAATGGCTGAGCAAACAAAGAGAACAGTGCCACCTAGAGAAACTCAAACTTTCCCCAACTGCAAATCTAAAAAACATATCAGACATGAGCCAAAGATGGAGGGAAAACTGAAATGAAATGGAGATCGTCACATTAACCAGAATATTGCTGCTCAGCTCTATCAAACTTTCTAGTTGCTGTAAATGAGCTGCATTTACACCTGAGAAGCCAAACCGAGGACACACAAGTCACATCTCTGTCAAAAAACAAGCAAACAAAAAGCTTTAAAAAAAGATCAGATTCCTTTAAGCTTATGAAAATGTGGAGTTCAGGTTTGATATTCTAAAAAAAATCTGCATTCATCCAGCCACCTGGTCTGCATGCAAGGCTGCAGAGAATTGATCACAGTCCACTGTGCAAATGATTTCCATTAAGCTCTGCTCTGCCTGGAGTCAAACATTACCAATACACTTTCTGATAGGGATATAGGAGTGTGTGCGTGTGTGTGTATGTGTGTGTGTGCGGGTGTGTGGGTGTGGGTGTGTGTACGTGTGTGTGTTCTATGCCAACCATATGTGCAGTCATATAAAGAATATTCTCCCCAGCTCAGACCAAAAGCTTCACATAGGGAGTGTGAAGCTGCACTTGACATAATTTGTATCCATCTATACACACACACATACTCTATAATAATAATAATAATAATAATAATACACACGCACACAACTGACATATTATTTCCGTCTTTCACACACACACAAACACACAAAAGTAGATGACATACTGTACCAATTGCAGACACTTTTTCTATCACACACACACACACACTCACACACTCTCTCACACACAGCAGAAACAGCTGCAGAAGCTAAATGGCTATTCCTCAGCAGTGGAGCAGGAGTGAAATAAAAAAAAAACATTTTTAAAGATGAGAGGGAGAAAGAAAAGGGGAAACAGGAAAAAGAGAGGTTTAAATAAATGGAGTGATAGTCTTTACCTTGCGCAGATGGATGAGAGGATGTGTTCGGACTCCCCCTGCTCATGCTCTCTGTCTGTTTCCCTCTCTCCCGATCACGCTCGCTTGCTCTACATCTGCCCGCCACTGTGGACAAGCAAGTCTATCTCTCTCTCTCTCTTTGCTCTCTCCCCCTGGCTCTCTCTCTCTCTCTCTCTCTCTCTATCTGTGGCACTGAGGAGAATAAAAGACCGCCTTCATTCTGCCTCTGTTTAGTCTGTCCCCACCTCTCTCTCTTTCACTCTCTCTCCTCCTTCTCTTTCTGTTTGCTTTCTTAATCCCTCTCACACTTCCTCTGTCTCTCATTTCCATTCATCTCATTAGTTTGATCTCTCTCCATATATCTGTACACACACACACACACATATATATATATATATATATATATATATATATATATACACACATATATATATATACAGTATGGTCTGTTTGCATGGTTTTGCCTCTGTGCAGTAGCCAATTGTGGTCTCACTTTGCACACACCCATTGCACACTACTGGCTACGCACACAAACAAAAAAAGGTGATATGTTGATCGGCTCCACACACTCATTTCTACACCATGCCAAAAAATTAAAATTGCTTAATTTCTCAAGATAGAAAGTTATTTCATTACATTACATTAAAAGGTTGGTTTTTTTCTTCATAATGAAAGCATTTCATCATTAAAATGAAATCCTTGTTCTCATTATAACAAGATGTCTATTCTCATTTAGACAAAAATCATTT
The DNA here is from genome assembly GCF_027409825.1 of Scomber japonicus. Classification (NCBI taxonomy): domain Eukaryota; kingdom Metazoa; phylum Chordata; class Actinopteri; order Scombriformes; family Scombridae; genus Scomber; species Scomber japonicus. Next base: position 4,520,539 of record NC_070589.1, read on the forward strand.
TCACATTAAAATGAGAATAAATACTTGTTATAATAAGAAAGTGGTTATGATTATAAGATTGTATCTATATCTCATGAAAAACTAAACAAAAAGAAATGAATGTGCATGAATGCTTGAATGAATCAAGTCTTACTCATTTTTAGGGCTGAACGATAATGAAATGAAGTAAGTATTGTGTTTGAGAGCGTGCTTGTACAGAGAGAATGGGCTTCAGTACAACACAATCTTTATTGTCATTGCAGAAGTACAATGAAATTGTATAGTGTTGTACCTTTTGCTTGAGTCCAGCTTGTCATGCAGTATGTTAAGTGGGGGCAGTTGCTACATTCATTTATAGTTTAGCTGCAGTAGTTGTAACAGTTGCTTTGTTTTTTGTACAGTTTATCATTTATCTAAAATAAGCCAAGTTGTATTTAGTTATTTTCATTACTTTCTTTACTTGTTTGAAAGACAAAGTGGAGTTGAGGATAATACACATCCAATCCATCTAATATAATTGGACAGCAGGATGTTTGTTTTTCCGTCTGTGCATTCACCTTTCTCCAACTCCCTCCATCCCCTCCAAGGTTCAGGGATGGCACTTTTTTGGCATTTCATTTCATGTCAACTTCAATTTCTATTTCAATGTTGAACAGATAGTCTGCAGTTATACTTTTTATTTGGGTTAGGGTGCCACAACAACCTGGGACTCTTGTTTCAGCCTGTGACGTAATGCGTAGAGGCGTGAACGACTGGATGAAAAGAGACAACGAGAGGAGACATTTATCCACGGTCACGGACATTTTCAACCTGCCTAACAAGACCAAATCACTGTTGAAAATACTTGCGATGCCACCAAACGCCGCATGGCATTAACACAAGGTGGCGAAATTCCAGAGAAGTCAGATAAGAAACAACAAAACACAATCCACACAGTAGCTAATGCTAATGCTACAGTTTGTTAGCTACTCAATCCACACAGTAGCTAATGCTAATGCTACAGTTTGTTAGCTACTCAATCCACACAGTAGCTAATGCTAATGCTACAGTTTGTTAGTTACCCAATCCACACAGTAGCTATAGTTTGCTGGCTGCTCACCCATACAGCCTTCCAACCATGTAAATAATAACTTGCCTAACAAAAACTTTGATTAATGAATGAGGGTCTGGGATCATGTCTCACACTCTCTCTCTCACACACACACACACACACACACTTCTGGTATAGGTATTCAGGTTTATAAACAACTTCTTCAACAGAGAGCCAGCAACACAGGTCACCATTTCTGACGGTCACAGATTTTGGTGTAACACCGGTTAAAACAAGAGAAAATGTGTTTTTTCAGACAGTACTTGCATAAAATATTCAATTTTTCTGAGGTAATGAGTATTCACATTTCTCCCTATCATTACCCATCCTTACCAAGATTCAGAAATTATAACTTAGATTTTTGTTTTTAACATATGACTGTTTTCATCAGCAACTAGATCATACTTCACAATGTTATTATGCATGTAAAGTCTAACCTTTCCATGCATTGTGTCCACTATATTACAATTTAGTCTGTGTGTCATAGCCTATATAAACATTTTTCAGAAATCCTATTATCAATATATATTGACTCCGGTACTGCATGATCAAACAACTATCTGACTCAACTACAATCATGCATTATAATGTACTCAACTGCATAGAAAACACAATTTACATATCCACTTTTATGCTGAGTGCTGTGAGGACCGACAACAGCAAATGAGATCATTGGAGACACCTGCAGCTACAGGTACTCATACTTTCCAATTAACCCTTTAAGACATTTGCCCATAACCAACATGTGTCTCCTGGTTATGTATATCTACTTTCAGACAACATTCTGACTTTTAAGGTCAACGATGAACGGCAGCTCAGCAGTGGAAAACAACAGATAAAACCAGAAAGAGGAATCAACACTTCAGAAGAGCATGGACAGCTCCACACCAAGTCACACATGTAGATCCATTTGATACACCTCACGTGGATTTAGTCTGCATTTCCTGCACTGCTGTTATGTTCCCTTGGGAGACATATAATTGCATGTATTATATAAATTCTATATAAAAGATGTACATATCTTCTGTCAACAATCCCCAAACCTTTGTATGTCAAGTTCTCTCTTTTGGTTTCGTTTTTACCTTTTACCTTATATGTAGTCACATACATTTCTATCCTTCACTTTATCTCTGTGCCTCATCAGTTGGGGGGAGGGAGGGGGGTTGCCAGGGCACAAGTGTGTTTGGGACACATACTTACTGTGATTCTTCTCACTGCTTTAATCTATGAGCGTGTGTTTTTTGGCAGGTAAACATGCTGCAGCATTGTTCTAGTATATTTAACTAGAGAGACTACTTGAAGGCAGGTCTGCAGGCAGCAGAGAGGAGGAAGGAGGGACCTACAAGTTGTACTCTACTACTCAAATTTTCTGGCTAAGTGCACTTTTTTCTCACAACTACATACTACAGTTTTAATGGATGAGCAGAAAGCCTAGAAGCACAAAATGAAATGTGATCACATGGAATTAGAGGTTCTAGTGGAAGAGGTTAGCAAATATATTGAGTTACAGCAAAAAAATATTAAACACTGTATGGGAGAGTATTTGCCAATTGTAGCCAATTACTGTCACCAAAATTACCTTCAGGTTTGGTAAATCACAATGCATGTGCTAAATAACATATTTGCATTTTCTCCTCCCTGTATTCTACAAACTGGGGTTAAAAAGCCTTATATTACATATTCATTATGGCAAACGTACTATATAGACAGTGAGTATTATCTTGTACATTTGAAAGACGTAAGCCTCAGGGTCAAACTTGCATATTTTTTGCAGATGCACACGCAAATCTTTAGTAAATCAGGCCCATAGACTTTGGGATGCCAGCCAGATGCAGAGCGTGTCTTTGTAAAAAACAAAAAAAAGTCTTAACATTAAGAAACTGTTCTGAATCAAGTCATTTGTCTACATTTATCATCATTGCACTGACTTTAGAAGCTGCTTGTTTTTTGGTTTTAGTGTAAAAATAAATGATGTTATCATCTGCATACATTTGAACTTCACACTCTATGCAGGCTGATGGTAAATCATTTATATATAAGATGAACAGCAGAGGTCCCAGGATGGATCCTTGGAGCAGACCCATTTCATTGACTCAGGAAAGATGATGTTTCCCTACCAACCCTGATATACACAATTATATACACACTGCTGGTTTGTACATAGTACTGGCTGGTTAACAGTATTTAACACCTTCTTTAAGTCTAAAAGTTTGGTCCCAAAAACACCTCCTTTGTCCCTTTTTTAGTTTAAGAAAGACATTATGTTGGTTCGTAAAACCGAATAGAATTAGGTGCAGTGTGTAAAGATTACTTATGAATCGTCAGCAATATATTTAATTGAAATCTTGGAGATGTTGGGTAAAGTGCTGATAGGCAATTTGTTCACGATTTATAAACTGACACAATGATGGCTGACTTCTAGTCCTTAGGAAACTTCCCTTCTTTAAGTGAGGTATAAACAGTAAAGAATCTGTACAATATGCCATTTAGAGAGAGGGAGAGAAGTCCAGACATGTCTTTTGATTTAGAGTTTTTAAGAGTGTTCAGAAATGTACTGACTTTAGGTTCAGAGACCTCCAGCAGAGAGAGGACTGCTTGATAGAAATCTACTGGTGATAAGGCCAGAGGTCCAGTTTGATTGATGTGTACTGTCATCTTAACAGAATTCACAAAGTAGGAGTTGCATTTTCTACTCTTTCAACCAGGCAGCTATTGTCTGCTTTGTTCTATTATCATGCCATTACACTCTTAGCTTTTTTTTTTAATTGTCTCAGACTTGTTTATAATTTCCCTGACCTAGGAAACCAACAAAGAAATGTGCTTAAGCTACTTAAATGTCCTTTGATACTCTGTTTCTTAGAATAGTGAAAATGTGTCTGTCAGTCAATAAGTAGAAAATATTTTCAGGTTATGGTTTGTCTCCTTCATTTGTCTGTATTTGTTGTATCAACCCAGTTTAAATGTAATCTGTAGATTCATGTACATTTACAGGAATTTTACTTTTTTGTTTTTTTTCTCATTTGTTAGGGTTTTTTTTAGATTTTACTATAACTGCTACTATACAACATTTAATCACAATATTTTTGCATTTGTATCAATAGTCTCCAGTCAGTGATCTGCATGGGCCCAGTGGACGGACCAGATGACATGACATGCTATTTTCCTCACCATGTTTTCATTTCTCAACACAAAACTATGAAAGGGTTCTTGATAGCTCAACAACACAACAGGTTTCTCCTTTGAGAAATAAAGGTGCTTTTTTTGCCAGTTTTTGATGACTACGGATGAGCATTGTGTGGTGGGCATATGGCACATTGAACTGTCTGCCATCAGTGGGCTTCATTCCATTTGTCCACTGCAACCTGAAGCCAAATGCCAAAATGCATTTTTTTAGCTTGTGATTATAAAATGTGAAGTTGCTAATTATTTAACAATGAATCCAAGAATATGTGGTCTTTCTTAACATAGTCTTCCTCAATTAATCCAATAAAGCACTTCAGCGTTGACAGGAGTCTGGAAGATATCTTATCTCAGGCCACTCAGGGTGTAAGAGAGAGCGTGTGTGTGTGTGTGTGTGTGTGTATCTGTGTATGTGTGTGTGCGTGTGTGTGTGCGCATCACATATTGTACCATAGCCATATAAACTGGATGAAAACAGGGTTAGGGTGGGGAGCTAGGTGTTAAAATATATTTTAAATATGGTCTGCCTCTTCTGATCTCTCTAGCTTTGAGGCCCTTGTCCTAAAATCTCACTGCATAGACCCTGTCCTCTTTCTTATCCATCATCCTCCTAAATCCAACTATACCCTCCTCTTGCCTGAACTGTCACATTTTTTCTCCTCAGTTATTCTCTGTCATAACAAAGTTTTAATTGCTGGTGACTTTAACATCCACATTGATAATATTTCTGACAGCCTTTGCTATAGATTGTTTTAATTGTATGCAGTCCTTTAATTTCACTCTTCATGTGTCAGGTATGAGGGGTGGAAGAAACAAAAATGAATTGATAAAAATGGAGGTGATGAAAATGCATGTGAATTGAAAAATAGAGCGATAAATTATCAAATGATTTCATTAATTGTAAGTCGATTTCATTCAAACAGTCGTGATATAATGAAAACAGAGCCATGTTTCATCATTTTCTCCGTCTTACGTTCATCATTCATCATTCACAACACAAAATTAAGAAAAGTAGTCTCAAGGATGGAAGTAACAATCGTTTACAGCAAGCAATTCTTGTTATTTCCTCCTGAATGACAAATCAAAAACCACACCCACTGACTAGCTGATCAAGTTTTTGGCTCTCAACTTGCAGGCCTGGTCTGCTTGTGAGCTTAGATATAGAAATGTGTTTATTCTTTTAATATATTTTTTTAATAATTGTGAAGAAAAAAACCCATGTCACATAAGAACAGTTGTCTGTCTCCCAGTCTTGATTTTATAAATAGATTCAGGTCTCATTGTCTAACAGAGTTGAACTTTGACTGAGTGATCAGCCGTCTTTAGTCTGGGAGACAAGGGCTGGAAACCCAGTGTGGTAACGCTCCTTAGCAAAAGAGTTTATTGAAAAACACTTATTTTAAACATGTAGTTAGCGATGTGGGAGAAACGAGTAGAAAGGTTGTTGATATTTGAGTGAAAACCAAAAAAACCCACTCTCCCTTCCTGCTCCTTTTGGAGGGAAGTTCATGGACGCGCATTGTCATGGCAACGGACGTAACCACTACGCAAGCTGACTAACACGGCAGAGTCTGAAGCATTTGCTGTGGGATGGTAAGTTCGCTTCAGTTTGAAAGCAGCATTTATTTTTCTGATAGTACAGTAGCATGTGTTTTAGTAGTTAATGTGATAAAAAGCCTGGCAGTATTTAACAAGGTGTTGACACCAAATATGAGTAGCTCAGCCTATGTATAAATGACGTTAGCATCATTGCTAACACTACTAGCTTCACAGTACTAACCTCTATTTTAACATGAGTGATACGTTAGTTATACGGTTTATTGACAATATTAAAAGATATGGGAAGAAAGCTTCATACAGCAGCCTACTCTGACATTATTTAGATTATTAATATCAGTTATGATGTAAGAAGAGAAAAGAGCAGATAGACAGGAGGAGTAACTTCACACAGCGGAGTGTTATTTAGAAGGAAATAACGTGATATATGTCTCTTGTAATAAATATCATATTTATACCAAGCTTACAGGGAATATGTCTGATTTTATTTATGTGCCATTAGGAAGAGGCAGAGGTCAGAGTTCAACCAGTTCAATGAGCCTGGTGAACTATAGGTGAGCAGATGCTGCAGGCTCACAGCTGAGTAAGTATGTTGCTTTGCTTGCTTCTATTATTTCATACATTTTCAACATAAATACCCCTATCCTGTGAAATAAGATTACACCAGTACAGCATTACCTGGAGAACAATCCAGGGGAGTGCTGGGCAGAGCAGGGTCCAGGTCTGAGGAGCAGGGTCCAGGTCTGAGGATCAGGGCTACAGGATGAGAGGCTGGGAGGTTTCTGGAGCTGACATCATGTCTGTATCTGGGATGCCTCTGGGATCAAGATTTTCATATTTTGGGATCAGTAAAGTAAATCTATTTATCTGTGTATCAATCTGTTGTACAACAGTGTAAAAACTAGCAGGAGTTAGCTGTTCAGGTTGATTTTATACAACTACAGTGACAAGAGTTGAAGCTAATGATAACATAGCATGTTGGCCTGCGTATCACTCCAAATAATCTTTATGTGATAGCAAACCTGTGTTTATATGTCTTCATGACTGTAAACACTTTGAAAGCAGTGAACAAATACCAGATACACAGCGAGCAACTACACAGCAGCTACGTTGTAGGTAACGTTAGCGCACTGCTAACGTTAGCTGCAAAGGTAACATGCAGAGCGTCAAACAGCTGTAGTAACAACTCTGCTACTTTACAGCTAACATCACAACAACAACATATCCTGACTAACTAGACAGTGAGCTGAATGTCAGCAGGTAACCTTACAGTTTATGTGAAGCAGCGCTGATGTTACTCACCTGTCCAGCAGAGCAGCATGTGGGGTTACACAGGTCGTTGTCTGGTCAAAGTCCTTTAATATTTTTTGTTCTTCTAACCCAGGGGTCTGCAACCTTTGTTATCAAAAGAGCCATTTTGCCCCCTCTCCCACCAAAGAAAAATAGTCTGGAGCCGCAAAACACAACACAGCTTATAAACTTTAAAACTTTTAATCTTTTTTAAATTTTATCTCTTACAACAACAGAACAACAGGGTGATATAAGCTAAATTGGGCCACTTTTTGGTTAATGGCATGGGAAACTAACAAAAGAAAAATGTATGACATTTATTTGTCAAGGTTTGTTTTCAATTTTTTGTGTGGAATTTAAGAGAAACAGAGTAATTTCTAATAAAACAATCTAATAAACTTTAATTTCAAAACACATCTATGTACTATAACAATATAATATTAAAGTTAAATTACATCAAAACAACTATTTCATAAGAAATATTCCATGCTCTTGCAAGAGAGTGTGTGATCAGTTTTTGGCTTCTCCGGACTGTCTTCCTATAATAACCTCATGCTCCCCTCTTCCTCTTCTTTACCCACTGATTGTATTTACAGATTATTCCCTCATTTACACCCTTTCTTTTCCTTTCTGTTTCTTTCTTAACCTCTTCTATACTCCCTGTTTTTTTGTTTTATTTGACATATTGTCTGTAATCACAAGTTTAATATCACTTTCCTTCAACATCTGTTACTTCTTTATTTACATGCCTCTTTCACTTTTTACCTTTTAAGTTTGTGTGGTTTATGTGCACAAATCATGCTGGCACACACAGTGAGTGAGTGTGTATGTGTGCACATGTCAAGAATGCACAGACAAACATAGTTGTGTACACACAAACACACCTAGAGGGGAAAATGGGAAACAGGCATATCATACATAATATAATAATATATTAATAATATTCTTAATGAGAGTAAAATAAAAACTATATAAATACAACATTTAGCAACAGGTTAGCAGCTTTAACAAAGTAAGCATAACATTTTTGAACGTTTGTGACAAGTCCATTTCAGTGCGCTTTCATCCTCTTCAGTTTTCTTTCTCAGCCGGCAAGCACCTGAACATACAAAAAAAAAAATACATCAGCTGCGGGTCCGAATTTTTTTTTTCAGAAAAAACAAAACAAAAACCTATTTAATGCTATTGTTCTTACCTGTTTAATGTGACTTCTGTTTCTGAAGCTCGCTGCAGATCTTCCGTATGTCAGGACTGTAAGATGTGACTTTGATCTTCACACAGGACTGTAGGCTCTCATTTGTGAGGCGGGAGCGATATTTGGACTTTATGAAGTTCATGCTCGAGAAAACTTGCTCGCATAAGTATATTGAGCCAAAGATGGACAGGACTCCAAAGGCATACTTTTTCATGTTCATATAGGTGTCGGGAATGGCACTCCATGTTTCAAAAACAAGCTTGTCGGATTTGGGGAGGTTTTCTATGTCACTCCATTTGTGTTCTTGAGCGAGAGTGGCCTTCTGACGGGCGACTTCTTCAAGATCCACTCTCAGGCTTTTGAACTTGGACACCCATAAATCTTTATCCGCTATGTCAGCCAGTTCAATTTCAAGATCGGGCTGACTTACTCCAGTGAATGCGGACATGTTCAGTAGGGATGGGTCGATGTCCAGGGGTGTGACAGGGAAAGAGAGCGTGTTTTTTTCCTTTCTGAACTCGCTGAATCTTTCTCCAAATGCAGCTTGCATTGAAATAATTGCACGATGTAAATAATCATAATTTATGTGATTGCTCTCTTCTTTGAACTCTCTCAGGGTGGGGAAGTGAGAGAGTGTACCTCTCTCTACATCTCTGGCAAACACTGTCATTTTGCGCTCAAACGCCAAAACATCCTCCAGCATCTGCAGGGCTGTGCTTCCCTTTCCCTGGAGATTCTTATTCAGCCTGTTTAAGTGACTTGTCATATCCACCATGAAGTAAAATTTTCCCAGCCAATCGAGGTCTCCCAGTTCGGGATAGCTGAGGCCTTTGTTGCCCAAGAAGGTTTTAACATGTCCCAGACAAGCAGCGAAGCGTTTCAGCACGTCTCCCCTTGACAGCCACCGGACTCTGTTGTGCAGCAGGAGGTCTGAATATGCGCTGTCGACTTCCTCTAATAATGAACGAAACTCTCGGTGGTTTAACCCGTTTGCCGTTATTTTGTTCACTATTTTAATAACGAGGTTCATCACTTCCACACACTCGGGGGGGAATGTTTGAGCACACAGTGCTTCTTGGTGCAAGATGCAGTGAAACGTCATCAGCTCTCGATCCAGTGACTTTTGAAGTAAATTCACAAAGCCCTTCTGTGCTCCTCTCATACTTGGTGCCCCATCAGTAGACACGGACACCAGGTGAGTGGTGTCTATTTCTTTGGCTTTGAGACAATTCACAACAGCCTCACAAATGTCCTGTCCCCGTGTTTGGCCCTTTAGTGGTATGAGTTCAATCAGTTCTTCCTGCGGCCCATCAGAGTTCACATATCTGCATAACAGCGCTGTCTGCTCAATATCGTTGACATCACTTGACTCATCACAGGCAATTGAATATGCTTGAGCTGAATTTATGTCATCAATTTGCTTACTGGTGATGTTTGTTGCCATTTTAATGGTCCGGTCCTTGACGGTCTTTGCAGAGAGAGGCATATCTCTAATTTTCTGAACAATATCTTCTTTGTTTTTGAAGTCGGAGAATAGATGCTCTGATATTTTTATGAATGACTCTTTCATGTATTCTCCGTCTGTGAACGGTTTCCCCCTCCTTACAATCTCCTGAGCTGCCACAAAACTAGCAGCTGTGGTTGAATTTGGAGCGGTCATCCACTTCTTGAAAGTGTGTTTGCTCAGCTCAACTTTCCGTAGCAGTTCTGAAATTGCTCTCTTTCGCTCATCTTCAGTTTGATACTTTTGTCCAAATGCTGAGTGCTTGCTTTGAAAATGTCTTTCAATGTTACTTTTTTTGTTGTTTGATAAGTTCTCACCACATATCAAGCACACAGGTAAGCCAGCGTTGTTGGCAGTGAAGGCAAATGAATCTGTCCAAGCAGGATTAAATTCTCTATTTTCTTCTGAGATTTTTCTTTTTTTAGATAAACTCATGGTTAACTCACCCACAAGGGTCGCACACTCAATAAGCTGTCTGTAGGCAAAGGAGGGGGCTAGTAGTCTGTGTGTGGCGGTGTTCAGTCTGTGTGTGGCGCTGTTCAGTCTGTGTGTGGCGCCGTTGAACAGCTCTCGCGCACCATAAATGCTGTGTCATGTTGACAGTCAACGGGCCGGAACTAAGTTTCCGCCTTCAGTTTCACGTCGGATGTCAATAAAGACGGGATGTTATGAAGCCGGTTCCGGTGAGAGTTGCGAAGAGCGCATTCATTCATTTGTAAGAAGAAATAAAAGTCACGTCTGTACAGCAACTATCTGTCACCGATATATAATAAAAATTTAAATTAAGAAATAAAAAAATTTAATTTTCATGGGTGTTTTTTTTTTTTTTTGTCAAGGCCAAAGAGCCACCACAAGAAGGCTCCGGAGCCGCATGGTTGCTGACCCCCGTTCTAACCCTTTCTCTGGATGTTTCTCGGTCACCTCTTCTCCACAATGCCCGTAACATATTCACCGTTTCTCTCTCTGACGTGTCAACTCCTCTCCCTCTGTCTGACCGTGAACGTGCATGCAAGCTCACTGTCTCTGATTGGCTGGAGAGTTACCTGCTGACACTCAGAGTCAGGCTGTGTATTGAAACCGGACATTTTGAAGCGCGCTTTTAGAAAGGACAGCTAGGGGTAGTGAAGAGAGAGTCAGTGATTTTGACAAATAATTTATTGGATTATTATCGTTTACTAAAGAATAAATACGTTTCTATATCTAAACTCACGAGTTGAGAGCCAAAAACTCGATCAGTGGGCGTGGTTTTTGATTTGTCGTTTGGCCGGAAGTAACAAGAATTGCTTGCTGTAAACATGATAAATAGTAGAATGAAGTTTATCAAATCAATTGACAATTTATCACTCTATTTTTCAATTCACATACATTTAATAACTATTACTAATTCATAAGCATTTTATTCACTTCCATTTTTAACATTATTTGTTGTTACTTCCACCCTTGAGGCTACTTTTCTTAAATGATAAATGTCAATTTTGTGTTGTGAATGATAAATGATGAATGTAAGATGGAGAAAATGATTAAACATGGCTCTATTTTCATTATATCAAAATGAATCAAATTAATCAAATCATTTGATAATGTATCACTTGTTGTCATTCACATGTATTTTCATTGCCTCCATTTTTATGGATTACTTTTTGTTACTTCCACCCTCATAGTCAGGCCCTACACATGAATGTGGCCATACTTTGTACTTCATTTTTACTTTGGGTCTGGATTCATCATCTTTGGTTTAAAGGGACATTTTTATCTCTTAACATCTATGTCTTCACTTTAACTGTGTTGAACAACTGTGTTGAACAGAAATCCTCATGATTGGGAAACTTTTCTTACACATCTTTAATGACATGAGTGCTTCAAGATTTTACTCATTATTTGTGGAGTCTGGTAAATCCCAAGATTTGCATTTGAACACTAATGACTTATTAAACTACTTCAATGATATGTGCACGTCTATTCTGGATAATGTTGCCCCCCTTAAACATCACCTGAATCCAATTCATAAACTGTATATGTTGGATTACTGAAAGAATCCATGGCATGAAAAGGCAGTGCTCTGAGCTCTGAGTACACTATGAGCATATGAATTTTTTACTACAATCTTACAACAGTGAGGTTAAAGATGCAAGGGCAAATATTATCCAGAGTTCATCACCTCCAACCAGCACAATTAGGCAACCCTGGTTCTCCTGGTGTCCCTACTTTAAATGCAGATTGTGGACGGTTCTTTAACTCTTTCATTGATAAGATTGAAGGCATTTGTTTGAAGGTTCACCATGCCACTTCTGTGTTTGACTTAGCTTGTCCTCAGTGGGATACTTTGTTTTTTTTAAGGATATTACTATCCAATAATTTACTGACACTACTAAGGTATAATGTAGCATCATCAAACCCACTGGATATAATACCAACCAAATTCTTATTAGACCTTCTGTGTACTGTAGGCCCATGACTGCTTTCAATTATAAACAGTTCTTTATCTTCAAAATGTGTTTGATTATTTTCAGACTGCAAGTGTCCAACCAATTCTCAAAAAACCTGGTTCTGATCCCTCTGACCATCCATAGCATTTATAGACCAATTTCTAAGCTGCAATTTATATCAAAATATCTTCAGAAAATTCTCTCCAATCAATTGTTGGAAGTTTTGTGCAATGCAAGAGTTTTGAGAAATTCCAATCCAAGTTACATCAGCAACACAGCTCAGAGAATGATCAATGCATCAACGATGTCTTGATGAAGGCTGATGAAGGCTGATACAGGCGAATGCTCCGTCCTGGTTCTGCTTGATCTTAGATAGTGGACCATAAGGTTGAGAACATGGGTTGGTGTCTCACAAACTGCCCTCCAGTGGTTCTCCTCATACTTTTCTAACAGATGATTTGTTGTGTTTGTTGATGGATTTTCCAGCAGATTTTCAAGCATCAATATATGGCATGCCAAAGGGCTCCATTGTAAGACCAATTTTATTTTCTCTTTATTTGGGTCCCATTATCAAATTAGATATTTTATTTCTTTTAGTGATCCTGAAAGAATGATTCATGCTTTTATCACTACTGTATTATTGCCCATCTACATGCCTTGGTTTGGCCAAGGCATGTAGAAAATCACAAATCACAAAAGTATGATCATATCTCTTCCATTTTGGCTTCCCTTCACAACCTTTTTAAGATTATACAATCTTGACCTTTTAGACACTAAGTGGTATGGGACCAAACTAAATGGCTAAGCTTTTAATTACTACTAACCAACACGTAGCTTCAGATGCTCTGATAAGGCTGAAGACCAACGGTGACAGAGCTTTTATTGTTAGGGCTCAAACCCCTCTGGGATAGTTTACCTGGGACACTTAGATTAGAAAATCCACTCTTTTAAATCTAAGATATTTTATCTTTTGCTGAATTATTTTACTTGTTTCTTTTTGTATGTGATTGTTTTCCTGCTATTTAATTGGCTCTTGCTAGTAGTAGCAGTTTTGAAAAGTGTGATTATATTATTATTATTATTATTATTATTATTATGTTATCAATCTACACTTTACATTTCACATCCCCTTATGAATTCCTGCATTTGTCACTTTTATATATAACATAAATAACAACTTAAATCACTACACAACAGAGAGACAGTGATTCGAGATGTATATGAGCTATCTGTGAACACAGAAGTTTATTTTTGAATCAGTGAATAGACACTGTATGCATGCAATAAGCAGAGATCGACAGTAAAAACAGGAGTAAGTGATAAGGATGAAAGCAGGCGATAACAGGAGTTAAGGTCCGGTCAACAGTGGCAAAGAGCTCTTCTGTCGGTCTATGAACTGCAAGGAAACAGAACAAATGGCAATAAACCATCAGTCCAGGCTTCATTTCTTTAACTGGGAGACTACATCACTGATATTTATTATAACATTTCTGCACCTGCAATACTGATGCCTGAGGGCACCTAGAGCATCATAGTATGAAGCGAGGGGCCACTGACAAAGCTGCCATGTATGATGAGCTGTGAATGAGAACATGTTGGCAGACAATCATGGACAAATGACCAGCTGTAAAACGGTGGATAGATTTTGAGTGTCACAAACCCTGCAGATTGGCTTATTTCACTGTCTGAATTTGATCCTTTCAGTCCAATAACTTTTGGAAAGTCGAGAAGAGGAGCACGTTTTTATGTATGGGCCTAACAATCAGGAACCGTGAGCAACATCAGGGTAATTTATTAACAGTGTGAAGTAGCTTTTTTGGCTTTCTGCACCACTGAGCAACTTGAATAGGACTGATCAGACCCCCCCCCCCCCCCTCCAATACTGCATCCATTTCTCTTTATACATCCATGCTGGAGACATGCACCACTAAGGCTGTTCCTACACCTATATTTTATTTGCTATGGTCCAAATTAGTGGATGAGTTGCATATTCATTTTGGTTTGGATTGCTTTCACATGGCAAAATTTCAAATAAACCAAAATGCATTTTTTTTAAAAGCCATATGGGAGCTGTCACTCTGTTCAATGGTCAGAAATCTCGTGGGGTTGGTAGGAAAGTTTGTTTTTCAGAAACAGCAGATAGGGTACAACACTATAAAGGACGTGATATCCCTTCTCTCCTTGATAAAACAGAAGATAAAACTAATGTATGAACCGTAGCATTCAGCGACACGAAGGTGCCTGTTCCACACAGGCGGGAAGATTAGTAAAATGGTCTCTGAACATAAATTTTATCAGCAATAAAGTGTACTATACTCTTATATACTATACTATTCTCTCTCTCTCTCTCTCTCTCTCTCTCTCTCTCTCTCTCTCTCTCTCTCTCTCTCTCTGTGTGTGTGTGTGTGTGTCTTCACACCTCTATGGTGCTGATAGACAATAATGATAAATAAATGCTAAATCAAGTGATTTATAAATGATGTATCCACCATTCCAGCAGAGCAAATTGGTTGGTACCCCGGGCACTCACCCAAGGTGAAAAATATTCCAAAGCAGAATGGCACATTTGAACTTCATGGTAATGTCTAGAGAACAGATTGCTGGTTTAATCCAAAGAATGCACAATGCTTCCTGCAGTTGGGTTGGCTCCCGTTATTACCAAAAACGAACCATACCAGACAGATACAACTGGACAGATACAACCTCTTCAATAAGGTCTCAGTCCAATTATTTTGGTCTGCACCCAAGTGTGATTGCAGTGTTAAGACCTGCCCAAACCAACCACACCAAGGGGGTAAATGCTCCAGGGTTTGATTCAACAGAATTGAACAAGGCAGGTGTGAAAACGCCATAAAACTTGAAAAAAGGTTGAGAGTAACACAAATGCAAATGCATGTTCCATGTAAATGTCATGTCATGTATGTCAAAGCCATGATAAAACACAAAACTGAGAGTGCATGTAAATGTACAAACGAGCAAAAACAAGACTCATGTAGAAGGATCCTGCAAGATTTTCTTCTTGTTTTAACCGGTTTTATTAACATAGAGTATGACATTTTGAAAGCTTCCATGTAAGAGCCATCTCCAAAGTATAATAGAAAAGCGTACTCTACCCTTCTTGCATATCTCCTGCTATTGACAGACTGATGGAATTCTACCACGGATGGGGGATCAGACTTTCATCTTTTCTGTCCGGTCAATGGTAGGAATTCACATGAGCAGGGTTGCTTTAATCTAATCTGACTGACTATGAAGTTACTGTTTTGTAAAATGAGTAATACCAGTACTGAAGAAAGATGGCTAAAACTATGAAAATAAAAAATAATTGGTCACATGTCCTTGTTCTGCCCATGTTCCCATCATATAGCTATATTTGCCAGGGTCCCACACAGGTAGGTATCTGCATCTAACATCAATTCCAAGGCAACCAACTGATTTGGTGGCCTGGAAGGACACGATTTGGTGGATCTGTTCATTCAAGATGAAAAAGAAGGTGGTGAGTGGAACAGAAAGTGATAGAAGAAGAGGACAATATAGAGAAAATGGAGGAAAGGTCCTTGAGACTTCTCTTATGCAAAGATGTTGCCACCTTCTCCACACACCAGCCACAGCAGCTCATTAGTCTAGATCAGTTGCCACAATGGGACTAAGATGGAACTTCTGCCAGTCTGCTGTGTTAGTTTATGACTAATAGACTCAATGCAGTTTTGATTCTGTACAGAAAAGGAGGGCATGTGATTTATGGGTACTGTTGATTGACGATTCTATGGGTTATAATGAAACTTACCATTCAAAAATGTTATTACACCCTTCACTTTCAATACAATGTATCTAAATACTTATCAGTGTTTTAGATAGCATGAGATCATAACATATGTATTTTGATTGTGAATGTATTTTCTCTGTAAACATATAGTGTCCAACCTAAAGAAAACTCTCTGCTCTCTGAAACATTAATGCACAAAATTATTTATGACTGATAAATATATATAAATATGTTTTACGTTCTTTGTTCATACTTGGTGCTGGCCTCAAATGAACAAGCTATTCCAAAGTGCTTGGGTATGTTGGTGGTTTAATACCTGTTGGGTCTGTACTGTTGTGTATTGCCTCAGGAAGTAGCCATATACTCACACTCTAAAGTAACAAAATCCCTGGCTTTCTCCTGCATGCTCTGCTTACGAGATGGGCTGCCTGCGATAAAAAATGGAAGAATTACAACTTCAAACTTTATTAAATGTGAGTACTGTGTGACAACATTTAGCTGCCTTAAGCAGTGCAAGTGGTGACTGACTGACATGTTTTTCCCTCGGGTATGACGGTCTCACCTCACTGCTGAGCTGAGACTGCTCAGTACTAAAAACCTGTATACAAGTCAGATGCTGATACTGATAGCAGCTCTCATACAGACTCACTGCCCTCAACAAATCTTCTATTCATTCATGTACCAGAGCCAGACACTGTTTGTGAGCTTGTTATCCTGTAGACAGTCTGTCCACTCCATAGATATAAAAACATATACCATATTCACAATTTGACATGTGTCGGCATGGTCGCTTTATGGGAGCAATCAACACCCAAGAGACAGAGAGTAGACGACTTGGAAAAACGCTGCAGTCATGTGCTGCATTTGGCTGTACAAACAGATGAAACATTTACAACAGGAATGGGGAATAGCTGGACCACTGTTGACAGGGAATGCAGTTGTGTATTTAGGAAGATTTGTTGTGCGATGAGGTAGTTTTGTGTCTGATGTTGTACCAGCATCATTTTCTCTAAGTACCACCTGTTTTCCTAGAAGAACAATGGAGGTCTGATGGCTATCAATAGGTCAAGGTGATCAACATACTACAAACATTTCAATCAACAATCACTGACTGTTTTGCAACGTGTCATTAGTTTTCAGCTACTTCCACAAATTGAGGCAGGGAAATATGCTGTTTGGCAGATATTAATCCTTAGAACAGAAGGTGTCCGTCCACATGTTGCTGAAAAGTGTGAGGTGGAGAGGGACTGAGCTTGTCCTAGACAGGGAACTACTTTAACTCTTACCTGGTTGCTCTAGAACCCAACTATTATATGTTTATATATGATTGCACTGTATATCTGAACATTGGTCTCAAATACTGGATGCTCTACATTGTATGTAGTTTTGTATTATTATATTATATTAGTAGTATCGTATGTGTCAGTGTCTAAAGTAATTTAATGACAATGCAAATAAAAGATACCATGTCTCTGTGTACGGATGACACATGTTCTTCTCTTAAATCTGCAGTGCCAAACCTTTACATATAAAATGAATGTCAGTTACATTCAAGCCCCACCTCACCTCCAGATAAATCTCTCTACATTTCACAGCATACCGTTTTTTAAATTTCATGTTGGGTGGGACTTTCAAGCTGTGGCTGTTTGAAATTGATTTAATACATTACTAGCTTAATGTAGCAAACAGCCTGATATCATGGGTGGATAATGAGGCATGAATGTATTTACTACCGCTTGACACATCTGGTTAGAGTGTCCTGCATTATAGTGGCCTGAGAGGTGCACAACACTCAGTACTGTAAAACGCAAATAATCAGAAGCCTTAACTTGAAAATTATATTAGAACATAACAAAATAAAATAAAACTAAACTGTACAAGTACTGAATTGTACTATTAATATGCCACTTCCTGTCTAATTTGTACATGTAAACATTTGGAAGTTTCAAATTGATTATGACATTTAAATCACAGATTAAAAAATAAACAGAAATAAAGAAGGGATGAGAAAAACATTAGGTCAGCCTGTTCAAGGTGACAATACTGTGCCTTTAATCCGCGTTGCTGCTCTGTATAAAAGGGTCAGACATAAGGTCAGGGGGCCTTCACGCCTCTGAATCTTGAGTGACTTCATGCCATGTAAAAGCACACACTGAGATGGCTTCATGGAGGCTTTGTGTGATTCAGTGTAAAACAGCAAAGGTGGCTCAAAGGCAGATTCTCTTTGTGGCTATAATGTGGATTCTCTAAAAGAGACATTTCAGTTATTTGAAGGTTTGAAGGAAGGTAGTCACACACTTGTAGGGGAGTTTTTCCCTGCTTCCCTTGCTGCTGTTGCCAAGTGCTGCTCATGTGAGAACGTTGGGTTTCTTTAAATTAAATGAAAGAGTACAGTCTAGATCTGCTCTATGTGTAGTACCTTGAGTTGACTTTTGTTGTAATTTGGTGCTATATAAATAAATATAGATTGATTGATTGATTGAGATTGATTGTAACCATGATGCAAACAATATATTTTAATGATTTACAAACATTCACTTCTTCAGGGTATTGAGGGAAGTCACAGCTCAACAGACATTATAAAGGAGATATAAGACACAGGTGTACTTTATCAAGGGGATGAGTGTCATCAATCACATTTACATAGTGTAAACAACCTATCAAAGTCGCCCCCTTTGTCTTTCTCTATGCACAGGTACCAAAAGGCAGAAATTGGAAATGGAGAAATGGAGTAGCAATGTTCCACTATATCATCTGTCTGTCTTATTGTATGTATTGTATGTTGTAAATGTACTGATGGGGTGATTGTTGTTGTAATTTCGCTGTACTGTGTAGTGACAATAAAGTTTCTACTACTACTACTACTATATTATTAAGAGCATGCTTACTTTTGTTTAAATGGTTCTTACCACATAGACATGAGATAATATAAATAAAATATTTTGTGGTGCAATAAATAAATGGTAAATGATAAATGGGCTGTACTTATATAGAGCTTTTCTAGTAGTTATGAACACTCAAAGCGCTTTTACACTACATGTCTTATTCACACACAAATGCATACACTGATGGCAGGAGCTACCATGCAGGGTGCCAACCTGCTCATCAGGAGGAAACTACACACACATTCATACACTGTTGGTGCAGCCATCAGGAGCAATTTGGGGTTAAGTATCTTGCCCAAGGACACATCGACATGTGGACTGGAATGGAATCGCCAATTTTCCAATTGGTGGATGACCGCTCTACCTCCTGAGCCACAGCCGCCCCAGGGGACTAACAGAGACTTTCTGACCTTAATGGTGTGTTTAAATACAGTACATTTAAAAGTATTGTTGCATTGCGCACAAGCACCACATCTGTAATTGTCATCTGGGATAAGGGCAGGCATGCACTGTGGCTGGATTACTGGAGGAGGTAGTGTGTCTCCCCTTAAAACATTACATAAGTGAGGGTCAGATTGTAAAATGTACTAGTGTCTAATACAAATAGGTGTAATCATTTCCGGATACCTGGTGATGAATAAAGGAACTTCTTTCCTACTTTTCTGGATGACTTTGACAAGGTCAACTCTATATATCTTATTTATTCTCTCAACAGCTATGTCCACTTAATGTTCTTTGCAGCCACATTCTTGAAATAAATCTTTCATTACATGCATATTTCTTGTGTAAGGACCATCTAAGCAAGGGCAGTAATGCAATGATTTGAAGGACTCAAGTCCATAGACGTGATCGTAAAACATATTCAAGAGCTTGAATGCCTCCTTAATGGGGAACATTTGTGTACAATGCTTCTACATCATTGTGACTGATATGCAGTCTAGAGGGAGGGGTTCTAGGAACTCCAAGGTAGAAACCTTGTGTTTTTAACAAAAGAAGGATGCTACTTGGCCAGAGGTCTTATAAAATAAACAACAGAAGTGGAAATGGTGAGGGTAAGAAAGTCAGTACCCAATAATAGGATCCATCCAGGTGGTGGGAAAGGTTTTTATGAACTTTTGAGAAAAAAAAAACAGGAATCCTAGAGTGCTGTACCGTTAAAAGGTCAGTCTCCATCTTGGTCATTTCCCCTGATTTCAAAAAACCTTTTAGAACCCCTGGGATAATGACTTTGAACTGAAGGTTGAGGTCACCTGGTAAATTAATATAAGAATGAGCTACATAGTTATTTTTATTGAGAATAACCAAAGCCCTACCTTTATCTGGTATGTGAATTATGAGAGAAGAGTCAGCTTGGAGATTGTCAAAGGTTTGATAGTTATGTTTAGTGTGCAGCATATTCTCAACATAGTCTACAAAACATTTCTATAGAAGGGCTACACTTGATTTTCCTTGAAAGGTTGACCTAGAACTTATTTGCTCTTGACCTAAGCCTTTATTAATAGTTGTCTCAGGGAAGGATTCAATGTGTTACATACACCACACCGTCCCTCCTCCACTAAGGATTTGTATAGCATGGCATTCCATTTATAATGTGTTTCTTCCCAGATGGCCTTGATTCAGACTGATTGTGATAGAGCCTATGAAGAGGGAGAAACATGGCTCATTCTTTCTTCCATTTCCCAGCCTTGGTGGCAGCTGATTGAGTTTTTGTCTTTGTTAGTTTTCTGTTTGTTTGGTTCGTCCAGTTATCCTATTTTTGTTGCTTTATTTTGGTTAAGTTTAGTTTATTATGTGAATTTAGATTAGAGGGAAGAGCCCAGATCCTACAGTCCTGTGTGGGCTAGTTTGGGTATCTTACCTTTGTTTTGTTCAATTTGGCTGGCCTGCTCAGCTTTGGTTAGAAATTGTTGGTTCCTTGTTAATGAATTGGTTGCATTTTTGCCAGTCATGACTCTCTATCATGTTTGGCCTTCTTTGTAACGAGCAGCTTCAGAGGGTCGTTCCTAAAAAATCAAAACCAACTTTAACATCCAAGTCTTTGGATTGGTTAGTTGGAACAAGGAGTCTTTTACTCCACAAGCTGAAATGATTGGGTGTAAGGACGTTACTTGGGAGGTCCAATATGTTCAGTTCTGTTGTTTCCTGCTGTGGGAGCATGTTGCTGGTTCCCTGTTGGTGCCAGCTGCCTTCTTCTTCCACAACGGGTGGGTTACTTCTTTTGGCTGCAACTTTGGGAGGGGGTTAGGTGCTCTGATGGACCCTGCCTGGCCAATTCTGTCATGGCCCAGGAGCCAGGTTATGACGAAATATCAGTGTTTGAAAGGGATGGTGGAGCAAAGTAATAATAGCACCATGCTATTGCCTAATGAAGGGTTATGGTTTGCCATTTCAGTCCTCTAGGAATAACGTGCTGATGGACGCAATCATTTTGAGTGCATTCTTGTTCTACATTTGGATAGGTTATGCAAGTCCTTGCTAATATCTCTGTTGTTGGTGATACAGTTGTCAGGATCCAGTTCGCCGCTGCTCCTTTTTTCTGTCCATGTTTTCTTTCCTCCAGGGCTGGGCGGGGCCTTCTGGGAACTTCTGCAGCCACCCTCTTCTGCACACCACTCCTCTGAGTTTCATCAACCTCGTTTCCTGCTCTACAGCATTTATAAGCCGGTCTCTTCCTCCACTCATCGCCAGTTAGTTGTTTCACCCACAGTGGTAACGCTCACGGCTCTTTGATCTAGTATTTTGTAAACCTTGACCCCGTTTTGGATGTTTTTGGATTTACCTTGCTTTTGACTTACCTGTTTTTGTGTTTCTCCTCTCTTCCAGCCATTTGCCTGCCCTCAGCCTCGCCTCGCCCAGCCCTGTCATCTCCTGCTGCATTTTTGCTTCTGTTTTAGTTGCCTGAATAAACCTTCATCGGTTTCAGATCTGCATTGTGGGTCCAGTCTTTTTGTTCTGTTTAGTAAACTCCTGACAACAGTCAGATGAAGACTCAATGTATTTAAAGCTGTTTAGACCTGGTTCTGGTTTTGCACATGTGACATAGTTCTGCTGCCTCTTGTGGGTTATGTCCTGAAGGTGATGTTCCTGTGCTGCAACACAGGTACATGCTCCTCCCATAGTATGTACATGTGATTGAGGACACCCCTCCCCATAGATAGAATACACCTATGCCCTATCTCCTATATATCTCCTATATATCTGTTGAGCTGTTATGTCCCTCAATAGCCTGAAGAAGACCGTCAAGTCGAAAAGTTGATTATTGATTATTAAAATATATTGTTTGCATCTTCACACCTTTACTTTTATCATGGTCAGCACCTCTCCAACACTGGTGCCTACCTCATAGCCAGTCTTTGGTGCACCACAGTCCACATCTGGCCCAGAAACCTATTCATTCTTAATAGCAATGTTATTGTGTTGCTTAAATAATTATAACACTGTAGTCGTGGGTTTAAGCAGACAGGAAGCAAAACCAGCATGAGAAACATATTCTACTGTCACTAGAGAATCTGAGTCAACCACAGCTGTGAGTCATGCATATACAAGCGGGCTCTTTCCATTATGGAAAGGACCATATAGAAAAATAAAACGTTTTTCTTCCGTTCGTTCAGCTTCCGCTTGATCTGGTCTCTTTGTTATTGTGTCTG
Organism: Scomber japonicus; assembly: GCF_027409825.1. Lineage (NCBI taxonomy): Eukaryota > Metazoa > Chordata > Actinopteri > Scombriformes > Scombridae > Scomber > Scomber japonicus. Next base: position 4,543,058 of record NC_070589.1, read on the forward strand.
ACCAAGTCACGCTCAAGGAGAAGTCTTAAATAATTCATAACTCATTCATTCATTCATAATATTGTCAGACACTTAAAATAACAATCTGAGCATGTCATTGAGTGGACATACATGGACATAGTGCTAGAGAGTGATTCACTGGTTACTGTTATTGTCTCATGATTGTTATAATTCTGTGCATGTGCTATGTATGTATTATTCTGTCTCTGTGCTGATGTGCCTGTGTTGGATATGTGACTTTTTTTTCAAATATGGAAAAATTGCAATTTTTTTATTTGTGTTTATTTATTTGTGTTGTCATCACCAAAAGCTAAGAAGGAGGTTACAGGCTATAATATTGACCCAATTGACATATGTAAATGAATACCACTGCTTTAATGTAGTAATAAAACGTTTATTTGAATAACACGAAGCTCCAGATGAGTCATATTAAGTAGATACATCATTTTTTTAGTGCCAAAGTCCTTCTTCATGTTACTATACTTCAGCTCAACAAGAAACACTAAGAGGGAATCTGATGCTAAAAAGACTGTAAATGTGTCAGATATCACTTGATATGAATAACTCACACTGATGAAGCTCAATAGAAGCTGATCATCTACTTTTAAATGACTGTGTGGACACACTGTGGATTTAGTCCTCCATCACTTCCATTGAAAGCACATTTGCCACCTTTGCTTGGGTTAAGGCAAGCTTGGAAAAAGGTTCTTCATCATTGTGAACCCACTGGCAGTTACATGTACTCTCAAATAATTTCACTGACCCTCAGCACTGTGGAGTGTTTTGTTAACATAAAATCCACTTATTTAATTATGTGTCCCATCATTTTTATTATACTATCAATTGATTTCGTATTCAGTCATATTAATGGTCATTGCAATTTGCTCTCAGCCTTTTAGCAGAGACAATCCAACAGTGCTGCTCTGCAGTCCAAGAAACAAAGAACATAACTGAAAATCTAAGTGTGGGCTAAATGTTGGGTTTTTTTGCCATGTGTTACCCATAGCTTCAGATTATTTATAGCATTTTTGCCCTTCTGTCTGGCAATCTAACTGTCCTTAATTTCCTCCAATTCCAACCATCAGCATCCTCCCTTTTTTCTCACTGTGTTTATTTGTGCTGATGTTCCCACAGAGCACCTGTCAATCAAACAGTGTAAGCTGTGACAGATGTCACATATTTTTTCCTTGTACTTTCTGTCACTGATTGACTTCCTGTAGGTAGACTGACACTTCCTTTTGTTACTGTTATGGCTCCCAGAGTTGGTAGAATGGCAACAATAGAGAAGCCATGGAAAATAATACACACATAATATGAATAATGTATAATATAATTAAATGCCACAATATTATTTTCCTTTGAAAGTGCACACATTACAATATTAACATTTGCCACAAACCAATGCAGCTCTGTATTTAACTGTTGTGCTATGGAAGGCATATAACAATATACCAATTGTCCTTAACCTGCCATTATCAGGGTTTGGAAAGGTTACTTTGCAAATACAAGGTTACATATTACTCTATTTAAAATGTAATAAGTAATGTAATTATTTCAATGACTTCATCAAACTAATGTAACTTATTATATTTGATGACTTTTCTAATGTTCTAACCAATGTTTCCAGCTGTTAGGGTAAATGTTCCAATGAAGTACCAAAATCTAAGTTCAGCTGTTTTTCATGGATACTGACATGATCATTTCTTATAAAGCTTCTTATAACATTTATCTCTCATGTGAAAATGTATTCATTACTTTATGTAGTTTTTGGAATATAAGCCCACGTCATGATTTATTTATTTTCAAAGAAATAAAAACAGCAATATATGTATTCAGTAACATGTTGAATATTAAAAAATGAGGAAAAAACCCTCCTGAGTAAAATCTTAAAGGTGTAACTTCAGATGTAACCTCCTTTGTAATCATCAACATTTTCATCAGTAACATTTAACTACACTTTTTTTTCTCAGTAACTGTAACAATATATGTAAGAGCTCAAATAAATCACTGTGCAAAGTTAAAAAAAGCAGCGACCCGCCTGAAAGACTAGGTAAATGCTTAAAGCGACAGATTGTCACTGAAGTTTTTAAAGCTCAACAAAAACAAGAGATTGGCATCAGTAATTTTCACCAACAACTAACCTATAAAATACAGACAGACTTCCGCAGCAATGAAGACACTGAGTGTTTAGTTTGTCTTCAAGATTGCATTTGAGATGTGGGCGGAAGTTTCCTCCTGAGACGAGCCAGAACCCAAATGCAACTGTTAGGCCATGGAAATCAAAGAAAACGACTGTTTCATGATGAACCACATCATGTATTAATTCATGAATTCATCAAGGTTAATTTATTTCTTAGTTTGGCTGCTTTAGGCCAGTTTAGCTCTATGTTTATGCATCTACAGTTAAGTTTGCTAGAAATATGATCAAATGTGAAATCAAGGTCTTGCTGTGGTAGATCTAAATGGATGAATGTGTTAACCTGAATAGAGAGAGGTTGGTGAGATCTGATGAAGTGAACACTGACACTGTGAGCTCACATTTCTTTAAAGTGATTATTGAGCGGCTGTCAGCAGAAAGTCCTTGAGAACAGCTGGCGTTTCACCCAAATATATTTTATAAGTGCATTTATATACTGCATGCTGTAGTTAAACAGTATATCATTTATGTGAGTGTCAGCTCAGTGTTCCACTGTGTTTTTCTTTTTGACAGTTGATAATAAGAAGTGAAGTTGACAGCTTCTTGGAGCAGTATCCAGCAGAGTCCAGTGTGATTTCCTGTCAGGGGTGATACTACTCCATCAAATGGTGATGGTTACGCAGTGGAAGCTGTGTGTGCCTGCTGCTCTAGAGTCATCTACCTGAGAGGGAAATGGTTTTTATGCTGTGAGGATAATGTATCACATTGAGTGTGTTTCCTTCTATTGATCTTTCTTTTTTTTTTTAAATAAGTCAAAAAGCTGGAAATATGCTTGGCTGAGGTGGAAAAATTGGTGTAATAATAATGTTAAATGTAACTGAAGATGAAAGGATCAGATCTATGGAGGAGGAGACTCTAACCTTTCACAATAAAATACAAGAAACAAACAGAAACTTCATATTATCATTTTTCTATTGTTTGAGCTCATCATCTCGTTCTTAGTGTCAGACCAGAGGCCTGTACTACGAAGCTGGATTTTCTCTTATCGAGGTAACTTCAGGGTTAACTCTGGGTTTTCCGTACTACGAAGCTGGATCACTTCTTACCGGGGTAAATCACCATGGTAACTTTTGCTGAACGGCTAACCTGCTCCGGAGCAGGTTATGTTCTGGATAAGAGATCAATGAGTACAAAAGCACCACCTCCTGACCAATCAGCTCTCTTAGAAAATGACCTGCCCATTCTTAAAAGATCCTGTGCGTGGATCGTGAGAGGAGCGCTTAGGAGAGAATGAGTTTTTAGGTATAGATGCAATTTTTTAATTGACCAAAATATATATTTAAAAAATAATCATTGAGGCACGTGGGGGATATTATTCTGTAGGTTTGACATCCTGAGATCAAAGTGTCAGGGAGCATAATAACTGTATTTATTTATTGTAATTGTAAAAAATTGACGAAAATATATATTTGTAAAATAAGCCTTGAGGCACATGAGGAATATTAGTCTGTATGTTATACAGTTGGTTTGACATCATTCACTCAAATGGTTGAAGCGCATAATAGGTTTGTATTTTGAATGTTGAATATTAAACTAACTTAATGTCTCTATGAAAGGAAGGGCACTGAGGAAGCGCTCTGCCCCAAACGTCTGTGCCGTAATAAAGTGGCATTGTGTGATCAGAGTGCTGTCCGTTTATATTGTCTGATAAATTAATATTGTATGATCTCATGAATTTACACATTAGAGTCGGGAATTTTCTGCCAGCATTCCTTCCTGGCTTTTGCTGCAGCAACAGGGTTGCTTTTTACAGAGCCCCAGATATGTCATGGGGGGGGAAAATAATAAGTTGTGGCCACGAAATAGCAATTCGTTCCCACAAAGTACTAATTTGTGGCCACGAAATATTAACTCGTTCCCACGAAATAGTAATTCGTTCCCACGAAATAGTAATTTGTGGCCACGAAATATAGCTGTGCACAGCTGGATGAGCAAATCCAAGTTGCACCTATGCCGGTGCAGCGACCTGCCTCTTAATAGTCTGTGGAGATGCCTCTCGCTAAAAATGAATCCCTCCAATGCCAGGCTTTTCAAAATGTCTTTGTATTTCATTCCCAGCCTAAAATAACACTCTACCATACTATCCCTGTCAGCTGTGCACAGCTATATTTCGTGGCCACAAATTACCTATTTCGTGGGAACGAGTTAATATTTCGTGGCCACAAATTAGTACTTTGTGGGAATGAATTGCTTTTTCGTGGCCACAACATATTATTTTTCCCCCCATGACATATCTGGGGCTCCGTAGCTTTTGGCCTGGATGATGTTTGAATTCTTCATATTTATGAAGAATAATTGTCTGCTCCTCCATGGTAAAGTAGTCTGCTCTGCAGGGTTTCTCCATGTTTGTGATTGGTCAGACGCTGCAAACACCTCCCCTTTATGTGAGCGCGCAGTGATCCAGATTGGAAAACCCTGGGTTGATTTACCGAGTTGATATCCAGCTTCGTAGTACCGCTTATCCTAGACTGCGAATGTCTGGATAAGTCAACCCAGGTAAGGGAGAGATATCCTGGATAGGTTAATCCAGCTTCGTAGTACAGGCCTCTGGACGTAAATGAGGACTCAGATGCAGAGGTAGGAATAAGGCGGACTTTTATTGGTTCCAGCCTCCTTGACAGAGTGACAAAATAACAGGCTAGGAAAAACTTTACTCTATCAAGACAGGAAATCTAGGGAGAAAATAAACAGGGAGAATATCTTCTGATAAAACAAAACCACTCCTAACGAGGAGGGAAACAAGGCCTAAAACAACAGAAAATCACTCCACTAGGAGGTAAACAGAAAGGCCACAACTATGAAAACAAAACACTGGAGGAACCAAACTCCGTTCACAAAAGAAAAAAATCACTCGTAAGGAGGCAAAGAATACAGGCTTACTTGACGTGAGAAATAACAAGGCTGAGGAATATCATGGACTGTGGAGACTGGCTGGGGTGCACGACAGAACGAGACACTCTGGCACAAGACAAGGGAAGACGCAGACTATAAAACACATGAGGGTAATGGGGAAGGTGGACACAATCAGGAATCAGGGAAGACAAGTGACACATGAGGAAGGGCAAGTGACCTGAAACGAGAGGAGAGTTAATTTTCAAAATAAAACAGGAAGTCACGAGACAAAACCCCAGGACAAGACAAACCTCACCACGGTGTGACACTTAGCTCCTAATACTAATACAAATAATAACTCCTAATACCCATGTACTGGATGTTGGGGGTACGCTAATTCTACCATTGGGGGGGGGGGGGGGGGGGGGGGGGGGGGTTCCCCATTTGACAACCTGCAGAGGTCATTCAACTCAGTCTGATGCCCCAGTGGTGAGTGGTGCCTTTGAGGAGAGTAGGATGAGGAGAGCGATGCAGGGCAGAGAACCTGTAAATTTGAACCAGTTGAGATAACCGCGTTATATTTTGCATATTCTGACAGTGTGTCTGTTTGGGAAGAGAATTTTCTGGAGATTTTGGTTCAAATTTAAACTATGTTTGGATGTCTTATAACAGTGAAAATGATAAATGTGCACCTTCTGACTGTATAAACTAGTTTTCTATGTGTGTGAATGAATACATTTGGGAGATGTAAATGGGATCCACCATCATTAACGTCATTAGATGCAAATGTGCATTTTCTGCTTTCCCAAAAACACAGAAAAGACGAAAAAAAATGCAACTGTTACAGAATACTGAAAATCAGCCAGTTTATTTATCTAAGCTCAGCAGCAGAGCGAGCCTGCAAGTTGAGACAAGTTGACATTTTGGGCGGAAGTAACAATCGCTCGCTGTAAACGGTAAATGTCAGCTGGCTGTAGTGAATGATGAATAGCAGACAGTAGACAGTAACACGGCCCAGATGATTATCAGAGCAACACTGTTTCAAATAAAATGTCAATCCAGTTTATCAAATCAATTCAACATTCATCACTCTATTATTCACTTCATATACATTCCATCACTCCCATTATTCATTCATAAGCATTTTCAATACTTACATTTAAAAAAAAAAAAGAGTATTATTATTGTTTTGTTACTCCCATCTTTGAGGCCACTTTTCTTAAATGATAAATGTGAATGATGAATGATGAAAGTAAGAAGAAGGGAAATGATGAAACTTGGCTCTGTTTTCATCATATTTCATCATATCCATTCATTTTTGTTACTTCCAGCCCTTCATACTCACATTCATGTAATTGACACTCTGACTGTAAGAGAAGAAGACAGAACAGTGCTGTAATGCTGGGATTTAAAGCTAACTGATACTGCTAACAGCTCACATACTGTAGCTCAAAATGTACTATATCCAACCCATGCCAAACTAAACCTGATTATGACATACTGCAAAACATTTGTTATAAAACATAAACACTTGATGCAGCATCAGCATCATTTGTTGTGTAAAGGTAGGTCTCTATTTAGACTCTCTAGCCAGTTTACATATGCTGCCTTCATCCATAGAACATGCAGGTCAGGACAGAGTTAAGGTTTATACCAGAGGAGAGAGGATGAGCTAGTGAGCACTGATGAGGAGAACCATTCTGTCTGAACCTAGATGATGTTCCTGTTCCTCTGCTTCATCCCAGACAGGACAGACCTGCCTGCTTGTATAACTGGGTCACAATAGAGCATGTAATGTGAATTTATTTTAAAAAACATGTTGATGGTAATTACATTAAATTAATATATTGAATGAATTGAAGAATAATTCAATGAAATTAAAATATATTTTTGGATAAAGAAAAGTATGTCTCTGTGTCTTATTACATGTGTATAACAATGTTACAATGTTATTATTACCATACATTCCAAATAACAGTTGCAATTTCATTCATTTAACTATATAAGTATTGTATGATAGATGCCACTAAGTATAAGTTGGATTTGTTTAGTCTTGTTTTTAATAAAATAATGTTTTAGAGACAAATGTGATTTTTTGGTGCTTTCCACAATTGCACATTGTTGCCATATAGCAACAATTTACCAACTACCTCCCTAAAAATAAAATAAATTTAAAAAATCTAATATTTGTATTATTTAGGCAATTTTAAGAAATAAAAGCACATTAAAACATTTTTATCATGTCCAAGTTATAATTCATGCAATAGATGGTTCCAAAATATACCATTAAAATCATAGAATGATAATATGGAGAACAGAGTACCGGTATTCATTAAGTCTGTTTCATTTCAGTTGATTTGTGTATAATATATAAACTCCATTTCATTCAGATGAGCACATTCTGTGTCAAACACATGTTTTTCCCTGGTGGAGAAAGGCAGAGACTCTCTGCTCATGTCTTATATGACAGGTCTGGACCAATCATAAATTCCTTTCCTACCTCAGAGAAAATTAAGTATGAGAAAACTGATGACTTTTCTTAAATCAATTCAGTGTCTTTTCTGCTGACCCTACACTGGAGGATAATTGGGCATATTTTGGGAATGATTGGCCTCTCCTGATAATTGCGAGGGCGTTCCTGATTCAAGGCTGGTCTGAACAGAAGTCTCTTCAAATGATGGTGTAGTGTGAGCGGTGTGCAGACATTATGTTACCAACTGGATCAGACTCTCTGATTTCAAACCCTGAATATCAAACATGTTTTATATATACTGTATTGAAGTGTGAGCTGGAAGTGAGTGGGAAAGAACAACTGTATGCAACATCTGGCTGGCGAGTCTTCACAGTAGACTCACACTCATACATATATCTGCCATGCTGATTCCATCTTATCAGCCATTACTTCATTTACAGCTTTTTTGGGTGCAAAATCATGTCTATGAGATCCCAAGTCACTGGATCTCAAATAATTTAGAAGAAACACCAAGTGTGTGGTTCTGCATCTTGACTTAATCATTTAGTGTGTGTGTGTGTGTTCTTATGATTAAAATATTAAAATAGATTAAATTTGTCATTATGTCTGTGTTTCCCCATATTTTTAAAGTCAGTTAAGATTAATAAATCCTCTAGTGTACACCAGGAATTAAGAATGAATCAAATGTGGCTCAGTGGAGAGTATCAGGGCTCCGTCAGCTCCATCATCTGTATTATTTTTGTTCATTCTGGCCCCACACTGAACCATCAGGAGACACCAAAATTGAGACTTGATCTTCACAGAAAGTGAGCATGAGGTTGTTTATTTTAGAAATAAACCCTCGCTCTGAGGCGGCTAAAATACCCTGCTTCTCACAAGGATACAAGAACTGTAACACACACACACACATACACATACACACACATACACACACACACACACACACACACACAGACACACTTACACTTACACATACACACACATACACACACACACACACACACACACACACACAACTCAAGGATGCAGGGTAATTTATCTTTATCTCAACAGTTATTTATATGGCTATTTTGAATGGACCTGCTAGAAATATAAGTGTATGTGCTTGTGCATAAGTGTGTGTGCCTGTGTGTGCCTGTGTGTGTGTGTATGTGTGTGTTTGTCACACTTGTCTGAGTGTCCAAGGTTGTTATATAACAATGCAAATTTAAGAGGTCGCCTGGTAAATTATATCTACTACATTGACCTATTTAGCATTTTCCACTATCATGGCTGCTTTTAAAAGCATAAAAACCTGCCAGAGCAGTTCTTCACAAATGACTGCAGGATATACACCGCTTTATTTTAATGCATTAAACACACAAGACTGCTCCAACTAAGAAGTTACCCAAAGCACACCGTTTTAGTCCTTTTAATATTTTATTTCATTTCCTCTGATTCAGAGCTTGTGCTGTTTTAGTTTTCCAGGTGATGACAGATTTGTTTTTCTTCACAAAAAAGAAGATTACATACTTACACAGTATTTCCCTTAAAGTCTGTGTAAAGTAAGAATAAATATGTGTTCTCAGTTTGACATACCACAGAAAAGTTTGTTGTTAACCACCCTGCCAAATTTCGCCAAATATATGAAATTAGGCTTCAAAGTTGTCCGCTGAAACCCCGCCCCCTACCAAGTGTCACCTGTCAATCAAAGTCACCACCTCTACCAGAAACATGAACGCTAGGTTGAGTTTTCTGCTGCTAACTCTGCTGCTAGCTCGGCGGCTAACTCAGCAGCTAACTCGGCGGCTAACTCAGTTAACTGGCTAACTGTAGACTGTAGTAGTAGTAGTGTGTGCTGAATGTATTTATACCTCTACAGCAGCAGGGGCAGGTTTATGCTAACGCAACAGTGATTTTCAGACCCACCCACTAAATCCTGAACACAGAAATGTTGAAACACAGTTTGTGAAGCCTAGCTCCACAATTCAAATCTAAATGGTTGAAATGCTTTTTACACATTTTTTAGAAATACATTTATGACCTATTTAATGTGTTTAAAAGAAAATTTCTGAATTCACTTAACACAGACTTTAAATTTAGCTATTGTGAGCACAATCTCTCTCTCTGAGTCAAAGTGAGAGTAAACACAGAAATGAGCCTTCTGGAAGTGGATAACTCTACAGATCTATTTTTCTGGTTGACATAACCACACTGCGTATACATCTGCACACCGGAGACTGTGACTGTCACTGCAGTTTGAATGCCAGTCGGTTGGTAAGTCTGTCCACCACTTTAATCTAGACTGAAATAATGTGACAACTATTGGATGAATTGCCATGAAGTGTAGTTTTTATTTTCATGGTTCTTAGAAAATAAAGACTATATGGACTTTGTTGACTTTTCCTTCATTGCTATAAACCTGTTGATATTTTTGGTTGAAATATGACACTGATATTCATATTCCCCTCAGGATCAATTCACTTTGTTGATCTATCAGCATCATCATGACAAACCGTTGTTGTGCTCATCCAGTTACCTGTACAACATCAGCATATTAACATTATGAGCTCACATCTGTTTCTAAGCCTCACATAGACCTTTCATTCAAGTCTAACAGAACACTGTCATTGGTGCTAAAGTGCTATGCACTGTATGTCATTGTACAGACAACCCCACATGGGTTAAATGTGGCTATGTGGGTACTGAGTGGGCATGGGCTTGAACTAGTCAAATTTTGTGGGTCCCACATGGTTTCAGTAACATGGGCCCCACATCTGAAGATCATGTGGGGTCACCATGGAAACTGTGGACAAACCCACTTGGGACCCATATTGCAGTCCAAATTTAACTCTTATGGGACCCACATGGACTAAGTCAAAAACAAAACATAAGTGCAAAACAAAAAAAATGCTAAGAAGAGAAAGGCTATATAATATACACTACAGCCCATCGGTCTGTTGATATTATCGGCCGATAACAGATATATCATTATCAGTGAATATGTTGTCTGATATGTGCCAATATACATTATTTTTGTATTCATAGCTAATTATAATAATTAAATTCCCAATGAAGTTCACTGACTCCGAGCACTGATGTCATTTTGTAAAATAAATTATTGTTAAATATCATACCTCCATTACAGTCTTTGTCACAATTGTTTGATAACCACATTTGAGGGATCATTGCAACACACTTGTTTATATATATTTTGTGTATATAGTATTATCCGCCAATGTATCAATATCAGATTTAACCCTTTACATACTGTTCATTCTGACTCATAATTAGTCTCTACACCAATTCACATTCATAAATTCCCCATTAGTCATTAATACATGTTTGATCCATCCTTCTATTTGACTCATCTTATGGAAAAAAGACATTGGCAATCACTATGTTATGGTTTTATGGTAGAGCATTTTATTGAATTTGATGAATACAACATGTTTGAATGCTGATTTTTTTTTTTTTTCATCAACTCAATTCAAATTTGTACATTTGCATATACAAATGTGTATCAACTGCGCAATGTTTTGTATACTGTGGGTTGCATTAGGAAAAGTCTGGCTTAAAGAAATGTTTTACAGTGTTTTTTTACAGCTCTCAAATGCATAGAAATGGGTCAAATATGACCCTGAACAGTATGTAATATCATTATCAGCCCCAAAAATCCAGTATGGGTCAGGCCCTTAAATGCATATTCTCACATTTTCTGGCAGCTAAAGTCACAGCTCAGTGCAAAGCAAAACATTCACAACTTGCTCTTTGTTGTATTTTCTAACACTTTCACACTGCAGAGTGCTTAATAAATCCTGAGACATGAGGCCTTTAAAAAAGATGTGTAGGCCAACACATATAAAATGATGTCATGGTCTGCTGACACATCCTGGCATTATTTGAAATGTTTTGTGTTATTCAGTGTGCACAGCATAGATAGCCACTGCATGCACTCAGACCGACTGACTGCCAAGATCCCTGCATAGAGTGTGTGCTCAGGGGAATCCATTTGACTCTGTAGAATTGTACTGAGTAATAACACAGTGATTTGGATGAAGGGTTGGCTCGTGGAAGAAGGGCTGGAGTCATCAACATGCTCTGGACAAAGCAGGGTCAGTGTAAATTAATTTTACATTGACATATACAGTAGAAGTCCCTGACCTCGTAATCATTCTGTAACCCGTGCGCTTCTGGGGAACGTGCCAGTTACTCCTTATGTCCAGAATCCGGCTGAGCCCACAGCTCACTCGTGGCTCCGTCGCTGATTTAATGTCCTCTGGAAACGTTTCAGAAGCTGAGCGTCTGTTCTTCAGCAGACACATTTCCAGTATGGTTCAGAGCTGTTTTGTCCACATTTGTCTTGTTTTACAGCATATTTAACACTCATTTGGAGGCTTGTTTAGATGGTAACAGATGCTGTGTGGCTATATTTGAATATGACAATCTTTTGTTGCTTCTGACTTACTGTGTGATCACTTATTTTATATGTCAGCACAGATGACCTCACTGCACAGCTGCTGTTATTAACGTGGATTTTGCTTTATTTTGTCAGACGATGTAATGATCGTATGATAATGATTTTATCTGTAGCAACAGTTGGGTAAAGACTGCTGGTTAACAGGTCATATTTATGAGCTGTGTGAAACGCTTATGAAATGATAACAACACATCAATGACAATGATAGGATATTGCGAGGCTGCATGAAATAACAGATATGTGATAAGACTGACAGTAACAAATGAAATGCATGATTAAAATTTTAATTTAACTCCACTGTCAGTACTACATCTACAGATATCATGGTCTAAACAAACACATCCTGCAAATGATCTAACCACTTATAAGTGAATGTTACACTTTGGTAAGCTTGAAAATAAGATAGTGGAGAAGGTAAAAGAGTCAGTAATATAATACAGTATTAAATTAGTCTGAATTCAGCCTTCATGCCAAAACTGTGAACTTGGCAGGACTATAGCTAAGGTTTGAAATTCAGATCTTCTTCAGATCTAATTCAGATCTAATGTGCAACATTAAAAGTGTTACCACTAGATTCTTAATAAGTGGCTTAATTCATAAGAAAAAAACATAATTGAAATAAAAAATAAACAATCTATCTATCAGACTTTCTTAATTATGTCAACATTTGATTGAATAATAATAATAATTAGGAGCCGGGATGTTGGAGCCAAAATTATAATTTGATCATTTGATGAATTATGTTTAACAAATAAATAAATAAATCAGAGGATTCCTAGTCATTGTATTTGAGTTAAATGATATAGTGATGTGTAGGGTAGACACTCCCCATCTGTCACACACTTTAACAATCAGCTGATTGTCAGAGGAAGCATCAGGCTCAATTGTGGTGCTAACTAATTGCAGGTCAGGTAGTATCAGCTGGTATATACAGTAAATGTGAGGAGCTGAAAGTAACAGTCACTCTTTTAGTTTTGTAGCCACACGTTTTTTTGACCACTGACATTTGGTACCTTTGTGACGGCCATGCCTCTTGTGGCTGTTGGGCTGGTTGTCTCTCTCTTTTTTTTGTATTGCAGATTCCCAGCAGGAGGCGTTGGGTCGTTGTTCCCAGCACTACAAGAGCTCACCTCACTAGTATTTGCTTCTGTTTCCACCTTACAACAGACCCCTCATTATTTTGACAAGCATGCATACACACTAAGATTACTTACTTACTGACTACCACACCTCATAATATTCTTTGGTATGTTGGTTTTGGGTTAGTTAAAATAAATGATTTCCTTGCTTTAAGTTCTTATGTCACCTCCCATTATTTCTTGTTTTGAGTTGAGTTCATTTTTATGTCCTTCTAATTCGATGTGTGTGCTCCTCTTCAACTGCTAAGAACATTTATTTAGTTTGTGGAAATTTTAAAAAATGTGACAGTGGTGTCTGAATGAATATATGACAACATTAAGGAATTATGGACTCTGTGTATTGTTTAAGCATGTCAACCAAAAGGACCATAGCAAGCACATATGCTGATTGAAAGATTAACTTTTAGGTAATAGGGTGACTTTGTCTCAAACCTTGATAACTTCAACATTTCTGATTTGTTTTAGTCTTCAGTGATGGAGGATTCAAACAGAGGCAGACTAGCAGTATATCTATGACAACACTCATTGGATGATACAGCTATGTGCACTCAGAGTTCAAGATAATATCCAAACATCAATCCAGTCAAATCTACTCTGACATTTTAAATTAATTTAAATTTAAAACTTACTAAGTGTTTGACCCATTTTGACATTTGACAGCTATAAAAACACCTCAAATGTATTTTACTCTGAAATTTGATGACTTTTCCTGAAGTGGTCCAAAATGCACAGAAATGAAACTATGAGGATTTCTTTTTATGATGTAGCAGTGAAGACTGATGGCTCTAATGGTTCTACAATAAACCCCACACTTCCATAAAGTTCTGCTCATTTTACCTTTACATTAAATACATTTCCATCATTATTGCTATGTTATATTTTCATGTCTTAGGTCAAATAGGACATGATATTGTGTGATAGGAGATGTTTTTTCTCCTAAAAAATACACTCTCTCTGCTCTCTGAAACATGAATCAAGGTTTAATCACATTTATTGATCAGTCAGATCGATTATTGATGCTTTCTAAACACATCTGTGGTTCAATATTTGGTATAGACACTTTTTATGAGGGGATTCATAGACCAGGTCAAACTTAACCCAGGACATACTGTGATGGTGTAGACTATGAACAGTATGTAAGGATCAATAATGTGAGGAAAAATATGTGTTATAATTTCCTGTTGTAGGTTGTAAAATGTATACGATGAAAAAATATCTATTGATCTGTTAATTTCATAGTGAATCTGGAATTTTTCTCCTTTCCGGCTTTGCTCATCAACGTTTCTTGAAGTTTTACCACAAAGTGTGTTTTGCTCATCGTAACAGCATCAATAACATTTATTTTAGAATTACAACTGCTCTCAAGAGAAGTGAATGTAGATGAATGAATACAATTATATTTGCAGGTATTCTCTAAAGATTGTAGTTTTTTATCTTTATTTGTTTAGTACAAAATGCAGTTATAATGCAACATGTAAGTAATGAAGGCACTACAACTCATGAATATAGTTTATTTTGTGATGATAATATTGCTGCATTGAAATAGAGATCATACTAGTAATGTATCGGTTTGGGAGCCCTTTCACTCTTGTTTGGCTAAGTGCTGGACATGGCTCCAGGTGCCGCTGTATGATGAGGGGACCAAGTGCAGTTTTGCTGAAATTTGAAGTGTCATGTATTGTTGGTCTGAGTGCTAAAAGCATGAGTGGTTCTTACTATTGTTAGGAAGCATGAAAAAAATGCAGTTTACCTTGAAAATAGCATAAAGGGGTCGGCTGCTGTGAAGAGAGGTACCCAGCAGACATGTAATAGAAGTTACACACTGTAACCCTCCACCTGCGGTCACAGGTGGCGCTCTCCTAGTGCCTCTATTCATTGTATACATTTGAGCCACTCCAACATTGTCATTTTGACTTTTAGCTATATATTATGCATTATATATTATATATTATCTATACTGGAAATGGGGATGTGTTGTAATCTCTGACCACTTTTATAATGTAACATGCAGAGAGAAGGATTGAAAGAGCTGAAATAATATGTGGGACTTTATTCTATGAGAGTATATGCTGCAGCAACATTGACCGCTTTTTCCACAGCAGCACTAATTCAATTAAATTAAAGTCCACAGCAGAACTCTCTCACTGGCAGTGCTGTAATCAGCTGCTCATGTTACTGTTGAAATAGTCATGATAATGGTTCAGTTCAAAAAGTGTCAGTATTTGTGTTTTGTTGTGTTTGTAACAATGTGACATCATAACAGAAGTTTGTGGCTGTTATAGCATGTGCTAATATTTAGCTTATAGCTTTGTTACACGATTTCACACTCTTCAGTTTTCCTGGGCTTTTTATTATGCCACTTACTAATTACTCCAACTTATATAATACTTGTTATATATGCTGCGTTTGGAGCTGGGAATGATGTCACACTCAAGTTTCAAGTGTTCCAGTTCAAAAAGACAGAAAACCAGTTCTAGCCACGTTAGCTACTGATAGCAACACCAGCTAATAAATACATTTTGCTGTATTTTGTGCATACAAACTGCATAGCAATGATAGGAGTTGGACAGTGCTGTGTGTGTGACTGATTGAATGAGACACAACTCAGACAAAACAACTAACAAACAGGATATTACTACAACTTTCACACTGTTAATGCGCAGGGCAGCCATCTTGGATTTTGAGGTCAGGGCTGGTGAAGTTCATCAGACCTTATGAGTCTGAAATTGATGTTCCAGTTGACATTTCCAACTGGGAACTCAGAACTTCAGAGTAAAAATGTGACTTATCATTAGTTGGGAGAAAAAAATGTGTTTCAATTCAGGCTCAAATTATGGACTAAAAAAGGAAAGAAAAACATTTTGTTTAGTGATTATTTGTGAAGAGTGAAAATAATGCAGTCTTATTAAACTATATAATCACACTGATACTTTAGCCTCACTGCTCCTGAAAGTTTTCATCATAAAAACAGCTTCAGCAACATTAACCTCCTGAGACCAGAGCTTTTGTTTTGTTTGCATGTTTAATTTCTCCTAGATATTTAGGATTAGTAGGACCTGATAAATACAAAAACTAAGCATCACATTTGGACAAGAGGTATTTAAAAAAAATAATAATATCCTCATATAGGGAGTTAGAGTCCCAATGTCCTCAAAGGACTCCTTCCTGATTAGCAGTGTTGTAACTTTCTGCTATTGCTAAAAGTAGTCATATTTGTGTATCAAATATCAAACTACAAACATTATTTTAGTGTAAATAAACCATAACATTTGGTAAGGTTTTGTACCTGTGCTGATGATTGACTTTTTGCACTGATTTTCATACTGTATTTTGCTTTTGCTGCCACTAGGTGGCACAAAAAAAGTGTGTACGAATGAGACACAACAGGTCAAAGTTAAGCAGAATGAAGTATAAGGTACAGCAAACCCAAAATGTAACGCTCCCATATAAGGACGCAGGGGTGCTGGAGGTTAAATAATCTCCAGTTGAACTAGCTGTAAACTAGAGGAATGTAACTACTCTTTTAAATCAGATATATGTGGTGTATGTGGTGATATCAGGCCATACGACCTCCTAGAATATGTGGACACGTGGTCCCAACTGTGAGAACTATATATAGGCAGTGTGAAACGCTCAGTACTGCAACTTTTTACTTTACGATAGACAGCGATAGCGACTACACATTGTGAAACAAAACAGGGAATGAAAATGGGCAGCCTCATGAGCTCAATAAACATGCCCACACTCAAATTTGCATGTAAAGGTTCAACCAGTCAGGACGGGCCCACACACTTTTCCTTGTATAAGCCGTAAAAATAGCAATAGTACTCTAAGTCAGTCAGTGATATGAGGAACAGTCAATTGACAAGTATAGATAACTAAGGTTGTAATATGTAACCTCTTCCTCTTCTGTCTCAGTTCATCCAGCTCACAAATATTTCCTTTACTTACTGTTAGCAGTAGCTACAGCCAAGCAAAAATGTTTTAGGTCTCTGGGTTTGTTATTTGGGTGAAGCGACCCTAAGGAGGTAAAATCATGAAAGAACTGGGGCACTGACCTAGCATCCATCAGCAGATCTGCAGACAGGGAGGGCAGATGTCTAAAGTGACCTCATCTTATTGACAGCACCAGTTAAGCTGAAGCTGGATCATAACCAGAAACTTGTCCCACAGAGAGGTGATCACCAGTGCAAGATTGATCAAAGTCTTTGCAAAGAAAGCAACAGTGTAAAATAATCAGGGCCAGTTTGTACAATATGCCCCCATAGACAGTTTGACTGGACAAAACAGAAAATAATTATGTTAACACTGGTTCCACTGCATAAAGTGTCCCAAGATGCCATGTCAATGTGTGAGCATGCACAGAACCAGAAGTGGAATTGGCTCTCCAAAATAGAATGCTACCATTGTTAATATTATTAATTCCACCCTTCTGTGAAAAGGGTTGATAAGCATGATTAAAATATTAACACACTTCATATTTGATAAAGTGCTGTACAAGCATTTAAACCAGGGGTGAGAAACTCATTTTATTTCAGGGGCCACATACAGTCCAATTAGATCTCAAGTGGGCCAGAGAAGTAAAATCATAGCATTATAACCTACAAATAATATATATTTATAGTATATATATTATAACTGTACTATAGTAAACCGTCTATTTACAAAACAGATAACAGCCTGAAATGTCTTATGAAAAGTGAGTGCAATTTCAACAATATTAGGTCTTTACAGCTTATTTTGCACAGAAGTTGCTGATTGATATTCAATATATGAATGGTTGAAATATGACCACAATATGTATTCATTGTATTTTCAGAGAATTGTATTCTGTTAAGGATGGCAAAACCTTTTTAACCATTTTACATAAAGTAGGGCCCTCACAATTTAACTTACTCCTGAAACCTGGCACCATACTTGGACCCCTTGGCGGGCAGGCACTGGCACCCTTGATTTGAACTTGGATTGGATAAAAGTAAACATGTATAGCCTACAGTTTTGGAGGCAATGCTGATGTTAAAAAAATGAATAAAAACAGATGAACACATTAAGGCAGAATAGTAAGATCAGCTTCACTTATCTTTACTCTTGGAACTCTTGGAACAAAAGGTCAGAAGGTAACAAACCAACATTGACTGTTACCAGGAAACAAGGTATTGACAGTGTCTGCTGTATCTGTGTCACATGTTTTGTTGACCCAGCTGTCCTCCTTGACCTGTGACCTTCTCTTTTAATGGGAGGATGGTCTCCTACATATATTACCATCACTGGGTCACACCAAAAGGGTTACATATTACATTTAACACAAGTCATGTGATACTGAGAATCCTTTATGTAAGCTGTGTGGCAGATGTTCTTCATATTTGTGGTAAATATATCAAGAGAGTCTTCATTATGGAAGCTGTTTGATGTCAGATTACAGCAATGGATCATCACAAATAGTGATTAAAACTCTTCAAATATCAAATGACTACAATTAATGATGAATGAAAGTGTTCATCATCAATTAATGAACATTCACAGCAAACAAATGTAAAATCCAACTTCTAAAATAAACAATAAATATGTACATTTAATGAGGAAAAGCCGAACAACAAACACACATTGCGGTTAATGAAAAGTCAAACGTTACAAATAGGTTAAACAATAACTTTTAATTAATAAGACAAGATTATGTTTAAAAAAAGGTTGAAAATTCAGCCAGCAAAATGATAGACGACATCAACCCGCACTAATTATGACTCTGGGAGAAGAGGCACAGTTCAGATGATATCAATATTAGGTGACGAATTTCCATAATTGGAGGTGATGGGTTGGTTGGATGGATGGCTTGGTTGGATGGATGGTTGGATGGATGGATGGATAGATAGATAGATGGATAGATAGATAGATAGATAGATAGATAGATGGATAGATTCCTTCCTACCTTCCTATCATCAGCCATTACCTCCTGTTGACTACCATACATCCATCATCAATCATGCCCTCTCCCTTTATCCATTCATATCCCCATCCCCATCCCTTGACCACCATCCCCTCAACCCTCCATCCCATGTGCCTTGAACCTCATGCCTCATCCCTTCATCCCTCCATCCTTAATCCTTTCCATCACATCATCATTCAACATCTCAACTCTTTCATTATTCTCAATTAAACCATTTAAAATGCATATTCTTGTTGGCGAAGTCTTGGTAACTTCTCTGTCTTCTCTAGGTTACAAATATCTAGATTATGTCCATTATTGCATATATAGGTCCAATGTGATAGCTAAATTTGACAAACCTCTGGTGGCCAGTTTGAAAAATAGCTTTCACAGTCATTAGTGTGCAAGTTTGTGATGGCCTGGCCCAATATCCAGTTTTGTTCCTAATATACTGATGAACACATCTGCCAGATTTAGTTCTTTGATCACAAAAGATGATGATGTGTTGAGAGATGTCATCCCAATATTGCCAGAATCATTCTTACTTGTTCATACAGACCATCAGAAGATGCATGTAATTCATGTAAATGTGGCAGATATGCACTTGATATAATAATAATGATAACATTACTTGTACAGCACCTTCACAGTCCTAAGTACAAAGTTATAAAAAGGATAAACAACTGCAGACTATAACTCAATGGCAGGAAAAGCTCAAATGTATTTTAAGTAGGAAATTGAATATTAAAACTGAGATGATGCTCCAAAGTTCCTCTGGCAAAGGCCTGAACAGCAAAGACTCCCCTTAGTTTCCAACCTTGACCTGGGAACATCAAGAAGGTCTTAACCAGAGGATCTCAGATTTGGTGTGATTGTGATTTGGTTCATAACGGGTGAGCACTTCAGAAATGTAATTTCTGAAGTGCTCAAAACAATTCTAAAATGAACTAGTAACCAGTAAAGACAGGCCCAGATGCAAGTTTTATGATCATGTTATGACTAACTCACACTGATGAAGCTCAATAGAAGCTGATCATCTACTTTTAAATGACTGTGTGGACACACTGTGGATTTTGTCCTCCATCACTTCCACTGAAAGCACATTTGAAGGAAATATTTTAATAGTCAGTATGAACAGGAGGAATGATTACAGAGAGGAAAAACTCTTTACTATTCATATGGACTGTTGATTTAAGACACACTTTAAAAACATTGTGAACTTACCCTTTAATCCTAATAATCCGTCATATCTAAATCTTTTGGAAGGCACAAATAGGCTTGGCCTACAGAAAGAAGTATTCAGTTAGGAGGACTTGGATTAGGAAAAGGTCTGGTGGGGATTAAATATGAATATGTGATAGACTACTATTGTTTATGATCAACAATAGTCTATTTTTTAAATTGTTGGAACCATTATCTATTAAATGAAATTACATCAGATTACATCAGTGCATCAGTCATCAGACAGTGGGCATACCGATTGGCTGATAATGGCAACAAAATAAATTGGATGTCAAGAGTCTTTTTGATTTGATCTGTAATCACGTAAGTTTAACAAATGTCATAAACTTGCTCCACTTCCTCTTCTAAGTCTCATTAAGGCAACAGTCCTCATCATGAACCCTTTCCTTCATGACCATTGTCACTCCTTCCTTCCCTCTCTCTTTCTTATCTAAAGCTTTTCTCAGTCCCTGTCATCCCTCTCTCTGCTTTAATGTGCGCACATGTCACTTGCATTACAAATTGAGACCTAGCTTCTTACACAAACTTGACATCCCTTCTCTACATTTCATTTTCATCCCTCGTTTTTGTGCTACTCCAATATTATGTTGTCGAGATTTTACCCAAACTCCAAAATGAATCAGACACCACCCCAAAAATGATTTTTATCAGGGAAGCTGCTTATTAACTGTGACAATGAGTCCAAATGTAGGAGAGAGCAAGGAAGGGAATATATTAATGGTTTTAAGATTAGCTGTATTTCTTTGTCATATCGTGGAACACATCAGACTACGTGCATCATTTGTTGTAGGAATAAACATGATTGGCATAGATATGTTTGGAAGGTCCCAGGTGGGCAAATTTAAAATATATGCTTTCCACAAAAGAATGATTGACAGCCCTCCTTTAGGGTGGCAGCACTATGAAAATATGACAGCTTCCCTCTCAGTGCTTTCTTCTATTCTCATTTTCACTATGGTGTCAGGTGCATTAAGGAATGATGGATTGGATCTCTCTCTCTCTATTCTTTTCCCTCCCCCTGTCCTCATATCTCCCTCATTCTAACTCTGTCATTTCAAATCCAGTATTGTTATATAGGTGCTACCATATGCTGGTCCAGTACTGGTGTTTTATTAAAACTAGAATATGGACATGTCCAACATCTGAAATGAAGGATATGTCAGTTTAAACATAGATACATACTTACATATTTTCCAAAAATACTGTATATTGCCAGTCTTATGCTTAATTTACATTATGTAAATTCTATATTTTTAATCAGGGACATCACTGGAATGTCTTTGCTTGATTTACAGATCAAAAACGTCCGCTCAGCAGACGTCCACCTCAAATTTTTTGAATAATGGGAAATCACCCAAGTACCACAATCTACTACAACTGAATATTGGACTTCTTCACAAACAAACCCGAGACAGTTCAGATTGGTGATCACACCTCCTCCAATAGTGCTAAACCCCAGAGCACCCCAAGGTTGTGTACTCACCCCCCTTCCTATTAATGCTTTACACGCATGACTACAACCCCCGACATGGAGAGAACACTGTTGTGAAGTTTGTGGACAGCGCCACCATCATCAACCAGATTTCAAACAACAAGGAGCTGATTGTTGACTTTAGAGAAAAGGAAGCAAAGATACACATTCCTATCTACATCAATGAGGCTGAGGTGGAGAAGGTAGTAATTTTAGGTTTCTTGGAATCAGAATCACAGAGAACATAGACATCACACATCTCCTCACTAGCAAAGAAAGTATATTGTTCTGTATTTGTTAAGGAAATTTACAATTCCCATTCCAAGTTGTTCACCCTGCTGCCATTTGGCAAAAGATACAAAACTACTGTGGTACCACCAGACTGGACAGCAGCTTCTTTCCTCAGGCTTTGACTCTTTAATTCATCCTCAGCACTCCAATATATAAAAAATACTTTTATGATTTATCATTAATTTATATAATTTCCGTTTTTGTGAGTAGCATAAAGGGACTACAGACTACATGTCTACCTTGTGTTGTAAAATGATAATAATACATGAATCTTCTAATCTTGTAATCATGTCCTGGGGAATTAATAATTCAATGCATTTTCTGAGCAGTGCACAAAATTCAAAAGAATGAAAAGAATGAGCCTTATGTATTAATGCTGCTTTACTGGCATGTGTTGTAGAAATCCTGAGCTAGTTAATTCTGAGCTGACCGGGAGCTTTGGATGTATTTAAGCAAATGACTTTATTGACAATTTGATCAATCAAGGAAACTTCTGGTACAAGTCAAAGTGCATTATTGACACAGTGAAATGCTACAAGCCCAAGGTATAACACAGAAACCTTGCTATAAGATCGTTTATTATAGCACCAAGGTTCTCATGGCAACAGCCATGATGAGAGGTCAACCTAACCCAATAGTAAGACATCTAGACTTCACATCAAGTCCTATGTGATATACATTTCTGATTGTATTTCTTAACCCTTACATACTGTTCATATTCTACACCCTTGCAGTGTGTTCTGGGTCAACTTTGACCCTCATCTAAGAATCTCCTCATAAAAAGTGTCTATACCAACCTGTGAAACGTAAATCTAGAGTCTAGAAAGCATCAATAGTTGATCTGACTGATCAATAAATGTGATTAAACCTTGATTCATGTTTCAGAGAGCAGAGAGAGTGTATTTTCTAGGAGAAAAAACAGCTCCTCTCACACAATATCATGTCCTATTTGACCTAAGACATGAAAATATAACATAGCAATAATGATGGAAATGTATTTAATGTAAAGGTAAAATGAGCAGAACTTTATGGAAGTGTGGGGTTTATTGTATAACCATTAGAGCCATCAGTCTTCACTGCTACATAAAAAGAAATCCTCATAACTACTATCTTATTAAAACTATTAAAGGTTGAATATGTAGAATATTTATTAAAAGCTATATTTTTTTTTAAAAATAATACAGCCTCGGGGCGTTTTGAGGGGTACAGAATGAAAGTATTGCTTTTCCATAAAAAAAAAATTTAGTCTGAATTAATCATTTAAAAAAATTTTGACGGGTTCGACAACGACGTTCTGACACGTTCTGTGTACATTGTACCAGCCAAGTAGCGGCCGGAATTGCGGGTTGCCAGGGTTGTCTGTTGTTCCAGCGCAGCTACTGTAGGCTGGCACTGGGTGAAATGGAGTTGTAAACAAGCAGAGCCGTGTTGGACTTACTAAAACCAGTGTTTTTTGCTCTCAAGTACAACTTTTCATCACAAAACTTCGAAGGTAAGACAGAATATCTGTTAGTCGCTGTAAATAAGTGGTTGTTTACCTTTGTATTCTTTGGCTGCTGGTTCACTGAGTTTTTAGCGCAATAATAATGGTACTGTTGAACTCGCCAGGGTCTTAGCTTCCATATGAGATGCTCTTTGTTTGTGTACCATGAAGTATCAAAACGGTAGCAATGGAAATGTGGAGAGTGGGTTGACTTTCTGACTCTATTCGGATTTTGATATTTGATCATTAATATGCTTGGTGTTTGAGTTGTGTTTGGTGTGTGTAAAAATGACGTGCTTGTAGCGGAGTTTCTCCTATTTAATTTGATGTGCAGTATGACTGTATTGCTACATAATTAGGGGATCATCCCTATGTTCCCCGGGTCCTATGTTCCCCGCTTTGCATGTGACTGGGGAACATAGGGATGATCCTGTCTACAGTTAACCAGTTAGCTGAGTTATTCGCCGAGTTAGCAGATGAGTTAGCCGCCGAGCTAGCAACCGAGTTAGCCGCGATCGGGGAACATAGGACCCGGGGAACATAGGTACGCTCCCCAGGTTTAACTGCTACTCCCACTGGCGTTACAATGTAATGTACCTCGGTGGTTTCAAGTCAGTTACAGCGAGGGTATGTTCGCTTCCTGTTTTCAAAATAAAAGCACCAACTCTATCGTTATGGTTTTCTTAATAATAAAACGCAACGGGTGTTTTATTTTGTGAAAATGACAGGAAGTGCATTACTCGCTACGGCTAACTTGAGTGGCTCCGAATTCGCAGGAACAAAACTTTAAGCAGATGTTCTTTGGACAAATTAGCGTCACATTGTGGATCTAAAGGGCTACTTTCTCGCCTAAAAGGGTTAGACATGTGGATAAAGTGGTATATTTACAGAGTTAGAGCTAAAATAAAATCCGGCACCGGACCTGGCAACCCGACTGCTGGAATTACTTTTTGGTTGTTGCGACTACGATCTCGAGACATTAGATGGCGTTGTTCTGCTCATTCTACTCTACCTTTAAATATCTATTTCACTAAAACACATGGCAATAGATACGGGTCAAATTTGTCCCAGAACAGCCTCAATGGACAAAAATGTCTAACACTTATACTAAAGTAAAACATTAGAAATTATTTTCATTTTTGGCCACTTTAAGAAATAATCATCACATTTCAGAGTAAAGGGCATTTGGGGTGTTTTTACAACTGTCAAAGGTCAAAATAGGCCAAATTTGACCCGAACAGTATGTAAGCGTTAAACACTGAAATGCCAAGTTATATAAAATATGACCTTTTTCATATATTTATAATGCCTTTATATAGCTCAACATTGTTAAAAACAATTTCAACATACCAGCTGCCAGTCCACCCACCGCTCCTGAAAATCCATTTCAACCTGACTCTGATGTAGCTTCTGTCACTTAGACACCTCATCTGACTGCTGTTGACAACTAGCGACCAGACATTTATAAAGTGTTGGAAAGAGACGCTAACTGTCAGTGCACATCAACATCAACATCTATCCTCCATGTTGTTGTTGACTGGGCTCACATGGGGACAGCTGACACCTGAGCCAACCATTGTGAAATGAACGGCATAATTGAATATATATGGTTAAAAAGTGCTCCATTAATAAAGCGGAGGTATTATAAAGAATGCTTAAGACTGCAAAGCTATGTAAAATCAAAAGAAATGATCTCTGATCACCTTCAAGCAATAACCCGTTATACAGATCTATAGACAATGGTATGGATATTCAAAACAGGCTTTGTTGCCCACACAAATCTAAAAGGCTTTTTTCTCTTTCGGAAGCTGTCAATAAACTGTAACAGAACTCAAAGGTGAATATATCTGAGACAAAAAAGAGAAAAAAACCTACAGACACATACTGTCATTTTCATATAAAAGGCTATACATTGCTTGGAGATAATGATAGAGCTGTGAAAGTGGAACTGAGGGCACCAAAGTTGGCCCACAGAAAGCATTTAAAAAGGTTTAACAGTGGTGGAAAAAGACTGAGCCTTTCACAGTTTAGAAAGAACTCTGTGTTATGTGTATTGATTGAGGCCATGGATTTGAGAATCTCAGGCACTTAAATCACAGCAACATTGGAACAGCTTTACAAAAAAGAACTGTAAAAAAAAAAAAAAAAAAAAAAGACGTACTTGGAAGAGTTCAAATCCAACATTGACACAAAGAGGCTTAAAGTCTAAATTTCCAAAAAATGTGATGTGAAGACTGCAGTAATGAAATCAGCAGAGCCTCTGCAGGGTTCAGCAATGCAAATACCATCTTTGAAATGTTGGTGTTGCTAAGCTCATCAGCTGAGGCTGTAAAAAGCTTTTATGGTTTTAATAATTACCTTTGTGATTTCTTGTCAAAGCAAATCCTGAATCCCTGAAGACCAGACTGACCTGAAGACCAGACTGACCTGAACAACATCATCAAAGTGTGTCAATTTGCCAACTGGTCAGCATCTTCACAGTATTCATGATCCTGGTCATTTAATCCTAATGAAAAAAATAAAAATAAAACCTTTAAACCTTAAAATAAATCTTTTCCAGACTGAAGTCTTTAACATTTTTTATTCGTTTCCTTCTCATGTGGCCTTTACCACCAATGGACGTTACCCAGACTGCCAATAACTGCATTTATCCAAGCACTTATCCCTTACATACTGTTCATATTCTACGCCCTTGTAGTATGTTCTGGGTCAATTTTGACCCGGTCTAAGAATCCCCTCATAAAAAGTGTCTATAGCAAACTGTGAAATGCAAATCTGTTCAGAAAGTATCAAGTATTTGACCTAAGACATGAAAATATAACATAGCAATAATGATGGAAATGTATTTAATGTAAAGGTAAAATGAGCAGAACTTTATGGAAGTGTGGGGTTTATTGTAGAACCATTAGAGCCATCAGTCTTCACTGCTACATCATAATAAGAAATCCTTAAAACTACTATCTCTCAGTAGCTGTCAGTGCACTAAAGGCATCAGTTCCTTGAAGAAATTGCTAGGTGGATTTTTATGATGAGATTTCTTTGTTTTTTCCTTCTTTTTTTTTTAAATCTCTGCATTTAGGTTTTTACTGTCATTTCACAGTAAGTGTTTGGCAACTTTTGCTGTCAGACTTTTTACCATTTCCCCCCCCTTTTCTTATTTGACAGTACATTGACTCATTCCCCTCTTGGTACACTTTATTTGGTTAGATCAGAAACACAGCATTCATACTCCGATGTACACCAAATCAGATGCACTGAGACCTTGTAGAGGAAGCGGTATTGGTCTTGTTACAAATGATTTCTGGAGCGATGACTCCCATTAATGCCTCTTAAAAACTCTCAGTTGCGTCAGTCAGCACGTAGTGTACAACATGACACCTGTTTAAAACACTGAGCAAATCATAGACGTGTTTGATGATTACAAGGTCTGGAACCAGACTGACCGACCTATTTCAGCTCATGACCTCTGGTAGGCGCTACAGAGCACTGTTTGCCAAAATAACCAGACACAAGAACTGTACCACATAGCATCACATTCAAAGAGCATTTAAGTCATGTGGTAAATTTTTTCCTGGACAATAACTCTGCATAAGCTCCACATCTTACTGTTCTTCCATACTACAGTGTTACATATCATCACATTGTTTAGTAGCCTCCTCCTGGCTGCCTCCCTGATCTCCCAATAACTCCTTTGCATACATTTGGCATGTCTTTATAATCTTGACACATTGACTTGCACAAACGGGGATAACTGTCACGATTCTGTCACAGTCTGACTGTATGTTCTTAGTTGTGATTATCCACCAGATGTCCTCAGACTTCTTCTATGGGTTTTCTGGCACTAAGGGAACAAGTTAAGAAGTTGAGTTTCTACAAGTTGTAGTGTACAGTACGGATGGGCATTTGAAGAAATCGATTACTTATTTTTTAATATTAAAAATGCCATGATAATACAAAACACAGCGTGTTTTTCCTTAATTAAATCTTAATTCCAAGAAGTCCCACAACAATCCTATTAGGCAAGACAGTTAAAGTTAAATTGTTCAACAAAAGATATGCAGCACCCATGAAAGCAGCCAAACCTCTTCACATATCAATTGCTCATGTCTAACGTTCACTTCATCAAAAAACATGTAATTACTCATGCCTAACAGTTTTTGCCAAAATATAACTTTAAACAACTACAAAAGGCACCCAGTTTTTTGTCCTTTTAGTCTGAGCACTGTCGTAACTTTGTCTATCATGCTCTTGTCCTGTGCTGTCGGTCTGTGGGCGTAACAACATGAGATGACTCACTCACTGTAAACCAAATTTACCTAAGGGTACAATAAAATGATCTGAATCTGAATCAGTCAGTCAAGAAATAGTTACCTCACAAACGTGTCTTTTTAACTAGAGTCTCATAAAACAACAAGAGTGACTCACATAAAGGCTATGATGGTGACTGTCTACTCACAGAGGAGGATGCATTCATGTCAACCAGGGTCGGATGTACGTTGTTCAGATGGTACATCATTAGAGTTGTTGTCGTATTGTACTTATATGCAGCTTCACAGTGTTTACAATGAATTTGTTGTTTCAAATGGTCCCATGCCAAACTTCACATTGACCTGTTCATGTTCTACAGCAGTTCTGTCAAATATCGCCAGACATGTATAAAGTACTAGCGATCCAGACTTGAGTAGAAGTACAAGTACTCTATCAAAAAGTGACTTGAGTAGAAGTAGAAGTGCTCTTTAAGCACCGTACTTAAGTGGAAGTACTAAAGTATTAAACATGTTTTGTACTTAAGTATTGAAAGTAGTTTATTTTTAAAATTACTACTCAAGCACTGAAAGTAAAAGTAAAAGTATTGTGTAATGCAGTTATTAAATATTAATAGTTATTAATAATTATTATTATTAATCTTTCACTCCGGCGAATGAAAACATGGACTGTAAGTAGGGCCAGGGGTGGTCTTCTTCCTCACCGCCACCACCACGATCACTCGAAGTTGAAGGTGTTGTTTCTGGTTCTTCCATCTCTGATTCAAAGCACTTACTCTCAACGCAGGCAGGCTGCAGAGCGAAAGAGGCTGAGCAGGGAGCAGAACGAGCGGTCTTCTCACCCTTTGCACACATTACGTCAAGTAGATCTTGTTTGCGCCACAGTAAAATTGGATGCAACGGTTGTTATAGCAACCATAAACTCTGAATGGGACGGTAGACTAGAACCTAGAGTGACTGTGGGTTTGGAATGATTCGTAACATGTTTAATAACGAGTAACGATGCAGCACTTAAAAAATGTATCGGAGTAAAAGTACTAAACTCATCAAAAATATGTACTGAAGTAAAAGTGGAAGTAGGAGAAAAAAATAATACTCCAGAAGAGTACAGATACAGCATTTTAGTACTTAAGTAGAGTAGTGAAGTAGTTCTACTTCGTTACTATACATCTCTGAATATCGCCCCCCAGTGGTAAGATGTCTCACTGCTGCCACATAGTGAAACTCACAGCATTGCTTGAAGACTCACACTACACAACACGTCCTCTATTTGATACCAACGTTAGATCGATATAA
The DNA here is from genome assembly GCF_027409825.1 of Scomber japonicus. NCBI lineage: Eukaryota > Metazoa > Chordata > Actinopteri > Scombriformes > Scombridae > Scomber > Scomber japonicus. Next base: position 4,572,129 of record NC_070589.1, read on the forward strand.
ATTCCATGTGATCGACAAAATTCTTGACTATCAATTATTGATCATCGATTGATCATTCCCGTCGCTGGTGTACAACATTTTGCAGGTTACTATACACACAAGTCCTTTTGCCTTTGTTGTTGTTGTTTTCAGAGACTGTATATGATAAACTACTCTGAGTATGATTAGAGACTAGCTGCACATATTTTCATTTTCATTTCATCTTTATTTCTAGGAAAACCACTAAGGATAAAAACATTGATAAAAAATAGATGGAAAAAACACAAACAAGTAAACATACATAAACAACATAATCAGTTAACCCTTACATACTGTTTGGGTCAAATTTGGCCCCATTTTGACATCTGAATGGAAATAGAAATACCCTAAATTAAATTGTTTAAGCTTGAAATGTTATTGCTTTTCAGTGGCTCAGAATATACAAAAATGGAAATATTTCAAAGTTACCATTCTACCATTCAAATGTTGCATCCTTCACCTTCAATAAATTAATAGAAATAATTATGGGTGTTATGTTCTCTTGCTTCAGATAACACAAGATCATTATATAGTGTGATTGTGAATGTATTTTTCTCTATAACGAACAGTGTCAAACCTCAAGAAAATAGTCTCTCTGATCTTTGAAGAATTAGAAAAGCATTAATAAGCCATTTTGCTAAGGCTGATAAGATATCTACAGCGAGTTTTAAGTTTTCTGTTTGCTCTGGATTTTTCCTCCTGTGTCGCTACTTTTCCCTCCACACATGTCCTGGATCAGCTTTGTTAGCTCTGCCCTGCTTCTAGAGTTTTGAGTTTCTTTTTGCTTTTTAAGTTTAAAGATCTTTATTGAATTTCACAATAGAATTTCACTCACCAGTTCTCTACCGAGACCTGTTCCTCATTCCCTCTGTAGTTCTGTCTTTATTTAAGTCCTATTTTCAGTTCAGTCTTTGTTCCTTTGTTCAGTCTACTCTGAATGTTTTGTGAGCTTGAGCTAAAATAAAGTTATTCATCAGTTAATACTGCCTGCCTGTCCTGCATTTGGGTCCATCTCCTGCTGTGACAAAAGGATCCAACTGAACATTCTCCAGTCCTGTAAAAAAAAAAAAGTTAAAAATGTTGGATGCATACCACTCAGTTATGGCGTTTCAGATGTTGTTAAACATGTTGTTAATTCACTCTGAACTATATCCAGGACTCAAAACTAATGTTTTTCACCACTGTCCTAAAATACTTTAAAAATCTTTCAAATGTACATTTACCCTCCCAAAATATACATGTACTTTTTTAACGTTATTTAGACATCATGTATGATCATATTCTCATACTCAATAAACATTGACATTTAGTTCAGTCAAGAACACTCTTGTCATAGATCAAACCATTTATTGCGACAAATGGAACTACAGTTTCACTTGGCATTGAAGGCTCCAATCTAACATGCTCCCTGGATTAGTCTGCAGCATGCTGAGCTTAACAGGGAGCACAATGCAAAAAACCCCAAATAAAAATGAAACCCAACGCCAAGCCTAGATAATGCCCATGCTAAGCATCAGCCAGACTACTGATAAATCAATGTGAATCAGCAAACATGCTGCTTGACCTCAGCTGAACAGACTGGGAGACTGCTTCTGAGAGAGACACAAGCATGCAGCCTGGGAGAGGTCATACTACATATATTAGCAATGAACCCCAGCCAACCACTTTAAATGTAGCATTTATGATCCTTCAGGCTTTGCTCTCATAGCCTGTTGAGCTGCAATTATTCCATTTACTCCCAGGCAATGTAATGTTCCTATGTGCCTATAGACCAGCAAGCCCTGGCTTTTAGAGTGGAAGCAGGAACCCAGGCAGCTGCAGAGGTAGTACCAGTGCGGAAGTACTGGGAGGTTTCAGTTCAGAGGGAGATGGAGGTGTGCATTAAACCAAGACCTTGACATAGCTTTCCTTTGTCAGTCAGGAACAGGGGTTTGTCTTGCTTCGGTTACCAGGTTATAGAGGACAAAAGTAGTTAGTTTGAGAGATAATGGATTAACCTTTTACTCCTCCTGTCTGATTTTTAAATGTTAAAAACTGGATGGTGTACATGTGAGTATCTATGGTGACATCGTGCTGTGGGTCAAAAGAGTCTAGCTAGATGTTTATTCATCACACCTGAGGAAACCATAAAATGCAGTAGGAAAATGATTCTAATAATAATATGTAGTAAGATCAGTGTAGGTGTAGTGAGATCAGTGTAGATGTAGTTAGATCAGTGTAGGTGTAGTAAGATCAGTGTAGATGTAGTTAGATCAGTGTAGGTGTAGTTAGATCAGTGTAGGTGTAGTTAGATCAGTGTAGGTGTAGTAAGATCAGTGTAGGTGTAGTTAGATCAGTGTAGGTGTAGTTAGATCAGTGTAGGTGTAGGTGTAGTTAGATCAGTCATATTTAATCGAAGCTTGATAAGCGCAGTTTCGGGAGCGGGAACACACACCAATTACACCCCTTCCGGCTCCTATATAAACAGACCTAACAGCTTCACCCTCGTTCACTCTCGCTTTCGAGTTTCCCTCCCCCCCGCCCTCTCTTCTGTTCTTCTCTCCTCTCTCATAGGTTCCTGGGGGTTCGTCACTGCCTGGGCACAGCGGCGGATCCTTCGTCCGACCTCCCCACACCGTATCAAGAATCGTTCCGCATCAAGAATACACAATTCATTCAAATTGTGTCAATAAATCTGTTAAAACGTATCTTGTTGGTGATGTGTTCCTTGCTCGTGAAATAGGCCGCCTTGTTGTGAGAATGGCTGTGATTGGTGTGTGACTGATCCAATCAGTGGCTGTCAGCTTATTACAGCTGGGCAGTATGACATTTAAAATAAAGACAAGCTGACTAAAGACCATTGTATTAAGAAGTGAATGGGGCCCAATGAAGAAAAAAGCAGAATATAACCAGATTGACCAAATGTCCAATAAAATGTTGGAGCCAGCTGTGCTTGTTGAATGACTCAATCACAAGCTAAATAGCCAATCAAAGTAAACAATCACAAAAAATAATAATGTTGTTAAAAGGCCACTCTGTCTCTCTCCTGTCAGAGTGTGAATGAATGCTCCCCACTCAGTCGCTCTCTACTACGGCGACGTAGAGCTGCCAACCATGTAAATATAGTTTGACTCAGTAACATGTTATAACGTGAAAGGTTTCACGTTATAACGTGATATTTATTACGTCATAACGTGATATATATCACGTTATTTCATGATAGGAAACCATCATGTTATTACATGATATGGTATTTTCACGTTATAACGTGAAATTATCATGTTATTTCTTAATGAGAAATGATGCAACGTCAAGCGGGTCGGATTCATTCTTTCTTCGGTACAACCCCATGCTTTTCAAAATCCTTCGGAGAGTGCGCATACTGACAACAATACCATCTACAGTGTTCAACAACTGTAGAATGTCACCATGTCTTAAACCAAGCTTGAAATAGAACTGAATCAAGTCATGTAGACGAGCCATGGTCCTTGACTGAACCTGTGAAGTGTTGGAGTGCTGAATGGCCTAATATCATGAAATAACATGATGAATGCTTAACATGAAATAACGTGATAGTTGCATATCTCAGAATAACGTGATAATGTATTATCTCAGAATAACGTGATAATGTATTATCTCAGAATAACGTGATAATGTATTATCTCAGAATAACGTGATAATGTGTTATCTCAGAATAACGTGATAATGTGTTATCTCAGAATAACGTGATAATGTATTATCTCAGAATAACGTGATAGTTGCATATCTCAGAATAACGTGATAATGTATTATCTCAGAATAACGTGATAGTTGCATATCTCAGAATAACGTGATAGTTGCATATCTCAGAATAACGTGATAATGTATTATCTCAGAATAACGTGATAATTGCATATCACGAAATAACATGATATTTTCATGTTATAACATGATAATTTCTTGTTATAACATGAAAATACTGCATCATGAAATAACATGATAATTTCACATCATGAAATAACGTGATAATTATCACGTTATAACATGAAACTTTTCACGTAATAACATGATACTGAGCCAAATATATATTGGGCTTGGCAGCTCAGCGCTTCCGTACTCTACAAAGATCTTCACGATTAAAAGTTCATAATACCAGTGTTGTGCATGAAAGAACAACACAACTATCAGTGTAGCAGCTTAGCGGCACAGCCTGCTTATTATCAGTGGCTAAGAGGTTGTTTCCTGTTAGTAACACTATAGCTAGCTTTTGGAATCCTGTTGACATAAGCCATCTCAACTATAAGGCTGTCCAGCCCATTAATAATATTAATAATAATACATTTTATTTATAAAGCATTTTACGTTTGCAAAGCAAAACTCAAAGTGCTAGCAAATACAACCTTTATCAATTGCTTATGGTAACAGATTGTATACAGCAGTGGTCTGCAGCCCTGCTCCTGGAGAGTTACTACCCTGCATGTTTTAGGTTTCTCCCCACTCTAACACACCTGATTCTAATTATGAACTCATTATCAAGCAGCTGAAGCTTGTTGATAATGAGTTTTTAATTAGAATAACTTTTTATATTAAATAAAGGTAATGGAATACAATTGTTCTAAACATTATATTTAATCTGGGAATCATGTCAATCAGGAACCAGTTTAATTTAAAATGAAGTCATTATTAGTATAAGTCCACTTAAATACAGCATTGGTGGATAAAATATTCTTTAATAATAATACATTCTTTTGTGAAAACTAGTTTTTAAGATATTTTTGAATTGCTCATCTTGCAAAACCTTATTTGTCACTGAGCCATATATCAAAAATCAGCAGGGACATTTCCTGTGAATCTATGTGTGAAAAGTCATTGATTCAAAGCCTTGATCACACTAATTATATACTAGCAATAAACCAGCTGGATTTGAATACAACCCTCACCATGTGGTCATTGAGACCTGTGTCCTCTGTACGGTTCAGCTCCTCTGCATTCATCTGCTGTCTTGACTTCTCCAGATGTGTCTGGGCTTGTGTGCCCTCCTTTGCTTGCCTCCCTCTTAGCTTCTGGGGCAGCAGCCTTGGCCTCTGCTTGGGAATTGGCCCTATTCTGAACCCCCAGCTTCCTTTTTGCTCTGGGCTATCCTGTTTTTAGCCATCTGCTGCACCAGTGAATGGAGACTTCACCCTCTTTCTGAGGCCAGGCTGGAGAGAAGGATCTGAAGCTGGCTATGGAAGAGCTGTCTGGTCTGGTTTGGTTCAGCCTTCATCACCTGGTCCTTCACCTCGTGAACCATGTCAAGCTGAAGACAGAATGAGTGCCATAAGATGTGGTATGGCACAGTTAATAATGCATGTATGGTGGACATCTCCTTGATCTCCTTGGTATCCTCCTTTCTTCACTCTTGTTTAAATAGAAATGATAAAATTAGGGGAAGATTTGAGTACGTCAATATCATCATGGATCATCATGTATTGAATTTTTGAAAATCTAGTGAAATTAAAACTTGAAAAACATATTCCACTGGTAGGTATCTTACATTTCATTCCATTGATCTCATATGGAAGGCAAGAATGGAAGAGTTAAGTTTAAGTCAGTCTAGACGTTGGCAAAAAAGGCCAATAATTGTATGTAGGGCCCACTCGCCTTGAGCCACACATTTCCTCATTTACCTTGCTCTCATGTGGAGGAGAGATTAGCAAAAAGCTTGCGTGCAAAGTCACCAATAGGTCAAACCTATCATAGTCCAATATGTGATAACTTTGCACCTCTAGCACACACAGGAAGCTGATGGGAATAGTCATGTCATGAAAGAAAATAAGCTGTCAACTTGGAATTTCTGGTAAATTTGCCAATTTGCATATTCATAAATCCTTGCATTCTCAATGAGGGTAAAGGTGTAGATATGCTGCTAATCCAATTTCAGTAGTTTATTGAACTGTTTGGTGTGGGAGAAAAAAAAACATGCTTATGAAAAATATGATTCAAAATAGAAGATTTTTAAGGTTTTAAAATACATCTGGAGGGGATCTTAAAGTCAGGGAATGCAGATAAGTGGAAAATGTATCAAGCTGCAACCCTGCATTAAAAATGAAGCCTTCCTGCATTGATGACATAACTTCCCCAGAGTCGCAACTACAAAACAAAACTGAAAAAAAGAAAAGAAAATCTATGGACAAATTAACAAGCAGAAAAATGCAACATATACCTGTCCAAGTCTTTCCTTTTCCAGGAAATGGTACCATTACTCTGCTTGTTATTCAATATGTATTTTAAGTTATAACTTTCAGTTCTTGAAGTATGTGGTTGGTTAGATATTTAATGTATTTGCAGTGGAGAACTTTATATTGGTTAGATAGTATTTATTTAACAAAACCATGTCTTTACTTTACTATATCAGGGGTGTTTAATTAAAATTCACTGAGGTCCACATCTGTTAAGACAAGGCCCACGCACACACAGTCCTTCATACACACTACATTACATATCACTACCACACAGTGCATCTTACTGCATGCTATTCTGCTGCAACCTTTTACAGTGCTGCTATATTGCTATTTTATCATTAGTATTAGTAGTTATTGCTTCTTCAAAGTGGAGGAAACCAGTTCTACTTTCTTATTTGTATGCACTGCTTATAATCAGATAAATGAATTGTGAATATATTACTGCATTTTTGGAATCCTTTGAAGCCGTCTTTGGATTTAATGTGTCTGCTTGTCTGGTGATTGGATTTCTACTCATAAGTTCTTTTTTCTCAATGTAATGCATTGCATCATATGTTTGATTTTCACTGCTGCCATTTGTTTCTAACACATTGCCTAGTGTGGTTTACTGTTTAGAAAGAAGAACAGATAGATTGTGGCACTAGACATGGCTGGATCTAACATACAGGCAACCTGCTCAAGGGCCCCTGGGCCCTCTACAATGGGAGAAAAAAGTGTATTTTTCTTTGGTCAGGCTCCCCAGTGATATGACACAAGGTTTGACCCATTCTTTTGATGTTGATAATTATCGTTACTGTCATGTGACCAATAGGTAGGTATTTAAACAGAGCAGTCATGTTGAGTGTGCCTGTCATTACTACGACCAAAGAAACTGAACTTTACTGCTGTATGTGTACGAGACAATGTAAGTTGAACAAAACATCACTTGATGGACTCTTCCGTTAAATACCGGCTCATTTGCTCATATATTCTCCATATTTCTAAACACCTAAATTAGGGATGTCCGATATTGGCTTTTTTGCCGATATCCGATATGCCGATATTGTCCAACTCTCAATTTTCGATACCGATATCAGCCGATACCGATGTCAATATGTGGGTTATTTTTCCTCAAAACTAATTTAGGTAACATCACATATCTCCTGTTGTGGAATTAACACAACATGCTTAATGTTATTGTGATGCCCCACTGGATGCATTCTCGAATGCAACAAAGCTTTCCAAATGTTAACATTGTCTGTGCAAAATAAGAAAAATACTTCAACTTAATTTAGGGAAAAAGTGCCACGTTTATTTATTTTTTTAAATTGTCTCAAACAACAGTTTGGATTACACTCTACCTGAGATAATCTTGACAATGCCCACAACAAGTAGGGCAAATTTGACTTCTTCACAAATGAAGATAAAACATACATAAAACATACTTCAGGCTTGAGGTGAAGAACAAAAAATGAAACATTTTAAGGTGTACAAATCTAAGCAGCTGTGTCCCTAGCCCATTACTTGGGCTAATGCAATCATTGAAATTATAAACTGGGCTCAATCAGCACTGCTCTACATGAGCAACAACAAAGAGATGCAACATTAAGGTAGTGTGCAATAAGAACAAGGAAGGCACAAAGTTTCAGTCCAGACCTTCCAGAGTAGTAAACAAAGTCCTCCTTTAGTATTAGTCCAATGAACGGGGCTAAAAGACTGACTGGCCTTCATAACGGGCCATACCCACAATCATTAAAATATAAACATACACTGGGCCACCCTGCTCTTTCGTATGAGTAACAACAACATGTGCAAATAAAAACAAGAAAGGCACAAAAAATAAAAACAGCTTGAGTCCAGACTAGTAAACATAACCCTCCTTTAAAGTGGAACAAATGAGGCTAAAAGACTGATGCTGACTCGACTATATGACTGGTCTAATTTGAGTTTGTGAGAGGTAGATTTTTCTGAATGAAAATAAGCATCTCAGCATTGTGGCAGTGTACGCGATTTCTCTTCTCGTCTATGACATTGGAGACGGTGCTGAACAGCCGCTCGCTGTCTTCGCTGGTACAGGGCGCAGTGAGGTACTTGCGTGCAACTCGGGCAAGTGCAGGGAAGCGGACTTGGGTGGAGCTCCAGTACTTGAAAGGGCATGCTGTCTTGAGGATGGTGGCTTCTCCCAGGTATGCATGCACCTGAATAAAAAGTAAAAACAAAACAGAAAAGTCTACTTACTTTTCTTCAAAGCACAGACAGGCGTATGTTTATTTGATTCACTTTATGAACATTTTCATGTGAAGCACTCAACAAATCTGCTGATAAAGTTTATTATTTACTCACCTGTGATGCTGTTTCGCCTGTAGTTGCTTGTTTGGCGACATCATTCTCTGTGAGGATTTCTTGGTACATGTCCTGCAGGCTCCCAGTTCGGGCCCTCTTAGGTAGGGGGTCCTGGTCCTCCTGGCCTGGATCACCTGCACTGGCACCAGCAGCGTCTTCTTGCTGATCATTGCCCACAACGGCCATTTCATCCACAACTTTCAGCAGCATATTCCGTGCTTCCTCCTTCTTATCTGGGTCAAAATAACGGTCTTTGTAGCGAGCATCAACCATAGTTGCAATTGCATAAAGAGGTTCAGTTTGCACACCATTAAAGCGTTTACTGACAGCTTCCAATAGAGTATGTTTGGCTGTTTGCACACCTTTGTCTGATTCATCCATCTTGGCAAGCAGCTGTGTCAGGGACACCACACCAGGGATGACATCTGCAGCAGTGGCCTCTGCAGAGCTGATGTCCCTGGTTAGCTGCTCAAAGGGTTTCAGGAGGGTGATCATCTTCTCCATAATCCCCCACTGAGTTGCTGTCAATGTTGTGGGGAGTTCATAATCAGCAGCATATGCACTTAAAACCCTCTTCTGCTCCACCAGGCTCTGCATCATATAATAGGTAGAATTCCACCTGGTGGAGACGTCTTGTTGCAGCTTTTTCACGGGCATATTGAGTTCTTTTTGTATGTCTTCAAAACGACTGCAAGCAAGTGGTGAATGCTTGAAGTGTCCCATCACTCGCCTCCCCACAGCCAGAGCATCTGCAATACTGCGCTGAGACAGGGCACCTCCATTCACTGCGAGCTGCAAGGTATGTGCCATGCAGGGCAGACTTGGGACACCAAACTCTGACGTAGCTTTAGCCATATTGCGTGCGTTGTCTCTGACCACTACGTGCACATTCTCCTTGGGGATTGTCCACGTCTCGAACATCCCTTCAAAAGCAGATGGGATTGCTTCTGCCGTATGAGACCCGCGGCACTCTTGGGAATGAAGCACAGACTTCTTCAGCACAAAGTCTTTATCTAGCCATTGAGCAGTCAAGCTCAACATGCTAACCTGGCTAATGCTTGAAGACCAGATATCTGTTGTGAAGCTAATGGATGTAGCATCAGCAATTAGCTTCTCGACATGACTGTAAACAACACTGTACAACTCGGGTAAACAAACATCTGATAAATACTTGCGATTGGGCATGGTAAAGCGTGGCTCGAGGAACTCCACAAGTTTGGTGAATCCGGCATCTTGCACGATTGAAAATGGCTGGTTATCCAGTGCAATACACTCAATGATTTTCCGATTGATGGCTTTTGCCCTGGGGTGGTCCTTGGCGTATTTTTGTTTTTTCTCGGTGGACTCTTTGAGCGTCAACTGTGTGTTTGTTTTCAGTGCCGCCTGTCCCTGTTGCTTCTTCTCATTGCTTTGCTGCACAAATGCCGCGTAACTCTCTGAATGATTCATCCTGAGGTGGGAGATTAAGTTGGAAGTGTTGAAGGAAGAAATCTTGGTTCCGCCTCGCATTACTGACGCTTTGCAGTCATTGCAAATCGCAAGTTTAACGTCCGAAGGAGACACTTTGGAAAATAATTCCAAACCACAGACATAACGTTGAAACCGAGCGAGCAAGTTTGTTACTGCAGCCATCCACGCTTGTTTATACGCTTCAAGACGTGATGAGGTCATGATCTGTGCGCCGGTAAATGCTTCAGCAGCGCATAGGCACTATTTCGGTGTAACGCAAGCATTATTTTATCGGTTTTAAAGCAAAAAAAATCTGATACCGATATTTACAGATATTACATCTTTATGCTAATATCGGGCCGATGATATCGGTGGGCCGATATTATCGGACATCTCTAACCTAAATGGATTACACAGTTGGACAGAGAAATGTAAGGCGGCAGAGGGAGAGGGTTTATGGGCTACGAACGGCCGGTCTAGTCAGGCAGTCACTTATATTTGCGACCATTAAAAAATGACTAGGAAGCAAATGCCAGCTTTCCCCACGCACTTCCCGTTGCTGTTAAAGTAACTGCTGCGCTGCTTTTCTTTGCCAGCAGCTCGTTTCAAAATCCCCTAAACTCAATTGGTGGTAATTCTCAGTCAGCCATAGCTTCATGTATACAGGTAGCAGAGCTGGTGACTTGGACTTGTGACTCGTACTCGAGTCGCACTTAAGTCGCACTACACATTGACTTCAGACTCGACTCGGACTCGACCTCAAAAGACTTCAGACTTGACTCGGACTCGAGGCTGGAGACTCGCAAATGACCATTATTTTCATGTTATCATTTATATTCTCATTATTTATTATCTGTCATTCATCTTCTCTGTTTGCATTTGGGAAGTGATCTCTGGCTGTGACTGAGGCTGACAGTAAACACCAACATCACGCATCCGCCGTGTGTGTACGTGCGCATTTCGAGCAGATCCCGTCTACTACTGTATACTGTATTAGAAACTCTCTGATTTCAAGACAATGGCGAGTGAAAGAAGCCCAACAGGAGTACCGTGGATCGTTACATTTGGCTACAATGCCTTCACGCAGTCAGCCAACAAACGGACAGCAGTGTGCAAAGTGTGCAACAAGAAGATTCAAGATTTTGGTTCAACCACTTCAAACTTCATCAGGCATCTGAAAACGCACCCAGACCGGTCAGTCACTTGCTAATGTGAAAGACGTTAAAATTAGCAATTAGCTCTCAAACGAATATTAACGTTACATTCTTGCTGCTGGCCATATGATGTGACAGGCTGAGTTAACATTTCATAACGGTGTGCCAGAAGATTATTCTGTGACATTGTCTTAAGTTAAGTTACAGTACAGTCACCCAGTGGAGCACCTACACATTTAATGCTTTATAAGAGTCATACCCAAGCAGCCTATTCTAGATATCAAGACGGATATTTGTCACATATCGAGAGAGAGAGAGAGAGGAGTCATACTGTAATAACCATAACGGTCACAAGTCTAAACTACGTCAACTCTCATCAACCAACAAAAATGAGCTGAGAACAAACCCACCGGGCCATAAATCAACCTGAATCAACCAAGAAGATACAAAATCCTAGTTAGTCTGACAACAATATCTCAGAAATCATACAATCCCACAGATCACAATTTAAATAGGCTAGTTCAGTCCAGCACTTAAAACAACAGAAAACAAAACAGCACATCAGCCTTCTCTGACAGCATTTTAAGATAAAATTTTACTCACCAAAACGTAGTAACGTAAGATAGACGTCGGTTCACTTCACATGTTTAAATCCTTAAATCCCGTTTCTAGACCAGGTACCTTCTCCATTCAACGTTAAATCCTCGGTTTGTTTTGCCTACCGGTGTTTCGGTTTAACTGGTGACTTTCTAACATTTCATTACGATACAAGAGGTGTTATCCATCCGGGTCATCTGATCGCAATCTAACTTAAATAAATGAGTTATCAAACCGTATTCGTCAAGACATTGTTTGCTAACTGTTTGCAGACTTGAATGACAGCAACCAATCACCAAAACCGCTTTGAATTATTAGCCAATAAAGAAATCGCATTTTACAGAGCTTATAGAATTTGAATTTGATTTAGTGTTTGCGAGAGACTTGAAACTTGACTTGGACTCTTAACCAGAGACTTGAGACTTGACTTGGACTTGCAAAAAATGACTTGTGAACACCTTTTACAGGTAGTTACACCAGGCCTAGTCTGGCATGCACAAACATTCATTCAATTCCCAATGACACCTGACAGCCAACAGCATGTAAGACAGGAGCACCCATGTGCAACTCTGTGCCCCATCAGGGAATGCTGTGACTTACATTAATCAGAACCTAGTCCATAAATATCCATTTAATTTGCAATGCATCATGTAAAGTTACATGTGTTCTCAAATTTTTCTGGATCTAGCCATGACTCCTTTACATTGGCCAACTCTGTTTTTCGTGCAGTCTTCCAGGGGGACTGAGGGCTGGCTGTTAGGGGACAATGGCTATCCATTAAAGACATGGCTGATGACACCGTTCATCATGGCGACAACAGTGCGTGAAATATCCTTCAATCATAAAAACGCACAAAAACATGCAGTGTCATAAAAAGAAAGTTTGAAGAGAGCTGAAAATGCGCTTCAGATGTCAGAAGTCAGGTGGTTCATTACAATACAGCTCTCAGAATGTTGCATAACATTGCCATGCATCATGGATGTCTCTTCGAAATAAATGAGGACACAGTACAGGATAAGGCGTGAGGCCGAATTACATATACCTGTTCCAGATAATTCGCCAGCAGCAGCACATGCTAGGAAGGAACAGTTGGCAGAAGAGGTGCTTCATATTTAACTGGGTAAGTACACAAAATGTATTTATTGGAAATTAAAGTCTACACATTGACTTTATTATGACATGTTAAGGATGCCACCCTAGGCATCCACTGTTAACCATAATAAATAAAACAAAAAACAAACAAACAAAAAAGACCATTTTCAAAAACAAATAAAAACAGTTCAAATGAATAGATGAACACTGATGAAATTAAATCAATCAATGCAAATGTTGAAGGTGCTTTGTGAAATAAGCTAGTTTTGTATTATGTTTGTTCACATTGATTTATCGTCATTGTAATTGCAATACCTGGGACGCCCACCTCAAGCCCCCAAAAAACTTAAATACTTTCCAGAGTTAGGGTTGAGGCAGCGATGCCCTCAGCTGATGTCAGATCCTCATTTGTGAGAGATGGTCCACCTCCCGTGCCCAAAACATGTTTATGTTGAGCAGCAAGATTTTCCCCGTCTCCTGGCATCATTCTAGCGCTTGCTGCACTGTGCTGTTCTTGTGATGCTTGCCATGATCTCCACCCACGCCTGCCTCACCTGTAGAGGATAATTGCTTAATCCTGCCACTTCCTCAACATAAACTTTTAAACACTGAAGTCCTTTCATAGAGCAAGGATCTAAATTTAAAATAGACAGCATGAATGTATTTGGAACAGGTGTAGAATAACAAACTAATACTGAGCACTTATTTTTAGCACATCATTTGTATATAGGCATATAGGCCAATGATATACACAAGAAATCCATGAAATGATGACCACTATTTAAATCCCTCACACACCTCAGGGAGCTTTGGTGGATTCTTGCTGTCTCCATGAGCTTGTGCGCCTTGACTTCACGCACGAGCTGATCTGTTTCCTCAGCAGAAAAACGTTGTATTTATTTCCTGGTATATCCGCCATCATAGTAGCAAACCGCCATCATACAAGCACACCTGTCCTTTCAAAGGGAATGGGAGATGACACTCTTGATTGGTTTACTGCGTGTTACGCCCAAAACACACCTATGATTAATGAGGAGACTTAAGTCATACCCTTTTGGAACATGTAGCCTGGCACATTGACCATTTTTACACTGTTAAAATAGCAAAAGTGGATTTAGACATGCCCCAAAGACACTTGTGCCACGCGATTCACGCCATGCTCTATAGATCACTATAGATTAGTAATCAAGCCTTGCTAACCAGTTGTACTGGTAATCCTGGTAATCTATTTAACTTCTAGTAGTAACTAAGATAGTAGTTATGAGGATTTCTTTTTATGATGTAGCAGTGAAGACTGATGGCTCTAATGGTTCTACAATAAACCCCACACTTCCATAAAGTTCTGCTCATTTTACCTTTACATTAAATACATTTCCATCATTATTGCTATGTTATATTTTCATGTCTTAGGTCAAATAGGACATGATATTGTGTGATAGGAGCTGTTTGATATTGTAAAAGCTAAAAAATACACTCTCTCTGCTCTCTGAAACATGAATCAAGGTTTAATCACATTTATTGATAAGTCTGATCGATTATTGATGCTTTCTGAACACATCTGTGATTCAACATTTGGTATAGACACTTTTAATAAGACACTGTTTATGAGAAAATTCTTAGACCAGGTCAAAACTGACCAAGACTTACTGCGAGGGCGTAGAACATGAACAGTATGTAAGGGTTAATTAAAAATATAAATAATTCATTTCCATTAAACACTCCCTTATCAAAATGTTCACAGAACACATTCAATGTGGTTAAAGCCGGAATAAAATCAATAATTCAGTCTACATTGCTCTATAGATGAATGTGAGTGATTCTGATAGAATCTGCTGTCCACAGCTGCTTTATACTGTATGAGACATTTCTCCATCAGGTCATTAAAGCCCTGCAGCATCTGAAGGCAGTAAGACTGATATGTTAATAAATCTGCAGCCTACGCAGGGTAATTCATTATGTTTACCTTCATTAAAGCATCTGATGACACCAGGCTGCTACAGTGTATACACACACACCTCTACACACCACACTATAACTTGATAGTCTGTGTTTTGTTTTGTTATGAAGGAGACATCAGGTCAGCAGAGCTCATCAGCCTCGTTACCAACTGTCCTTTTAGTTGAAGTAATGTTTCATGTTTTATCCTTGAAACACATTGCAGTGGAAATGCTGTTGTGTATCATTAATTAATAAAATATGTGACCATGTACGAAGTGAAATACATTATAATTACTGCTGAAGTATTGTTGCTCTAATATTATCATATAAATCATTGTACCAAATCAATTTATTTCTTTATTTTTTATCATTATTAGAAAAATTAAACTACTCCTTTTGTCTTTGGGTGCAGATTTTTGGTTACGTGTTCATGTTGTGACACTCTGAACCATACTGAGCTGTTGTTATCATGCTTTACTGTGATTGGCACAACTGTCGCCTATCTATGACAGCAGTGATATGACTGGCTGAGAGTATTTAGTAAGCACCACACCTGCTGATCTATATTCACCTTCACTCAGCCCTTTGGCATGTTTGGCATACATGAACCAAAATAGCAGGTGCGCATGGATTCGCCCACACAGTCCTCTGTGCTTGCCATCTATTATTCAAATTTCACCAGAGGGTTCAAAATATCAAACTGAGGGTGTTATGCATGCTACTGCACCCTTGTAGAAACAGGCCTGGCCATTGTGGGGAAACATTTATGTAGAATTACTATAAAATTAAAGCTGCAAGCAGCGTTGGGCGGGACCTCGCCCCCTTGCGCACATCGGGCAGTTGCGAAGCGGAAAGGTTTCCGTTAGGGGCATTTAGATGTCTTCAGACCCGGGCTTTTATCGGACACTGCAATAAGTAGATCACTCACACACACATATATATACACACTCACACACACACACACACACACACACACACACACACACACACACACACACACTAACACAAACTCACACATATAGACACACACTCACACACTCTCTCTCTCTCTCTCTCTCTCTCTGTGTGTGTGTGTAGGCATTTAGACTGAGCAACTGAAATGAACTGCCAACACTTTGATGAGTCAAACAGGAGAGGAACTTATTTCCGGTGAAACCTGTAGATATGTTTGTAGGTCATGCTCTTGTAATCCGTGTTTGATCTAGACTTTGACAGCATTGTCAGTGAAGTAGTTGACAGACTGCACATATATCTAAAAACATAATACAGTTAATAAACTTGAACTAGAAACAGAACACTGAGGCACCTTTTCTTCATCAGGTATCATGAGTCATTACAAGTTTTCTCCACTGGGTGGCACACTAAAACCACAAATGATCAGGATGACTGCAGAGACTGAGCCAGCTGCACACACACACACACACACACACACAGTTGTTGCCATGGTAGTTAACGACTGGGCAGCATGAGGACAGAGCCAGTGTTGCCAACTTGGCGACTTTCTCGCTAAATCTGGCGACTTTCCAAACCCTCGTAGCGACTTTTTTCCTCAAAAGCGACTAGCGACAAATCTAGCGACTTTTTTCTGGTGTTATTGGAGACTCTGAAGTGAAAGCACGTATCGTTACTGTCGTCAATGAGTAGTGGGTGCTGCCGTGAGCCCCTTCCCTGTCCCAAAGCACTCACAGGCAGTCAGGTTCACAGTAGCCTCACACAGCTGCAGTCAGAGCAGAGAGGAGACCCACACCCCCCCCCCACACCACTCCACATCCACCCTGCATAACAGCCTTTTGATTCAATTTGATATTCTAACATTTAACAATAAATATCAAAATGTATTTACATTTTAAAAAACAAACAAACCAAGAATCAACATAAGAAAGCTCATTTGTAGTTCTTAACATATTTAGGGTTTTTTAACTCACTTTTTGTCTTTATTCCTCTTTCTTACAGCGTCCGTTACAATAACATGCAAATGGTTATTATGCAAATAAGGCGATGACGTCATTTAGCGACTTCTAGCGACTTTTAGGACAGCCAATAGCTACTTTCCTTACTGAGGAGTTGGCAACACTGGACAGAGCATGCACAGACAGTATGGAGATTTGAATGGGAGAGGAACAAGGTTCACATGTGGGTCCGCAGATCAAGAAGTATAAAACATAGCCAGACCAAATTACACATATCTGTAGATGAGACTTGTGACTACATTTTGACGTTTGAATGGAGTCTGTAGCTGAAAGTATGCAGGAATAATGTATATATTTTGAAATGCCTGAAAAATCGTCAAAAATCATACATTTAAAAGGCATAATGTGCACTTCCTGTTGGATTTAGGTCAGGGGTGTCAGTGTGTGATTTGTAGGTCTTGATAAGACAAATAATTGAGTTTTGGTTTGATCTCTCTACGACATTCCTATCAGGCTTAGTGGCTGTTTTAGTGTTTCTAGGTGGCGCTAGAGAGCACATTTTGGCACTTTTGGGGTTAATTTTTCCATTTCATGTGCGTAGTGAATTTGGTCTGTCCTGGAGCATGTTTAGGTGATCAAATTTAGGGTCAAAGTGGCATTAGACTCTCCTCCCATTCATTCTCTATGGGAGCGTTTTGGCGTGTTTTGGCGAGGGTTTTTGGGCACTTGACCTTTGAGGGGTTCTAAAATCCAAACCGGACGAGTAATGACAAAGTTGTTCAGAACTTTTGTGCAGCAGGGTGTGCTAAGTCAGATATTTAAGTTTGAAGCCGCCACGATGAACGCCCTCGGACAAGATAACGTTTGTAGGAGGCCAGGAATCGTCGAAAATCCCACATGTAAGAGCAAATTGTGCACTTCCTGTTGGATTTAGGTCAGGGGT
The DNA here is from genome assembly GCF_027409825.1 of Scomber japonicus. NCBI lineage: Eukaryota > Metazoa > Chordata > Actinopteri > Scombriformes > Scombridae > Scomber > Scomber japonicus. Next base: position 4,589,734 of record NC_070589.1, read on the forward strand.
GTCAGTGCGTGATCTGTAGGTCCTGATAAGACAAAAAATTGAGTTTTGGTTTGATCTCTCTGCGACATTCCTATCAGGCGTAGTGGCTGTTTTAGTGTTTCTAGGTGGCGCTAGAGAGTTCGACGTTGTTTGTTTTTCCATTTTATCGAATTTTTCGCCAGACCTGATGTGCGTTCTAAATTTGGTGAGTTTTAGAGCAGGTTTAAGGGGTCAAATTAAGGCTCAAAGAGGCAGTAGAATAATAATAATAAACGACACAAAAACAATAGTGTCCTTGCCTCCAGGCAAGGGCGGGACTCCTCTGGAGTCCTCGCCCTCTTGCCTTTCGGCTCGGTCCCTAATAAAGCAAGATATCATTGCTTAGGATAGATGATCCATCAGTAAAGCAATCATCTGATTTTGCTTATGGATTTTACATACTGTATCACTGTCTAGACTTTCTCTTATTTATTTTAATTTTTTTTAAAAGCATTTTCATTATTTTCTATTGCGTGCATTGGTCTCGTTTTTTTTCTTTTTTCTTTGTTATTTGTTTGTTTTTGTTCATTCATCGTTTTTTTTTTTTTTTTTTATCAGTTTGTCACTCAACTGCGAAGCACTTTGAACCACATTAACCTGTATGAAAGCTGCTGTATGAATAAAGTTTGATTGATTGATAGACTATAACTAATGTGGACAGGTTAGGCTATAATATAACTACCATTCTGACACACTGCCAGTGCTGGAATCACAATCTGGTTGCTGTGGTAATGAATTAATTCCAAACATTGTACACACACACATTCTCTGTTTGAAAAAGAGCATTCACCATTATATAGGAAGTAACTGTGGCTGGAGTGAGACGTTACTATGATGCAAGTCAAAATGAAGATATCGACAAGATACAAGATGTTAGAAAACTTAAGAAAAAAGTGAGTTTCAAGAAGATATTTAAAAGATGAGAATGAGTTTGCCTGCCTGAGAGCTCCAGGCATGGAGTTCCACAGCTGAGTGGCCCGAAAAGCAAAGCCTTGGACCCCTGAGATTTTGGAAGCATCAGTAGGGCCCTACTAGAGGGTCTCAAGCAGCAATCAGACTTACAAGAAATTAGCAGATCACAGATATAGGCAGGAGCCTGACCATTCAGGGTTTAAAAACAAGCACTAAAATCTATTCTAAAGCTCACAGGTAAGTGAAGAGCAAGGAGTTGCTTCTCTTAGAATGTCTTAAAAGCCCGGCAATAGTGTTTTGTACCGTCTTTGGATGTTACACCTGCTGATACTAGAATAAAGTGCATTGCAGTAATCAAGTCTGGAGGGGATAAACACACGGATGACTTTTTCTGTCTGCAGATGTTAAGAGAATGACCTGATCTTGGTTAGCTGTCTCAAATGGGCAAAGCAGGATTGCAGCACTTTGGTCACCTGAGCATCAAAAGACAAACCAGAGTCAAAAATAACCCCTTAATTGCATTCTGATTTTTTTAACATGGTTACACAAAACACCCAGATTAGAGGAGAAATTGTCAACCCTGCTAGAGCTAGTGCTAGAGCTAGAGGGGGTAATTATAGCAACTTCTTACATTTGAGTCTTTAAATTGCAGGAAGGTGTTGGACATCCAGTTTTTAATTTCAGTGAGACATCATCAACATCAGTGGTACCAGGCTTTAACAGGGCATACAACAGGTTGTCATCTGCATAGCATAGAAATTGCTGGTGTGTTGGGTAGAATGCAAATGGTGAGTAAGAGGAGAGCCAAAATAAGTGCACAAAACAAACATTACAGAGAAGGATCTGTTCCACAGGTAGGAGATTAACCAATCCAGTGCCATATCACTGATGGCAACATAGTACTTCAGACGGCTGATTAATCCTTAAATAATGTTCATATTCTGCACCGCAGTATGTTGCAGGTTAATTTTGACCAAGTCCAAGAATCCCCTAATTGAAAGTGTCTATACCAAATTTTGAACCACAGATGTGTTCAGAAAGCTCCAATTATCGATCTGACTGATCAATAAATGTGATTAAACCTTGATTCATGTTTCAGAGAGCAGAGAGAGTGTATTATTTAGGAGAAAAAACAGCTCCTATCACACAATATCATGTCCTATTTGACCTAAGACATGAAAATATAACATAGCAATAATGATGGAAATGTATTTAATGTAAAGGTAAAATGAACAGAACTTTATGGAAGTGTGGGGTTTATTGTAGAACCATTAGAGCCATCAGTCTTCACTGCTACATCATAAAAAGAAATCCTCATAACTACTATCTTATTAAAACTATTAACTATTAATTTCACTAAAACACATGGCAATAGACAGCCTTCATGGACAAACATTTGTAGCATCTATACAAAAGTATAACATTTTTAATTTTTTAACTTTTGTGCATTTTGGATCACTTTAGGAAAAGTCATCAAATTTCAGAGTAAAATACATTTGGTGTGTTTTTACAACTGTCACATGTCAAAACGGGTCAAATTTGATCTGAACAGTATGTAAGGGTTAAAACATAATGATCCACTGTGTCACAAGTTGAGCTGAGTTCTAGGAGTATTAAAATGGAAGGCAGGATCGTGTCTGCTGCAAACAGTAAGTAATTAGTGACCTTGTCCAGAGCAGTCTCAATGCTCAAGCAAGATTAAATAGTTTTTATTGTTGTCATAAAATAAATTAGTTGCATTAAGCCTGATAAAAGATACGTTTGGGGGATCTGTGATCTAAAACATGGGTAATTTATTCTTTAAAAGAAAACTAAGACTCAAATGTGAAGAAACAGCTGAAGGGGACTAGAGAATATCTGAAAGCATACCTGTATATTACTGCAAGGCCATTCTCTCAGTCTGTCATTTGTGGCTGTTTGAATAATAAATATTCTGGGGGGCGATGACTCAACGAGAAGGGCACATTCATCAGGATTTATCCAGGACTCAGTGATGATAAAAAAGTCAATATTGTTGGTGATGATAAAATCCTAGTAGATAAAAGACTTATTGGCAAAGGATCCTACATTGAGTAAACACAATTGAGCTGATTCAACAATAGGAATTAAGGAAGTGGTATTAACGCTGTTTCTATGAAGACTGTAAGTGGAGGTGGAACAGGGGAGAGAACAGGCTCTTAGGGATGCTCGGCCATAGCAAAGATGTTAATGCGGTCACCACTGATATTGAGTCATAGAAGGTAAAAGAGAGTCGTTTGCGACCCTTAACCACCGACACCCAGAGGAGGATGGACTAAGTGAAGTTGGGCCAGGGACATCAAGCCAATGGCTGGTGGGCTACCCCTAGATATGAAACACAGAGATCCTTGATGAGCCGTTCAGTAGATTGCAGTTAACTTTTCGGTTCAGCAACCTCAGTGGAGCTGTAAAAGAGGGATGACCATAGGCCTGAGAAGACCTGGGACACACTGGCTACATCTACCTAAGCTTGAGTATGTATTGCTGAATACCACACAGGCAATGTTGCTGCAGCTGTCAGCCCTATCTCTCTACATATGGGTTGAATTTTGATAAGGGCCAATAATAAAATGTTTCATATCATTTCATTATAAATTTAATTTACTTTCAGTGTCAACAGAAAAAGTTTAAACAGCATGTGGTCAATTGTGTTGGGATCCCCCAGGAGGAGTTGATGAGGGTTGCTGTGGAGAAGGATGTCTGGGTTTCATTGCTCAGCCTGATGCCACTGTGATGGATAGAAGGTCAGTTGTGAAAACTAAGTAATATATGAGGTGAAAGTGGCTTTCTTTCTGATAGGGGGTTTGGTGGGGCCTGGCTGGGGCTACTTCTGTGTAAGCCACATAGACTCTTCACACACAAGTTTTAAAAAAAATGATTGTATCTGCCAGTTAAACCCCCGCTGTCACCGCTCCAAGAGAAGGAAATAACAGCTAATCTCCATCTGAAAGCAACAGGCAGGAGTCCCGGTTTGACATATCACAAAAAGTGAGCAGGAGTCAAAAAAAGAAGCTCTGTGTGTCACTGACTCTCCATGCTGGTGTTCCCCGCTAGAGAGGCTCCCTGCCCCAGCATGCAACACGCAGGCAAAAATAGACTTGATATAGACATTGAAACTATAGTAAAATCTGTAATGCTTCTGGTCTAATGTCGATATGACTGTGAGATGTGGCTCAACCATTGGTATTCAAATGGCCCAACACTTACATTGTTAAAGGCACTTCAACTGAATCAGGTATAACTAAAAATAGGTACAAGTGGTGCTCTTCTACTCAGAACCACACCAAACAATGTATACCTCATAACCTGAATCCAGGGAAGAAACACATTGGGGCCAAATTCAAAACCACAACATCCCCAAAAGTTAAGTTAAACAACACAAGCCAATAAATGATCCTACAAAAATACATTTTGACTCAAATTTACAAAGGATTAGATTTACCAAAGGGAAAAAGCCCTCATTTGTTACACTCAGGCTTGGCTAGAAGTTATCAAAGAAGCCATCCGCATAGGCTGAGGCCCAGGCTTCCCAGACACAGGCACTTTCTCGACATCCTCTTCAATTCCGCCCACTGGCTCCTGAAACTTCTTAATCAAAAGGCAGAGAAAGGGACGTCACAACACAGTTTTACATTCAGCAATAGGACGTTTTATTTTTACACTGAATTCAGTGTGATTTAACATTCAAGACCATTAACCCTTACAGTATATACTGTTCATATTCTACACCTTCACAGTATGTTCCCAATTTTGTCCCAGTCTAAGAATGTCCTCATAAAGTGTCTATACCAAATGTTGAATCACAGATGTGTTTAGAAAGCATCAATAATCGATCTGACTGATCAATAAATGTGATTAAACCTTGATTCATGTTTCAGAGAGCAGAGAGAGTGTATTTTTTAGGAGAAAAAACATCTCCTATCACACAATATCATGTCCTATTTGACCTAAGACATGAAAATATAACATAGCAATAATGATGGAAATCTATTGTAAAATCTACTGTAAATTTATTGAGATTTATTGAAAATCGTTGTCACTGCTACATCATATAAAGAAATCCTATATCCTATAACTACTATCTTATTAAAACTATCCATTTAACAAAAAGACCTGGAACAGTCTCAATGGACAAAAAAGTGTAGCACCTATACAAAAGTAAAAGCCATCAAATTTCAGAGTAGAAGACATTTGGGGTGTTTTTACAGCTGCCAAATGTCAAAACGGGTCAAATGTGGTAGTGGCTATGAGCAGGGGTTAAAGTGGGCCTAAGCGCTCTGGAGCTGCACTCCGCCACCTTAGTCAAATAAAGAAATAATTCAATTCAAACTGACAGTAGCGCTGCGGACTACAGATCATTTTCGCATGCTGCTTTCAATTACGGCCTGCGTGACTCTCTCAAAAGCATCGAGATGGTCAAATCAGAGCGCAACAGCTGGCCCGCCTTCGTTAACATGCTGCATCTTACCACCACAGTGTGTTATCCTTGCTGTATCGTATATTTCATTTGAGTGAGTGCATCGATTCACGGACTAATCCATGAGAACTTGCTAGTGTTTCAAACAGCTTTTAAGCCAAAGTAAGTGGATTAAGTTAAATTGACAATTCAAACGGGCCAATAAGAATAATTTTAATTTAAAAATGGTTAGCTGCTTTAGATTATGTGCAGCAGAATGCTGACCAGGCTGCTTACTGCTAACCATCTTGATTGTAATGGCAAAACATTAACGGTTAGTCCAACTTCAAGCAATGATGATCTGCCCATGTGATTGTCTGTGTGTGCTGCTGTTACCATGTGTCTGTTAGTACTGTAAGCCTGTTCCCTCAATACATAGCACTTCTCCAACAACAGATTTTCTAAGACACAGTATTGATAAACCAGAACACACAATACTGCAGCTTAGTGAACTCACTTCATACAATCAAGCCATAATTTTGCATTGGAAATCAGAGCATTTGGGAAGTAACCTAGAATATAGTTCATGTGTACAATGTAAGGAGGACAGTGCCTTGAAATCACAAAAAATATACATTACATAGATTTCTGTTACTTGTTCATTTAGTTAATTATGTAATGGTTTTGATTTACTGTTTTAGGAAATGAACACTGTCATACTTCCCAATTTTCTGCAACTTGTCAGCCAAGTTCATGACTGCTTTTCACTTAATTGTTATGGCCACTTCCTGATTATGTGAATTCAGTGTCATAGTACCAATAGGCCAAAATAAAGGGAATACAGTTATTTACAATAATTTGCATTATTTTCCCTATTGCGCAGCAACACCGAATTTTAGGGCTCCCCCACCTGTCAAATCTCTCTTTAACCACTGGCTATGAGTGTGTAAGATTTCCCAAACCTTAAATACTGTATATGGGTCAATGTTTTGTGCAGGGGAACAAAATAATTAATTAAATGTAATCATTGAATTTAATGCAGTGTTGTTTGCAGAATTGTGTAAGTGGGCTGTCTATAATTTCTGGCAGCATCCCCAGCAGACTGCATTTATATTCAAGCAGACACACACAGTCCACCTCAGCTCTGTGCAAGCGCTACAAAAACCATCAAATGTCTCTTTTGTAATCAGCGAAGAGTGCTGATCATTATTTCCCATCACAAGTGCTGTTAAAAATCCTCCCAAATCATTGTAAATATCATGCCAAACACCACACACACACACACACACACACACACACACACACACTGTAGCTGAAGCAGCAAGATACTGTAAGTCTGTACAAGATTCAATATGTAGAGACGCTCTGTGGATTCAGATTTTATGCTGAGTGCACGGTCACAGTAATTGGCTGAGTGACTCCTGAGACACAAAGAAAGACGTAAATAAATAAATAAAGGAACCAATAAATAAATAACTGCCAACACCAGTGCCAAGACATGCTCAGAGGGCAGCAGCAGCATCACACTGTCATGCTTTATCATTAATTCACATAATCACACACTTGGACAGATTCCATTGGGTGGACACAAATCTGTAAATGTTACATTTGCTTTGTTTCTATCAGGAAATTTCACATCATCATAAATTAGGCATAATCCTCATATCACATCTAATTACCACTAACTGTTTTTGCTGCATCTCAATACACTCTTTTGTACTAGGGCTGCACTGACGCTCATTAAACTCAAGCCAGAGTGTTGCCATCCAAATGTGCAGCAAAACAATATTTCAAAGTGTGAAACATTTTTATAAAGCTTGAGACAAATTCACATCTTGGAAACATTTTTACATATCATAGCACAAAATTAGTTACATATGATACACGTTAAATGTCACAGAACAATCATCTATGTTTGTATTTTTTGTGTGTAATTTAGTCCATTTAATGGTTTAATTTGCACTGCAGTTGGTTCACTCATGAGTTAAGTGTTGTATAAATTTTGCCACCAGATGGGGTTGTAGAGTCAGTTAGAAACGAGTTGTGAAAGCGTCAAGAGAAGAAGAAAATTCCATTCAGTGTTGTTCACGTGTATATATCTATGGCAGGGCTGGGCAGTATATTGATATGATATCGATATCGTGATATAAGACTATATATCGCCTTAGATCGTAATATCGTGATACAGCATAGGTGTTTTTTTCCTGATGTTCTATCTCTTCTATTATTTGTCTTTTACCCACTTTATCATTATTCTGTCTCCCTACGTTGAACTAGTTTGGCATATTGTAATATCCTGCTATGGCATAAGAGTTGTCTTTTCCTGGTTATTAAGGTTATTTTCAGAACTTACCAGATTGTTCTAGCTTTTCTATTATTAGCCTTTTACCCACTTAGTCATAATATCTACATTACTGATTATTATTGTTCAAAAATCACATTGTGTAAATATTTTGTGAAAGCACCAACAGTCATCCCTACAATATTGTTGTGATATTGATATTGAGGTATTCAGTCAAAAATATTCTGACATTTGATTTTATCCATATGGCCCAGCCCTAGTCTATTGGCTTTACATAGCATGAGAGTAGCAGCTAGTTAATTTAGCAGCTGAGGAAACATACTGGTGGACTGTCACCACTCACTTTATCAGTTCTGCGTCACTTCCAGTATTTGGTAAATTCCCTTTCTGTGAAGGTTATGTCATTTGTAAAAGTGTTTTCCTCATGTCATTTTGTTGTATGATATGTAAAAATTGGTCTCAAACTTTGTAAAAGTGTTTCACACTTTGTAATGTTGTTGTGCACTTCCCAGCCACCGTATATTGGAGTATATTTGACATGCGGCTGAAACCACAGTGTGATGGAGGCAGCAGATGGATCATTGTCTCTGCATCTTCCAGCCATCTGTGGCTCCAGGTTTTGTCGCTTTTTGTTCTGTTCACAGTAGAATTGCACAAGTAACGCTGCCTTTTTTCTCTGTGTCAGCATTGTTGCATGAAATGTATTAGAATTGTCTCAGGACTAAAACGACCAGGGGTTTCTGTGCTTCTGTTCAGTGTGAGCAACACATCACAGATGCTTAATTAATTGATTGTACAGAGTGAGCATAAAAGCTGCAGGTTCTGCTCGTGCAGAACATGTAAAGTACTGAGTGAAGGATTTAGTGACAAAATGAGCCACATTTTGAGTTATTTTAATTTAATAAAACTATATAAAAAATGTTTCCTTTACATTTACATGAGTAACTGTTGTACAAATGAAAACTTCTGGAATTTAAGAAATAAAGTTGCAATACAGATAAACTCACCCTGCTGTTTGAAATAACCAACCTGAATCTTGATGCCTCTAGACAGCCCAAAGATTCATTCAACTCTAGTTCCCCTACACAGTTTCCCCCCAGTCATTCATGGCCCCTCTGCAGTGCCTGTATGCCTCCCTAGAGGGGAACGCACCACAGTTTAAGAGACACAGCAGTAACGTGTAGGAATCCCCAAACTGTGTGTGTAGCAAATAACAGGTGTTCATTTAACCAATTTCAACTCTGCATTCTTTTTGCTCAGTCTTTAATCCATTTGTTAACATGCTAATTAAAGCTTAGACAAAGAGTCAATGAATGGATTAGTCTTTCATTCATCATCAATCAACACCAGTTTTGAAAATCTTTTTCTGTCTTCAGTTACTTAAATGTGAGGATTGCTCCTCCTCTGCTCCTCCTCTGCCTCCTATCATTGTAAATGATATGTCTTTGGGTATTCTTGTTATTCACAGAGTAAATTAGACAGTTTAGTGCACATTATTGTAATTTGTGAGCTTTTGTCATGAACCCTATAGGCTGATTATCTTGTTTTTCTTCTGTTTACTCCTAAAACTCATTAAAACAATTAAAAAGAACATCAAAATGCAGCAGAACCACATATATCTTCTCTATTCTGACAGTATTTTCAGGATCAAAGTCTCTCCTAACCATCTGGATGAAAAACATATCCCATATGCTGCACAATAAAAAGAGATTTTTAAACTGCAACTCTGTTTTGTATCCAGGTAGTTGGTATGCTGCCATCTTTGTTAAAGGAGTGTTTGAGTTTTATGCAAATACTGTGTTTTTATAAATGAACAAACTTTCTGGATTTTTCAAACATCGGTAGTTTTGAATTTAGTGGTTCCTTCTTCTATGACTCCAATCAATGTATGCTGTTACATGAGAGGCACACTGGGGCTATAGGAGGAAGTTCAGTGTGTGTGTCACTGCCGATGATCTGATGCCAGGTTTCATCTGATTGACAGATGAGAAGAGGCTGACCTGTAGGACAGCAGTCATCATGAAATATGCATGTGGCTGTTACATGCAGGAGGGTTCAGAGTCAGAGAGGAGTGTGTGTGCTGACAGGTTAACAGAATCACAGAGCAGCTATGTTCGAGAATAATGGCAGGATTGGAAGTTTTTCTCTTCCACATGGTTGAGCAAACTGCTGACAGTTTCACAACATGTACTGCAGCTGCTGCTCAGAAACGCAATGATCATTAGGTCCAAAACTGAAGTCAGTTGTTTTCAGAAGTCAATATATAAAACATGAGAATTTGACAAAAAGGTGTTTTTTTCTGCCCAGCAGTCACATAGTCTCACTTTGCAGCACTGACATGGCTTGTTGTGCATTATGTCTGCTGTGGAAGAACTGACCAATTGTACTTTTCAGTTGGGTTTAACAATAAGGAGATACTTGTTATCTTAGCCCAGAATCACCATATCTAAGTATCTGGACTTTGAAAAGACATTGTATTTGTGAGTTTTCTTTCTTGCAAATTTTCGACTTCATAAAATCAGAGAACATCCAGGTTATGTTTCTTAAAAATTTATGATTTTTTTCTCCCGGGTTTGCAACTTTAATCTTATGAGTTTCATTTTGTATCTGGACAAAGACAGAAAATCAGTAATCATAATTGGTCGCCACTGTATCTTATTGAATATCGTCCATAAGCTGTGCATTGGTAGGTAGAGGTTATTTATTTGTCTAGTTGAATATTGGTGTACTCATTAATGTAACTCCTTAATTCGTAACAATTCATCAAGTTGGAGCTTATGTATGTTAGATGTCCTTTGATTCATTGCATTTTTTTTTTTTTTTTTTTTTTTTTTTAAATATTTTTTCAGGCTTTTTTTGCCTTTTAATGTACAGGACAGTGGAGATAGACAGGAAACAGGAGGCAGAGAGAGGGGGAATGACACGCAGGACAAGACCGCTCGACTCGGGATTCGAACCGGGATCACCTGCAACAAGGATTATAGCCTCAACACATGGGGTGGGCGCTCTACCCGCTGAGCTATGCTCAACCCGATTCATTGCATTTTTTTACCATTGTTTTTGGGGTAACCATGCTGGAACCACTTGAGTTGGGATGCTGCCAGTGTTCTTACATTACACAGCATGCCAAGGTAAAAGAAGGGTTTTTTTGTGTTTGTTTTTTACCTGTTGGAGATCATCAGACATAATAATAACAGACCCTTAGCAGACTTCTAGCTCAGCATGTGTTACCTACTGCTAAGAATCTTGAAGTTACTGTAGATTAGTACCTCATTCTCAAGACCCGTGGTAAAAGGCTAGCTCAGTTAGGGTGTATTTTGTTGTTGTTGTTTTTTCACTTGAGAAAATCGTGATTTGTGCTTTTACCAAGTGCAGTATATTAATATTAATATATTAATATTTTAAACACTTCCAAATGATCAATACACAATGAGCACACAGGAACTGATATGCACTTATATTTTTATACTTTACATATTTTATGTATTTATGTATTTTATGTATTTTAATGGATTTAATGGATTCTATGGTTTTTATGTAATTTCTGTCTATTGTATATTTGTTATTGCTGAGCAAAATACAATTTTCCACCAGCGGACAATGGTGGACAATAAAGCTTTATTCTGTTCTATTCTGTTCTATTCTATTCTATTTTATTCTGATTGTTGGATCTGGATTGTTTTAATGCAGTGTTTAGGTGACTTGGCTTCATGGTGTCCAAAACGCAGCCGCCAAACTTTTAACCAAATCATCTCTCAATATAATGTTTTCTACTGTATGGCTTTTTCTTAATAATTTCATCTCTTACTAATATTACCTGTTACTTTGATCTTACGTTATCTTTTTGAAACTGATTTATGTTTTATTTATAGACTGATTTGCAAGTTTATTCTACTTTCTTTTATTTGTCCCTATTTGTGAATAACTTTCTAACAGTAGTTTTAAAAGGTGCTATTTAAATAAAGTTAATAATAGCCTCAGATTGTTGTGTCATTTAAAAACATTGAACGTCAAGCAGCAGAAACGGGACAGTACAAACAGTAACGCAGAACAGAAACTAAACTTCAAACTGCGGATTCAGTTAGAAGCTGAACACAGAGACTTTTAGAAACATTGTTCTCTCTGGTCTCCAGCACTGATACGAGCTTAGTCTAGCAACACACTGCTCGTCACCAAAAACACATGCCAAAAACCTGGTCTTTGACTTCTCGTCCGCATTTAACACAATGACAGTCTAACATTCTGGCTCAGAGACTGGCTGAAGACTTTGCATTGGACGGAGGTCTAATCCTCTGGCTGCTTGACTTCATGAGTCAAAGAGTCCAAAATTATTACCAACACAGGCTCTCCACAAGGTTGTATTTTCTCTCCTTTGTTGTTTATTCTATATACCAACTATTGCACCAGCTCTCACCCTGGTAGTCACTTAGTTAAGTTTGCTGATGATGCAGCATCAGTCAGCCTGAGATGAGCAGGAACATGGCCTCATAGATGAGTTTCTAAACTAGGGTGATAAGTTCCATCTCATATTAAACACCTTAAAGACAGAAGAGATGTGTATTGATTTTAGGAGAGTACACATCTTGTACAGCAACCATAAGAGGACAGCCCATACAGTCTGTCACTGAGTATCAGTGTACAGAGCTCATTCACCAAAAAGGCAAAGCTTAAGATGTTCTATAGTGCCTTTTTTGAAAGTGTTTTAACTTTTTGCATCATATGCTCGTTCAACAGTGCAACAGAGGCACAAAAGCACACACTAAGAAAAATAATACACACTGCCAGTAAACTGTGAGGCATCAAACTAAATAGCCCTAGAACATATCTGTAGATCCAGATTGCTTAATAAAGTAGTGAACTTACAACACCCCCCTGGCAGGTATCACTACCCAGCCATATCAAGAAACAGGAAAAACAGTCATTTATTCCACAAGTGATTAGCCACTTAAATAAACACCTGAAAAGTATTGGCAGGCCTTAATTTCTATCTGGGTCTCTGTTTGGCAGGTCTGAACAGTGGCAACCCTTCAATCCCTCTTCTTTTATGAGAATATGTTTAATGTATGTATTGTGTTTATTTCCTCTTTCCACTTTGTATGGACTGATGCTATGTGTCTGTCATTTTAACTTAGTTTTTGTTTGTTTGTATAAAACTGTTTAATGTTGTTTCGGAGGGCAATTGTTATGGTAGGACAAATTATATTACATACCTGTATAAGTGTATGTAAGGTTACAAGTTCATATTCATTGGGATTTCCATGTGTTTCCCTCGTTATCTACTGTAGATTTATTAAGAGTCAAGATTTGATGTCATCTATTGTTATAAAGGGGAAAACTTCATGAGGGGGCCATATATTATTGTTGGACAGGCATATTTGGCCTGAGGGCCACTATTTGCCTACCACTGCTGTAGTGTGTTTCATCACAGGTTGCTTGGCTCGGCACAGCTGACGTGGAACAACTCATGGGAAAAACCCTAAGATCCAAGGGAGTGGTCATGCAGGACTGATGGTGTTGATGAGAAAGATTCCCATAATCATGGTTGAAATACTGTGATGGTGATGTGACAGTTTAAAAATGGACAAAATTAGATTAAATTTGAGTTTAATTACATTGAACAATAGACACTGGCGTTTGTCAATACATCAAAGCTGCTGATGACTACCAAGCCAGTATGTCCATGTTGGCCCCACATGGGTTAAATGCGGGCTATGTAGGTACTGAGTGGACATGAGTTTGAACTGGGCAACTTTTGTGGGTCCCATATGGTTTCCATAACATGGGCCCATGTGGGTTGGCTAAATGGGCCCCATTTAATGTTCATTCTGATCCCACTTAGACCCCACATGGGTCTCATCCAGTTGGGCCCCACCTGAAACACAGTCAGAACCACCCACTTGAAGCCCATATGGGAAAACACAGATGGGGCCACCATGGAAACTGCGGACAAACCCACCTGGGACCGATAATTGCAGCCCAAATTTAACCCTTATGGGGCCCATATGGACATGCTGGCTAGGTATTTATGAGTCAGAAACTCAAAATTATGATATTTACAATACGACTAGAAAGAAGGGTTGTGATTTCTGACAAATGACACAAATCTGACAATTGTGTAGGAAGACTTAATTGTTTTGTATTGTTTTGGTAGGAATGTTTTATGTAAAATGGTTCTTTGTTTTAAGGCCTTATTGAATGGACGGCCTTATGGACAAACCTTGCCACACTAATAGTACTCTTTTTTTGTGCATAAGCATCAGACTTTAGGAGGAAACTTGATTGACCTGGCTACACGGTCACTGTATGGGTCTAAGCTCTGTAGGGTTTGATCTCAGTTCTGATATGTTCAGCTTCAAATCCTTTTAAAACTGAACTCTGCAGGTCAGACTATTCCTGATACAAAGAGGATCCAAAAGGAAGACTAAAATATTAACAGTCTTTTCAACCCCCCCCCCCCCCCCCCCCCCAAAAAAAAAAAAAAAAAAAGTAAAAGAAAATTATAGGAAGAATGAGCAAGGACTGGATGAAAGATGAAGAAGGAGATCAGAGCAAAAGTTGGGAGAGTAATGGAGAAAAAGAAGAGGGAGAAGGAAATGTCCCACTGAGAGGGAGCAGAGAGGATGGGAAATAAGTGAGAGATGAGGGTGATAGGAGTGATGAAGAGCAAATTTCTGAGAGATGGAGGCAGAGAGAGAGAGATGAAAGAGATTCAAAGAGAGAGAAGTGAGAGAAAAAGAAAGAGGGTAGGGAGACTGGAATTGAAACACCTGATAGAAGTAGGTGCTCATCACTATTTTTTACAAAGTCCTGCACTGGAATATGCCTGGTTTAGTTGACATGCAATTAAAACACGCATGTTCTAAAAGTCAAACTGCTATTAATGAAATGATCTTGATTCTGCCTTCACTGTGCTCATATCTTAATGTCCAAATTAGGCATGCAGGGCTAGCAGACTACTTGTCGACAAACATGGTGCAAATCAGGGCAAAATAATCAATGCAGGATACTCTGGAGGTTACTTGCTATACAGTGCAAGGCAAGAGTCATGTAACAGCAGCTCAGTATCTCAGAAATTACGTCCATATTGGAGGATTCTGCACCTCGCAATTTACGCCTGATGCCAGCTTTCAGTGTCAGTGCAGGATGTACTGTGTCCTTCATGTAGTGAGGTGGAGGATGTGAAGGTTGGCGTGATGGATGGGCATGAGCTGCGTCTAACTTTCATACAGAAGATGAAGTTTGTTCTCCGGCACAGAAGGATCTGCAGTTGACAGAGAGAACCAGGGGCCTCTTTTATCCTGTGTGAGTGCAGTTTTGTGTTTAAATCATGAATATGCTCATTTCTACGCATTGGACGCAATTAATCAATGCCTTCTAGTCCTTCACTTCTGACCAGATGGAGCAACAAACCCACAAGGATACCCAGGTAAAATGGTATGTAACAGGTAAATCAAAGAAACACAAACCAAATCTATATTGAACCACGTAACAATGGATAGAATGTAACCCAGCCAACATGTAACAGGGTTACATTTGGGCTGCAAATATGGGTCCAAAGTGGGTTTGTCCATGTGGGATAAGAATGGACATTAGATGGGCCCCATTTAGCCATCCCACATGGGCTTCACATGTGAGGCCCATGTTACTGAAACCATGTGGGACCAACAAAATTTGACCCGTTCAAGCCCATGCCCACTCAGTACCCACACAGCCCGCATTTAACCCATGTGGGGCCCACATTTACATTGTTGTTTAGGAAAATGGGTAATATTTGAAATGATAGAAAATCATTCATGTAATTTTCCTCTTGTTCCTCTTCTAGATCACCACTACACATTCACTCAACACTCTAAAATAATAAACTGTTGCCTCTATACCATTCATTTTAATTTGGCATTTGTAATTTTGTAATTTGTTTCATTTAGCACTATACACATTCTGTTGCGACTATTCAAAACTACTACTACTAAAAAAAAACGTTCATAACTTTAACAATTAAAGTGAATAATCTTGTCTCCATTCTTCAAACTGTATCGTTATCTTTGGACAAGCCACTTGTGAAATATCAAATATCAAGGATAAGAGTTTGATTTGTCAGATGTTTTATTTATGGCTGGAGAGGTCTCAGGTTCTCAGCTCTATTGAGTAGTTTTCCAATAAATTTAGAAGTAACCACAGCAACAACTTTGCTCTCAGTTAATACAGACATTTGCTCAGTTAATATAAACTAATGAATCACTTCTAATTTAGTCACATTTGCTTAAACTAATTATACTGCAACAGATGAAGTGAGTAGATAGTGAACACATTACAGAACATTTAAAATACACAGTGGTGAACTATAGCTCTGGACACTGGGCTTTCAACAGGACTACATGTAGCAATGAAAAAAACTTTCAGAAAGAGATGTTGACTATATTTGGCAACACTCCACACACCAGGTTTACATTGAGAGATTGTTTTAAGCATGCTTTGATTATGAGGCCCCAGAACCCAGAACCTCATACATAGTTCCACCTTTGCACACCTGGCCCCATACACTTTATTAATCAATGATTTGATATTTTCTGGAAAGGTAAAACAGCAAGAGTTACAATGAAATGTGTTTGGTATATTAAGTTATACTGTAAAGTTAACCTAAGCATCAAAAGGAGTCAGCTGAGGTGGTTTGAGCACCTGGTCAGGATGCATCCTGGATACCTTACTTTAGAGGTGTTCCAGGCACGTCCGACTGGGAGGAGACCCCAGGGAGACCCAGAACACCCTGGAGAGATTACATATTTCTCCTGGCCTTGGAACACCTTGGGATCCCCCAGGAGGAGCTGTTGCTGGGGAGAAGATTGTTTGGGTTCCATTGCTCAGCCTAATACCACTGTGATCTGGCCACAGATCAGTGGCAGAAACTGGATTGATGGATGGATGAATGTAAAGTTATATTTTGATCAAGGCTCATGTACATGGTGCAAAATGATATGGCCTCATGGATGAATTCATTGGTTTACCATTGACCCATTGTCTCACTTGTTACTGTTAGTGCAACTCAAGATTTCAAGAAATAGAAGAAAAGACATCCATGACATGAACATAAATGTGTTAATTGAGTGTTTATTGCCTGCCATGATCTTCAACATTAAGTTTCTTAATTTGGAAGAACTGCCTTAATTGTTTCAAGACCTAATTATAACTGTGCATGTAAATAAGTTCAATGACTTAAGTGTTATTTGTGATATTCATGTGAGTCTACCTATAATTATACTGAATTGTGTTACAAGCCAGAAAATGTACTGTTACTTCTTGGGGGGAAAAACCCTCCCTGCTAACATCTTTACAGTCTCTTTGATTTTGTGCCCAGTGGGTTCGTTGACATTTCAATAAGGATACCAAAAATGCCCAATGGAGACATGTGTCCTGCTTTTTAATGCTGTAAGTTCTGTACATCACAGAAGAGCAACACTTACCTTTCAGAATTGTATGTTTATAGTCTGTCAGATGACAGTCATTTAGACCTGTCTAGGTGAATTCCCACCGCTGACCCATCAGAGAAGCAGAAAGCCTCTACACCCATCAGTGGTAGAATAGAGACCAGGCTGTTACATCATACTCAGTCTGTCTGCTTGAGATAGTTGAGTAGAAGTCAGTGCTGTGGTACATTTGCTCTTTTTATGTTCAAGACTTTGGAGATGCCTTTTATACCAAAGCTTTCAAAACAATCTGATTTGAATCAAACTGTATGATTTAATTATTCTAGTTTATTACACCTTGGTTCTTTTATGTCTGGCTATTATTTTAGTAGGTTAACATTGGCCCAAACTGTCAGCTGTAAAATCTCATTGACTAACTGTACTTATCATTGTATGTGACTCTATAACATACTCCATCAAGCTGGAAATCTAGTGTTTAGTCCTACCTGTGTAGCTAAACTAATCTACTACTATTGCATTATTGCATTGCATAGCCTAGATAGATAGATAGCCTCTTTCAATTCTTCTTTTCATTAATTAACTGTCAGTGCTGCAGTGTCTGATACGACCTCAGTCGAGGGTTTGTTTTAAATACATACATTTTTATATCCCTTTAACAGTTCAAGGCATATATTTATTCTATTATTTGCAAAAATGGCCAATGATGAATTTGGGCCCCTCCCACTCTAACGTCCTCAGGCTCAGACTCAGACTCATTTTATTGTAATTTCTTTCACCAAGGAACATGTACTTTCCTACTGTCAATCATTTCTTGGAACAGCGATTTGTGCCTCACATTCAGATAAGACAGAGAATGAGTTCACCTCAACCTGTGTCATGTGTCAAGTCTTTTTTATGAGTGGAAGTTTTTTTTTTAACCACAGTATGACTCTGTACACATTGAACTGACAGCTGGCAGGTTCTTTGAGCAGCTCCTGCACCGAAATGTTGAGGGCACATACTCAGATAATCTTTAATATCATACCATACCATAATCATGGTAGTTTTTCCACAACTGCAACAAAGCCATTCTGAAGTGTTCTGTTTTTATCTGGTGAAAATAACTAACAAACCATATACTGGGGCAAGATTATTTTTGCATCCACCTGTCCTTTCTCCACCACTTGGCCAATCCCTACAGGGATTATTAGTGATATTTCAGATGTGCTAACACTCTCAGTTTGACCTCCAAATAAAGTGGTTTAGATAATGTGGTAAGGAATCCTAGCCAGTGTTAGGAAAGGCAGAATGAGGCAGGCTAGATTTGCTCAATGACTAAAAAGGTGATTTATTTAAACCTTAAATCTCCTATGACTGACACAGCAACTCCTGGAAATATGCCCTTCAATCCACTGAATAATCAAACACATTCATGTCAGTCTCTCACTCCTAAACAAGGTCAATGAAAATGTTACTTATTTCAGTAAATATCTACAGTGAGAGACTTTAAACATTCCTCTCCATTTTGCAAGTCAACTCTATTCAATTCTAACAAGCATGACAGTACATCAAATCTTGTTGTCCCCTATACTTAATATAACCCGTGAAATCATTGATAATATCAGTAAGAGCATAAAAGCAGGAAATGTTTGGTTGCCAAACCCTGAACAGCTGTGCATCCAACAGAGTGGGAAAATAAAAGGGTCCATGAGTCCTTCTACATTCAGAGAACAGAAAGACTCTGTGGACTAGTGTGGGACTTGGCAAGAATAGACAAACATGAGAATGCACTGTGAGATCAGTCCTTGAATTCATCACCATGACAGGATTTTTCTTTTAGAAACACACACCAAACAGAAATCTATCATTTCAACTGTTGAGTGGTAGCAATGCACCACAAGATCTGGTCTGCTGAAAATCCATAAAGAAGAAGAGGATACCACCCCCTTTCATTCCTGGAAAGCATGGTGATATTTAAACTTAGAAGTGAATTAGCAATTAAAGGAGCCATAGTATGTTTTTTGTGATTATCTGTTATTTACATATTTATATCTATGCTAATCAAGATCAGTCCAAAACGTTGAGGTAGTATGTAGTAATGACTTTTCACTTGTTCCCTGCAGGTCAAATCAATAGTCAGGGCTCCAATCTCCAATGTTGGATGTAAATACCTTGTACGGACTCCTAATGGTTCAGTGTATCAGATATCTATAAACAGCTAGTTAGCTATAGAGGGATTGCAGCCAAACCTACCATACAACTTTGTGAGCAACAACTAATGCCCAACACTGGTGTAACTTTCAGCCATTTTGACTACATGACCAGTAATGACCAACCTACTTTTGTCACCATGTGTATATTCTGAATTATGCCATGAACTTGCCTCTCATCTTCTTCTACACATTGTGTAAATGGTGTAAAGAGTGGAGCCTGGAGTCTACAGGCAGACCCCCTCTTGCTTTCATGTATGCCAACCAAGCAGGGTCGGTTCTGAATATGTTGGTGCCCTCGGTCAGATTTTAGATTTTCCCTTGCCTTTCAATGAACTTGATCCCTCGTGCACATGCAAATTTGACAGGATCTGCCAATCAGCCAGAAGGAAATGAATCCCATATGTAGAGAGTATCAACCCATGGGGTAGAAATGTGATTGTAATAGAAATATTGGCAGTTAGAAATGTTTTAATCCTTGTAGGAAATTGGGCAGATATGTCATCACCTGAACATAGTATTTTGTTTATTGTGAATTGTTATTAATTATTTTTTCTAATGCACCTCAATGCCACCATGCTGTCACTGTAACAGGCCTGTAACCCCTCTAGTTGGAAGTGTAAAGATGTTTATCTGTACACATGGATAACCAAGCACTCAGAGTCCAAACCCTATTATTTTGAAGTGTCAATTGGAAAGATTGAGCTCATATGCCACACTATTGTTTTCTTTAATCTCTGAGGCTGACTGCCATGGAGAGAATTATCCCTTGGACCAACTGTCTTCTTTCTCTCGCTACCCTGATCTTGTGAGCTTATGATTGCAACTATGTATTGTATTGCCTCATTTGAAATTGTTAGCACATACCCTACAAGCCTTACTGACTGAAATAGTCAGGAATGGTATCTGGCTCCATAAACATGATAAAATCGATAATTGTTTCGATGCATTTGGACACTGGGATATATTACCAGGCTGTATACTGGTGTCAGTATGGTGTAGCTATGGTGCCTTTGTGTGTAGGCTTTGTAGCATGCAGTAGGCCGAGCCATAGCTGGTGTACATCTCTGTTGATGGTGATGCTAACAGGTGAAATCTGGACTGTAGCAACTCCTTCCTTGCTAAAGCTCCTGTGTCTGTTACCAGTTGCTTAAATCGAACTAAGAATGCTGCTGCCTGTCTGGTGTTATCAAGTTTCCCCACACCATTCTGCTTCTCTGTTGCAGCTCATATCCTGATCAAGGCTCTGGTGCTGTCACAGTAAACCTGTGGAATGATAGCAATACAAGACAATGTGGAATTTTGGTCTTTGTACTTTACTCTGCAGAAAAGAATTATCTCTATAACAACAGAGAAAGACAAGTTAAGTGACTATGGGATTTATTGATAAAATTACACCATGGATCACTGTGTTACTATACCAGTGGCATACTGTAAATGCTGATTCTTTTGGAAGTTCAAGCAGGAAGTTTAGGAAAAGAAAATTATAGGAAACTGAATCCATGTTAATGTCTGTGAAGAGGTGCAGTATAGTATAGTATTAGTTGTTTCATTGGGAGGGGTGAACTTCCATTTTTAATGACATGTAGCCCTTGTTGAGTTTGAATGCACTTATTCTGCTGAATAACTGAACTGTAATGATATGCACTTAAGCTTATGGTTTATCGATAATAG
The DNA here is from genome assembly GCF_027409825.1 of Scomber japonicus. Taxonomy (NCBI): domain Eukaryota; kingdom Metazoa; phylum Chordata; class Actinopteri; order Scombriformes; family Scombridae; genus Scomber; species Scomber japonicus. The sequence continues at coordinate 4,610,665 of NC_070589.1, forward strand.
CAGACAGTCCAGTTAAGGCCCAAAATCCTTTTAAGATATGTCTGATCACACAGAATATTCTATAGATGCTGCCATCTAAAGGGCATCAACAGAGTGTCGAACCCTTCACTATGGAAAACATACTCTCAAGGCATCCGGGTATTTTCACTTACTCCATATAGCCTATAAAGCATATATAAACTGCACATACGCTGTTTGATTAGCTTCAAAGACTTTTTTGAGTTATGCAAGCCTTCAAACAGACATGAGAGGAGCCATCTTTTGGCCTCATCAGAGTTATATTTTGTGCTTCTCTTCATTGGAGTGCCTGTTGTTTGATGCAGAGCTGCATACTGTCAGCTGAATTTGTTTAAATATGAAAATTAGCCCTCACTCTTTTTCCACACTCCTTAGAGACTTGCCTGTGTCAAAGAACCAAATTCATGAACCAAATACATAAACCTGATCTTAAATCCTCACTTTTATGTTAATATTCAATATAGTATTTCCTGTTCTTGTTTATTAACTAGTACTGTTGTAACCTGTACTGCATTGCATATATACTGTACATCTCATGTGGCCATCCTTGCATATAAGCATAGAAGTACATTCTCACATCTGAAATGTTTCTATGAAGAACTGCTGACCTGTTTTTTATCAAGAAAGGTTTTTAGACAGGAATCAGGAATGCTTTTACTGAAGTGGGTTTGTCTGCAGACTCCACAGCGTGTTTGCCCATATGGGCTTCAAATGGGTTCTGATTGGGTTTCAGATGGGGCCCATCTGGATGAGACCCAAGTACTGTAGGTCCCATATGTTTGCCCATATGCGGAAACATATGGGATCAGAATGAACCTTAAATAGGGCCCATTTGCAGGTGGTCATATAACTACCCTCCACTTAGAACATCAAAGATCATTGGTGAGGACCCTCCTACACAGACCACATCTTGTCAGTGAAGAAGAGGAGGATAGAGAGGGAACGTGAAGCAGAGCTGAAGGGCATTGTGGGCAAAGGACAGCATGAGAAGAGCAGAACAGATACTGCTAATTAACCTGGGACCAGGTGACACATCTCAATGGCACTGTGTAACATGACTGGGCTTTTAGAACATCTGGTAAGAGTCTACAAGTCAAGAGGAGTCAGTGCTTACCACAAGCCATTCAACAACTTAATATATCTGCTAGTACATGTTGTAGAAATTGCCTCCAAACACTCAACACTCATGAAATAACACATTATATATTGTGACAATATATGGAGGCATCACCATCAAAATAATATTTTTTATGAATCTCTTTTCCTAAGCATACTGCAGCTGTCAGATAATAATCCTTGAACGTGTGCAATGTGAGCAAACACTGACTTTAACGTAAGTTAAAAATGTATGGTGCTTTTATCCTCAGCTACAGTATAGACACACTTTGACATATAGCACCGATTGTCTCAGCCACTTAAGCTTCAAAAATATGAGAAAATCAAGGCCCTGCCTCTCCTCAATGGCAAAACAGTCTTTAAGAATGCAGCCTTCAGCCTGCTTTTGTCATGTCAAATGAATTCCTGCTTTGTAGTATCTCATCCTCTCTTTCCCCTTGTTAGAATACCACTGAGAAGTATGGGTATCTATTATAGATAATCTTATAGCTAAGATTCTCACTGTCACAAAGCAGATTGTGCTCTACAGTTTAATATAATCATTCCACATGAGAACCCATAACCCTGCAACCATACTGCCAAGCTATTGGTATAAATGGATTCTGCATTGCTTTTCTTTGCTATAACTGATGCTCTTAAAGTCTGCACATAGTTTTGGAAGTGATGCACAAAATAGAGAGTGATAAAGAGGGCATATACATGCAATATAGAGGACTTAAGTCAAAGCCATAGTACTCTGCAGTGCTGGACTTAATGTGAATCAGTTATCACCCTAACCTTTACATACTGTTCATATTCAGTAACCTGGCAGTCTGTTCTGGGTCAATTTTCACCTGGTCTATCATCTCATAAAAAGTGTCTATACCAAATTTTGAACCACAGATGTGTTTAGAAAGCATCAATAGTCGATCTGACTATGTATTTAATGTAAAGGTAAAATGAGCAGAACTTTATGGAAGTGTGGGGTTTATTGTATAACCATTAGAGCCATCAGTCTTCACTGCTACATCATAAAAAGAAATCCTCATAACTACTATCTTATTAAAACTATTAACTATCCATTTAACTAACAGACATTGCAATAGATACAGGTTAAATTGACCCTGACAGTATGTAAGGGGTAAGGCTCATCTTGTTTTACCAAAAAGAAATCTACATTGTTCAAAAGATGTCATTTTTGGTAACACTTTACAATAAGGTACATACAATGTTGAGTAGTTATGAGTGAAAAATGAGGAACTGCCAGAAAACCAGTATTTAATTAGCAGTTCTTGAGTAACTCTTAATCACATTTTATAGAATAGTTAATGATTTGTTAGTGATCAGGTATCAAAGATTTTATTATTATTATTTTGTAATTGTTATCCCTGCCATGTATATACATGAAAGAGAATAAAGTATGGTACTCAGATCCCAGTGGTCATACTAAAAATATAATGATAACACATCTACACAAAGCATGATGAGTCAATAAATGAATAAGTAAAAGAAATAGATAAAAAAGATAAAGTTAGCGGTGCAGTGTACTAGCAAACAATACAATCTCACAGACTGAGAGACATTACAGCATGCCCTGAGGGATATAATACATAGTTAAAATCATAATAAAAGTAGCAGCAAGATAGCAAAGGGTAGCAGCAGTTGATTGCAGTTCAGAAGAAGAAGCTGTTCCTCAGTCTGGTGGTTCTTGCTCAGATGCTATACAACCTCCTACCTGGCAGGAGGGAGGCAAACAGTTCATTTGCAGGGTTGGTGGAATCCTTCATGATGTAGGAGGTCTTGTCCCTCCATCTGCTGGTGTAAATGTTTCCGTTGGTGTGCAGGCTGCAGCCAATGATTCTATGTGCAGCCTTAATCACCCGTTGCAGTGTAGAGCAAGATGAGGATTGTAGTATCCAGTCCAGCCCGCTTCAGCTTCCTCAAGAAGAAGTAGCATTGGTGGCAGCTCTAGATGAGGTTGTTTGTGAAGTGCACCCCCAGATATTTGAAGCAGGAGACAACCCCTACCAATGTCCCCATGATCATCTTTTTTGTTTTATTAACATTGATGATGAGGTAGTTAGTTTTACACAACTTCTCCAGTTCATCCACTGTACACTGAGTCTTTGCTGTTGATAATGAGTCCCCCCACCGCTGTGTCATCTCCAAACTTGACAATGGGCTGTGCAGTCACAGCTCATTATCAAGGCAACCACATAGTTAAGTCAGCAGTGTGTACAGTAGAGGGTTTGGGAAGCATCCTTATTGGTGGGAACCAGTGTTGAAGATGATGGAGAAGGATGAGATGTTGTGGATTCTGGCAGTCTGGGGCCTGTTTGTTAAGAAGTCCAGAACCCTGTTGTGTAGTGATGAGCTTACTCCAAGTATTGACAGTTTGTGCACTAGTGTTTGAGGGATGGTAGTATTGAAAGAGGAGATGAAGTCCAGGAAGAGCAATCTCACATAAGAGTTCTTGTTGTCCAAGTGAGTGAGGGCCAGATGTACCACAGGTGTGATGGCGTCGAAGGTAGAGTGGTAATGAAAGATTTTGTCCTTATGGGTAAAATGGTATCTAATGAGATGATCAAATCATTAAAGACTGTGTAAAGTGAATTCAGACATTTTCTTCTAAACACATTAAATAGGTCATAAATGTATTTCTAAAAAAGGTGCAAAAAGCATTTCAACCATTTAGATTTGAATTGTGGAGCTAGGCTTCACAAACTGTGTTTCAACATTTCTGTGTTCAGGATTTAGTGGGCGGGTCTGAAGCATAAACCCTCCCCTGCTGCTGTAGAGGTATAAATACATTCAGAGCACACTACTACTACTACAGTCTACAGTTAGCCAGTTAGCTGAGTTAGCCGCCGAGCTAGCAGCTGAGCTCGCAGCCGAGTTAGCAGCAGAAAGCTCTCAGACGTAGTGTCCATGTTTCTGCTAGAGGTGGTGACTTTGATCGATAGGTGACACTTGGTAGGGGGCGAGGTTTCAGTGAACTCCCACAGCGTTTGGTAGCAGAGAAAGAGGCTGATTTTTACACAACTTTGAAGCCTAATTTCATATACAGTATTTGGCAATTTTTTAAATCATTCAAATTTAGCAGGGTGGTTAACAACACACTTTTCTGTGGTATGTCAAACTCAGAACACATATTTATTCTTACTTTACACAGACTTTAAGTGTTCGTGACTTTCTAGTAATAAAAAAACAAGGTATTTGTCAGTAAGGGCGATGTACTGCTTCACTTCACGTAGCGGGAGTAAAGGAGCACCTGGTAACACAAAATGTGTAACTAATGGACAGGTAATCATGAAGTAATGGTTCAGTACTCAGTAAGAACTCAGCATGATGCACCACTCTAATGAACAAACACTGGTAAGTAATGAACAGGTAATGATCAAGTGTGTAATAACAACATTGTATGGTACACCACTTTACTTAACAAGACACAGACACCGAAATAAAAACAGCTGGGTCACAAAGAATTAATGATTTGTTATTGGTTCAGTGCCATTTGGCTCAATATTCATAAGTAATCAAAATAGAATTACATACTCGCTCATTAACATAATATATATAGAGAGTTTTTTTAGATTTTAGGCTGGAACGCGCAGTGGGTGCTTGACACTGCTATATACAATACATTGTAGTTAATAAGTGTGGACGCTCACATCATTATCTTCATAGTTCTAGTTATTGTTCTTAGTGTGGACGGCCTTTTACATACAGTACCTATGATCATATCCGGATCCAACCTCTCTCTGTATGTTACTGGTGTATAGGACACACCGGTGTGTATAAGATGTAACCCACTTTTCAATGTAAAAAAAAAAAAGAATGTTAAAGATGTGTCTTATACACCAGTTTTACGGTAGTTCCTCATTAGTTCCCTGGTCACTAGTCAAAATTTTGAGCACCTTATTGCTAAGTTTTACCCAATTTTCTCCTAAGCTGTATTTTCCCAAGCAGTCATTAGTTTAGTTCCAGCAGTTATGGAGAGAAAAGTACATGTTCCAGAGTCTCTATGAGTGATTAATAGAAACAATAACCTCAGCAAAGGACACTTTTAAAATCAGATTTTTTTCAGTGTTTTTTACTATTTGTAGAGAAGGCTCTGACAGTCGCTAAACATGCCAATTAATCACCATAGCAACAACAGCCCTGGCAGGTTCTAGAAATCCCCTGCACCATGTAGCAGGCAGTCTTTCTCTTGTGATCCATTCAGACTTACTCAGTTTGTGTAATATTTCACAACTACTAACAGAATGCTTATCCTTCTCTATTAGTATTCCTTTAGAGTCTCTTTCTTCTTCCACTCAGAGGTGTGTTTTTCTTCTCGTTCCTTCACCTGGATGTGTGATTCATCTGCAGGAGGAGGACATTTTTGCTGTGTATCTATGATCGTGGTCCAGTATGCAACTAAGACAGGTGTGATGTGGAAACTTGAAGCTTCTAGTGCACAAACTGTAATTGACTGAATCTCAGACAAACAGTTGCTTTCGTACAACTGGTTTATTTGTAGCTTTCTCTCCAAATCCAAAAAGTGACAACAGAAGCATGCACAGCATGTGGAAAATAGCTTATCGAAGAGAAACAAAGACAAAAAGCATACGTTACCTCATTTGCTGCATGCTGCTGCAAACAAGGGAATTATCTTTGGTCCTTGGAGGGTTCCTTAAAATATTATACAACCACTTAAATGGATTGATACTTAGCATGTGTCTTAGCTGGAGCACATGTCCATCTTTACCTGCTCATTTCTCCCATCTCGCCAGAACAGCGCAACTGGATTTCAAAATAAAATTGGCTGTTTTAACATAAATTATCTCTGATAGCCCTCTTAAAATAATACACAAACAACAAAGATAACTGAAATATATTCTAAATTACAATAATGACATCACAACATTACAAATTATGAACAACTTTTACACAAAGAGTGACAATGGACTTTATAGTGAAGGATTTTTAAATGATGGAGGAGTAATTGCATTTCTGAGGATTTTAACAAGGTAACATTTTGCAGAAAAAACCCATATAAGACGCAATTAAAATTATTATTTCAAATCTGAGTATTTATAAGAAAAACACCTCTATTTGCACATCAGTTCATCTCAATCAAAACACTGACGATATAGTGTGTATGAAGACACAGATGTGACATGTTTCACATTCTAATATTAACTGGCACTGCACATATTGTTTAGTATAATGGTGGATCTAGCTACAGGCAGATTTCACAGATAATATTATGATAATAATCTTCTATCTATAATAAGAACGTATATATAATTGACACAATATGCGGTTTGAAGTTCACAGCGACAGTATACATTAAAGTTGTGTGCAGGTTCCATACAGCTGGAGGCATTCTACATTTAATGATTAACATTCTCTGAGTGGCAGGTAGCTGATCAGAGTTGGAACATTTCCTGCTGTGTACAAAGAGCCGGGCAGTAGTTATATGTCAAGTTTAAATGACTCTTCAACTCTTGGATGATTGAAATTTATTTTTGGAATCAAATATATTTCTGCCATTTAAATGAAAAAAAGAAGAATGAAATGAAAAAGAATGAAAATGATTAACATAAAAAAGTAATTATTAAAGTACTCATAAAAAGTATAAGAAAGTGTAGATTTATATCTGACTTTTGAACAACTGTTCCAAATGAAATATATTGTGGTTGGCAATTGAAGAACAGCCTCAGTTTTTACTATTTTGGTGGGATGAGAAAAACAGGAAAACAAATCAATGAGAAATATGTCTTTTACAAAATAAGGATGACTTGTGCAACAAAAATACAAACTGAACAAAGATATTTCGATAAACTCTTGAATCATTTGTTACTATTGCAGGTATTTAAAATCAAAACCTGGTGCCTGGTATCACTTAGAAGAAGAAGAGAGCGCAGGCAGAACATAATTTCTTTGTTTTAAGATGTGACAATGCTGTGTTTAAAGTCTGGTTAGGTTTAGCCACAAAACCAACTTGGTCATGTTCAGGGAAATGTCATGATTTGGGTTAAAATGATCACTTTGTTAAGGTTTGGGAAATGTGGTCTCTCTGTAACTTCATTGTGGCATCATGGCTACAATAATAACCACAGGATTAGTGTCTGGGGACGACTGTAGCTGTGGTTTAAAAAAAAACAAAAAACTATGTTGACTTGCTATCGGAAAAGGGAAATGTGTTGTTCATGTTTTGTTGAACCATCCATCCACAACAAACTCCTCCATATATTGACATCATCTGATTTCCCCCTTTGTTCCCGTCATAATTTCTACAGCAGCGAGTTGGCAGCTGTTTGAAAGGTTTCTCAGGGTGACAGTCTCAAAGCAAGAACTACACAGCTGACCAGAACCTGAAATTAACACCTCTAATTCCCTTTTTATTCACTGTCAACATTAACAACGCCTCTCCATTTAGGATCTTTTTCTGTTTCAGTGCAAATTGCTCTACATACTTATGAACAGTGGAAACAGCTCCATGTTTGTTTTGGTACAAGAATGCCTGATAATTGGCGTTCTTGCAGGATTCACAGTGTTGTCTACCGCCAGAACTCCATTAGTTACTCTGCAGTGGTTCAATGTGTTGTTTTGTGTAATTACTTCCTAACAAAGTTTAAAAAATGTGAAAGTTGGTGGAAAACATTGTAATGTAGGGTTATGTAGTTTTCAGCTTGTCAGCAGGTCTTGTAGAAGTCAATAGGATGTAAAATCTAGGTTTTGAATTTTGAAATCTACATTGTGAGGGTTTGTGAATATAAAGTCAACTCTTTCTTACACTATATCCACGCTGGGAAAACAATCTCTTCTTGGAAGGAGAAACAAATCCAGTGTTTAAAAATGTGAACCTGTCCTTTAAGAAACATGGAGAAAGTAAACTTAACATAACATATACATAGTATGGTGTTCATTTGAATATCTGCATAATATTCAGTTTTATAACTAAGTTAGGAAACAAAGACAAACAGACCTCATGCATCATACTGCCCTTATGTTCCATACATAGGAACTAGTGAAGTCACACCTCATCTGTTCTTCTCCCCTTCCTCTCAGTTCTCACATCCCTCACTCCCAAACTCTTTCTAACATTCTTTTGTTTGACTTCTGGAACCATGGTTACTACATCCAGGACAGGAAGAAGAGACGCCTCCCCCACGCAGAGTGTCACCCCACTCTGGTTCCCTCCTGTACCCACTACCAGATCATACAGCATCCCACCTCCATCCATCCAACCCTAACCCTCCATCACTATTCCTTCATCCCTCCATCACTAACCCTTCATCCCTCCATCACTAACCCTTCATCCCTCCACCACTAACCCTTCATCCCTCCCTCCCTCCATCACTAACCCTTCATCCCTTCCTCCCTCCATCACTAACCCTTCATCCTTCCACCACTAAAACTTCATCCCTTCATCCCTGACCCTTCATCACTAACTCTTCATCCCTTCATCCCTCCACCGCTAACTCTTCTACTTTTGTTGCAATTAAGCTCATATCTAAACTGCGGTCTTTCTTAGTAGAACAGCAGTAAATGGAGATGTGGGTACATAGAGGAGGCTGATATGTAAAAGAAGACATGGTACCATGTAGTTCTGTCACCTAATGAACTTGCTGACTAGAAGGTAATGAACTTGATAAGTTGGAGGAACTCAAGCGGATGTGACTGAGTCCCGTTTACTGCACAGAAACGCTGCATCTCAGAGTTCTCCAGTTACTACACTTGATTAAGAGATTCATTATGGAAGCAACTGTCCCCGACGGTTAGAAAAGTGCTCTTATCAAACCAGTGTATAAAGCTGAGGATCATGCAGAGTTCACTTAATGTAGACCTATTAGCACCCTCCCTATAACATTTAAAATGCCAGAGGCTGTGATTGCTGTTTCAGCTAGAAAACCACTTGAATTCTGGTCATCACCCTCTGTATCAAATACAATTCAGAGCTCATCAGTCAAGAGAAACATGTCTGTCTTTAGTAGGAGAAATAGAAGCCATGCTGTACAGAGAGGGCTGGTTGTTGCCATAGATGTATATCACAATGTATGATGGTTCTTTGCAGAGAGGAAACTGCTGGGCTTTCATTTATTCAGTCATTGCAAATCTAAAATTATATAATAAAGCAAATGAATAAGAAAGTAAGCAAAAAAACAGATACAGCAGTAATTAACAGTAATATACATACACATTTAAAATATATAATACATGGTAAGGCACATTAAATGTTAATCGTGGCCCCTTTAAATCGATACAATGCAAATCATTGTATGCTGTTCTCTCATATTTTATGTTTTATTTTAAGTCTAGCTTTTTGTTGTCTCTTTTAAATGGTCTTTGCTGTTTTCTTTTTATTATAATTGGGTTTTTCTTTATTTTTTAGTTGTATGTTTTACTGTTACAGATTTTTACACTTCAATATTTTATTTTTATGTAAATCACATTGAGTTGCCCCTGTATGTACAAACACTATATTCAGTTATGGAAGAGCATGCAGTTTTAAGGCCCATTTATGCTCAACGTTAAATACGGATACAGACGGAGCTTTCTGTCCATGCTCTGTGTTCATTTCGTTCGTATTTCTCCACGTTTCCATAAAGCTTACGACTACGGACCAAACGGAGCAGTACCACCGGAAACCATGGGGGGCTGTTACGCCCCAGTCTAGGGGTGCCTAGGGCATAACCTGATTTGGCCCCATCTTCCTCAATTCCCAAATAGCCACAGGCGAATAATTGTGTATAAAGACAAATACTTATTTATACAAAGTAATAAATACATTTATAGATATAAATAGAATACAAAATCGAACTTCAGAGTGGACCAAGGCCAAAATAATAAACAAAACAATCCTATCTGAAAATTAAGAAACTTACTCTAAGAAAACAAATGACAAGAACTCCCTGGCTAAATAAACAGGAGAAAACAAGATTAACAAAAACTGGCAGTCCACCCTTACTAATCAACATAAACTATACAACCCATATCTACTTTCAAAGAAACCAAGACAGAAACAAAAGTGTGGCCGGTTGGGAGAGGAGGAGGACAGGGATTTGCCTGCTGTCCGCTGCCTGCTGCCACCAGACTGCCGCCATCTTGGCTCTTTTGTAGCTGGCCCCTCCTAGCTGCAGCCAATCGCAGGCCAGGATGCAAACCTCGTCAACCAATCACAGCATCGCGACAGCACACAGCTACTTGCCTGTTAAGAAAAGAACCAAAAGAAACACAGGGCACACAAACAGACCAAAACAAAAATATGACCAGTTATAACAGGGGCAGTGTTGGAAGTGAAGGCAACAGCATTTTAGTAATGTTTGGGAAGGCAATCTATCAGGCACAGACCAGAGGCCTGTACTACGAAGCTGGATTAACATACCCGGGATATCTCTCCGTTACCTGGGTTGACTTATCCAGACATTCGCAGTCTAGGATAAGCGGTACTACGAAGCTGGTTATCAACTTGATAATTGAACCCAAGGTTTTCCAATCTGGATCTCTGCGCGCTCACATAAAGGGGAGGAGTCTGCAGCGTCTGACCAATCACAAACATGGAGAAACCCTGCAGAGCAGACTAAACCATGGAGGAGCAGACAATTATTCTTCATAAATATGAAGAATTCAAACATCATCCAGGCCAAAAGCAACTCTGATGCAGCAAAAGCCAGGAAGGAATGCTGGCAGAAAATTGACGACTCTGTTAATGTGTAAATTCATGAGATCATACAATATTAATTTATCAGACAATATAAACGGACAGCACTCTGATCACACAATGCCACTTTATTACAGCACAGATGTTTGGGGCAGAGCGCTTCCTCAGTGCCCTTCCTTTCATAAGAGACATTAAGTTAGTTTAATATTCAACATTCAAAATACAAACCTATCATGCTTCAACCATTTGAGTGAATGATGTCAAACCAACTGTATAACATACAGACTAATAGCCCTCATGTGCTTCAAGGATTATAAATAAAATTCTGCTTTTCTGCATGTTTGCAGTGATGTTCTTATCGAGTGGTGGTGAGGTTATTTATTTATTGTACAAAAAAAATTGACGAAATGATAGATTTGAAAAATAATCCTTGAGGCATATGAGGGGTGCATTTATACTTGTTGATCTCTTATCCAGAACATAACCTGCTCCGGAGCAGGTTAGCCGTTCAGCATAAGTTACCATGGTGATTTACCCCAGTAAGAAGTGATCCAGCTTCGTAGTACGGAAAACCCAGAGTTAACCCTGAAGTTACCTCGATAAGAGAAAATCCAGCTTCGTAGTACAGGCCTCTGGTGGACTCAAATGCAGAGACAGGACACAGGGATGAAGAGTTCTCAAGCCGTTAAATTCAGTCCAGAAACCAGGAAGTCCAAAATCACAGGGCAGAAGTACAAAATCACTAGGCAACACTCGGAATCCAAAAGGCAAAACTGGTCAATAACACCATGAATCTAAAATGAGATAAGAATGCTGGAACTCTGACAGGAAACTGACGATCTGGTACAGAAGGAAAAGAGCACACCACATATACAGTATACACTGATAACGAGGCACAGGTGTAACACATTAGGGGAAGGGAGGCAAACAGGAGGGGAGGAAGTTAGACAAGACATACCAAAATAAAACAGGAAGTAGACAAGACAAAAAACTAAATCTACCAAAATACATTACAAAACTACCGGGCCCTGACACAATCAAAGGGGAAGGTTTAAATTTACCTCCAAAAATCTCTGAGAATGTATTAAACACAGATGTCCAGTAGTCATGAAGGTTTGGACATGTCCAAAAAGTATGAAAGGACTGTGTTGATGATTTACATCTATTGCCCCTGGATAGATCTTAGCTTTTCCTTGGATAGATGCAGGCAGTGTACTATATTTGAATTCACTGTCATAATAATAATAATAATCATAATAATTTCTAGATCATCAGTATAAACTTGAACACATATGAGCAGTGGGTGCACAACAGGACGGGCTGTCCCATCGTGTCAATAGCTTCATCACTGCCTCTGACAGACATCTCTTCTGCTTGACCTCAGGCAGAAGCACACAGAGAGCATGATGCAGCCACTGCCTGGAGTTTACTGCTGAGGACATCCTCCATTTTTGTCTGTGTGACATCTCGCAACCCCGAAATAGAGATAGATGTCTGAGACTGTGACCAGCAGTGTCGCAGAAGGATAATGATGTCATCCTCTCATCTGTACCTGCCCCTTTGCTTACCTTTGGATATCCGGTTATCCGGTCAAGCATAGGTTTTTACAGTCCAGCTCATCCGGCTGATATAGTCTTTGTTTCACCTCCTTTCTTTGGCAGTGTGTTCAAGTGTCTGGGGAGCCACTGAAGGAGCCCTGAGAGTGCAACAAAGAAAGAGACCCGCCTGATTTCTCTGGTGCAGGATAAATAGGCACATGCGAGAGGATTTTGAGAAAAGTGTACAGCTGTGACATGCATCTGTGGCAGCTAACAACTTCTCAGTTTCAGGTAAAATTGAACTGCTTCCTTCATTATAGTCCATTCCATACTGGTTCAGTTTCTCTGGTTCTGCTGAATTGATATTCATTTGCTTTTAAGCTGTCCCTGCTCTCTATTATCAAGACTTGAACTACCTGAAAATATAGTGTTACTTTCAATCAGCGTATTTGCTTGCTATGGTCCTTTTGGTTCCGATTTTGGTTGACACACTTAAAGTCAGTGTAAAGTAAGAATAAATATGTGTTCTGAGTTTGACATACCACAGAAAAGTGTGTTGTTAACCACCCTGCCAAATTTGAATGATTCAAAAAATCACCAAACATGAAATTAGGCTTCAAAGTTGTGTAAAAATCCTGAACACAGAAATGTTGAAACACAGTTTGTGAAGCCTAGCTCCACAATTCAAATCTAAATGGTTGAAATGCTTTTTACACCTTTTATAGAAATACATTTATGACCTATTTAATGTGTTTACAAGAACATGTCTGAATTCCCTTAACACGGTCTTTAAACAATACACAGTCCACGATTTCTTTATGTTGTCATATTTATTGTCCAGTTTCATTCAGACACCTCTGTTCATTTCCACAAACAAAAGAAATTAGAAGGACATAAACATGAACTCAAAGTGACCAAATTTTAGCGGTCAAGAAAATGTGTAACTACAGTACAAACCAAAATGAGCGACTGTCACTCCTCACATATACTACCTGACCTGCAATTAGTTAGCACTACAATCAGCTGGCTGATTAAGCCTGATGATTATATATATATATATATATATATATATATATATATATATATATATATATATATATATATATATATATATATATATATATATATATGCAGCTGATACACATTTTTGTTGAGTATATGATTCACATTTATTCACAAATTCAAAAAACACCATTCAAAAATGCAGTTTATTCACATTCAATACCATTCACTAAATACTCTCCTGTGTGATGTAATGTTGGACCATCATGTAGTGAGATTGTAAATATGTTTTCTCCAACAAACAATCAAAGAATACACTCTCTGAAAGCTTCATTAAGGATTTATGTATTAGGACTAATTATGAGGGGAAACGTGTGAAATGCCCAAATATGAACAGTACGTGAGGGTTATTATAAAATTTTAAAAAATCCTCATTATCTTTGTGTACTCCTTTAAAGCAGAGATTAGAGGTCCCTGTAGTGAGAACACTTGCAATTAACTTGTTTATTTTATTTTCCTTCAATTAAAGGTGGTGCTCCAATTATTAACAAGTGCAAATTTCACATTCTAGTGTGATCGTGCTACAACACATTTACAGCACAATGTGAAATTGTATATATTTCTTTACTGCAAAGGTTGATACCAGACCATAGTTGATATATGTAATTACAGTTTAGTTTAGTAAAGTACACTCCAGGCTAAATTTAAATGTACCAGCTGTTAAACGTGTGTGGGTGTGCAATATTTCCTTTAAAATGAAATGTGAAGTAACTGGAGCTCACACCAGCTATGTGACGATGCTTCACACATCAGCTCAGTACATACATTAAGAGTGAAAGAGGAGAAATGCATCTGTGCTTTTCTTTTCTTTCTTTTTTTCTCTGTTTGTTTTTTCTCCCTCAAAGCCCCCCTCTCTTTCTCCCTCAGGCACTATCATCTTTGTATGTATGTCCTACATTTGTTATTCATCCATTGTTCATTGGCCCAAATTCCTTCAGAGTCTACCTCTTGTAGTGTTCTCCTAACAAGCTCTTCAGTTCCCTTCTGCACCCCCCCCCCCCCCCCCCCCCCCCACACACACACACACACACACATTTTTCACACGTGTATCAATCCCTCTCTCTTTTTTTCCAGGGGCAAACCCCCCCTCCTCTCCAGTATTTGTTTAATAATCTTATCTTATTGTTAGCAGTTGACTCTGAGAGACAGACAGAGAGAGAGGGTGGGAGAGAGAGAGAGCGAGAGAGAGAGAGAGAGAGAGAGAGAGAGAGAGAAGATGCAGTGTGGCAGCAGCTTGAAATGCATTCAGGCTTCCTCCAGTGATGGGTGAGTGTATGTGAGTGTATCCAGAGACAGCAGCAGTGTTAGCGATGGCCCTCAGTCACACAGCAGACCCGGGGAAGTGCTATGTCCTCATTTGGACAGACGCAGACCAGCTGGAAGGAAACAATGTCCGACTGAGGAAAAAAAAGGATCAGCACAAACAAACAAAGAAGAAAAAGAAGACTAAAGCTGGTCATCCTCTCTTCCCCCTTTTTGGAAACAATCAGGTGTATGTGTCCTCTGCTGTGATCAATGGGGAGAGAACACAAGCAGAGAAACAATGACTTTATACTGCCTTGTGAGACCTTTTCTACCAGCCAATAACAAGGCTGCTGCTGTTAATTAGATCACACTCCATCCCCCTATTAGACATTAGAAATAGATGCTTCCTGTCTTATATAAGCTACAGTAATCATATACACTCAGGGCCGGATAAACATATGTAAAAACACATGCTGGCACACATTCATTGGTATGATATTACACTGTGGTAGTCCCTTGGTCATTCAGTATGCTGCTGGCTGACCTACATTTCACTGGACAGTCACAGTTTGAGTCTGTGTGGATTCATCAAGTCACATGACAAAACAATATGTTGTCTTTAATAGGATTAAATGCTTATATAGCTAAATGGCAAAGAATGCTTACTTATACACTATAATTGTTCTAAATTGAATTCCTTTAACCCTCCTGTTGTCCTCTAGTCAAGGAAGGAAGGGAGGGAGGAAGGAAGGATGGAAGAAAGGAAAGGAGGAAGGAAGGGAGGAAGAAGGGAGGACTAAGGGAGGGAGGACAGGAGGGAGGAAGGAAGGAAAGGAAGGAAGGACAGAGGAAAGAAGGAAGGAAAGGAGGAAGGAAGGAAGGACAGGAGGGAGGAAGGAAAGTAGGAAGGAAGGAAGGAAGGAAAGGAGGAGGAAGGAAGGAAGGACAGGAGGGAGGAAAGAAGAAGGGAGGAAAGAAGGAACAGTTAAAACAGGCGGGGTCAATTTGAGCCGGGAGGACGACAGGAAGTTGAAACACATTATGGTATTTCTATCATTAACCTGTAACACTTCAAACACATTTCCAGTAAAATACTAAATACTGAGGATGCATCACTTTCTATTCATCCTTTTTCATCAACTTCCCCTTCTAAAATCTTTTGACAGTATGTGATGTTTCATCTTTTTTTCTTGCATTCCTGCTCAGGTTTTGTTTTTGTATTTAATTCATCATTTAATTCACTCCATAAAAGTCATGTTTATGATCTAATTTAAAGTCATTGAGACTGCAAATGACTGGAATCAGTACAGTAAACATGCACCAAGTGTGGGTTTTTAATTATAGGATGTTAACTACCACCTAGATTAAAAAAACACATTCTCAGTAAAATACTAAGAATGCATCCTCAGTGGTAGTTACAGCCCAGCTCATCAACATCACATTCAGGATCAGACATTGAAAATATTTCTTTGATGTGTCTAATTTCATAAATTACAAATCAAATGCAAAATAAATGCATTTTTTAAAACTTTACTTTAAAAAATATCAAAAAGATCTATTGAGAAACATCAATGGAAAAATATGCAAAAATGATTTCAGTACCATCAGGGTGGGGAGAGCCACCTCACAATTGAAACTTCCCTAACATTTTATATTTTATGTTTAATATTGCACTTTTATATTATTTGGGTTTAAATGTATAATAGCATGATCTTCTTAAACATGTACTATTTGTACTCTGTCCATGGACTGATATTTTCGACGTCCTCCGTTGCCTCCAGTGATGTCACCTAGCAACAACAACTGGAATACGCTCGAGTCTGGTGTGGCATAGAGTGACGTAGCGTAGAGACGTAGAGAGACGTCACGGACAATCAAATCTGATATGAGTGTTTGAAGCTGTTCAGACTCAGACACATCTGTCCAAATGAGATTTGAAACTACCTCCCAAAGGTAGTTTCAATCTGGTTTGCAAAAATGACCATCTGAACCATCTGGTTCCAATCTAGATGGGCTACAAATCAGATTTTGGCTTGCAGTGTGAACGCAGCCTTACTGACTTCTGGGGACATTCCAGACTTCCAGTTGACATTTCATACTGGGAACTCAGAAATTCCAACTTCTAAGTACAAATGGAATGCATCAACTGATGACTTTATTGAAAAAGCAACAGTCATGGATGAATATGGCTTTTCTAATTGTGTCATATATTCATTTGATGAATGTTACAGTCTCATCGCTCCAAACATGTTTATATCTCCTCAGTGGAGTCACATTTCTGTCTGGTTCCACTTTCTTTTTTTTATCCAGACACCAACGCTCCCACCTTAAATCTTTTTTTATGATGTTTCTATACATCACAGATGTAACTTACATCATTAACAGCTCCAGATGTGTCATGTTGAGCCCTTCAATTGAAACTTTCCTCGACTCATTTCTTGTGGCAGTGAGTTGGTGTGACTCCTCAGAGGGTTTGCTTGTCTTACACTTTATATAAAGCTGAGACATTTTCTTTTTTCACTTTAGCTCTGCATCAGTATCTCTTCATAAAACAGTGTATTAAATGCTTTGGAGATTTTTTTGTATTTCCAGAAAATCAACATACAGTAAACCTTCATGCAGCATTGATGACACTGCAGTACGTTTCCCTCTGTCGTCCTTGTTCATCTACTCCTCAATTAAATCAGCTGGGAAATAGATTTTTCCTTTTCCAATAGATATCCAAAGGCATTTCACCTTCCATATATCAATCTTTTCCACATCCTGGCACGTTCTGATTGGTAGCGATCATACCGAGGCTATAATTTACCTTCTAAATCAAAATGAACTCAGGGGTTGGATTGACCCTGTCCTGCCGGAGCCCACTGTTATCCATTGTCACAGCTGAGATCAAGGCTTGATAAAGTGAAGGTCATCCCCACTGTCTGAGGCTATCTGTTACGCCGTAGCAATCAACAAAATCTATTTTCCATCACCGGCGCTGCAGAGGAGAAGATGGATTTGATGCACGTAGACGGGTATTGATTTGGTAATTTCCAGAGGAACAAACAAAATGGTCTCCCAGCTGTTTAACTGTTTTTATTTGCCTTAGAGAAACGTCTGGGGCCCGGCGGGAGTTCTACACACTCTTTAAGCACAAATGAATCCTCCTGACGGCCTTTTTCCACACTTTTTTTTAAAGATAAATGACAGCGTCTGAAGACAGTAAGTTGGAGTATTAGTGCGAGAAAATAGAGGACATATTTTTTCTGGAACTACAATTTAAATGATTTAAAGGTTAAACAAGTGTAAGCCAGCTGTCTGCTCAGACTAATGTACATCAGACAGAACAAGAACTTCCTGATTCATTCTCACTGTAGTGCTGTTTGCTCCTGATCTTTGTTAACTCTCACATACTGTTCATGTTCTGACCTGTCACACAATTTGAAATGAACTTTTGAACCACAAGTCATTCATAAACACCTCATCAGTCACAGATAAATGTGAGATGAATCCTTCATTAAGCTTTCAGAGAGAAGAAAGTTATTTTTTAGTTTTTATGAGGAAAAACACTATAATGGTCCAATGTTTCATAAGACAGGAGGAACTATTTAAACAAATGAAATTTTGGATGAATATGTGTCGAATATATGTCCTTCTTTGTATGTTAAGCTCATCAAATTTCAAATTTTAAAAGAAAAAAGGTATTTTTTACTGATCTCAGATGTAAAAAAGTGTCATATTTGCCTCTGAACAGTATGTGACTGTTGAATATCATCATATTGTCATGCACAGCTCTATTCAGTTGACCTGGATATCATAATGAGTGAGTCTACCTTTGCCTATAACTTCAATATTGAGAGATATATTTTGGGCAGTTAGGCTCCATCAATGCATGGGGGTTAGCATGGGGGACATATAAAGATAGGACAGAGGACAGGATCTCTCTGGAGTCCAGACACTGGTGGTGGTGGAATGAGCCAGCAGATGGTTGATAGCCCTTTAGTTCAGTCTCTCTGGACAGCATGAAGGACATGGTGATGGTGATGATGAGGAGGGAGGAAAGAGGAGGTGGGTTAGACAGGGGTAGAAAAGGCTCTCCAATACAAGTATGTTTTCTAGCCAACTAGAAAACATACTTGTATTGGAGAGCCTTTTCTAATTTTATTGGAGTTTAAATTGCTTTTTATCTCCTTCAAATATGGTTAGACTATAATTGCCTTTTTCCTGCACTGAATTGGTTTTTACTTTGGTTCAAATTGTTTTTATTTGTTCTCGTATTTATTTCGTCTCGTCATTATTTCATGATTGGTGTATTTTGCTGCTTTGTGAATCACTTTGTAACTTTGATTATGAAAAGTGCTTCTATATATGTGTGTGTGTGTGTGTGTGTGGGGGGGATCATTGCAGGTTGTCACAGTTGAAAATGAAAGGATATTGACAGTGTGGGAAAGTGGAAGTGAGACAGAATGGAAGGAAACACACACCTGATATTTAAAGTCAGAATGTGATAATAGAGATTCTTCTTATTGAACTTATGTCAAAGCTTCATTACATGCAGCGGTTGGCATGTCAACCATATTATATAAAAATTACCGTCATACAAAAAACTATTTTTCCAAGAGCTATCTTTTGTAATGTCACACAGCTATATTTTTGGGAATATAATGAATGAATATGAATATGAATAACTGCTCCAACAAAGACATAACTGATATTATAAGGTCATATTTAGATCCTTTATTAGTCCCATGATGGGAAATGTACCGTATTAGAGCAGCAAGTGGATGGTAAAAATATAAATAATAATAATAATAATAAAATAAAACTAATAAAGAATAATACATAATAAGTACACAAGCAATAAAAACAATAGTAGTAAAAATATAGTAAACCCATACATCATGTTCATATTCTAAATGATAGTCTATATCAATCCACGTTATATTTCCCATCAGTCATTTATACCCCCCCCCCCCCCCACACACACACATACTCACACACCAAAGCATAAACTAATACACACACACTACACACTTGTGAAACATTGCCATCTTTTAAGAAACACTTTAATTTACACCACACTTAACAGATCATTGATCAATTATCCACAATATATTAAGATTAGAATGATTAACACAGCCAGAAAGATAAAAGAACAGAGACAATTATGATGTAATTATCACATAGCTTAGAGTGAGAAAGAATATGATTATAATATTCTCAGTAAATTCATGAATACTTTCATGAGCTTCTTCATGTATGTTCATGTTTGCTTCTGTTAGAATGTAACCCAATACACTTCACATTACTTAGAGGTTAGGTTTGTCTTTTATAATACAATACTGATGTACCATTATGTACATGCATTATGTTCGTGCTCAGCCATGCAATTATTAAAAAGGCATGGCCTCTTTATTTATAGAGCACATTATTAACATCAACATTCATTACAGAAACATCAAGTATATGAAATGCAGAGAAGAAAAAAAGAGTAGATTAAAATATAAGAAATAACATACACACCTACATATACACATGTACACACATACAAGTAAATGGGAAATGTACTTTTACAGTGCTTTTCTAGTCATTATGACCACTCAAAGTGCTTTCACCCATTCACACACATCCATACACTGATAACAGGAGCTACCACGCAGGGGACCAACCTGCTCATCAGGAGGAAACTAACCATTCATACACAGAAAAATGGAAGTAGCACGGTGTACCTAGATGAGTACAAATGCTTGTTGCTGGGGCAGTAGCCTTTCAAAGAACAATAATGTACCCATCTATACAAGTACATTTATGTACCCCAGTGGATGGCCTATTAAAGATCTGGCTGTCAGCTCTCACATGGCTCTTGGTCCACCCTGACGGCACCCCGGTTTTGACTTGGTTGGCTTCAGCCTAATTGTTAGTTATTTGACTTGGTTATAGTTATATTCAAATATGTTTGTTAAAGACCGTGTAAAGTGAAAATATATTTGTGTTCTGAGTTAGTCACATCACAGACAGATGTGTTATTAACCATCCTTCCAAATTTGAATGCTAGAAAAATGGTCTAAGTATGTAAAATTATCTTTTAAAATCATGAAAAATCAAGCACTTCTCTGTGCTGCCAAACGCTGGGGGCGTGTCTGCTGAAGGCGCTGGAAACACACCCACGAGCGGAAGGGGGCTGCCTCCGTGTAACATAGCAACAGTAGCAATGGACGCTAGCGCTAACAACAGCATTGCAGTGACCCAGCCCTACATGTTTGAGCCATCAGAGCCAGATACTGACTCGGAGTCAGACAATGAACATGCACAATCTCGTGCCTCACAGTCTGCAACAGAATGGTAATGTATTTCTCCTATTTATGCAAGTTAGCAATATGTATTACTGACTATGGGAGTCTACAGTTAGCCGAGTTAGCCGCCAAGCTAGCAACCGAGTTACGCTCCCACTGACTATTATAGCCTAGCAAAAACTTTAGGGTTTCATGTAATGAAGAATTGTGATTGTTTTGTCTGTTCACAGATTAAACAACACTTGACTTTTATTACTGTTTCGTTAATTTAATTACTCCTTTTGTTTATACCTAATAAAGGTAGTACTAGTATTTGTTTTAGAGTGTAGTGGGTGGTAAACCCAAGTAAATTCAGTTTGTCCAGCTTTGAAAGGAGGCAGTTTACTCGTTTTTTCAGATCACATTATTCAACAAATGTGGGGAAACGCATTAGGTAACTAATTAGACTACAAAAAAGTAAAATATAACACTAGCCAGTTTCACTTAGTCAGTTACTTACTTGTGTCTTCTGATTAATTCGTGGATTGCTGAATGTCATCATTATAACACACAGGCTGAATAAGACAATATGCTTCAACTGATTAGGTCATTTTGCTGAACCAGGCTTCATACTGAACTGACAACTGAAATGGTTAACATTTGTCACACTGTGATTAAAAATGTACTTGTGCAGGTGCACATGTGGAGAATGCAGAACAATGCCCACAGAGGTTGAACATGTCTGCTGCAAGGAGCTGAATGCTGTATGTAAATGAAAACTGTTTTTCACAATAATAATTCAAATAATGAATACATAAGCAGCAGCATACTAGATGTCTAGCACTAAAACACTTATTACTATAGGTTCAGAGTAGATGTGGAGAGCTGCCTGAAGAGCCACGCTGCATGACTCTTCATCCAGGCTTGGAGCCAGTCTGCCTGAACCCCTACTCCCTGCAGAATGCCTTAAACATTTATCAGGCAGATCATGGACCACTGGCGGAAAAGGAAAGATCTGGGTAACATAGACAATATAATTGTTTTACTGATTTCGGATATTTATAAATTACACTTGTGTTGATCAAATGACATGCCTTACAAAGAGAGGTAAGATTTAGTACCCGGGAATAAACTTACATCATTTATACAATC
This sequence comes from Scomber japonicus, assembly GCF_027409825.1. Lineage (NCBI taxonomy): Eukaryota > Metazoa > Chordata > Actinopteri > Scombriformes > Scombridae > Scomber > Scomber japonicus. The sequence continues at coordinate 4,632,681 of NC_070589.1, forward strand.
ATATTATAGTTGACTAATGTATACAGTGTATTTCATCTACACTCAAAGCACATGAGTGATGCTTGACTGTATCCATTTTAATCCTTCATCTTCCTGAGCTATATATAAACTCTCATGTTGGACAGATTGCAAACAATAAATACTAGTTCATTCTTTAGCTGTTTTTGACTACATAGTAAATCAAACAACATGTACATCACCTTGATATATAGATGTATAAACTGAATGCACATGATTGGACGTTTATACAAGCAATCACTAGATTATTATTATTATTTCTGAAAATGTAGCTGTGTGGTCGTGGAAATTCCTTGGAAACTGCTGTCCATTTTCTTGTCCATCCATTTAGCCAATATGATGAGGTAGACTGCAGGTTGATGAATCAAACTCATCTTCCGAGGTCCCAATCTGTAAGACATGACAAAAAATGTGGAGGGAAACAAATAAGTTCAGTTTGGTTTCAGATAGGTTCTTCTAAAAGACAACACATGTCAATGTTTTGTGAAAGACAGCTCCAGTGTCAAATTTGATTACACAGAGGACAACATACCAAAAGTAAACATACATAAAAATATAAATCAAAGTATTTTTCTACATTTTTTTATTACAGGCGTGCTCGCTACCTGGCCTACAGGAGTTTTGTGTCCTGGTGCTGGGGATACCTGGGAAAGGACAACCGGGTTGTCATCCCCTCCTGTGTTGTCCTCCGCATTCATCAGGAGTACCCTGATGAAGATGGGGAATACACAGGTTTTAAACCTCCCCTTTAGATTGATTTATTATTTATAGTTTATTGCTTGCTTATATTGTTATTTGTTTATAAAATGTGTCCAATATAAAATAAATGTATTATTGAGTAATGATATATTTGTGTGTGTCACAACTTACTTCTTTTACAATGGAGGCTGGTGGAGCTCTGGTCCTGAGATTGGCTGAGGCAGGAGTAGGCTTGGGCGGTATAAAGGTGTTGCAGTATACCAAGGTGCTTTCTGAGTGCTTCATACTGTTATAGTGGTTTAATTTCAAATGTTTTAGTCACCACGGAAATTAGTCGCCAGAAATGTGTAATAAATACCATACACCAAGGTAAATGTCTGGAAGCTATGAAGGCTTGAAAAAAATATATACCGCCCAAGTCTAGGCACAAGGTAAGTCACAGGAACAGTGGCTGCCAGATATGCTGGAGGAAGACACTGAGACCTGTACATGGGAAAAGAAAACAGGAATAAGGAAAAGAGACATTAGGCTGTCATCATGAACACTGCATACATACACACAACATACCTCGTGGGTACCTCGGAAGCCACTTTGACGCTCATTTTAGGTGTCCCTCGGTCCATGTTTTACATTACACACAAACGTAAAACCTCAGTCTACATATAATTCCTTGTCATAGCTATATTGGTGCACATAAAATATTACCTGTCGATTATCATTGTGTTGTCAGATGGATGACGCTCAGGGAATAAGGCCAAATTATGTCACGATTACATGCATGCTAACATTACACGGGCATGATGTAAAATCACTTTCAGGATTTGCGCATTCAGCAAAATGCATTTAATTGCCTAAATGTACAGTATTATAACTTATAAGCACATAACGTTACTTACACTCTCTGACGGGCACATAATGCCGGTGGCGGTGATGATGGCACCTGCTGTCGGCGGGATGGGAGGATGTAAGCCGGTGAGGGAGACGGTCGGTGGCGGTGATATAGGCATCTGCTGTCGGCGGGATGGGAGGACGTAAACCGGGGAGGGAGACGGTCGGTGGCGGGCACGTAATGCCAGTAGCACCTGCTGCCGGCGGGACGAGAGGACGTAAGCCGGGGAGGGAGACGGTCGGTGGCGGGCACGAAGCCGGGGAGGGAGACGGTCGGTGGCGGGCACGTAATGCCAGTAGCACCGGCGGGACGAGAGGACGTAAGCCGGGGATGGAGGCGGTCGGTACGGCACCTCTAAACAGACACAACGGACTGCTCAAAAATCCCGACTTCCAGTGAAGATGCACACACGAGGAGGAGTCATGACTAGTTAGCTAGCTGAGAGCGAGCTGGAAAACGACTGAGGCTAATGCGCTGAATGTATTTATACTGCAGCAGCAGCAGGGGCGGGTTTATGATAATTACCGCCGCGTTACGTAACGCGGCGGAGATTTCAGACCCGCCTACTAAATCCTGACACAGAAATCTGGAAACACAGTTTGTGAAGCCTAGCTCCACAATTCAAATCTAAATGGTTGAAATGCTTTTTACACCTTTTTTAGAAATACATTTATGACCTATTTAATGTGTTTAGAAGAAAATGTCTGATTTCACTTTACACGGTCTTTAAAAATCTCTTGACATGAATACAATGTTCATCATCAAATTCATCAATCTAGTTATGAACATGCATTCATTAAAACATTCTGATAAATATTAACATCAAAACTATATCATACATTATCTTCAAATTACAACTGTCATGAATAACATGAACATGGATTAGCAGGTCAACAAATAAAACTACACAAAATATTTCAAGGATACAAATAAAGCATCATCGATGGAATATACATCTAAAGCCTACACTGTAATCAATTGCTGTAAATTTACAGCCAATTTTCAACACTAAAATACTGTTTTCATGTTTAACAGTTTAGTACTGTAGTTAGCAATGCATTGTGGGCTTCTTAACATGGAGCAACAGGACAGAGGCTGTAAACAGTATGCTGATGTTTTAAATTACAGGACACTACAGTATTTTTTCGAAATTTTCCGGAAGAGGACGGCAGGGCGCACAATTTTGTGGACATGTGCTGATTGTCATCAGACTTTATCACCATCATTCTGGTCTTGTATCCACAAAATTAAACGGTAAGTTAATTACAATCTTATTTTCTTTGCCTGTGGGTGGGCTATCTTATTGATATCAGGAGTTTGTCTCGTTATACAGTGATGCTTAGATTTTGTATTAGGACTTTGTTTTTTTTTGTTGTTGTTTAATCTTGGTCTGCATCCGAGGAGCAGCACCTGTTAACAAGAGGCCAGCATTATCTTGCCCGGTGGTTAGGATTTTTGGAACATCGCCAAGAGATAGTTTTGGTGAGTTTTATTTTGTTTGTGTCGACTTTTAATGAAGTGTGTTTTACAATGAGCTAACGGAATTAAGCTAGTTCGGTAAAAGAGACACTTGAATCCTCAAGACTTATAGGGTTGTATTTTTCCGTTTAAAACGGAAACTTTTTGTAATTTTTCGTCTTAAAAATCTTGTATGTATGTATTTGTTCCCTACAGGTGTCTGCCACTGCAGCTGACGTGGAGACAACTCTGAGTCTTCCTGCAAGTCCTCGCCTGATACTTCATGGTATACATTTCATTTAGATTCATTGATAGACACATTATACAGCATATTGGTCATTCATCTTGAGTTTACAAATGTTTACATAAGGTGAGATGCATTCTCATGTTGCTCTGACTTGAAGTTTCAGGTGCAGCAGGGCAAGTCACAGTTGGAGGTTGGAGGATCACCCTTGAGGGCCATGTTATCTCTGAGGGCATCACACCAACATTTGCAACGGGACTTGCTGCTGTGTTTGCAATCTATTACATATTCAACCTTCAGTATCAAGATGAGGCAGCCTGTACTCTGGAATTCATTCAGAGGTAAAAACCCCTTCATTCCTTGTCATCATTATATGGTTATATACAACTAAATTAATGTGTTTGTATTTTTTAGCATAAAATGGTATTAGTAATTTGAAGCCACAACAAACACTCACATACACACACACACACACACACACACACACACACACACACACACACACACTGTATTTTATTGGACTAAGGCTTTATTAGAATTCCATTTGATGTCACTTTATTGTCTGTTATTATTATTTGTGCAATGAAGAAGACAAACAATTCATTGAATTTAATTGAATGTACACTAAAAAGTATGTTGTTGCAACTCCACTCTGATCTTAGACTATTTTGATTTCAGGCGTTTCATTGGCATAAATCCAGAGAGAGGAACAAAGGCTAAAAGGGGCAAGGTTGTCTCCAAGAAAAAAGGTGTGATCGTCCAGAAGAAGTCTTCTGCAGTCAACACGCACGTCTCAATGCTACTAAAGAAACTGCTGGACTTTGATGCAAGACATAAAAAAACAAACCTCAAAGACTTTTATGAGGTAAACTGGCACAGGTGCCACAGGTTTCATGTTGTTTTTGATCCATGTTATTGTTACAAAAGTTATAACTGCCATTTCAAATGGCCAGATTGCCTACCTAAGAGTTCTGATTGATGAATATTTGTATTGCCGAATTCAAACCTTTCCTGACAACCCACTGAAGCCCAAACATCATTATGTCAGTCATTATCCTGAGCTCATTATCCAGTTTGGGCCCCTTATTCGCCTATGGACTTTAAGATTTGAGAGCAAACACACATATTTTAAGCAGTGTTTGAGGAAATTGCGCAACTTTGTGTCGTCCTCCGGGTCAAATTGACCCTGTCTGTTTTGACTGTTCCTTCTTTCCTTTCCTCCCTCCTTTCCTTCCTTCCTTCTCCCCTTCCTTCTTTCCTTTCCTTTCCTTCCTTCCTTCTTCCCTCCTACCTTCCGTCCTTCTTTCCTTTCCTCCCTCTCCCCTCCCCCTTTCCTCCCTTCCCTCCTCCCTCCCTCCTTTCCTTCCTTCCTTCTCCCCTTCCTTCTTTCCTTCTTCCCTCCTACCTTCCTTCCTTCCCTCTCCCCTCCCCCTTAACTCCCTTCTTCCTTCCCTCCTCCCTCCCTCCTTTCCTTCCTTCTACCTTCCTCCCTCTTTTCCTTCTTTCCTTTCCTCCCTCCTTTCCTTCCTTCTTCCCTCCTACCTTCCTTCCTTTCCTCCCTCCCTCCTTTCCTTCCTTCCTTCTTCCTCCCTCTCCTCCCTTCTTCCTTCCCTCCTCCCTCCCTCCTTTCCTTCCTTCTTCCTCCCTCCCTTCCTTCCTCCCTCCTTTCCTTCCTTCTTTCCTTTCCTCCCTCTCCCCTTCCCCTTTCCTCCCTTCTTCCTTCCTTCCTCACTCCCTCCTTTCCTTTCATAATTTAAGAAGTGTTAGTATTCAGTGTTCATATTGATATTGCCATTTCAAATAAATTATTTTGATTATCTTTAACTTTTTATTGCTTATTTTGCACAATATTCACAATAATGCTTAAGCAATTGTCTATAGCCCTGAGAATGATGACGTTCTAATATTGATTGCATTTAAGACTGATATTTATAATAAGTTAAACAGAATATTATTTTAATTTCCAAATAATCATAAAAATATGCTGCATTTACTTTACTGTATTAGACTGAAATCATTTGAATACAGAAATATACTGTATTTTTGGTTTACAGACTACTACTGTAAAGTCAATTTACAGTATGAATACTGTAAAATTACGGCATATTCCTGGCGTCCCTGCTGCCAGCTCTTTACTGTAAATTATAGAAATACAGAAATATACCGTATTTTTTTTTAACAGATTACTACTGTAAAATTATTTTACGGATGAATGCCGTAAAAAAACAGTATATTGCTGGCGTCCGTGCTGCCAGCTCTTTACTGTAAATTATAGAAATACAGAAATATACCGTATTTCTTTTTTACGGTCTACTACTGTAAAATGATTTTACGGATGAACACCGTTAAAAAAAACGGTATATTGCTGGCGTCCGTGCTGCCAGCTCTTTGCTGTAAATTATAGAAATACAGAAATATACCGTATTTCTTTTTTACGGTCTACTACTGTAAAATGATTTTACGGATGAACACCGTTAAAAAAAACGGTATATTGCTGGCGTCTGTGCTGCCAGCTCTTTACTGTTAATTTACAGGAACATTTTTTACAGTGTATCGCCAACCTCGTCCTCTGGGTTCAAGACTGACCAGTGTTGGTCAAATCTGACCAACATTTTTGGCATTGGACATGACCAATTACAAAAACATCATTGAGGGTACTTCATAGTATTCACTTGTAATTGGGAAACATGTTGGAGCATTTTGCCCTCAAACTGCACATCATGGAAGACATCACATGTCTTCAAAGTGTTCTGCAAGTCTACTGGAAGTGCCAAAAATGGTGTACATGTGCTTCTACTGTTGGATTTTTCAAAATCAATCAATAGAATAGAAAACTCCCAGCATTGTTTAATGCAGGGGATGTCAGGTGCGTGGAGTGTGAGTAAAGTTTACAAAGTTCTTACTATTCTTTGATATATCCTTAAAATATTGATGCTTACTTTTGTATCTCATGCACCCAAAGAAACGTAGAGGTCCATCAATAGCAATCAATAGCGGATAATGAATTAGGTAGTGGCACTTAGGAGTTAATCATCTTTTCTTTACCCTCAAAATGCCTCATCCTTTTAGACTCTGTTAAGACATGAGAATGGATTTTCAAGCTGATCAAAACAGTCAACATTTTCTAAGGTTTCTCTAGATGCATCAGATGACATTCAAGAACAGCTTGTTTTGCATGAGCATGGATGTCATTAACCAGTTCCTCCATTGAACCAGCTATTGTACAGTACTCTCAGGAACTCTTGAAGCTTGCACTTGAGCAATAACAGAGCTGCACATGTCAAGTATTTGCCTTTTTTCAATAGGCTGCGAATCAGAGGCTCCAACATTAGCTACAGGTCCAAACTCAAAATTGCTGATGACATCTGAATCGACACAGTCTCCATGTGCTCCAGATAAGTGCTGCTTGTAACCAGAGTATGTGCAAAATACAAATGAACATCCAGGTTCTCCACAGTTCAAACACAAGACCTTCCTGGGTACAAATCATGTTGAAACTTCAAATGTTTGAATATCACTGAACTGTAACTGTACTTTACAAATTAAACGTGAACATTATTTCTAGTCCAAGATGTGTTCCTCTTCAAACTGCAATGTGAAGAATTCTAGCTCTGATTTATTTGACCCTCCATCACACTGCCAACATCGATGCCATACACAGTGGTCTAGATGAATGTATAGAAGTTGCGCCTCATCATAGGATACAGCAAAGGCAAAATGTGCCTTGAAGAGCTCATCAAAGGCAGCGACTTCAGTATGCGTCACAGGGGATGACCTTTTGGTCCAGGACGATGTAGAAATGCTGGATGCTGTTCTTTCTTTCTCCGACACACAAGAGAAAGGGCTGAGCAGGACCAATTTCCTTGAGGAATGTTTCCATGCTTCTCCCTACCTGAGGGGGAGAAAGAGAGCAAATGGTGCACTGCACTACAAATCTACACCATGTCAGGCCCCCTTGCCATTTTAAAAATCAGTTGTGGCCCTTGAAAACCCTATATCGGTTCATACATTCAAATATTTAATGCATTTCTAACAAGATACCTTCATGAACTTCATCAGGTTGCAGCATCTGATACGCTAACTTTTGAGGACTTCCTGCCCTTGGATGTCAGAGTAACAGATGAAGAAGCAAAAGGATGGCCGACACCTCATGGTCCCATACTAAAGAATGGGAATTAACACCATAGCAATTACTTTAACTTAAAAGGACCTAATATATTTATTGTTACATTCATTTTCCATATCACAGTGTTGGTTTGTTGATTCATCAATCATTTTTCCTCTGAAGTAACCACCAGTTTCCATTTATTTCACTATGGTGTGAACATTTTATTCCAGAGACATGACAATATCTTCAGATAGACCAGCCAGTATTAGAAGCCCCATGTAGGCATGTAGGTCAGTCACATCCATGGTCTTCCATTCTTGGCCATAACGATTAACCCCCTCCATGTTTGTCATTTCAATGTCATTTTTTCAACGGCTGGAGGGAGGAAGGGCTGGATTGTTGACAAAATGTCAGCTGCATGAGAGATGGCCAGTCTTGTGGGTTCTGGAGTCATTCGAATGACATTTTCTGCTGCCATCCTGCCTGCAACATGTGGAAGTAAGTGACGACCAAGAGATAGCACTGTTTTTTGACATAAATGTCTGCTCCTCTCCATCAGAGTCATCTTCATCAGATGGGAAACATAACTTCCTGCTCTGACACGTCCTCCTCTAAATCAGTATCAGATTCATCTTGGAGGAGTAGATCCAGGGCCTATTGGACAGTCAGTCTTGCTGCCATGATGTCTGTCACTGAAATGGCAGCTCATACCTACCTTTATAATGTTTTACCAGAACAGTATGTAAGGGTTAGCTGCTGATGCTATTAAAAAAACACACACACGGGAGGCATGGCTTTGGCAGAACAGCAGTACGCCAACAGTGCATGAATGTACAAAATAATGAATAAAAACAGCACAATTACTGCTCCAATGTTACTTAGTAAACATCTAGTATAATAAGAGTAAAAAGTAGACCACATTACAACAAGTACATTTCATTTGTTTACTTCGGTAAATGCAACAGTACTCACTATCCACCTCTGCTGTCAGTGTTTGTAGTCCAAGCAATGACTGCGAAAAAGGTACAGCTACACTGAAAGGTCTGGAAGAATAATCCAACCTGAAGCTGGCTCAAAGCAGAGCTACATACTGATAGGGTGAGCATTTCCATAACACCAAAAAGGAGGACATTATGCGGCATATCAATAAATTACTACGGTGTACATAGGACTCTGGTATACTCTCATTTATAGTACAATTTTTGAGTGGTTTAAATATGTTTGTGTAGCTGAATAGGAAAAAATATTAATGAAAAGTCAAAAAGTGTTTGTTCACAGTATTTGTATTTATTCAATACATTGTGGTGTTCAAAAAGTGACCACTGAGATGAATCTTTTTAAGTGCAGAGTGCCACAAAGCATAACATGTGGACTTAAATGTAAAAAACAATTAACAGGTAACATACATAATCAAAAAATGTTTTTACATAAAGCCTAAATAACCTTTTATGTAAATAACAAAGGAGATTGTAAAAAAAAAAATTCAACTGCTCAAAAAGTATAGCATTTCTAAAGTGCTTCAGTCTTTTGACACTGTGGATGTGTGTGTGCAGCAGACGTATATTTAAGCAAACTCCACATTCACCCTCTGTAGCAGCTCAGGAGACAACAGCCCCTCTGTCATCATGGCTTCCAAGCCCCCACTGCCCCTGGGCCTGTTTATATCCTGCAGAGACTGGTACAAATAACAACATAGCAACAATATAGTTATCAGCCTTCCAAAATCTGTATTGTTTTCAACCCAATAAATATAAATACTTCATGTAGCCCATCAGTAAAATCATAAGGTTAGTGTACTCACCAAAATAGTTGATTGTCTATCTGCAATTCTTCTGTTCTTTCGAGGTCTTGCGTTTTGGCATGATGCTAACTTTCTGTCAATGTCATATGACATAGCAGCACATGGACCCTTGTTTATGTTTTTAACCAATGATATTAGCAGATGTTTATCTGACACCGCTCTTAGCCAATCATTTGTTAGACCAGATATGTTACTGCGTTGGATACATTTTTTACAGTCTATGATTGGATGTTGTGCTGCATCCCAGCAAAGGTGAAAAATACTCTGCTCTTCAAGCCCAGTGCCTCAAAAAGGAGGACAACTTCGTGTCTGGCTTGATGCTGCGCCGGACAGGGCATTGAAAATCCGGACTGTCCGGCCTAAAGCCGGACGCCTGGTCACCCCACATACTGATGTGTTAACGGTGGCTACCGAAACTATTTCTAAACGTTTATCCATGTGCCACTGCCTCAATTTAGGAAAGTTATTTATTTTACCCCGAACTGTTGAAATTTAAACTCACTCAGGTAAATTCTCTCTCATCTGCGCGTGTCCGTCTGCTTCAACGTGGTTTTTCAACGTGCCTTTATAGGCTTCAAATTTCATCCTACAGACGGTTTATGGAAGAAAAGTGAGCGAAAAACTTACTTCACTTAATTACCGGAATTGAGGGGTATGGTCAATTTAACACCAGGGGTGTTAAAATTAATTAACGACCAAAATTTACACCAACACTTTACTGAATTGAATCTGGGAAGTGTTAGTTTTACTTGATTAAGTGTTAAAATAACACTGAACCCTGCTGATTTCAATTAACACTGAAAAATTAACAACTGGCAACTTTCCTGTGTATATGACAAAGACAACCATACATGACAACCATGAAACGCATATCCAAGTTAGAAAGGGCTGTTACTGTAATGGAACATGTACTGGAACTCCCCTTAACCTGAAGTTGACACCAGTGATTATTTTGTACAGTATAGTGTCCAATCGTCCGATTGAATGGGAACATGAATATGACTTTCTGATGATGACGCTGCTCGATGCCGTTTCACTGCTGCAGGAAACAAACACACACACCCAACATTTAAGAACTGGCAATTACCAGACAGTTTCAAACTACAAAAACTACAAATACAAAATTCTACTTCTCACCTTCAAACCCCTTCATAACCTGGCTCCTACATATCTGAGCAAACTCCTGTCACCCTACTCTCCCCCTCGGCCCCTCAGATCCTCCACCTCCAACCTCCTCACAGTCCCACGCACCAAACTGTCCACCTTGGGAGGCCGGTCCTTCAGCACCACGGCCCCCAAGCTCTGGATCTCTCTCCCACAATCCCTCTGTGATTGCTCCTCCGTCTCCATTTTCAAGTCCCTGTTAAAAACTTCTCTCTTTAATGAACACTTTTCTTCCTCTTCATCTGCTCAGTCTTGAATTTTTTGTTTTGTTTATTTTATCCATTGTAAAGTGTCCTTCGGTTTGTGAAAGGCGCTATATAAATCACACCTATTATTATTATTATTACTTGATCCTTGCTTTTTCTTTACCAACAAATTATATCCCATAATCATATTCCATTCATCCAATTCCATAAAGCTCTTTCAAAAAAGGGTAACTTTTAACTTCTTGGGAGTAAATGAGAACATTTTTCAAGATAACATTAATAACATTAGCTACTTCATCTTCTCACTTCAACAGAGCATGATAGCGGCTAGAACCGATGTTATCTTGTTGGAATTGATGCAAAAGACATGTGCTGAATGGTTGTCAAGGATCAGTAGTAGTGGATGATCCTTGGAGCAGTTTGTTCGTTGGATAACAAGCTCCAAGTACATGCAAAACACCACCTCATTTATCCACCCAGATTGATCCAGTCGGTGCTCCTCTGATAAAGTGCTCATAGTATTTGACACGTGGAAATATGAACATGGGGGGATTGTGTTCCCTGTAGCATTGACAGCACACACTACCGTTACAAGCTCTCGTCTTTCACCAGATGTGACTGAGCCAACTTGCTTTTTCCCCATCTGTGTCACAATTTGCTTTGGCTTCTGTACAGTTGTGCCTGTGACTGTCTCATCCATATTATAGATCATGTTCGGAGGGAACTTGTATCTGAAAAGAGACAGTACTATTTTATTTTTTATTCGATTCGATTTTTACCAAGTATTGTGATTTTATATTTCAATTATTGTGATTTTCTTTCCTTAAACAAGAACAGGTTGAACCAAACACTTGATTATACATCATAAGTCATACAAAAAATAACACACATCACATCAGTTTGTGAGATTTATTTTTTAACTGTGCACCTGCCCTCACAAAAAACATCCTCATCTGCCAACATCTTACAATAAACTAAACTGCTACATTTAGCTGGTCTTTAGAAAATAAATAAATAAATGAATAAATTAATACAAATCAATTTTTAAAAATTGCCAGAAAAAAATCGCAATTAATATAAAAATCGCCAGCACTAGTGTAGGGACAAAAGTTTGAAGAAGTACCGGCTTCATTCAATGAATGAGAGCACAACGTCCTTATAGCTGTGTGTTGCAGCTTGTTAGACCAATCCCCCCACCGGACCAACACCGATTGCGTACCCCTTCCCCAACCCAGTGTAACGTTTTATACTTATTTTATACTGTATAGCGTATACAAGCATAGACATATATACATAGACTCGCATTGACTGTGGAGAGGCGTGCCTAAAGCTCCGCCATCTTGGTACAGGGCTAGCAGAGGCAGCAGTACACATGTTTCTATGGAGGTAAAAGCTACTCTACAATCTCAAAGTAGAATTATTCACTGAGATCTCCACCGATACGGTTTGATTTGTTAAAAACGTGTCTGTCTGTCTGTCTGTCTATCTGTCTATCTATCTGTCTGTCTGTCTGTCTGTCTGACATTTGTAACAAACAACCCGTGGGAATATATGTTGACAATTGAGCAATTTTATTTATTGATTGATTGATTTATTTTTATTACAATGGAGCGATGTATGATCACTTTTTAATAGTACAAACACGTCATTCCTCTATAGATGTAATGCGCTGCAGGAGTGAGTGGCCCTGTACCAAGATGGCCGGCGTGTAGGCACATTGCTCCAATCAGCAGCAGCAGTCAATGCGGCGTCTACGTATATATGTCTATGTATACAAGTAGTCAAGGAATAATATCATTTGAAAGTGTTGTGTTTGGTAACTGTTAACTTGAAAGGAAAGTGTTATATTATTCAGTACACCAGTGATACTGTAATTGTTTACTGTGAAATGCAGTTTTAGCTGACAAGCAAAATAAAGAGATCATTTTGGGAGAAAAAAAGTTGTTCTCTTTGCACAAAACATGTACCGAAACCGAAACCGAAACCATGACCCAAAAACTGAGGTACGGACCATACCGTAGGTTACCTGTACCGTTGCACCCCTAGTATTCTTGCACCTTTATTCAAATGCCAATTCATTTTGCAAAATGGCAATTCAATCTTCAATTTTGTAATGCAATTTGAAAATGCATTTGGCAATTGACAATTCAATTTGCAAAGTGGCAATGTAATCCTCGCATCAGCACAATGAAGTACAAAACCCCCCCTGGGTGGGTCTTCCTTAACAATATCATGTGACTTCTCAGCTGTGTCCTGGTATTGGGTAATACGGGTAGACGGATAGTCATGTAACCAATCAGAGACAGGGAGCGTTCATGCTTGTGCACGGGTCAAATGGAGGAGGCCAGAGCGACAAACGGTGAATGTGGTACGGACAATTAAAGTGGAGAAGGAGAGAGTGACCGAGAAACATCCAGAGAGGAGAAGGTCAGAAGGACGGAATAGGATGAAGGATGAAATATAAGAACTTTGACCATACAAGAACCTGTGGACACATTGGTGGTTTTCTAACCGGCGGAGGGACAGATGGACTGGTGGCTGAATTTACTGGTGACAGAGACAGATGTTTCATAGACGTCGCCTTTCAGGACCCATTGTCGACCAACCAGGAAATAAACAGTCTGATCAAACCATTACTCCCACATTAATCATTCGGTTTCTCCCGAGACATCTCAGCAATAAAGTACTATGTCTCTCCACCATGAAGGCACATTCAATGTCCGATCACATAAAAACCTCTGTCTGGTTCCTACTCCTGGCTTCCCAACTGAATAAACCACGGAGACGAGGAGGAAGGAGTGAGGATACATCACAATAATCAAACCTGGACGCAGTCAAAATATAACAAATTATTGTAGCTACTAAATGCTATGCTGCATTATATGTAGCTTTAAAACATATTCTTGCAATACTGATTGAACCTCCAATCTTGTAATAACAAAGACAGTACATATGAAATAAACATTTTAATACCAGACAAGGCCAGTATGTAAGGTGTCATGTCTTGTGAGTGACCCATTACTGTGACTGCAGGAATGATAACAATGACAATTATTTCTCATTCAAAAATCTTTATTCATTTACAGGCTTTACAGAAATAATCTGCTTCCTCTGGAGGATCGTGCACACATACAGTGTGGTACCACAGCCCACAGCTGATGCACTCTATCTGAAAGGGAATAAAAACTAAACCTTAGATCAGTGTCAAACATTGTCAGGGCCAGTCACTCATCCAGATAAGGATGTACAATGAAAACCTCAGACAGTACTATATGCATTAAAAAGTGTGAAAATGATTGTGGTTTGAAGTTTGTGTGGAGTCGGTGTGTTCCTCCAGCTGCACCAGTGTCGTAAAAGTGCATGCAAGTTAGGTGAACTAAGCTACACATTTTGAATAGCTGTGAGTGACAGTTCACCCAGTGATGCTGAGATAACCCATCCAAGGTGGATTCCAGTTATCCAGCGCGACAGCAGTTTCGAGTGCAATTACTCCTCTTACCCAATTATCTGTGTCGGCCCCAGATCTCTCCTCCCCACTTGCTCGACACAACTGTGCCAGGTCATCTGAAAATACACACAATGTAGTCAAATACTGTACTGTACTGTATACCTGTATTATTGAGCAACGATACAGCAATCTCCAGTAACAATCTAGCCACTCTGCATCCACTGGAAACTGGACCATCTCCATTTTTAGAATTTGCTCTGCAAGCTAAGAAGTTTGATTAGGTATAAGTGTGATGGCTCATCACAATAATGGATGTCTGCAGAAATAATCATATCATTACCTTGGATACAAAGACGCCACAGGATGTTGTGTCCTGCTGTCTTGGGTGGCTGATGGTGGAGCATGCCCACCTCCCAACAGCAGGACAATGCCTGTGGACCAGAGCTCTACACAGAGAACACAGATTGAGGTATATTTTAAAAGTCCTAACTGCATCCCTTTCAATTCAAGATAAGTTGAATAATGTGAAAACTAAGGACAACCTCACATTCAGCCAAGGTAAACAGTAGGGGTGTGACGAGATCTCGTCACACCCCTACTGTTTATGAAAACACGACAAATTCTCGTTGAAGTGAATTTTGTCTCGCGAAGCTATAATTAAGGACCGCACCAGCTTTCTATCGCTCATTTGCACGTTGTGTCTTGTTTTTATAAAGTCATGTGTGGATCATTAACCTTGTTGCAGCTTCTACCTGCTGAGAAGATCTCACAGAGGTATGAGATGAGGAGAGGAGTAGTGGTAAGTTGACCTCAGGTCTCTACACTGAGAGACTGAAGTAGGAGCAGCGGAGGAGTCTAGCACAGCTATGGAAGCCTAATGATGCCAAAAGTAAAATGAGTCACACTACCAAATTATAACAGTTTATATGTTGTTCTACTTGTGTATTTATGTGATACAGGATTTGTGAAATTTACTTTTATTTCTGTCTTTTTTTATTAGCAATATGTTATAATTTGTGATAATTGGATTTTTTATTAGAATTGTTTCTACTCTTTATAATTAACTTTTTAGTATTTGTGATTGTATCTAACTTTTGTATTTATGGTTGTTATTTCCATAAATACCAAAGTTATCCATCTATAATAATATCTATATGGGGAAACCTTTTACAGTGCTGCATACTGCATATGATAATTATATATTTAGAAAGTAGAACTAAAGTGACTCATTACAAGATGATTAGTTAAAACATTTCAATTCAATTTCCATTTTGTGAATTTCAAATAAAAGAACAGTCATTTATTTCCTCATTGAAGTTTTCTTAAAAATATAGTTAAAATCTCGTCTTGATCTCGTGAACCCAATATCGTGTCTCGTCTTGTGAGCTGGGTATATCGTCACACCCCTAGTAAACAGTAATGATTACACATTTGTGGTTTGTCGCTCCCTTATTATCCAAAATGCAAGAATACAGAAGTCTGCTAATGCCCACAGTGCAGCTGATACTTCACTCACCTCGTTACAGTCTTGCAGTGCTCTACTTGTTGGTCTGTGGCCCCAAATGGGTCCTCAAACAAGGACCTCCGTTCCTTAAGATACATGATCTATGGAAATGCAATTAAAATGTTAACCAACTCCTCATACATCAGATGATCCTCTGTTGCATCTACATCCATTAACTTTCAAGATTACTTACAGTCGCAGACAGCTGTTGTGGCAGACAGCTCCAGCTGCAACATCATGTTTAGAGAGATCCAACTTAAATGAAAATAGTTACATTAATAGGATATACAAATCCTAATTCACGAGACAACTATACTGGATGAGTAAAAACAAATCACACTCACTCTTCTGAAATGTTTGTGTGTGATCCCTGTGTAACCCAGGTTATTTTCTGTAGCTTCAGTTACAGATTTCCCTTAATGCCACGTATGCAGATAATTGGTAAACCCTGTAAATTACTGATGTTCCCTGAATGCATCACAGGCAGGTTGTCAGCTAAACAGCTCACAGCTGCCTAGAGAAGTATCCAGTCTCCCCTCAACGCTGCAGTGTACGCGACACAGACGTGGTTGTCTTTCTTGAAAAGAGTGAGATAATTATTTTAAAGTAAGATTCAGATAAGTTAAAACTGAACTGGTGGATCGCTAGAGAGAAAGGAAACTACTGCAAGCCGTCGCTGTGGAAAGAGGAGTACTTGAGAAACTCCGGCGGGTGTTTTCTTCTTTCTAACCGGAGTATCCTGGTGAGTTAGCAATTAGCATCAATGTTTTGCTCCAAAATAATTTACTGGTGTGTTGTTTTACCTCGAAATACATGTGGAGCTTAACCTCCTGAGACCCGGGCTTTGGGATTAGTAGGACCTAATTTTAGTTGAAATTAAATTTTAGCTTTCTATGTGCTCTTGAACTATGTCAAAACCAATGCTCTCATATGAGGACAATGGGTCTGTTTTTGCGTATACATTTTTTCCTTGCTATTTGGGATCAGAAGGACCCAATTAGCCTAAAAATGAAATTTTAGCTTTCTACAATAAGTGGTTATCTCAAAAACCAATGTCCTCATATGAGGGCATTGGGTCTATCTGTGTAACGATAAGACCATTCAATCAATGTTATTATTTACATCTGTGTTTCACAGTATGTACATTTACGCTGCTTTCTGTCCAGACTTTCACAATGAAGACACCATTGGTTAACAAAGTACAAAAGTTTATTTTATACTGTCAACAAATACAAAAGTGCAAATAAAAATGTGCAGCTTTTGCATGGAAAAGTGCAAAGTTTATGAACGTCATCATGAAGCGAAGTCAGTCATTAATTCAAGTATTCCTGCTGGCCTCTGTGAAAGGCTTTGCATGGAAAAGTGCAAAGTTTATGAACATCATTATGAACGTGTCATAGCAAACTCAAACAAACATTCAAGTATTCAAGGGTCAGTGACGTGACGCCTACATTTTTACTTCCGGGGGCAATTAATTTAATATTTTTGTAAAAAAAAATCATAAAGATTTAGATAAACATTGTAAAGTTTTTGGAGGATAGACCATTTAAAAGCATCATTAATAACAAAAACAATTTGTTCCGTGAAGCCACATTTTCCCTAATGTCATTCGGTAAAACGAAGATTGGAGGCCATTTTGAACTGTAGGCTCTTGACTCTTGTCATGTGACATATGATGTCATCGCTCAGAAGACCCCTGAAGACCACCCAAGTAGAAGGTAAGTTTAAAGTTTTGCTCCTAAATTTAAGTTAATTTCACCTTTTGTAAGTGTCATACCATGTGTCACAGATTTGGGTGTCATTCGGTCAAACATTATTTAAGTGTTTATAAAGTTTTTGATTAAATTTTTTTTTTTTTTAAATATGAAATTTGATGTTAAAAAGTTCAGGTCAAAGTCAATGTTGGTATAAGGTGGCCAATCTGCTGCCTGCTAGGAATGAAAAATTAATAATTTGTCATTCGGCAAAACAAAATTTGTCAGTTGGTAAAACGTTTGTCCGAATGACATGCTGTTTTCCCATATGACAGTGTTCCCATATATCCCATATATCTCGGGAACACATTGATGTATCGACTCAAGTTGGCTTGTAGACTTGGGACTCAGTCGTGAGGGGGCTAAATAAATGATGACCTTTGACCTTTGGGGGGCGCTATACTGTAGCTTGTAAAAACGCTTATATTTCAACAACACTTTCACGTATTGAAACCAAATTTGGTACTTGGATGTTCTACCCTATTCGGAGGATGCAACATCAATTGCATGACTTTTTACCTGTAGGGGGCGCCATTTCCTGCAATATTGGACTTTCTTATTGAAAGTAAAACAATTTTTGAACAAAAGATAATGAGTGGTGCTTAACATTCCAAACTTGGTAAATGAGTGAGGGCGCTACTTCTGAGGACACATACAAGTTAGGTGATGTTTGACCTGAAGAGGGCACTGACTATACTGCTAGACAGCCACATTGCTGTTTGTAGCTATATTTATTTATGTACTAGTGAACTGCTTTCTTTCACTGCATGTTGAGCCTATTCAGAATCATCCAACTAACCATTACAACATTACTATTACTGTAACATTTAATATGTTATTGTTTTTTTAACAGATGCCTCTTTCCAACAAGGAGAGGGGTGCACGTTTTCGTGCAAAGATAAGAGCAGATCCTGCTGCAAGAGAGGAGAAGCTACGAAAGAGAAGGGAAAGGTATAGTTATGAAGGCAGTATAATGTCAAGGACATTGTCTGCATGCCTAAATAGTGCGTGTTATACATGCATGTAAATGAACACAATAAATAAATAAATACATAAATAAATAAATTTCATACATTCATTCATTCATTGCAGGTATTGCCAGCGGAAGGAAGCTGGGCAGAATGATTATCTGTCCATCAAAGAATTGACAGGATCTGCAGCCACAAAAAGGAGAGAAAGATGGAGGCTTAATCAGAGACAACGCAGGGAAAGACAGAGACAAGTGGAAGCTGTGATGAACCTCACACCAGTGTCTGAGGACTCTCTTGTGGAACCTGCACAGCTTGACCTTCCAGGGCCATCCCAACGCTCCTCCCCTCGTGCACCTGAGCCATCCCAACGCTCCACACCTCGTGCACAAGGGCCATCCCAACGCTCCTCCCCTCGTGCACCTGAGCCATCCCAACGCTCCACACCTCGTGCACAAGGGCCATCCCAACGCTCCTCACCTCCTGCACCAGGGCCCTCCCACTCCTCACCTCCTGCACCTGGGCCATCCCAACGCTCCTCACCTCATGCAACAGAGCCCTCCCACTCCTCACCTCTTGGAATACCTCTTTCTAATCAGCCATCTTCATCTTGGACACCAACGTCATCTTCAACACCTGATAAGAATTCACAGGGAAGAAAGAAACAAGCCTCCAGCCGCCGAAGTGACAACCGCACACGCAAACTGAAGGAGGAAATACAGCAATTAAAAACAGGACTTCTGAGAGAAAAACGACGAGCAGACAGGTTCCGCAAAAGGCTACAGAGTCTTAAAAATATAAAACACAAAGCAACTAGTAAAAAGAACACGGCAAATGGTTTCAGAAAAGCTGCAGCAAGAAGACGAAGTGTGGTGGAATTTCTCACTCGTGATGAAAACAGTCACTTGTTGCCAGGAAAGAAGGACACAGTCTCTCAGAATAAGGTCAGGGTGCAACGTCGTGTTCTTACCAAGTCTCTCAAAGAGCTTTACAAAGAGTACAAGGAAGGAATTGAACACCCTATATCCTACAGGCAGTTTGTCCGTCTTCGTCCGTTTTACATCACAGAGCCTAAGGCTAGTGATCGCAACACATGTGCTTTCATCGACCATGAAAATATGAAGCTTCTTCTGGAGAGAATTCATCAGAGTGGTCTCATAGGGAGTAAAAGTATTTCTGATGCACTCATCCAAATTGTGTGTGATGTCAAAAGCAAAACATGCATGTTCAGGCAGTGTGCAAAGTGTTGCTACTCTGAGATCCAACCAGCCATGCCACAAAACTCTGGGCTGGTTACATGGCATCAGTGGGAGAGGGAGAGGGTCTGCTCCGAGGGAAAGACTTTTTCTCATTTTGTGAAGAGATCTTTGACCGGAACATGGGAAGATCTCCTGAAAAGCTTTAATGAAAAACTAGATGCACTGGCAAAGCACCAATACATATGGATCCATCAAGTGGAACAGTGTCGAGCCCTCAAGAACAGCCTTCAAGACCATGAGGCTGTAGTCCACATGGACTTTTCAGAGAATTATGCCTGCAAGTTAAATGTTGAAGTGCAGTCTTTTCATTATGGGGGTAGCCGGAAACAAGCTACTATCCACACATGCATGGTCTACAAGTCTGGAATGTCACAAGCTTACGCCACCATTTCTGACTCTCTCAGACATGACGAACGGGCAGTATGGGCACATCTGAAGCCGGTGTTGGATGACATCTTATCTGATACGACCATAACCACTGTACATTTCATGAGTGATGGCCCACTGACGCAATATAGGAACAGAAAAAAATTCTACCTCATGTGCACCTTGCCCTTCCTTCGTGGCATTAAAGAGGTCTCATGGAACTTTTCAGAAAAGGCCCATGGAAAGGGAGCACCAGATGGTGTCGGTGGGTCCATAAAGAGAAGTGCAGATGCATTTGTGCACCAAGGAGGAGATATCCAGTGCCCCCAAGAATTGTTTTCCTTTCTGGAAAAATCAAGCTCAACTGTGAAATTCAAGTGGATATCCGAAGATGACATCCTCCTCATTGATGAGGCAGTGCCTAATGCCTTGCCAGTTGTTAAAGGCACTTTGGGGATTCACCAAATTACCACAGACAGCGCAGGAAAAATCTTTCACAGAGAGGTGTCCTGTTTTTGCCACCGACTGGGACTTCCCTGTGAATGTGGAACACCATCCTTCCTTGACTTCAGTTCTGGAAAAGATGCTTCTTCAACTACAACAGAAGAGCTCGTTGGGAAGATGGTGATTGTGAAATATGATGAAAAGCCTTTTGTTGGGCAGGTCCAGAAGGTTGTTGGTGAGGAGATTGAGGTGTCCTGCATGAGACAAATAGGAAAAAATAACACCTTCACGTGGCCCGAGGTCTCTGATGTCATATTCTACTTCCAGTCTGATGTGAAAGCAATCATCTCAGAACCAGAGCCGTCCACAAGCCGAAGCTCAAGGCTATTAGATGAGGACTGGGACAAATTTCTGTCTATCTGAGAGCCACACCAACCAACCCATCCATTCCTCAGTGTTTTTTTTATTTCAACTGGATTGAGACTGAGGGTGGAGGGATAATTTCTGTTTCACTGTAATACGTTTAAAATCTTTCACAAATCAGTTTATTAGGTAAATGAATTTTAACAATTCACGCAGTTGCGTTTTTACAAATAAAATGGAATGAATTGAACTCGGAAGTAAAACTGTAGATGCTGACTGTTACAACTGACTGTCATATTAGATCCAAAACAATACTATAAAACTGTTGTTTATTATTGTCTGTTGTTGTACTATTGTCTGTCTGTTGTTTCCTTTTAATAAAAGGTTCAGTTAAGAAGCCTTTTGTATCTTTTGTATTGCTGAACAGAATCCCATAACTGTTTCAGCCAGTGTCTGATTAATTGCAAGGGGATTTTACATACAACGGTTTACAAACAAATAATAATGTAAAAACTATGATTTAAACATTAAAAAAGGATTCATCATTATTGAACCTCTTTTAGATGCAGAATTATCCTATATCAGTATACCAATTCAAAAGAAACAAATAGGAAATTCAATTGAAGTGGTCATATGTCATTTGGTAAAACAAAATGTCATACGGTAAAACAGATTTTATTCAAAATTTAATACAAAATGTACAGCATATTGTGATAATTGGCCTACATGAGAAAATAACTGTGTAAGAGGTAATACAATATGAAGTTTGACATGATTTGGAAACATATTTTAGTTTTTACAGAAAAAAAAGGGAAAACAATTGAAAAAAATCTCAACAGATGGAGCGCTCTAGCCTTAAAAGACAAAATATCATATAGTACTTTTATAATATGGAAATTTTGTAACTAGCCATGGATTCAGCATAAAGTAACATGTACATTATGAACTATTTGTGATTGGGTCATTTACATTTATTTTAATATTTATCTTAATATCTTGAAATAATTTCGTTTTACCGAATGACATTTTTTTGGTGTGAATTCCATTAATAGCAATAAAAAAAGGTAAACGTGTTACTTTTTTGAGGGGGCACATGTAAACTTAAAAAGTTCACATCTAAATCTACTAAAAAAATGTTGAAACTGGCCTGCTGCTACATTTTTAGTTTTTTTTTGTTTTGAAATCCTAAAACGTCACTGACCCACAAGTAGTCCTACTGGCCTCCGTGAAAGGCTTCATAGCAGTTGCGCCGACTTTGCAGGCAAAGGAACACATTGCATGTCAGACAGCGTACACAGGATTTCCCAGGGCAGCCTTGTTGTCTGCAACGCATCGGGTTCTTGAGATGGGCAACTTCCGGCAGATGAGCAGCAGAGGTTGTGCGCGCTGAGATGTGGGGGATTGGAGTGACCAGGGATCTTTGGCCAGGTTGTGGACAGCATGCATTCTCTTCCTCTGCATGTGTGACATCACACTTGTTGAGGAACACCTGAGCCACGTCCATGCGGAACGCGAGGAACGTCATGATAGCCTTTCTTGGGGTACCATGTTCTTGATGATCTCTGCGATACAGCAGCCAGCTGTTGGCCAGAGCAAGATCCATGAAGTGCATAAGCATGCGAATCGTCCACTTCTTTGTTCGCACGCTCATCCTGTAGTAGCTCATCATTCTGTCTGATAAGTCTACCCCACCCATCTTTGCATTGTACTCCTGTACAATATTTGGTCGTCTGATGGTTAAGTAGCATTTGTCCTTGTTGGACCACCTCTGGCAGGTATCCTCTGGCTCCTTAGCGTGGACAGCAGAGAGCATCAGGACCGGCTTGTTGTCAAACCATTTCACAACATTCAGTTTCCCATCTCCCCTGACAACTGATGCGGAGGTACCTCTGTCTTGCTGCTTCATGATCTTGTCACTTGGAAGCTTCTGCATTGCTTTTGGGATCCTGTTCTTCATGACTGTACACTGAAAAAAAAAGTCTTTTGGATTGACATAAAAAAAACATGTACATCGGTTGCACATATTAAAGTTACGTTTACCAAAGTTGATATATTCATGTTCTGTACATTAAATTATTATTTGTTAAACCAACATGACTTTCTTACATAAATCAAACATATTTATTTTATGTTCTATATATTAGCTTGTCTTATGCTAAAGTGACTTATTTTTATTATGTTAAATGAACGTGTTTCTTTAATGTGTATTATATATAATTATCATCAGTTGGATCAACATAATTTTTTTGCGTGAAGCTAACCTAATCTTAACAGGTAAATCGGACACTATTAAGTTTGGTATACTTTAAATATTGAAATTACTTTTATAAGCTGATTTGTAAGTTAAGAATTTCATTTCTACACCCTTAACCCACTTAATCTAGTGCAATCTTTTACCTACATTTACTAAAGCACATGTGGACAACCAACATATTAATTCCAGACAGTGCATAATAAACATGCATAACTACTAAAAATACAACCTGCTGGGTAGTCTAATATGTACACACACATAGACAATTTATTGGAACATTGTTTAAAGCAATAGAAGTAATACTGCAGAAAACATCTTCAAGGACGTACAGTTGCAAAAAAAACTGCAGTGTAAAAAAAATATGGTGTCTGCATGAAATGTGAGTGTATGAGTGTTTACAGTAAAGAAAAACTCACCCCCAACCATAAAAATGGGGATAGTAATGTGTTTTCAGTTCTATAAAAAAAAAAATATTTTGTGTGTGTGCGCTCCACTCAAATAAATCAAACAATTGTCAGAGGTAGACAAAATAATGCATACAGTATTATCAGCAAACAAGCTTGATAGCCTTTTTTTCAACAAAGATACAACATTACTGGTGAACCGGAGGAAAGGACTACCCATGAAGTCAGAAATGTGTTTGTGCATGTGGATAACAGAGGGACACTGTGCACACCAATTAGCAGAACCTTAAGCTACAGTCACCACACACATTAAAACTCACCTAAACACACCAACATAAAGAATTTTCACTTTACATGCAATACACACCTGTCCTTTCACAGCACATGTAAATGTCCCATAATGTGAAACACTGAAACAATTGTAGGGGTTTGTTTCCAATTATCAGTGTCCATGGTAAACACAAATCACCCCAAACTCTAAAAATGGGGGGGAAATTCTGTTGTAGTTCAATTTAAAAAAAAAAAAAAAAAAAAAAAAAAAAGGGGTGGGGGTGGGGTGGAGCCTCCCACCTGCCCAAATGAAAAGTCCAACATAAAATAATGCATACAGTCTGTCTTGCAAGCAATCAAGCTGGAGAGCCTGGATAGCCAGTTCACTGATAAAGTCTGTTCTTCAGGACTTGGGCTCTTTTGGACAGTGCATTGCCTTCAAGCTCCATGACCACCTTCTGCAGCACTTCAAAGGTGTACTTGAGTTCAGCAGGGTAGTTTAAGTTCAAAGAATAAATGAGGCCAAACAACATGGCAGCAGCTAAGGGAACATTGTCCAAATCCTGCATCACAATCTGGGACTCAAGTACAATGCCGATGTCCTCTGGTTTTTCACTGGCATCTCTGAGTTTCAAGACATATATACCCATGGTGGTTTCCTCAATGGATTCCTGGAGGAGGGATTCATCAGTTGCCTGTACAATGCACAAAAAAATAAAACAAGTGGGATTATACTACGTGCCACATGCATATAGGGAATACTGCATGTGTATTGTGTAATTTATTAAGATATCAAATCAAACTTAATTTATATGGCACTTTTCATACACAAAAGTAATACAAAGTGCCTCACATTGGCTCAAAACCACACACAAACACACTTTGATATTAAGATCACTACCATATTATCTTACAACTTAGCTGACTGTGAAGTAATTACAATGAGTACATGTTTTAAAGCTTATACAAAATATGAAAGATAACACCTCAACATAGTAAACCTAAGTAATACTTATCACATACTCTCTTAACAGATTATCTGGGTCCTCGTTCAGGTACAGACAGAGTCCCTTTATGACACATTCTCTTCCTAGATCTAGACCTAGACCTTTACCATGCCACATTCACTAGAGAAAGAGACACAAATGGAAGTTCAACTCACATTAAACAGAAATACAGCAAATCTTTACCATCATTTTAAACCCATAATCTTGCCATTTTACTAACTTCACACAGCCATTTTAGAAGGTGTTGTTTGTGGTGCCATTATATTATTTTTTCTTGTACTGAGAGACTGATCATTAGACACATCTCTCCAAAATAGTTTAAACAAAAACGGCAGTACGACTTGCAGTAATTATCTTTACTCACAATATTTTGAATATTTAAAAAAAAGCAACTGAATAGCAATACTCACCACTGCTACAGAGCATTTGACACAGCAGCACCCAGAGACATGTATTATGGACCTTGGCTGGAGGATATCTACACAGTAAAAATAAAAAAATGTTTAAAAAAGTTAAAGTGGGTGTGTAGGCAACATCAACTCAAGGCAGGACATAGACATGAAAGAGCTAACGTATAATGTTAGTTGACTTAAAGCCTAGCAAGAACGACAGCCTTCATATAATATATATATCGCTCCCAAGGAATACACTATTAAAAAAAACAAGAAAACTTAAAATCGAGAAGTCACGAACTGTAGTCCAGTAATTTTAATGTGAACAAAGTTATTGTAAAAAAAAAAAAGAAGAAAAGAAAAAAAAGTTACTGTCACTCTCCCTTTCCTTTCTCATGCTGCCGTACTTTAGCTAATAGATTAATTTAGCATGCTGCCAAAGCCAATGTCAGTTACCCATCCCCCACACTAATTAACCTCCAAGTGCCAGTTTGAAAAGACAATAGACCTATATTCTTAGAATTTTCCCATACAAACTAGTTGCCATGCACACATTAACAGTTACCTTACCAGAAATAAAAACTAATGAAAAAACATTTAAGGAACAGCACCCATGACCGCTGCCATCAGCAGAACAGAGAATGACAAGCAGTTAGCCCAAAGACTAACTCGGTTTTACTCGACGTTACAGGGCAAAAAAAAAGCTAAACGTTTTCAAACCTTGATTATAAACACTCAACTTCTATCTCTGGCTCAAATTCGGTACGTTTTTTATTACCTTCATCGTGTCCAGAGCAGCCCAAATCCACGGAAAACTCGGCGAGAAAAATCACAGCGAGGGAGAAAATGGCGGAGCCTGCTTTCTTCAACAACCGTCTTCTGTCCTGAAAAAAAAAAGCCCGGAAAAGACCGCCCTCTAGAGGCGGGCTTTTCAACTTCCGGCTGATAAAACATAACTTTTTTCTTTCTTCTTAAAATGACAGAGACGTGTAGGTTTAACATTGCTCAGTATTTAAATACTTTTTTAAGATTTAATCATGTTTTAGAGAGAAATTAAAAAAAATTATGTAGCATATACAAAATGCATACTTGTAAATTGAACAACCCCCCTTCTTCCATTTTTTCAGTGTACCAGTTAGGTACACCTAAAAACAAAACCAATTAAATAATCTCAAAGTGATGTAGCAAGGACAATTTTTTATGGCAGCCATCTTGACAGAAAACAGGGTAAACCTGCACCCTGAGCCAGACTGACACAACAATTGACCAACAGATGGACACAGATTGATGAATGTTATTATTTGCTGCTGTGAAACCGAAAAAGCAAAAAATAATCATAACAAACTGAACAGTACTTGGGAAACTATATAAAATATATACCTGCTTCTCCAGCATGGATTCCGCAGCTGATGTGGTGGTGAAGAACCTATCGCAGTACACCTTTGTACCAGGATGTACTGTTTTTGTCAGGCGTTTGAGGACCAGGGCTCCCAAACCCAATCCTTCTGCGTCCGGCACCTGTGCAGCCAGTGCCTTTGAACCTTGGTAAACTTCAAAGTCGAGAACGACGCCATCTGCTGTTGTCAGGACAAAATTCTTCATGCCAACTGGATTTGGCTTTAGCGGCACATACTGGCGGAACGGACAGGCTCCAGTGAATGGTATCATCTGTTCATCTATTGAGACGGATTCTGGTCGGGCCTGAGCATGGCAGTCTTTGAGTATGCGATTCATGAAAGGCCTCACCTTCCAGAATTTGTCTTTTTTCCTGTCTTCAGGAATGTCGTCATCAATTACCACCTTCAGATGGCTCCTCAGCTTGAAGAATCGGTCGCGTCTCATTGTGTCACTAATGGCAGGGATTCTCAGGTTAGTGGACCAGAACATGCGGATTTGTGGGTAAGGGATGCAGGACATCAAGATGGATATTCCAAAAAAGTGGTACATCTCTTCAACCGATGTGTTGAGAGATCTCCCACTTTTAGCTAATGACATAGAATTTGTACAGTCGGCAAGGACTTTCATCAGTTCTATGTCAACGTACTGTTCCATGTACTGCACCGGCGACATATCTGCTCTCTCGTCTTGTTGTTCATCAGCTCCTTGAAATGGGACTAAGAAAGGGTTGAATGGAGCAGACTTACAGTACTCTCTATTTCTATTTCTTGGTCCTACCCTGCGTCCTTGCACATCCTGGTCAGGTTCTGATAATAAAAATACAATACATTTTATTTGCAATATACTCAACATTTTGAACAAAATAAAGTGCTACAGAGCAAAAACATGGGAATTAGGTTATGTCTCACCATCATTCTCAAGATGCTGTTGTTTATGTTGTGGCTCACTCGCATCGCTGTCAGTATCTTCACTTATGTCAGCAGCATCAGGTTGATAATCTGAATCAGAATCATCAGGTTGCTCCACAGTTGCTTCACATGGAGCGATTTCACCCACAGCAGGATCATCCTCTTCACCATCTGACAAATCTTCAATCTCAGAGTCATTTGCGATTGCATTCAGCAATCGTTCAGCTCTCGAAAAGGACATTCCCCCTGTAATGATAAAAATGCACAATCTATTTCCTTGTAATAGGAAATAAAAACTTGCTCCACTGGCAAATTATTCTACTTATTTTTAAGTTCGCTTGAAACAAGTGGTGATTGTCTAAAAACAAGTTACTTTTTGGAGGATGAGTCTTATTTTAAGTGTAATAAGACTTATTTTGACTAGAAATTAGACATTTTGACTAGAAATAAACACAAATGTTCTTGGAAAAATTTTACGTTTTTGCACTGACGCTAGACCTGATGTCCTCAAAGAAGTATGTCAT
Organism: Scomber japonicus; assembly: GCF_027409825.1. Classification (NCBI taxonomy): domain Eukaryota; kingdom Metazoa; phylum Chordata; class Actinopteri; order Scombriformes; family Scombridae; genus Scomber; species Scomber japonicus. Next base: position 4,660,531 of record NC_070589.1, read on the forward strand.
GTTTACAGACGTTGTAGCTTGCTAATATTACTCAAATATATCAAATAAGCATGCCATGTGAAGCTACAGACATTATTGTGCATAAACTAGTTTCAATCATAAAATTCGATTAGGATTTTTACCTTGTCCACGTTTCTGTCGGGAGCTGCCGTAGAAGGCTTTCGCTGTCATCCCTGCCATCTTGGTTTTTTTTCCAAATGAGTGTAATTTCATTATGAGACCACTAGGTGGTGCAGGCAGGGCCCCCAGATGAGGACAATTGGTCAAAATTCGTACAAATTAAGTATCATGGTGCAGAACAGCAAAAATGTAATGTCCTCATATGAGGATGTGGGGTCTCAGGAGGTTAAAACCAGTCAGGAAATAAATTGTGTGATGCGGGAAAAAAAACTTGATGTTGCTACGTTTTTTTTAGCCACTAATTGCTCTCAGCTGCAATGCGGCCTAGCGCTAAGCTAACTGTACTGTACTGTAATACATGGGACAGTTTGTGCTTATTTGAAATGTGTTTAAACTCATGTGTGTGTTTTTAAAATATAAATTGACTGGATATGTGAGTTATTTGAAAAGTGTGTGTACATAAAAGAGATAATTAAGTTCATATGTTTATTATAGTTAAGTTTAATTCTGTGTTATGCAAATTTAATTCTGGTAACTCTAAAATACAGACTGTTTTAACTGTTCTACACACTTGTGTGTAGGCTGGTTTTTATTGAGGGACGATTCTATCTGTGACATCGTGGAGCTGCTTCGGCTTCTGGCCCAGATTGCCATTGCTGTTGTGGATGCCTTCATCTGGTCAAGACACTGACAAGTGTAGGTCGTACCAGTCCAAGGGACGGTAGGGACCAAATCAAAGGAACTCAAACTAAGGAGAATTATTATATTTTATTTTGGTACTTTTTCCACTGAGCTCTCAGGGATTTTTTTGTTCTGGAAGCCAAGAGAAACTGAAAATTAAAGGAAGAAACTCAAACTGACAACAGAACTGATAACTGAAACATAAGTGTATTTTGGTCCACTTAATTTGTGTATGAAGCACTGAGCATTGAATATTCTCTTATTTCTAACCACTACAAATTTTAGTGAACCATTCATTTGTGTTATCCTATTTTCATGGTATTTTGAGTTAAGATTAGGGTCAAACAATCTTGTTCTTTTGAAGAGGTACTTGATTGTGTATATATATGTCTTTATTTCTCCATCTTTTTCTATTAAGTCAGTGGTTGTGTGGGTTGGAGGTCTTGTGCCTCTCCTTGTAGAGTCTGCTTGTGCCAGTCTCCTTACTGCACCTAGTTAATAGTGACCCTAGGACCTGAGTAAACCTGTAGTCATATTGAATTGTGAGGTCTTTGGTCTGAGGTATTATTGCCGTTGTAGTAATCAGAAACAAAATGGAAATATCAGACCATAATACATTTACAAGATAAATAGTACCTCACTCTCCAACTCCTGTCCTGGGGCCAGGTCCATCAGGTTCTCAGAGTGGACTTTATATGGCCCAATCCTGCACCATATACTTTCCTTCCTCCTCCCTGCCCATATGTCTCTGATTACTGTAAAATGAAAAACCAAATAAATGTCAGTGATTGTGAAGTGCACTATTTAGGGTGCACATTGTGGCAGTGTACTCACCAATTTCTGCATTGGAGGGTCCTGGGCATGTGGCTGGCCTGCATGTTTGTGTGTCAGCCAGAGGAGAAGGATCCACCACTTTGGCTTGAAATAATGTGTGATGGTCTATGTTGATTTTTTTTTTGGGCCTCTTTGCTGTCATCACTAAGTAGGTCTGCACTTTTCCCCTCCATCCTGGTGATCCTGAAAGGTCCAAGCATAGAGGATGCCTGCAGACCTTGTCTTCTGTTACTTGCCACAAGCCACAGTTAGAATATAGACAACATAAGTGGAATAACTGACTCTTCACATTTTCCAAAAAAAGATAACATTAGAGAACCTTACTTTGTACTCCTTTGGCACCTCTGATGGATATCTTGCTTCCCTCCCGCACATCAAATAATATGGACTGCACTGTGTTGTGAGCTGCTTCTTAGTCCTCAGTGCAAACATTGCCGGCTGAAGGAACTCGCCCCAGCGTTCTGGGTGATCCCCAACCATTTTGTTCAGTGTCCTTAAAACACAGACAATTCAAGTACAGGTATTTCTTCAGATAATGACTAAATGTATACGTATTCTGTAATGAGTTACAATTCATTCGTATGTGAAACACAATTATACCTCTGTATTGTGCCATGAGGATCTGATTCCCTCTCCTTTTGGAAATATGCTGTTAATCAGATTCTCCTGTGATATTGTTGCACATCCCATCTGCTTTGTTCAATCATGTTTTTGTTGCTACCTATGGTGGGAATAAAACTTGTTTAACAGGTTGAATTACGGGGCAGTCAATTTGAATTTTTGAGATAAAACTATGATATTTTTTGACCCGTCCTGGATAGGCAGGCTTATGGGGACTTGCATTTTACTTACTTGCTATAGGCTTTGACCAGTGGACATCATCCTTCAGAGTGAGAAACTGCTTGGCCGGCAGTTCCGGGATGTGCAAACAGTTTTTGCGTATTTGCATGTTCAGTTGTGTCAGCTGGTCTTGTTCTTTGTGTGGTAACCTCTTGGAGAAGTTGATGAGAGGCACCCAAACCTCTGCCTTAGGGAACTTCTTCTCAGCTGCTTTGACTGCAGTTATTAGTTGTTTGGTAGCAGTCCCCTTCAGCAGCTGGCTACAGTTGTTCAGACCAAAGGACAGGATGATTTTTTTCCACTTCAATGGAGACTATGTAGCAGCCTTCTGGATGAGAGCCTCAGCATGTGCGAATGTTGCACCTGGATAACTGTCCCCCTGTAGATCATTGCTGTTAAAGGGTCTCCTATTATTGCCCATGTTTTGGCCACACTGAGACCTCAGTCTTGCATTTTTTTGTTTGTATTGACATGTCTAATTGGTCTGCGTGTGGCATTTTGTGTAAGATATTGTGTTTGTGTAACACCTTTTTTGGCCGTAAAGCTAGCCTAGTTTGGACGGATGATCTCAGTCTCTGAGTGTCTGCCGATCTAGAGGCACCTCCATCATTGGGTGGGATGTATTTCGGGGTCGGTGGGGTCCACAGGAGGAGTTTACGGCTTAGTATGGAGTGAAGTTGTTGTTTTGTTTTTATTACAAATATATGTAAACTAGAAAATTCCACGAGGAGAAGGAATGACATGTCTTGAGCCAATCAGAAGAGGACGCCTGCTCTGTACGCCTGCTCTGTACGCTTTAAAACACTGGGTCAGGGAAGAGATAGTCAGTCAGACTTCGTGAACTGATGAACACTCTGTTGCTTGTCAGGGATACTATAAGTCAGACCCAGAGCTCTGTAATATTGCACATTCTACTGGTGTTAAAATAAAACTGATTATTTTGAACTAAATGCTTCTCCTTCTATTTCATTAAAAGAATACGCGAGGACAAACTGACAGCTTCCTCAACAGGAGCCTGTGTGTGTTTTGGGTCACGTTGGGCTTTCTGTCCTTTAGGGATGGAGGTTCAAGTGAGTCACCTGCAGAGGTGAAGTGAGTGGAAGGAGGAGGAGAAGAAGTTATCACATGAGGGTGAACTGAGGTGTCAATTAGGTCTTCCCCCATTTGAAGTGACCAATCCCCTGTCTCATCTGTCATGGACTGGTGACCCCTGCCCCCCCAGAACGTCCCTGCATGTGTCTGGGCTATGACTGTGTGTACAGGGATTACTTCAGCATTACCTTATTGCAAAACTCTGAGCTCTGGTCTATTAGCAGTCTTTTTAGGTGCACCACATTTGTAAAAGAAAGGCTTCATCTGCTGTTTTGCTTTTCATGGGCGTCTGCCCATTTGGTGAAGTAATCCACAATGACACATATGTATTGGTTGCCACCATGTGTTTGTGTAAATTTACCCACCAAATCCATCCCTACTAGCTCCAGAGGCTCTGTTACCTGGAAGACAAAACAAATCAAAGTAAGGCATTAGCATTTCAGTAGCTTCTCACTGTATCACTGTTGATTCCATCATTTCCTTTATCTGTATGGGGTCATACTCCCTCTTTTCTTTAATAATAGCCCTCTTGACCTGGCACTCTGGACACAGCAATCTAAAACAGACAAGCACAATGCATCATGGGTTTAAAAAAACAAAAAACTGTGGATTTTTGAAGGTAGCATTACCTACACCAAGTGGAATGGTTGCTAATGTGTAATAGTAGTAATTTGGCAAGCTTTTCAAATGTACATCATTAGTAGTTATTAGGAGAGGTTGGATTATGTTTTACAGTAGAGTTAATGTACTGCAGCTGAGATGTTGAGCTAAAAGTTAGATTATTTTCTGTTGTTTCAGGTTTTGTAGATATGGAAGCGCATGTTGTGAGTTTTCTTCTGATAAAAGGGGTTACTTATTTAAACAGTCTAGGTTAAAACATGGGAGCTACTGTAGAACTGTGCCCTTTCCTTACTTACACCAAGAATGTGTGTGCACATTTAAATCTATTAATGCAGTTAAAGTCCATCTGTCTAAGATCCACAACAAGCCCAGGATACACAACTGTCTTATATTTTACTGTCAGTTATGTGATTTTTCTGCTTCACATTTGAACGTTAATCACAGAGTCCAGTGTCCATATATTTCTGGTAATGTAGGGACCTATACAATCATTTTTTTCTGTTTTAGTTTTTGGGAATCCTGTTCTTTTTTACCTTTTACTCTTATTTTACTAACAGTGTGTTTTTAATGTACATGCCTAAAATGTACACAAATTAGTCGATGTCAGAATTCTGCTGGTAGACTGTAGTGTAGTGTTTTGGATCCTCAGCTGTTCATCAACAGGACTGAATTTGCTCCCAGTTTCTTCCATAAATTTAACAACTTCAGCTTTTTGTTCTTTGAGTTTTGCACTGAAAGCTTAGAACAACAAATAATAAAGTCAAAGAAATGTTACTACATTTTGTTCAGGACATTTTCTCAACATTTTTAATGGAGGCTGCCCTAATATATTATATAATTTGGTACAAGTTTGCATATAAATATTAAAAGTTAAAAGAAAGAAATGAACTTAAATGACAAACAACACATTTCCTCAATCCTGTACAGTACATTAAAGTGCATCAAAAACAAGCAGCAAGTATGAGGCGACAGCAGTTGACCTGACACATAGAAGTCCTTGGGGAGCTGCTGGGCTCTGTACTGAGGGGTTACTGTCCAGTTTTCAAAGTTTCTCAGCCGACGCAGACAGAGCCATATTCAGCTGCTTCTCCATGCTTGCATTGTTTTAAATGGGCTCAGTGTGTGGAGGGGGTTGTTGTGCCACCCAGATTTGCTTCCCTCTGTGTAGTTTTCCCCAGACATACGTTCCTCTTCCACACGAAAACAGCATTTCAGTCAAATTATGTCAAATTCTGCAATATTACACGCTAAAAATAAATTCTGTTTTAATCCGCCAATTCCGTGATGGCAGAGATCATAGGGCCCATGAAATGTCCCAAGAAGAAAATGATCTTATAAACGATACCCCTGTTTACAGTGAGGAGTCAAACAATGAAGAGCTTCATGAGTTAGCAACACAGTTAGAACATAACCTAGCTGCTCTTCTGTTGAAAGAAAAGTTCTGTAGTTGGAAGTCATCCAACAGCTTTTACAGATATGTCAACCCCAGCCATCGCTCCATGATTCAGTCAAGGACATCAACACACCCTCTGGTATACTGTATCACTACCTCATTGGTCAGAGAGGAAGGGAAGATATTGTTTTGATATTGAGTTGTTCATGTTTTTAAGTAGGATAAAATACAACACAAACGCCTCATGTGGTTTTCTTCTCCTTTGTCATCAGGGATATAAAGGACATGTTGAAAAGTTCTTGTTTTAGAATTGTTACCAAGCAGCTTTGATACTTACTTTTGCTTGCCTTTGATTGATACAGTTTTTCATTGCTGCAGTGACACATTTGTGACAAGTGTTTTTCTTTCAATGTTTTTTGCAATAAAATGACTTTTTTGTTTAATTTCTTCTAAATCAGAACAGTATAATTCATTAATTAAATATTAACAAATGATTTTGAGTAGTGCTAAATAATGTTACAGTGGTTATTTGGTATTTGTTTATGTGCATTTGACTTAAAATAGTTGGTCTTCATAAAAGAAATAATTTAAGTGAATTAATGATTTTGAGTAAAGACAACCAATGTAAACTTGAATATGTCTAAGGATTTTATGTTAATACAATTTAAGTGGTTTATTTTGATGTTTTGTAAAAAGTTAAACCGGTTAAGGCAACAGGTTTCCACTCGGTTTTCTAGTAAAGCCAGCTCATTTGGGTTTGTACTAAGGGTGTTTTCACACCTATAGTTTGATTGTTTGGTCTGCAGCAGGCTATAAATTGTTCCAATGTAGCGTACTGACTTTGGTATGGTTCAGTTTCACATACACATATTTCTAAATGAACCATAATACGTAATGACTACTCCTCATAGGTCACTTTGGTGTTTATCTCCTTCATTTTCCTCTTTTGTTAACAACCTGCCAATCGTTTTTACTGCAAGCCAAATTTCAGACAGAATATATATAAATATACAATACAAATATAACGTGTTGTGATGTAAGGGCTGAGCATAACCTGTTAAGTTATGTATTTTTTATTCACATTAATCTCTCCTCACTGACTCACTCACTGTCACATTGCTGTTGTAATGGAGCTGTGTACAGTGTGCACAGTGCTCAGCATGTGTTCATATGGTAGGAGTATTCCTGCACTGTCTGCTCACATTGTTGGACTTTCTTTGTCAGAGGATTTTGATATGAGTAGTCACCCAGGGATGTACGGAGCGGCGCGCACACCAAAAGAAAAAAGAAAAAAAGTCACTTATTTGCACGTCATGTCTTCTTTTTATAAAGTCACTGAGGTTGAAACAAGTAACGAGCCTGTTTTGACAATGTAAGTAGTAGAAAGTACACGTGTACACGTTATTGAGTAAATGATTCTGGTGACCACCGCAGTTCTTTCCACACAGTGACAGAGCAAATGTATGTTCAACTCTTGGTGAGGTTAGTTAGCCCACTAACAGCTACAGCAACTAGCCGCTAGCTAACTGCTTGGTAGCTGCCGTAGCTGTTAGTGGGCCTCACTGCCTCAGCCCTTTTTTTTCATTTGGTCGCAAATTAGTGGAGTTAGAGCCATCAGCTGAATGGCTTAGTACAGGCATTAAAACCTGTTCTGACTTCTAATATAAATCTCTATTTGCTTTAGCAGTTTGTACACAGATTATACATTTTATAAACTGAAAAGCTGAGATAGATGCACCTTAACTTACTGTACTGACTTTAAAAATACAAAACAATACTAACGTCTTTGCAAGAATTTATTAGCTACAAAGCCAAATAATATGTACTTTACAAACATGATAGATTAGTGGAAATCATATTGGAATTGAAATTTGAAAGATGTGTGAACAACTTCCTCTGACAAAGGATAATAAATGGTCTATTTTATATGAATCAGTCAGAAAAACAAAATGTACCAACGTTCTGACATTTTCAAACAAGCTCTGCAAATTAAGACACAGGTGCAATTGAGGAAATGCAATAGTACTCAGTAACACTCAGTAACAATTGCATATACAAAATGTTCATCCTAAACTTTTACTTGATTCTTAAACATGATGAACTGAGCAGATCAAGGGATGAAATAAATCTTCAACCTATAAGTGGGGAACATTATCACTTCATAAATCTTATTGAGTTTAGTCCATATTCAGCTATTATTTTAAAGCCAATGATAATAGATGAGACAAGTCCCCCAAGTCACCGTAGCATAGAGGATGACAATATTTCAGGAATCCCTCAGGTCATGGGATTCCCACTGGATTCCCGCAGTACTGAAGTTATTTTCACTGTAGATCACATGTTCGAGACGGTACGGAGGGAAAATGAGCGAGAATCATTGTACATTCTTTACTATGTATATTGCAATTGCAAATGTATTTATATTGGAGTTATAGTGCAATGTGCAGTTCTATTATCTGTATTTTTGGTTATCACTTCTCTACGTGGTTCTTTCACGTGGTTCTTTCACGGTCTGAAGTTAGTCTGAAGTTGGTGCTCACACAGTGAAATGTTGCATTTGAAATGAGTTCCAGTGGCTGTAGCAGTAACAGAGGGGGCAGGCACATTGTGAACCTGATAGAAATGAGCTTTAAAAGCTGCAGAAGTGTAAAATGTCAGCTTCCAATCAGCACGGTTCATTCCTGTGAACTCTACAGTGCAGCACAGCACCTTAATGTTTCTACTGCAATTAAAATCACATGGGTGACACAGCAAAAACACAATGTCATGAAAAATCAGAGAAAGAGTTCAGCATTAAACACAAATACCTTCCAGGTTAATTAACCCCAGCTCAGTTATTTTTAATTGCAAAATATATATCCATGATCATAAACAGCCTAGTATATTTCTGACTTCAAACAGTCAAGTTTGAAGGACATGAAGTGTTGACTTAACACAGCTGATTGGCTGTGCTCTCAGCCATGAGCCAAACTAATGGCCAACTCTGCTCCCGCCATAACGTAAAGTAAACCAGTGAAAGAACTAAAACCACCTAGCCCATCCAGTTTGAAGTCTACACAGCCCCTTATTTTTGCGAGCAGAAAATTAGCTTGTCACTTATTGCTCTGGGGGTGTGGTCAACAATATATAAGGGTCTATCTGTTTAAACTATGTTGATGTTACATATAAACAATAATTGATGCTGGCAGAGACACTAATGGTGCTTTTCCACTACACAGTTCCAGCACGACTCGACTCGCCTCGGTTTTTTTATTAAATGTATTAGTGTTGTCATGCTAACACTATACTATATGTAGCTGCTTCCACAATGCTGCAGTTGAGACAGAGTAAGATAAGGTAGTGTGTGTGGTCAGTTGTGAAAAGTAAACAATATAATAAATGAAAGCAGTTTTCTTTTTGACAGGCGTGTCTGATTGTGGTTACTCCTTTTTTCTATTATATTAATTATATTATACCTGCCTGTAAAACCCCCACTGGTAACACTCCAGGTGAAGAAAATCCCTCCAGACGAAACCTCATTCCTCATGTTACATGTTGACAAGTAGACAGTAACTCACTCAGACATCTTTCAATCATATAAAGTTCTTCAGACTTCAGCCTCTGCCAGATGTTTCTTTAACTCCAACCTCGAAGAGAAAGTGATGTACCAAACACGTCACACACTGAACTGATTGGTTATCACATGGCTGTCATTAGCATAAAGTTGGCGGTTTGCCATCTGTATAAAAGTTATAAACAACATTTGCTATTTTAACGCTGGAACCATGGTCAGTGCGACAGGCGCATGGTCTAAAAGGGTTTAAAGGACTTAAGTCCCCTCATTAATCATATGTGTGTTTTGGGGGTAACACGTGGTAAACCAATCAGAGTGTCATCTCTCATTCCCTTTAATATCCAGGAGCGCTGTCACCTTGGCGGATTGTTAGTTTGATGGCAGATTTACCAGGATTGGTCACATGACTACATTGACAGTTTCATTGATCATTACTGCCATTGACTGATTCTGATACATAGTGGCGTCATTGAGACTTTTTTTAATATGTTGATGTACATCATAATATGAATTCACATTGTGGTGTGTGTGTGTGTAACAGGCACAGTGTCTGCGCCTGTATACCTGTCTATATAGGAGCATATTGGACTCTTGATAATGCGCTCTTAAAATAACATAAGTAACATATGAACCAGTCACTTTAGACCAGTTTTTTGTTGGTCAGTAGCAATCGCTTTCCTCTGCCTCAAAATAGCAGCGTGCCACCAATGAACCTGACCACACCTCATTTTGAGATCAACACACCTATGGGCGCACAGACTGGTGCAAGTGCATTTGCTATTTAGACAACGTGGGCACAGGAAGAGAAAATGACAACTGCACCAGGGGAAACTAACAAAGACACATGAGCCACGCCCGACATCTGCTGTGCACCTCCTACTGAGGATGGACTTTTCAGTGCATGTGCACTAAAGCCGTCATGTATCCACAGTGTGCAAGTTGCATACTCATTCCTGATTGGCTCCAAACTAGTGATGTGATGTCACAATTCTGCTCATAGGTGTGCTTTATATTTATATTTAAGGTGAGCTCAGAGAAAATGTCTTTCTTCAGCAGATACATGTGAAAACATACTCTGCACAGTAGAGAGACCAACATCCAACTGAAGGAACAAGAACTAAAACACATTTTTGAGTGGAGTGGGACTTTAAAATCTACTTTTCTCCATTGAAAAATCCAGCACATTATTCAGTTGAAAGGTTTTCCTGCTGGACACAAGATGTCTCCTTCTTCACTGTAAAGTCAATTCTCAGTGTTTTGGCCACGACAGGCTCCAAACGAGTTGTGATGTCACACATTTTGCTTGTGTTAAATTCAGATTTAAGGTGAACACTCTGCACAGTGAAGCTCTTTCTTTCCTTTTTTTCTTTCTTTCTTTCTTATTCAAGAAACACATTTTTGGACTGAAGGGAACTTTAAGAATGATACATTTTCTCACTGTGCATCACAGCAGCTGGATGGCACATCAGTCATTGTCTTGTGTCTGCAGTCTACTCCCAGTAAGGGACTACCAGAGCTTTAACTCACTTTTATTTAAACACACAAGCAAACAGTGTTGCTGATGCTTGAAGAAACACAGCAGGATCAGACCCACTATGTTAATATTTAAGTGTGTACCTGGAAAAAAATAACTGTTCATACTCCAGTTAAACACGTTGCTATGTCAAACATAGAACATGGTTAGATCATTCAGATCATACTGTGTGCTCAGACTGGTAACATCAATATGGATGTTATGAATGACCACAGCCCCACATCATATCTTATAGGATAAAAAAACTAAAACACAACATCAGCAAGTTACTTACTGTTTCAGACTTTATAAACATATCTGAATAAATGCTCAATGGGCTTATGAGAGTGATATTGATCCATTCATTTCTAATCAAATGACAGCAAAGAGGAAAGGACACGAGAAACTGTGTGGAGGAGAAGGAAAAATGATGAGGGGAGTGAAAAGCAGAATAAAATAAGATGAGTGGAGAAAGATATGTGATGAGGAGCCAGGAGACGGAGAAATGGAGAACTGGTGAGAAGAGGACAGATGTGGAAGAGGAAGTCTAGATATTAAGAAAGTGAGGAAAGGAATGAAGGAGAGGACATGACGGAGTGATGAAAATGTGTTGGGGAGAAAGGAGTGAAGAACAGAGGAAATAAAGGAAAGCAGCGGAGCCAGGAGCAGATGTAATGGAACAGGCCGTTCTCGTTCACTATTTGTACTATTTGTAGGACCCTATAAAATCTGTTTGATTTTTTATTCCGTTTTTTCCGTTTGAATTTTTTGAATCCTGTTTTTTTACCTTTTACTCTTATTTTACTAACAAAAACAACAGTTGACCTGACACATAGAAGTCCTTGGGGAGCTGCTGGGCTCTGTACTGAGGGGTTACTGTCCAGTTTTCAAAGTTTCTCAGCCGACGCAGACAGAGTCGTGTTCAGCTGCTTCTCCATGCTTACATTGTTTTAAATGGGCTCAGTGTGTGGAGGGGGTTGTTGTGCCACCCAGATTTGCTTCCCTCTGTGTAGTTTTCCCCAGACATACGTTCCTCTTCCACATGAAAACAGCATTTCAGTCAAATTATGTCAAATTCTGCAATATTACACGTTAAAAATAAATTCGGCCAATTCCACAATTCTGTCCGCGATTCCGTGATTGTGGAAATCATAGGGCCCTATATTTGTACTAAAAGTTATGAGTATGAATCACGTGTCATTTTGAGCACAGCTGTGATCACATGACTTGTCAGCTGTTCTTGTGGAAAAAAGGCAATTCCTAATATTCTCTGTGGAAATTAAATGTAGTTTGATAATGTTTATGGGAGAAATGTGCATTGTTATCATGATAGTTGTTCAGTGAATGTATACGATCTTTAGTTTGTTCATTATTATGAATTATTATTCATGATTTTTTTCAGGCGTCGTTGCTACGGTGGTTGCTATGGATGCTGCTATTGCTGTTGCCCATGTAGCTTCCACTTGGAAGTATTTGCCTTACTCTCACTGCATTAATTAAGATTATATGTTTTAGTCATTTTTGCAGTGCAGGACTATTGTGTCCTCCTCCTGGCCATGACAGGTTTAAAGAAAAAAATATTATATATACATAGTGCTACATGTGTGATGTGAATAGCAACCCTCAGCATCATCCTTGACCACAACAGTTGGTGGCAGACGCATGTAGAAGCCATTAATCATGGATGCCTGATTATGTAGAGCCTGGGACTCATGATGGATGAAGTTACAGTCTCTACAATAATACTGCATGGACACGCTCATCATATTTTACAACAGTTTCCTTCTTTGTGCATCTCTGACAATGCTGTGGCTTTATGAAGTTAGCTCTTGGCATGTTGTCCACAACATGCTGTTGAGCTTCCTTCCACCTCTCTAATGACTCTCTAGTCATTGGCTGCTGTTGATGTGATCAGATTAAGACTGACTCTTTTCTTCGTGGTTTCAATTCAGCCAGACTTGATTGTTGCTTGTGATTTGTCCGTGTTGTTTTCTTTACATGCGATTATGTTTTATATATGTTTTTGATAGTTGTCTGTTTTTTAACCTGTCTGTAAGCCAAGTTTCCCTTAGGGGACAATAAAATTTTCCCCGATTAAATATCCAAATCGCAGGAGGTTATTTGCTCAAGCTCAAATGTGTGACAACACACAGCCACTAAAAACAGACACAAAGTTAAAAACAGACAAGGAGTCAATTAGCAGTTAATGTATGTGAATAGTTAGCCAACATCTTTGAGACTTCTGTTAGAATGAACAAGATTGTGCAACATAAGATTTGAATATACTTAAACATCTACAAGGCAAAAACTGCTCAATCACACTTTGTAGTCTAGTCTTTAACCCTTTAACTGAGTTATCTGTGTTCATCCATCACTACCCATCCAAATATGATAAACCAGTAGAGATTATCCCTAACATGGAAAATCACTCGTTGAGTGAGTGTTTACAGAATAATGTGATCATCATGGCAATCTATAAGAAACAAATAAAAAACATTTATGATCACTTACCAAGTTCTGCCTCTTGCTCATCAGGCATTTCAACAGAAGTCTGAGGAACACTGGGATTAACTGATCTTGGCCTTCCAGCTGAAAAGATACATTTCAATGTGAAGAGTGCATTCAGAATGTCAGTGCAGTGTCAAAGTGTATGAAATGTTTATTCTAGGCATGCTCAATATTGACCTTTCTGCCGATGTTCCGATATTGTCCAACTCTTAATTTACGATACTGATATATTTACAACAAAACTGCTATATTTATTATGCTGCTTTGCAGTCATTGCAAATGTACTATCCATAGGACACACTCGGAAATAGTTCCAAACCACAGTCATAACGTCATGCACCGGGCGAGCAAGCTTATTAGCCACAGTTAGCGACCCACAAGTCTACCGTGTTGTTGTTGTTGTTACGTCATCAAGCGTGTGCCAGTAAACGTCCCAATGCTGCATTCATGCAGCCTCGGAAATGCTGAAGCCTACAGAACAAACATCAGTTATAAAAAACAATACCGATACTTCCCAATATTACATTTTTAAGTAAATATCCGTTTATTCATACTGTGAGTTCCCCACTGGGTGCAGAAAGAGGAAGTGTGAGGTGGAAGCTACATGGACGGTGGCGATAATTCACATAATGAAGTTTAGGAAAATATAATGCACATTTATCGACCTAAAAGTTATCAGTCTGCATTTTAAAGACGAAGCTTTCAGCGCACTAATCACTGGTGTTTTGTATGGAAAGTAGAGCACAACTTTTTGCACAATTTCATACGAACAGATAATGAGAATACCTTGAATAGATTAAGATAGTAGGTTTAATTTTTTTAAGTTTGTGATCAGAAATCTTCATAGTTTTTAAAAATGATTTTAGAGTGAGAGAAGTTAAGAAGAAAAGAGAAGGAAAGAAGAACAGATCAACAGTGAGTAAGTCAAATAAAGTACCATAAGATAATAACACATGCCAATGTTATTTATGCCTCTCTACTATTCCCGAAAGAAATCTAATATAATCTGAGTAAATATTCTTCTGTTGGCCTAATATTCAATTCAGCATATTGAAGACCACGTTTACTTGGCATTGTTGGGGATCCTTGATTTGCATTTAGAGCAGCCCAGATTATTATGGCATGGATTCAACTGTGACAGAATTGTCCAATAAACATTCATTCTGTGGACTCCACTCCTGTATACTATAACAAAAATAGGTTTTAAGATTAGTAATGCTGTGTACGCATTCAGTTCCTCCCCTTCCTACGTCATGTCACTTAAAAATAGTAAGCAGCTGTTCTATCTGACAATTTCTGCCTCTGTTTTAGGTGGCAGGAGTGAAAATTAGTCATTCTCAATATATGTTGTGTTGTGGTTTCAGAGTGATGACAGCTGGAGAATAATTAGATACAAAACAGGATGTAGGCTCTGAAGGAAGAGGGGTTTATTTTCTATCTAAAATCATGTTTATCCTGATGTGAAAATGATGTATAGATGTTTAGGTATTGTATTATCTCAAATGAAATGCTTGAAAAATAGTGCATACAGCTGCTGTAAATGCCCAACCAGTATGTCCATGTGGGCCCCATAAGGGTTAAATCTGGGCTGCAAATACGGGTCTCAAGTTTGCCTGCAGTTTCTATGGTGGCCCCACCTGTGTTTGCCCATATGGGCTTCAAGTGGGTTCTGACTTGGTTTTCGAGTGGACAATATGTGACCCATACAATTTGCCCTGTTTATGCCCATTGTTGTACATTTAGCCCACTCACATCCCTTATGGGGCTCATACAGTCACTTCAGAGAATCATTGTTTGCAGTTTTACAGATGTCTCTTTTACAATGGTGGTCTATGGACCACAGGGTGATTTTTCGCTGCAATACCATAAGTGACCACTGGGATAATTTGGCTGTGAGCCTGAGCAGCTGTGCACTATCCAACTGATATAAAAACGTCCATAGTCTGGCTCTGCCACTGATTTGAGGATATATTTAATACATTTTTCTCAGACTGATTTGTCCTTTGTTTCCAGGGCAACCATCATTTACCAGAATTGGCCAATTATACCTGCAATCCACATGCATCCATCTGTATGTGCATATTTAGGGTTACTAGATGAATAGAGCTCTATTGTAACATAACATGTTTTGATTTTAGAGACTAACATAATAATATGACACAGAGCTTCAGGTAAACACTATTCTTTTCATGATGTACTTTATTTCCCTAACATTGTCAACACCATTCAACATTTAAATGCTGTACTTAAATACAATTTTGAACAAGTTGTACTGTAGTATTTCCACGTGATGCTACTTTCTACATCTCAGAGGGAAATATTGTACTTTCTACTCTTACTTTTTGGGTTAGGGCTAACCCCAACCCTGAAGATTTTAAGATATAATATGAGTTTACCTAGCAAAAGTTTGGACAAGCCCTCCCACTCACTTTGATAAGAAAGTGACTGGTACTGTATAGGACTTAAAATATACTTAGCTGAAATATGTATGTACTTTTACTTACGTAGGATGTTAAATGCAGGACGTCTACTATTTTTTATATTGGTACTTTCACTTAACTAATTAATCTGAATACTTCTTCCACCATTCTCCAGATTAAAATCAGTTCAAATGAACACATTTGGGGGGTGATTGGAGGTGTTGATGTACAGGACTATGGGGAAATATCAGGGTACAGCAGACAAACAAGGTTGGGAACCACTGGCCTAGTGGATAAGAGGCTTCACTGTATATTCCACTACTATGTTCTAGCTCACCTTGTAATATTAATTATGGTTTAGTCTAACACATGTCTGCTGGATGCTCCACTGTGTGTGTCTGCTGCTTATACTGAGCAGGTAGTGTACAGACGGTTTGTAATGATCCTTTATCATATCAGCTTTGTTCTCTGATACACATTTCTACATGCCTAAGATTTCCACAGATTTTCCATTTTTGTTTAGCAGATATTTAGCAACATTTTGACCTGATAATGACGTTTAAGAGATCTTCAAAGTCAATAGGATTCATCCAGTGGAGACCATGAACATCTGGACCAAAATCTATCCAGTGGTTATCAAGAATGTAGTGAAGTGTAGCTAAAGAGAGCGATGGAATCTTCTGGTAGCTGTCAGGAGAAATGCTTTGATTAAAAAAAAAAAAAAAGCTGAAGTCAGTTGAAGATGTTTTATTAAGTAACATCAATTAAAATACATGTAAACATACAGTACCTCAGGCACTTTGAGGAGCTATCAGGTTTACCTTTCTTTGTTCTGTAGCTAGCTATGTTCTAACCAGTCCACAGCTCTACCTCACATTCCTAAAGAGTCCTCCCATCATTCTAGCCAGTGCCTGTCACAGTAAAAAAAGAGGTCTAGAAATATAAACTACGTCCCAGGTGGTCACCCAAAAGTCTCTTTGCTGTCCAACTTCTCAGCTCTGCTCAGGCAGAGAAGGCGGCTGTCTGTCCAGGATGCTAGCCAGTGTTTTGAACGGCTGTCCCCAGTCTCCCAGGGAGCTGAAATCCCCTGTACTGTCAATCACCCATGATTCCTCTATAGAGCTGAGCGAGCCGGCCACCGAGCCGTCGCCCTCGTAGGCGTAGGTGGCCAGCGAATCGTACGGCGGCACGGCGTAACCCTGCTGGCTCTCCTCCAGCCGCTGCTCGATGAACTCCCTGATCACTTCGGCGTCGCCCTCGGTCACTCTGGGACGGCGATCGGGCGCTAACTCTTTGTTCACGGCGGCGATGACGTTCGCCGTCTGACGATGTATGTCAGGTGACCTGACGTTGTCACGGCGACTGTTGAGGTGCAGCAGAACCCCGTCGCCGTAGCCGTTTTTCTCCTTCTTGGAGGTGCTGCTGTAAGTGCTGGTGCGCTGAGAGTGGGTGTTACGCAGAGTGCCCATGTCGAAGGCGTGGGTGTCCTCCTCCCCACCTCCCTCATCGTCGTAGTGGATCACGTTATCACGGATGTCCTCTTTGGATGTCATCAGAGTCTCTTTCTCTTTGTGGCGTCTCTGGCTCATGTATAATGCAGCCATGACTGGAAGACACAAAGACAGTACGATGATGCATTAGTCCAGTCTGTCTTATATCAGATTTTAAATGTTACTGATAGATGTTTTTTTCTTTTTTAACAATGATAATAATAATAATAATAACTTTGTATACATTTGTAAAGCATCTTTCATACAATAAATGCAGTTCAAAGTGCTTTACAACAAAAATAAATGACATATCACCTTCACATAAAAGGAACATTAAGGCATAAAAGAAGTATAAAGCAGTGTTTATAAAAAAGAAAAAAAGATGAAATAAATAAAAACATGAATGTAATATAAGATAGAAAAAACAATATAAAAAAACAGTAAAATATTACATAGTAAAAGTAGTTAAAAAAAATAGAATGAAAACATTGTAGTGTAGGTCTCAGGCTCATGGACTGTCTGCTGTTTAGATTCATGCATCTGTGGCAGTGCAAAGTGCTATAAGGCTGGATGAAGGTGATTCATAAATACATTCTGAGTCAATCATCATTTAATTCATAGCTCTGAAAGAGCTGTTAGCTGCAGATATTCTTCCTACATAATACATAACATTACAACATTAAAGAAAGCTGAAGAAAAAAGAATAAAAGAAGATAGCTCAACAGATAGAAAGACACATTTTCTAGCAGAGGTAGACTGTTTGGCTTGTTATTTAGTTTTATTAAAAGACTGATGATTAAAAGCTGATCAAGTTAATCTGATGGTATTTCCTATCTCTCTTTAGTTATTAACAAGATTATAAACATACAGAAGAGTGTTTGTGCTCAAATGAATTTCAAGAAGTGATTTTCTGACGTTCCTTTTCTGACATGACCGCTGTTGAACTATGGAATCATTCATATTTAAATCCTACAAACAATGACCTCAAACGTCTAAAAACTTATTCCATGTTTTTTATTAATCTCAACCTTGTTCAACTCTCTCTCTTTTTTTTTTTACATTTTGAATTCTTAATAAAACACTGTATGTACACTGACAGTTGTATTGGTTGCTGTTACCTTTCCCTCTCTCTGTGCTGATTCCTTTCTAACACAACCTCTCTGATTGAGGACAGAATTCATAATCATCTCATAAGGTGAACAGCCACAGAATAGTAAAGAATCACTGTGGAATAGTAGAGTAGCTCTTTGGTGAATATTGTGGAAATAAGCAAATGTATGTACATGTTGTGATGAATGACACTTTCAAGTGTTTTCTATTTGAGTCACCTAGATTATAAAAAAGATTTTTCTGAAGCTGACTCCACAGGAGAAGTTCATAACACTGCTTATAAGAGCAATATATGTCAAGAGAGGATATTCTCTGATATCATTAAGTAGCAAGTCTGAGAAAAATCATCATACATTTCTGAGAAATACAATGTGTTTCATAGTGTGGATGTTTAGGATGATATGGTGATTCTGGGCTAAGATAACAAGTATCTCCTTATTGCTAAACCCAACTGAAAAGTTCAGTTTGATCAGTTCTTCCACAGCAGACATAATGCACAACAAGCCATTTTTCCTCGTGACTTTGTGAGTAAACTACAGTTAATAATGGCTTCTTTTTCTTTTTTTAGAAGTAATTATTTATTTATTATTGTTTCTGCACTTTTAAGGACTTCATCTCAATTTTGTTGTGCTTTGTACAATGACAGTAGAGACATTCACCCTACAGTAAGTATTCACCCTTTCACTTTCCCTACGTTACAGCCTTATTCCAAAATTGATTCATTCCTTTTTTTCTCATCAATCTACACATAATACTCCACAATGACAAAGCCAAAAAGATTTTTTAGAATTTTTTGCAAATGTATTAAAATAAAAAACTGAAATATCACATAATTATATTTCTTCTCACACAATTTGTGACTATATATATATATCAGATAGAATCTGCAAGGTTTTTTTTTCTCTCCCCCCCCCCCTGCAAAAGCAGAAAAAAACCCCACTTGATTCAGTGTGAACTATCTTCTCAGGCCCTTCTGGCAGTGTTAGTACTTGACAGCATGTGAATGTGAGTTCATCATCAACAGTGTTAGGGTTAACACTTTCTGATTGAAAAAGAACAACTCTGGTTAAATCCAGTGAACCAATGAACAGCTGTGTGTAAATGAGTGTGATGTCAGGGTCTAACAGGATGACGCTTCACTCTCAGGTCACATACACAGCCATTAACTCTCAGCTCAAGTCTGCATGGGAGAGATACCAAGTGCCAAAAGTGAGCGGCGGCAGCTTTGAAGCCCTGCTGCTCACTGAAATCTACGCACACACGAACACACACACACACACACACACACTCCTGTCCTGGTTCGCTCATTCTAACTGCACACAGCTCACATCTTATACTTCCAATCAGTGTCATTGCTCACATGGTGTGATAGAACAGCAGATCTCTTGTATTCATGCTGTTTCCCCTCAGACAGCGTACACACAACGCATAGAGAACGTATCTTCTGCAGTGATGTTAGTGAAGTGTTTAACCTCGGCGGCGTGCGGTGAAAATGTCATGGAGCAGCAGAGGTAATGTAATGTGAAGTCATGAAGTTAGCTGTAGGCATTTTCAGCTGGCCAGGTGTGATAAATCTTTGTAAAAAAGCTACGAATGAGGAAGCTAGAGGAGTATGGTGAATATAATGATGATTCATTCATTTTAAAAAATAAACACAAAAAAACACATTAGCAAATTTAGCTTTGAAGAAAAAACTGCTTTTGCTTTTAGTCCCCAGTGTAATTATGCACATGTAAATGATTGAGACAAAGCATGTGCAGGAATAATTTTAAAACGTAGGTAATGACTAAAAAAATCAAAAATCAAAGGGATTAAAGGTAGAGTTTGTTAGGTCAAATGAATAAAACAACAGACTGCCTTGTGTTTTTTGAATTATAATTTTACTATCATTTAGCTCTGGGCAACAGGGCTACATTCAGATTCAACATACTTAATACATTATTCCTAAATATTTAAAATAAGGAAATACATTAGTTTTTAGTATAGAGTCGTGGAACATATACTGACCCCCCTGCTTCCATAGAAATCACCTTAAAACCAATAAATGAGATGATGTGATGGAAAATATATACTTGTGCATTTCTGATATGTATCTTTACTGAAGTACACATTAAACAGTTACTGGTCTCATCATTAGGAACACATGTTCCTCTTCAATCTAATTCAATGTAATACAACAGCGCTGCTACAAATTCTATATTTTCAGTTTTTGTTAACATTGTCAAAAAAGTGAGTTATACTGTATGTTTACTATTTAAGTCATAGTGGATGATGTTGGTGTATTAGGGTGCATCATATTGAATGGCGTTCCTCCCTCATGTATGTTAATGGAGTGGACAAAATATTAGGAACACTATTAGACTGTACCTAATAAAGAGGCCAGTGAGTGTATATGTACCTTTAATATGATATGATGCATTGTTGATATGTCATCATAGGCCTGATTGTGAAATAATGTATTTGGTTACCCAACAACAACCTCCTCATGATCATTGTGCCTCTAATTATTTTCCTGAAGAAGATGAGAGCAGCTCAGCGTGACTGTTTATTTAAAAATAAAAAGGTTGCAGTGACCGGAACATTAACTTCTTGTTATTGCCAGATAAGGCACGATGAGAGGCTCTGAGTGTACCATAAGCAGAGGAGAAACAGTGATTGGCTGACATGGGTGAGAGGCGTGGTCCCATTGGTGGAGGAGGGAAGTGGGACGGACAAGGAGTTTACATATTTTTTGTTGTTTCTGCAGAAATAACTCAAGTCTTTTATAATAAATGTATTTAACTTTTGCTGTTGTGTGTTAAAAAGAGAAAAAGAGAATGAGGTAACAGAGAGAGTAATGGATGATCTGCAGATATATTCACATTTTACCAGTTTTTTCTCACTTGTTATGTTCATTAGCTATTCTCTAACTGTGTCTGATGTTTGGTGATGGGGGGGCGGGGTTCGGGTTAGTGTGGCTGTGGTGCTTTTCAGAGCTTTTTCTGGTGAAAATTAATGAGAGCAGTGAGAATAAATTAAAGCTGGGAAGTTAGTTCAACCAAATAAAAGAGTTGAGCTGAAGGGAGTTGGTGGTAATAATGACCTGTGGGTGCATCACTAAAACTGATCCATTGGTAATAGAAAAGTATTGATTAGTAGGAAACGGTGAGGAACATGTTCAGGCTCCATCCTCTACTGGACTCTAATTCTCTAATCACATGCATGCAATCACCAGCTGAACTCTGCATGTCCGCCTCACACAGTATGAAAGGTTACATCTGATCTCACCTCTCCACACATGTAGCAAGCTTGTTCTTACAATACTTTAATGCTTAAAGGGGATGAATTCTGCACATCTCCAGCTCTATATTTATATTCTGGGGCTCGACCAGAATATATTTGCATAACTTACAGTTCAAACTGCCCACCACTGCAGCCTCTTCCCAGTAGTGGAACCTGCAGCTTTCAGCGTTCAGACAGAGGTTGAAAGTAACTAAGTACACTCACTCAAGTACTGGACTTAGTATAATTTTGAGGTACTTGTACTTTACTGTAGTATTTCCATGTGATGCTACTTTCTACATCTCAGAGGGAAATATTGTACTTTCTACTTCAGATGAAGATTTGACACAATGGATAATATAACAAGGTTTTAACAGTTTTACAACACATTGTTGAAGATGAAAGCAAAAAGCAGTGTGTAGTCAAGCTCACATTTTAGATGTCTATGAGTTGTTAACAGATCCACCAAATACTGATTTTTCCCTCTAAACTTCTCACATGCTTTCATTTCAATAAATGTTCAAATGATCCAATATTTCAGCAAAAATCAAAGATTAGAGAAAAAGCCCCACAACTGAAAACAGAACAAAACTTTGTTTTTCTCCCATTTCTCATCTCACCAGCCCTCACATTTATCTGCTGACCCTTTGGAGGGGCCCCACCCCGAGGTTGGGAACCACTGGACTAAACTAGCTAACTGTATATAAAGTAGTGTAAACTAGCTAACTGTATATAAAGTAGTGTAAACTAGCTAACTGTATATAAAGTAGTATAAACTAGCTAACTGTGTATAAAGTAGTGTAAACTAGCTAACTGTATATAAAGTAGTATAAACTAGCTAACTGTGTATAAAGTAGTGCAAACTAGCTAACTGTATATAAAGTAGTGTAAACTAGCTAACTGTATATAAAGTAGTATAAACTAGCTAACTGTATATAAAGTAGTGTAAACTAGCTAACTGTGTATAAAGTAGTATAAACTAGCTAACTGTGTATAAAGTAGTGTAAACTAGCTAACTGTATATAAAGTAGTGTAAACTAGCTAACTGTATATAAAGTAGTGTAAACTAGCTAACTGTGTATAAAGTAGTGTAAACAAGCTAACTATATATAAAGTAGTATAAACTAGCTAACTGTATATAAAGTAGTATAAACTAGCTAACTGTATATAAAGTAGTATAAACTAGCTAACTGTATATAAAGTAGTGTAAACTAGCTAACTGTATATAAAGTAGTGTAAACTAGCTAACTGTATATAAAGTAGTATAAACTAGCTAACTGTATATAAAGTAGTGTAAACTAGCTCCACCTCCAGCAGCTACAACAGTAACATGCTGCTCTAATATGCTTCACTATTAATAATCTAATGATGTCATTTATAATAATATATCACTAGCCTACTTTTACTGTAATACTGCATACTACATCACTCATAATACTGCAGTACTTTTACTGTAATACTGCATACTACATCACTCATAATACTGCAGTACTTTTACTGTACTACTGCATACTACATCACTCATTATACTGCAGTACTTTTACTGTAATACTGCATACTACATCATTCATAATACTGCAGTACTTTTACTGTAATACTGCATACTACATCATTCATAATACTGCAGTACTTTTACTGTAATACTGCATACTACATCACTCATAATACTGCAGTACTTTTACTGTAATACTGCATACTACATCACTCATAATACTGCAGTACTTTTACTGTACTACTGCATACTACATCACTCATTATACTGCAGTACTTTTACTGTAATACTGCATACTACATCATTCATAATACTGCAGTACTTTTACTGTAATACTGCATACTACATCACTCATAATACAGCAGTACTTTTACTGTAATACTGCATACTACATCACTATAATACTGCAGTACTTTTACTGTAATAGAGCATTTTTACATTGCTGTATTGGTACTCTTACTTTAACTTTAACAATTCATCCATTCACTGGCTGGAATCCAACCTGTGACCATGTGACCACGTGACATGCACAGTAACCATTGACTTCCATTGTGCTTCCTTGGGTAAAGGCTGTAAATATGGTTGTGTTTATTAGTGGAAAGATAGTTGAGGATTTTAGTGATGTAGTAAATGGAAGCTGTTATATTCCTGGTATAATCTGGTAAAGTTGGCAAAACAGTGAAGTGAACTTTCCCTTGGTTAACAGTAAATTAACTGTCTAGTGAATCACATTTTCCATTCTTAGAGCAAAATGGGTCAAAAATTGGGTGAAACAAATAAAAAGTTAATATACAATGTGAAAATGTCTACTTTGCTGTTGTGAACTTTGTGTCCTCCCTCACAGGACAATACACACCAGCTTCTGTGTTGTTCTGTGTCTCAGGCTGATTTCTGAACCAGTCATCAAAGAAAAAGACACACACATGGATTAGTGAGAACAGAGCGCAGCTTTAGAGACTGCTGTCTGTGTCAGCTGCACAGTGCACAGCGACACACAGAGCTGTGGATTAGTTTCATCAGTGACCGCCGCCTCTCATTAAAGCCATTATAATACACACAACACAGCCAGACTATGGGACAGACGGAAGGCTTTTATTGAAATCTAAAAGGTGACCGTGATTTGGAAGGACCTGTCTAAGGAAATCAGACTGGCGGTATCAGGAACTTCTTTTAAATGACTTCTTAAAACTAGTTTTTACAGACTAGCTTTAATGTGCTATCATTTGTTACTGCTCTCTGTGTTGTGTGACTTTGCTTTGTATTGTTCTGCCTTTGCTCTGTCAGTCAAAGCACTTTGTAAACTCTGTCTTTAAAGAGTTACAATATGAATAAAGGTATTATTATATGTACTGCATAGTGGAAAGGTTGTATAGCCTTTAGTCTCATAGTTTCAGGACTACTATAGACATATAGGTGTGTTTAGTAATGACGGGCATCATCACAGCTGTTAGACTTATTATATTTGATGTTTTGTTTGGTATTTTGGTGTAAAACTGAATCTCAGCTGCTGCTTCTATGAACAAACAGCCAGCCAGAGTCTCAAATCAAGATGACAAATGTCCAAATGTTCTGTCTTGTATACAAACCATTATATAGAAGAAGAATGTTTTAAATTGGCCCAAACGTCAAGCTGCTGAATGTCTTATTAGAGTTTATAGCCTTTAGTTTACAGTTAGTGGTGCACACATCTACAGTTTAATGACCTGATGTACTGCACCAAAACGTCAGGAGTCATTTTCTTCACAAGTTTTTAACCTGCAGTCCACTTTAACCTTTGACTTTTTATTAAGCCAAACCAAATATATAAAGATGAATTTGAACCAGGAGAGACTGCACCATCATGTGACTGTCAGGTGACCTGGGGCTCTATGGATTTAAAATGGTGATCATTCACTTTATCTTTAGTCTGAAGAAGAGCACTGAGCTCAAAATGTCACTCTTATTAAATCTATTTCCTTATTCTGACAGAATATATAGTATACAGTCCACACACTCCACAGTGACACATACAAGTGTTTTCTGATCTGAAGCTCCCATCAGCAGACTGCATCATTTGTCTCTGCCTTCTACAAGTGTTACAAATCACTGAAAAACAGCATTGATTTATGATGTGACAACGTAATGGCTTAAGGGGAAATATTCTGCACATCTGGAGCTATCTTTACATGATTTACAGTGCAAAAAAACTCCTTATTTATCTTCTACTGGTCCTTTATGCAGCCCAGCCTCAGTTCAGCCTCAGTCTGGAACAGGCTGTTTTACCTCCTGTCTCTTTAAGACCCCTCTCCCACTCTGTTCTGATTGGCCAGTTTCTGGAAGCTGCATCTCAGCTGACCTCCAGCTGCTATGTCATGAAGCCATGAAACACACTGTAGTAGTCAACTTCTCAAATACATCTAATGTGTTTAAGGAGGGTTGAAGTCCTGGTTTTTCACTTGCAGGGAGCATTTCCACATATATTAACTACGTTTTTGGAACATTGAACATGTGTAACATCAGACATCATTAGGGCTGGGACAATCCGCGATCAAATTGTATATTGGCGATTGGAGGATTACCAGGCAATTTGCTATTTATCAAGGTGATTTTGAAAAAAACTCGCCAATATACCCCGCCCCATGCCGATTTAATCGTGTATTGGCAATCTAGAGCAATGACAATCTACAATTTGAAATTTAGAGGCAATCGCACAGCCCTAGACATCATAATACATATGAATAAGTTAACCACAGTAAGTATAACATGTCCCCTTTAAGGTTTGGTTAAGTTTGGAAAACACTGTGGTTTGTGCTTTGTTATGGCTAGTTGCTATGGTTACAATAATACCACATGATTAAGTTTTGGGCACAATCGTGCTAATGCTGTGTTGAGTTGTGTCTTAACTCTCCATCCTTTCGTCCGATCTGATTCATTCCTCCACGTCTAATTTGCTCATCCTCTCTTCCACTTTTGATAAGAGGTAAATGTATTTGTCCGCTGCTCATCCTCGTCTCCCGCTAAATAATCAATAGCAGCAGGAAAAAACAAGGGCAGCTGCTTTAACCAGATAATCAATGAGTTGAAACGGTCCTCTTCTGTTCCACCTGGCTAACACTGCCACTGCTGTATAGCTGTCTGGAATACATCATAGTCCCATCACACCCACACACTCAATCTGAGATATTTAAACAGTTGATTTCTGTTGTAACCTGGTGTGTTTCTGAGAGTAGTTGTGTGTTGACTGGAGAATTGAGTGTTTTATGCCTTCTTGATCATTTTAGTTAATATCAGATGCCTTTTCTTCTTGTACATATGCATCATTTCTGTCTTCTTCCTGTCATATCAAATGCAGACAGCAGTGGAACCCTTTAGAATGTGAGAAGTGTCTCTGGTTGGAAGAGTTGAAGACTTTCTGTGTTAAATCATTCAATGAGAAACTCTTAAATCTTGACCTCATTCTATCAAACTAACGGCCGACAAACAGATGAACTGATTGAGAACTAATGACCAGTTGCAGTTACAGTGGTGAAACATTTATCAGACATGAGCAAAAGGACTTCAAGCTTTACAAATCAAATCAAACGCCAACATGGATCCTTTCCTAGAACACTATTTGAATTGAGAACTAGTCAAAAAATAAAAGAAAACATGAAACCCTTGAATTACCAGGAGGAATTTGACTTCAATCACCAAACCAACAATGAAGCCTTTTCTCCCCAAGGAGACCTGGACATTACTTTATCTGATACATTCATGGATTTTCTTGGATTCAGGTATTTCAATACCTCAATATTTGACATCACAAAAATATTGTAGGGATGACTGTTGGTGCTCTAACAAAATATTTACACAATGTGATGATTTTTGATCAATAATAAACAGTAATGTGGATATAATGATAAAGTGAGTAAAAGACAAATAATAGACAGCTAGAACATCAGGAAAAAACACCTATGCTATATCACTGTATTACAATATACAAATTCTAAGATGATATCTCGTCTCATATCACTATATTTATATATTGCTCAGCCCTAGGTACAGGCATAATGGATATTACACACAACCTGTTCTAAAGGTTAAATGCCCCAGCTCCAGATTTGCTACAGTATGAGCTTCTAATCAGATGAGTTCACAAGTGTGGAGGTTCCTGTCCCGCGTCATGACCAGTGTAAGCTTATGAACTCCCACAAACTCTCCTTCAGTACAGATACACATAATTACAGTATAAGACAGGCTGCACTGCCAAAAAGAGACAAATGTCATCAAACAAACTCTCACCTACAGAATTATGAAGGAATGGAACTCACTCCTACAACACATTACACATAAACTCAGTAAAGTTCAATTGAAATCACTGGTAAAACATCTTTTTAACAAATATAATAAATAATCATAAATAAATAGCTATAGTAATAACACTGTATTGATTATACTGTGTATCATGTGTAAGTATGTATTGTTAATGGGAGCTTCTACATACATGTATAGATGTGTGTGTATGTGTGGATAGGTACATATTTCCATATATACAATAATATAGGCCTGATATAGATTAAATAGTCTTATATTATATATTGGACTAATTATACAGAGACACATCTGATCTATTCAATGATTATACAAGTTAAGTATATTAAAAACCTTTCACTTCTTAGGATACCCAAGGATATGGGTTGTTCTCTTTTCTTTATTACAACTTTATTACGTTGTAATGTAATATTTTGTATACATTGAGCACTTTTATGCTTATGGTTGGACCCCAGGTAGAATAAATCCTGAACAGCTCTGTGATGGACTGTGTTACAATTCACACAAAGCTTATACAGTTGTATTGGTGTTGAATATTATATTCTGACATAGTTTGACTTTGTTCGGCTCTAAGCCCAAACTTAACTCCCCCAAACCTCTCCTTTAAAAGCCTAAATACCTCCATCAGTCAGTATATGATCTCATCTTGAGCACATTGTCTACATCACATCTCTATAATAAAGTCAGACTGAGATCCACTCTGGGTGGTGTGATGGTGTGAAACACATTGGAGCCAGATGGTAAAAAGGTGTAAATGCATTCATCTGGCCCAGATACATACGTAATCTTTACTCCTACTGACTATAACTTCATTAGTAAGCTCTCTTTGATAGTAACCTCCACAGGATGTGTCTCCTGTGATAATGGCAGCGGAAGTCACATTGAAATGACGCTGGAATCCTTTATCACTCTCTGTCTGATTAAAGAAACAAGAGGGAAGAGACTCAGGTGATTGAAGCTACACACTTATAGATAAACTGCTGTGGAGAGGTTAGTCTTTTCTGGGCGTTTTGGCAGTTACCAAACAGCCACCATGAGTATAACATTAAATATAACATTAAAAAATAGCCTAAAGCTATGGGGCCCTTCTGTGGGGAGTTAGTATGTTCTCCCTGTGCCTGTGTGGGTTCTCCAGCTTCCTCCAACAGACCAAAACATGTAGCCTGTTAATTACTGAATCGAAATTGCCTGTAGGTGTGAATGGTTGTCTGTCTTGTCTATGTGAGTCCTGTGATTGACTGGTGACCTTGTATAGAAAATGAATAGTCTTAATATCTGTCTGAGAAACTTTACCTTTATGTTTTATCCTGGTTTACTACAGTATTTACCATTCATCACCAATGCTGAGCACATTCTGCACATGCTTTTCATGCTCCACAATAAGCTTCTATCATGTGAGTCGAAAAGGTCGCTATGGTAAATTGAGTACCTTTTAACACATTTTACTGCCATCTTAAAGCGTGACCGTGGCAACCTGAATGGAAGAAGAATGTATATTGGATTGAAACCAGAGGGCCAATAATCAAACATCTTATGATCCATGTATGATCATTCCCCCCCCATCTGCTGCTGCAAGCCTCTGCATGCAGATGTGGTGTACTGGTGACCATAAATGGGAATTGCCCCCTCCCCCCCCCCCCCCCACTCCATTAGAAAAGCAGTGGTCTGATCTGTGAAGCAGATCAGTGCACTGAGAAGGAAAAAAGCAACCTCCCCTGAGGTGTTTGCTATAGAAACTAAACAAGGTCATAGTGTAGACTAGGGGCCGGGTTAATGGGGGCTGCTGGTGGGGGCTGCTGCTATGTACTGGCGTGTATTGATGTTTCAGCATGTTCAGCTCTTTGGGAGACTTAATAGAAAACCATCTTGTGTCTGCATCAGGGTTTGTGTGTGTGTGTGTGTGTGTGTGTGTGTGTGTGAGTGAACTGCTCCCTGCTAGACGACAGAAAAACTTAACAGTATGGTACAACTGAGGATTGTGAAATGGAAGGAACGCGGTTCCAGAAATAATAACAGAGGCACTACAGTGGGTCAGAAGGGAATTCAAAGAGAGAGAGGGACACACTGTTTGCAATCTGTCAGTGAAAAATGTATTCTGTGCTCTGAAAGCATGTGATGTTCATTGGCTTCCTTTGTGATTCAGCTTTAACCCAATATTCAGTTTGCTGAGGCGTGTCACTAAATAGTTTTTCAAGTGCGAGACTTTTTACACAAAAAGAGACGATCCAGATAAATATGCTCACTCCAATCTTATATTTGTGATTTAGCAGGATCAGCAGCAATACTGTACCACAGTGCAGGTGAGAGAATAACGCTGTGTAAGCTTTAGAGGAGGATTTATTTAGAGTTGAGAGAAGAGGAGTAAGGAGGTGGAGCTGTTGGCTTGGTAAATTACTGAAATCTCTCCAGGCTGTAATGTAGCAGAGAACTACTTTTTTTGACACAAGAGACAAACATACAGCACCTTGCTTCCTCGCCAAATTGAAGTGAGAAATAGGACAGACTTGATCTGAGCCCCGGAAGCAGCTCACCATGAATAAAATGCAGCAATAAACACTTCCAGCATCGCCCCAAATGCAGTTTATGAAATAAGACTCCTGTTTGTTTTTTTTGTGGACGTTTTTTTATAAATGGTTTTTTCATGCAGGGACTGAAGGGAGTAGAATCTGCACCTGCAACTCAGCCTTTTCACAGCTTGGCTCAGTTCTTAGTAACCGTGACTCGACCTGGGACTGGAGTCTGGCAGGTCCCTTAATACATTAATACATGTGCTCTAATTGGGTCCAGTACAGTAAGTCTGCTACCTGAGTGGATGCAGGTGGACTCTCACAACCATCACTGCTCCTCTCTATTGCAATCCATTTTGACCAACCCTGTCCCCTAGAAATAACTTTCATATACTTCTTCATTGTTTTCCCCAATTCTATTGTGTTGGCAAATGTAATTACTGCTTGGATTATGTTAACAGGCAAAATGTTGGGAATGAATGAAGTGCTATATTTAGATATCACATTGAAGTCACAAGGAGAAGGTCAGGGTGGATGATGAGCGTACAAAACACTATGGCTGTGTCCAAAATCACTCCTCATTGACTTTACAGTGCTCTACATTTCCCCTCCACCATTGTATTTGAGTGTCTGAATGCTGAGTGTGTTAATATCATAGACTGTATATAAGAAATGGACGCAACATCCGTGACGGTTTGTGGACTGCTGCTCGGAAGCCAATAGTTTCCAATCTAGGCAGTGCCATCTTGAACATTTCAGGTGCATGCTGGGAAAAATAAAAACATGGATTCTACTTATATGGGCATGAGGCGGAGTCATGGGAGGAGCCATGGGCAGAGCGGGGGAGGTTCTATGCTGCCTACCCACACACCGGCAACCTGACCACATACAGGACGTAATGCTAACCAAGTTAGCTCCCACAATTCGAAGTACTTTACAGCCAAGTGTTAAAGTAGCTTAGTAACATGACATAGCTAATTGCATACATGTATACAATCAGCAAATATTATGAGAGGAGTAACGTAACGTTGAAGCTAATGTTAAATGCTGCCTAACTGTTGCCTGTATTGACGTGCTGTTACAGTAGTTCAAGAGCTAACATTAACTCAGAAAACTGTTGTTGTGAGACAAGCGGCTATCTATTTCCATACAGTCTGTCTATTGCCTATCTGTCTGCCCTCCTGAACCTGTGAATCAATCAACCTGTCAATCAGGACGTAGCCACGCCCTAACGCATACCCTGCTTTATTGTCAAATATAAAATCAGGGAGTCCAAAATGTCCCAAATGAACATCATACTGCATTGAAGAAGGCTTTAAACTAGCGATTGAGACCATAAACACATTTTGAAAACGTTTACTGAGGTTAGAAATCAAGTGAGAAGTTGGTGAATTCTCCATTGACTTGTATAGAGACGGAAGTCCTTTTGACACCAAAACGGTCGCCCCCTGGTGGCCTTTTGATAGAATGCAGTTCTAAGTTACTTCCGTGTTGGCCTCATTTCAGAGGACCGGAACTCCCCACCTGGTTAATATCTCTAACTGCCGTCATGTGATTCTACAGCTGATGGTGATGACACAAAGTGACAATGATCAGTTACTGTCCAAGGGCACCATTGGAAATGTGAGAGTGAATCCTGTGTTACAGCTTGGAGTCATGTTCAACCACTGACATGCACTTTTGTCATTTTCTATGTATTTTCTTTTACATTGTATTTGCTGTAGCAGTTTAGTAGAATGTAAACATCACTTCTGAGACACATGGCTGATTTGGAACCATTCCCACTGTCTTCAGGTCCCGTCAGGTTTGGATTAGGTGTCTTATTTTGAAAGTCGATTGATTGATTGATTTTTTTATTAACGTGTCATGCACCAGAAGTGCTCAGCCCAAATGGATTTACAAGACACCAAAACAAAAAAAGGAACAAATAATAACAAATGAAACCAGATAACAGACATTATAGCAACTAAACATATAGACCGTCCTGACGCTTTTTCCAGACTTCAGATACATATTTAACAAACTTAAAGACATTAAAGTTAAACAGCCAGTCCATTCTATCATCATCAGAGCACCAGAACATTTCTGGGTTTTTAACACACATTTCAGTAAATATTGGAGTTCTCAGTTCATCATACAAGGGACAGAATAAAAGAAAATGTGATTCATTTTCAACTTCATTGAGTTCACATAATTCACATAACCTTTCATCTTCAAGAATGTTTTTAAATCTGCCGACTTCAAGTTTCAGGGGAAGGATTCCTGTTCTCAGCTGAGCCACTAAGGACCTTTGATTTCTTGTTAGGTTTGCTTTACCATAAGGTTCACGGCCATAATTGTGCTTAATTTGGATATATGTTTGTTCAATTACTGCACGTGAGGTCAACTTTTTGGATTCCAATCAAAAACTTGTATCTCCTAAGATTGTGTGTGTGTGTGTGTGTGTGTGTGTGTGTGTGTGTGTGTGTGTGTGTGTGTGTGTGTACACCCTGCTAACATCTTAACCATAGTAACAGCTGTGAAACTGTTGTAAACTTCCATCACAGTTTACAGACCCACTTCCTGTCTCATTATTATTTGACTTATCATCATTTCTGTACAGTTGTGTGCTCACAGTTATACAGCATTATCGCTGCTGTTCAGCTTTACCTCTAAATAAAGTGCTTTAGCTGCACTAAATGAAGGCTAAAGCTATTCAATTAAGATCTAAGATGTAGTGTACCAAGTATAAAAGATAGTTCAAGCTAATATAGAACAAACATTCATCTTTGCTTTATCTCTGTTGATATGCCTTACTTCTGTCCAACAGTTTCCTGATAACTTTAGCATTGCTTTTAATAGCATGCTGCTATTGAGTCTTTTTACGGCTGAGGTTCTTGGAGAGCAACTTTCTAAATCCAGTCTGAAAAACAAAAGGTGAATTAATGGGATTTCATGTTCAGAGGTATTGTGTTTAACCTGCCAGCCTGAGGAAGAAGTCATCTTCTTCAATCCTTCTTTAAAACTTATTGAATTTAGAGTTAGATATTTTGTGTTCTAACAGTTGTGGCTTTCATACTTCTGTGTATTTGTATACATATATATTTGTTTCTTTTCTTTCTCCGTATGCCTGACTTCACTTGTGCACAAGAATCACCAACCTCATATAATAATAATAATTCTATCTTTATGAATATACTGAGCATGTCCAAACTTTAGTGTTTTGACCCAGTCTAAAAATCCTCTTATAATAATTGTCTATACAAAATTTGAAGGACAGATGTGTTTAGAAAGCATCAATAGTGGATCTGACAATCAATAAATGTGTGATTAAACCTTGATTAATGCTTCAGAGAGCAGAGACTATTGAAATAAGCTATCTGAATATATTATTTTGGGCTCTGGGAATGTTGTGATGACATTTGTCTCTATTTTCTGACATTTTCTCAACTTAATTAGTCGTTAAAAAAACCTGATTAAAAAGGAGGTCTGTCCTGATTTTACATATCAAAGTCAGTTTCCCGCAGTACTAGATGCACAGTTAAAAAGTAGTGAGGTTAGCAGACCTCAGCCTGATCATAACATATTAGTTGGGCTGCGTTTTGGATAATAATCTTTTAATGATGCCGTTTTTAAACACAATGTGTGTTTAAATAGTAATACTTGAATAATGAATAAGATGCCAGGATCCAAGCCTCTACAGCAAAGAGCTGTGTGGAGATCTCTCTCTTCAAGAGAAAAAAGGTGGATGTTATGTGTTAGTAGCTATTACCCATCCTCCCCTCTGCTTTCCCTTTATGTCTTCTTTCAGCTATACTCCCTCTCTACGGAGGACACCAATAAAGAACGCACAATGCCCTGAGGAGGCTGCGATTCTTCTCTGACATGCCATCAGTCACACACACACACACACACACACACACACACACACACCTACATGCATCCCTCCTGATTGGGGTGAATCAGTTGTGAGGGTGGGATAAACAACCCCTTTGCTACAGCTCTCATTTCATTTCTGCTTTATCTGAAATGTTACACACAGAAACTCACACACATGACTTAAGAGACACACACACACACACACACACACACACACACACACACACACACACACACACACACACACACACACTCTGAGATGTGAATGCATGTGGCCCTGCTGGTTTTCACCATGCTTGGACAGGTGGTTATGTAACTGTGATTCTCTGTAAAAGGAGCAGAAATGAAATGATACGATGGGAGGGGAGAGGAGAGGAGGGGGAGAAAAAAAAGAGGTAAACGAGGACGCAGCTTCTCTGAGTGTACTTCAACCCCCACCCCCCCACCTCCCCTCTCTCCCCCTCCTCCCCCTTCTCCCCCTTGTCATAATTAGACACTTGTCATGGGTTGCTGGCGCCCTCTAGTGTTACATTACAAACAGTCAGTCAGTGACAGAGTGTCTCTTCTCATCATCATCAGCTGCAGGCCCCAAACCTTTCCAAACCAAGGTCTCCACCAAAAACAAGTATGCAAATTTCAACACAATTGAAAGTATAATTTGGGTGGGGGTTCTTCTGGGTCAACAAGTAACTTTCACTCTTGGACATACCAAGAAAGACTTTTTTTTTAAAGGCAGTGGACCCTGATGATGATGTCCTATTTTTTTGGAATTAGAAATCACAAACTCATTTACATTGCAATACAATTACAATATACTTTACATAGTACTGACTGAGCTTTAACCCTTACATACTGTTCATATACTGGCTCATAATTAGTCTCTACACTAATTCACATTCATGAATTCTCCATAAGTCTGTTTGATTCATGTTATGGAGAAGAAAAAAAATCAAAATCACTATTTTATGGTCCAGGAGAACATTTTTTTAGAATATAATGAATACAACATGTTTGATGCTGACAGGTCAAACTTTTACATTTGCATATAAAAAATGTGTATCAGCTGCACAGAAATTTGATGCATTGTATTTGCATTTTGGTGTGCTGTGGGACACACTAGGAAAAGTCTGGCTAAAATAAATGTGTATTGGGTGATTTTACAGCTCTACAATGCAAAAAATCTGACAAATGAAAGAAAAGTAACTGGATATAAGTCCAACTAAAAATCACCTTTTCTGCAGGTCATTTTGTAGAGAAACAAAAGGGGGGGTCAGGCAGGGGGTGTGTCAGTGTCTGTGTGTGATTGACAGGAGGCGGCACGCTGCCAGAGTGCTGCTGTTACACGGCAGGAAACGAGACAGACAGTAAATACACAGCTGTCAGGAGCATGACAGCATGTTGTTAAGCAGTGATATTGAAGAGTGATGACCACATCAGCATGTTACCAGGCTCAGGTGATGTTTACATGTGTGTGTGTGTGTGTGGGTGTGTGTGTGTGTGTGTGTGTGTGTGTGTGTGTGTACATGATGGTGTTTAATGTGCTGCAGCTGAGCAGCTTCATCAGCCATCCAGCTGCACGTTGTTAGTTAAGGTGCAGGACAGGAAGTGTGTTCCTGTTCCTGTCCGTTTACATAGACAGATAGTGAATCCATACAGAAATAAATGAGGGCACCATTATGAAGCCAGATTAAAAAAAGGAAAAATATACTCTATATATATATATTCTTTCCCAAAAGAGAACAAGGAAAGTTACTTAAAGAACAGATACTATGCTGCTGTAGGAGCCACAACAATGCTATTTATTTTTTAAACAGAATTTATGGTTTTTAAATATGTTGAATATATAACACACATTTTTAAATGAAGTCATATTTGAATTTATGTTTGAAATACTGCATTTTTGGCCGATTCTAAATAACTTGGTGGACCAACAACATCTCTTATTCACTTTCTAACATTATTATAGCTAACATGTTGCTTCTTTTTACCTTTGCCAATGCTAGTGTCCCTGTTCACATTACACACTTGTGTTATTGGTAACATAAAACATGGTGGAAGTTTAATATTTGGTGTCAGATACTTCAGAATTGGCCGCTGTGTCTTGATTGATCTACACTGTCGACCTCCACACAGCTTAAGTAGCAATTTGGTGCGTTTAGTTCTCCATGTATGGCTTCCTATAAACTCTATACTTCACTAAGTCAAAATGATGTTCACTGCTAATGTACACAACATTGAATGTTGCCAGGTTTTCTGTTTACACTTTCAAACAAACTCAAATGAAAGGAATAAATACATGTTGACATGACTGTGTTAAAAAAGCACAAAGCTGTAACTTAGAGTGGCGTGAGGCCTAACAGTTAACTGTTGTCAGGGTAATGACAGTTTTTTATTACTATTTTTTCATATATATTCATTGTTATAAATAGGTAAAGTACCGCCTTATTATTGTGTATATGGATGGAGCACTATGATTCTTCTGTTTTATTCTTTGATTGAAAGGCGTACAGACTGATGTATTGATTTGCTAACAGGTGATTAAGGCTGTTCTTCATGAATGGCTAACTGAAATACGCTCTGTTGCACCTGTAACACCCAACAGTGATGTCACAGTGTACTGACACACCCAGAACAGTGCAACAAGGTGAGAGGTCAGCAATAAGACGATATTCAGCAGCCTGCCGATATTCAGCAGGCCTTTTATCAGAAGCTGGGTTCTGGGTTGGATTTGTAGAGCCGTTTCCCTTGCAGCAACTTCAGGCTCATTTTACGGGGCTGTGACTGTTGGTGCATGTCTAAATAGCAGGAACCCCCCCCCCCCTCCCAACAGCTGAGCAACCGAATTATTATTATTATTATTATTATTATCCAGATGTGCCTTTGAAGGCCAAACACCAGGTAGAACCAAAGCTACAGTGCTTTTTCTTGTGTGTGTGTGTGTGTATGTGTGTGTGTGTACATTCTGGGTCAATTTAGGAAAAGTCATAAAATATCAGGTCATTTATGAAAGTCATTGTGGGTGTTTTCAAATGTCATAATGGGTCAAATTGGACTGAATGGTATGTTAGGGTTAAAATGGTGAAAATATGTATTTTAGTTAGCATACATTTGTTTTTGTTTTTTTAAGCATTTCACTGGGATGATTCTATGAGCACAGACATGACCAGATTACAGCCAGAGTAGCAGTGTGTAGAGAAACATACTCATCAGTGATGTATAACTCAATGTAATGCTTGTCAAAATGTGCAAAACTGCCAAATGTATGAAAGACTGGGCTGGCTGGGAGAGTGTTTTGGTTGCAGACGTACCTATCAGCAGAGCCACACAGATCAGAATAGCCATCAGAGCTCCAGTGCTGAGACCCACAGGCAGGAAGATGGCCTCTGCAGAGCAGGTGAGCAGAGAGCCTCCCGCCTCACAGGAACACACTCTGATGGTGAGCGTGGCCGTGCTGCTCTGAGCAGGATAACCGCTGTCTTCCACCACCACGGGAAGAACGTAGACTTCCTGCAGCCGCCGCTGGAAGCCCGAGCGCCGCGACACAATGCCAGCAGTGTTGTCTAGAAACCAACAGAGGATGGGATGACATCATCAGTGATGATATACTATGTTCAATTACAAGGAACTGAAGGATAAGGCTGGCATTATTCTCCATTATTCTTACTTTTAATAAATTCCATTTAAATGCAAAGATGTGTCAATGTGTGTTAGTCCATCCCCATCACACTGCCTATGGCTCTTAGCTCCAAGCCCATTGGTGGAGGCATAAAACCCTCACAAAGATAAAGTTTCATTCAAAAATTAAAAAAACAGTTAGTTAAGTTACTGACCAAAAGTTACTTTGAGCAAATGTTACTTAAACAGGAGGAAGTAGTGCATTAGTTGGGGACTACTTTCAGCGGCGGGTGAATCCACGTTTGTTGCTCTAGTGAGTATTTGTGGTAGGTAAAGTACAGTGTGTGTTCATGGCAATGATAGAACATGTCACCCAGTAAACAGTGTGACTCATTGATGTGTTTTTAATAGTTTTTGGATGATGATGAATGATGGAGGTCTGGAGAGAAATAATAATAATATACACACACACAATATTTTTAGTAGAGCACTTGTTTGTTTTGGTCTTTTTATGAAAAATGTTGAGAATAAAGGTCTTCACCCCCCGGGGGAATGATAATTTTTCAGCATATAAATATTAGCATTCTGCGTGCAAGGACTCACGACAAAAACAACAGCTGGAAAACAAACAAAAAAATGCTCCCAGTGTTTAAAGGCCTTAAGAGAAACATGGGACACATGTAGCCTGAGCAGGAAGTTTGAAAGACATTTACAGCTACAAACACGTAATCACTGAGAATGAATGATAATATTTTGAGAAATATTCCAATTGAATTTATTTCCTACAAAAATAATGCAACATTTAAAAAAAACACCACAAATGATATCACACTTTTCAAAATTCTACGTCAATATAAGATTTTGATGTAATTCTAGTATAGATTTTGTTAGTGGTAAAATGAGTGACTGGTGGAAAGTAGTGCAGTCTGTGTACTGCAACACATCCACTATTAGGCATATTGGTGCATCACTGTAACACTGTGGCCTTTTTATACAACCACACACAGTAGTTGTAAAATGCTGCAGGCTTTAACAGTTCTACACTAAAGAAGGGAAAAATAATCTGTGAGGTCAAACTGGTGAAACATCCAAGTGAGAAGATGAAATGTCGCACACTCCAAAGAAAAGAAAAAAAATTAAATAAAACTGAAAATACTTTCAGTCGTCATGGAGGTTAGACGTAGGTAGTCAGAGCTTTCCTCTATTCTATTTCAATGTCAAACTGCTGCCTGTCTCATATTGACTCAGTGCTGTCCCAGTGGACACACACACACTGAGGTTTGTGCATTAAGCAGCTTATTTACATAAGACATGCACTCATAAACTGATGATGTCATGGTGGAACATTAACTCTTAAATAATGAGTTTCCTATATGTGCAGAAGATGCAGGTAAGCTGATGGACCAGGGAAGCAATATGTGAACATGTCATGAACTGCTTTATGATCCTTATCTGCTGCCTCCTCATGTGACTATACATTTGTGAACAATACTTAAATGAGCTTTAATCCTGCTTGTTTTAGTATTGGTTGCTTTGTTTATCCAGCAGTTTCCTCCAGACTGAAATAAACAGATATGAGGGTGAACTATTGGAAGTGTCGCTATAACATTTGTGACATTTGTGTTCCCTGTAGCATGAATCTTATTGACTTTAGTGATCTCCTGACTTTTCCTCTAGCACCAACATGAGTTGACATTTTTAGAGAAATGTCTAGTTGAACTGACAATCACGTTCCCCTCGAGGTGAATCATAAAAACTTTGCTGATTAATCTGACTCTTCATCTAATGACATCATCTGTTTGTCCAGTACTTTGCT
This sequence comes from Scomber japonicus, assembly GCF_027409825.1. Classification (NCBI taxonomy): domain Eukaryota; kingdom Metazoa; phylum Chordata; class Actinopteri; order Scombriformes; family Scombridae; genus Scomber; species Scomber japonicus. The sequence continues at coordinate 4,699,545 of NC_070589.1, forward strand.
TTATGGCCAATTACCTGCAAAACTAATGGCATTGCTTTGACATTCCAATTATTTAGTGCTAATTAGCAGAGCTGCTAGTGTGTGTGGAGACTGTTAATGTTGCTTTTTTTATTGTTTTTGGAGGAATTTAAATATTCATTCTAAAAAACAAGATAATAAATAAATGCTGTTCATCCAAATATCAACGATGAAGCAGTATGCTTAAGTCTGTGATATCAAAGAGCTTATTTTCTGTCTCACACACACACACACACACACACACACACACACACACACACACACACACACACACACACACACACACACACACACACACAAGAGCCCAATATTTGATACTGGGGCAAAAAATAGGGAGTGCAGCTTATATAGAGAGCAAAATGTTGAAAAAGAAAAAGATGTTCCTTTTCCCCAAACTACATATTTAGACAGTTTTTCAGCATGTTGTGTGTGTGTGTGTGTGTGTGTGTGTGTGTGTGTGTGTGTGTGTGTGTGTGTGTGTGTGTGTGTGTGTGTGTGTGTGTGTGTGTGTGTGTGTTTGTCAGAAAAGATCCATTCTCACCCAGCTGGATGGAGATGTAGCCTGACAAGGTAGAGACCATTAAGGCACCTTGTTCCTGTTACACACACACACACACACACACACACACACACACACACACGCACACGCTCCAGTTCCCCTTGGTGGCTGCAGGCCTGTGTGTGTGTGTCTGTCTCTATCAGACATGATGCTGACTGTATACGTACAAACATACTAAAATATAACGCTGCTATTTGGTGAGGTGTTGGGGGGGGGGGGGGGGGGGTGGACTGCTGTCTTTATTCAGCAGGGAGGGGTACAGGTGTGGGTGTTTACATTTGGTTTGATGGTTAATGATGAGCTTCATTGTGTACATGAACACAATGAACAGGAAGCTGGAGAGTTGTCATCCTCATCACTACACCAGTACCAGTGCCACTGTTTAGTAGGAACTGAGCAGCAAGGAGACCCAGCAGGTGAACACATGGATCTGGAGACAAGGCAAAAAATGTCCTCCTTCATTGTCAGCCACCTTGAAAAACCTACTTAGTTGCAGGACTTTTTATTTTTATTTTTTATTGTGGACTTCTGATCCTTCTTCTGAGCCTTTGCCGTTAGTTGTGTTGTATTTCTATGGAGGGCCCCTCTCTGCTTAAAAGGTTCCAGGCACTTGAGCAGATTGCCTGTACAGTAGATCTGAGCATGTCTACAGATCAAATGACATGTATCATGTACCTACGCATCTCCACCTATTATATATACATAGTTATCATAGCTTATTATCACATTCCTTATTTTGACAGTGCACCCATAGCAGTAAGAAAGGGAGGATGAGGATAAGGATTATAATGATGAGGATTATGATGAGGATTGCAATGTATTTGAGTTGTTTTAGTTGCCCACACAAGGCTGATGATTCTCTATATTTTTCTCTCCTGCTTAATATTTGATCACCATTAGTACCCTTTGGTGCTCTTCTGAACAAACGATGTCACCCCTCTCTTTAGGGAGGAAGGAACATGTCACTCAGTGCAACAGTGTGACTTATTGATGTGTTTTCTATGGCACAGAGGAACAACATATACCATCCTTACTATACCATTAGGTAGAGTGAAACAATCTGTAAAATGTGACTCTGGTTCATTTTCCTCATGTGTTCTTTTCCTCTAGTTCAGTAAAGTTAAGCAGCATCACCAGAAACACTGCAGGTATCAGAAGTGTTGATGATTATGTTTAATGTTCAGTGTTTAAATGGTAACTTGAACGTGGTGAAGGTCAGGAGAAAGTAGTGTTTAGGGTTAAAACAGAGAATACAGAACTTCAAGCATTTGCACTTAATGAATGTATTATATTTAGAGAGAAGAAGAGGTTTATCTGTCTTTATAACTCTTTATATATTCTCTAGCATCGAGGTGAGAATCAGAACTAACAAGGTGCTAACTCAGCTAATTATTTGAAAATGAGAATGACTGTTTTGATTCTACCAAACTCTTTATACAACTGTAAAAATAACTAGGGATGAATGTTAGAGTGATGTGAGGTAATCATGTTAATCCAGTTAGTTTAAATGACTTGCTGGTAGTACAGCAGGTCATTCTACTTTCATTTGCATTTCTTGTCATCAGTAATGAGTTGTAAGATGCTCCAGTCTAAATCAATGCAAAAAGCTCACTTTATTATTTGTGTTTAGAGAAAAAAAACACAATTACAGTCAGCAGAAAGCTATTATGTACTCTTTAATTATGTGTTTGTTATAAGACTGAGAGGCCCCAGCCATGCTTGCATTCATGCTTCATTATCATCATCATCATCATCATCGTCATTATTATTTGGGGCCCCATGAAAATATATTACATTGGGCCCCATCACCACACATAGGCAACACCAACCATTGCTGTAACCACACCTCTACCTTTGAAGACTCGCTTCTCTGTTACAGTCCATTAATAACTGTACAATATCTACTGACATCCAGCTGTGAAAATAGGAGAAAGGACTGAACCATTTCATGTAAATAGAGGGGGGGTATTTGGACAATACAGAGGCTCTAGATATTTGTTTTGGGGGTTTTTTGGGTTGTTTTTTTTACGGCAAAAACAAGAAAAATAAAGTGTTAGGTTAATGTGTACACTGTTAATAATATATCTTATTAATATCTGTTAATGATCATAGAAGTGGAACATTACATTTTAGGGCCCCTAGAATCATCCTCACTTTTCACCCCTGATCACATCATCATCATCATCATCATCATCATCATCATCATCATCATCATCATCATCATCATCATCATCATCTTCTTCTTCTTCTTCTTCTTCTTCTTCTATTCAGCTGAGCTCAGGTAACATGAATGCTTTTAATTTGAAACTAAATTGACTCTGATAATAATTATTGTTATATTTACTATTATTTGATTTATTATTTATTTTTCATTTTAGTGAAAATTGTAATTTGTATGATTGCAGCATTTGTACATTTTCTGTGTGTTTATGTTTTGTAAATGTATATTCTTCTCTGTAAAGTAAAACATTGTTTACACACAAAGAATATCAGGATCATTATCATTATTATTATTAGGGCCCGAGCGCTGACCAGCGCGAAGCCCTATTGTTTTTGCCATGATTATTATTATTATTATTATTATTTTTTTTCTCTCCCGACGACGGCCTTTTTGCCCCCCTGAACGTGCCCCTAAACTCACCAAAGTTTGCACGCAAGCCAGACCCGGCGAAAATTTCGATATTTTATGGTTTGCACAAATGGGCGTGCCAAAATGGCTCTCTAGCGCCCCCTACAAAATCAATAAAAGCGAGCCCCTCGTGACAGATTGACATAGAGAAACGAAACTTGGTACACATGTTCAACATGTCAAGACGCACCAAAAAGTCTCTTGGACACATACCCTAACACCAACAGGAAGTCGGCCATTTTGAATCAAAATATTGATTTTAATGCAAATTGTGGCATCATATTTGAACGCACTACTCCTACAGTTTTCTTCCCATCCACTTCAAATTCACACAGAGTCATCTTGAGACATTGGAGATGACAAGTTATCAAAAGCTTTTTCCCCCGTCATTCCTGGTTGCCGTGGTGACGCGGCGAATTTCGATCCTTCGCCATGAAAATTCAAACCCTCATAACTTGACTTCACATGGTCTGAGCTTTACCAAATTTCACATGCTTGTTCAGGGTCCTAGTCTGAACACATGTACAGTCTCATATTTAGTGACAGTCATAGCGCCACCTACTGAAAACAGGAAGTCACTTGCTTCATTCTTTCACTAATTACTCCCATAATCTTCATCCCATCCACTTCAAATTCACACAGGATCATCTTGAGACATTGGAGATGACAAGTTATCAAAAGCTTTTTCCCTCGTCATTCCTGGTTGCCGTGGTGACACGACGAATTTCGATCCTTCGCCATGAAAATTCAAACCCTCATAACTTGACTCCACATGGTCTGAGCTTCTCCGAATTTCAGATGCTTGTTCAGTGTCCCAGTCTGAACTCATGTGCAGTCTCATATTTTGTGACAGTCATAGCGCCCCCTACTGGCAACAGGAAGTCACTTGCTTCATTCTTTCACTAATTACTCCCATAATCTTAAGTATTTCCACCTGAAATCGACTCAGCTGAGACATAAGACCTTGGTGATGCTACATTCTGCAACTCGTGACCCATCATCAAATACTGTTGCCATGACAACGCATTCAACGCCATGATAATACGATTACAGTTTTCAGAGGCAAAAGATGCCTCCACGGTATCGAAACTCAACACACACGTCTGGAGTGGGGTCCTTTAACATCCTATATACTTCAATGGGATGGGCGTGACTAAATGGCTCAATAGCGCCCCCTTGAATATTTCAAAATTGAACCTCAGCCTTCCCCATTGACATAGAAGAATGAAACTCGGTAGGTTTATGTATCATCTCCAGACGCACAAAAACGCCATTTGGACCCATACCCTAAGTCCAACAGGAAGTCGGCCATCTTGGGAAAAATGCTCAATTTTGGTGCATTTTTTGGTCATTTCCAGGCCTCATATTTGAACGCACTAGTCCTAGGGATTTCATCCCATCCACTTCAAATTCACAAAGAGTCATCTTGAGACATTGGAGATGACAAGGTATCAAAAGCTTTTTTATGACTTCTTCCTGTTGGGCGTGGCTGTGCAAACAATTTCGATGCTTCGCCATGAAGCAGGAAGTCCTTATAACTCCTACAGACATTGTCCCGTCTACACCAAATTGATCACACATGTAGAGGGTCCCGCCCTGAACACATCTATGCATCAATACTGTGTCAAATACACAGCGCCACCTACTGGACACAGGAAGTCAGCCTCACATGACAAACATTATCCTATTTACATGAAATTTACAGGAAGTGTTCTCCACATCACACACTGCAACATGACATGTAATTGGTGGGTGATCTCAAGCGCCACCTAGTGGACACATGCAATGTGACTTAGCCCCATCACACAACGTTCATTACGAGCCCGGGTGCCAAGACGCCTACGTGCCCGCTGTGTCTGCCGTGTGACTGCAGCACGCACCGGCATGCGCGTACGGCGCGGTGTGTGGGGGCGCGAGGGCCCGTTCATCACTGCTTGCAGTTTTAATTATTATTGTTATCATCGTTATTATTATAAATAATGTGGTAAATGTGTGTGTGAATGGGTGAATGTGACATGTAGTGTAAAGCTGAGTGGTGAAAAAGACTGATCCAACACTAACAATAGTTAAAATGAGTATGAATACTGAGCAGTGTGATGCAGAATGGAGGCAGGCAGATACTGTGCTAGACTCACACTGACTGCAACATTCCAACCAAAGAAGAGAGGAGATGCACATCTGTGTCAACCACCAGGACCTGTGAGCCTGGGCACTACTTGTTACCATGGTGATCCCAAAGTTAGCCCTGAACCCACTGATCTAACTTAGTGAGGCAGGATACTTCTTTACAGCACACAACAAGGCTCAGCAGCTGACACATCACAGCTGTGATGAGATAATGATGAAGTCAATATTTAAAAAAAACTTTTCTTACTTCCAAAATCTCGAACGGTGAAGTTTCTGTTGCGGAGCTCTTTGGGAGACTTGAAGAAGAACCTCTGGCCAACAGGAGGAAGGTCTTTGTCCACAGCGCTGACTGTCTGGATCACCTGGATCAGAGAGCAAACAGAGAAGCTGCTTAGTTCATTCAATCAGTGAATAGATACAGCAGAGACAGATACATTCATTAGAAATTATAGAAAACGTGCTGTTTGGATTTATGTCTCCCCCTGCTGGCAGTGAGAGTGAATTGTTAAAGTCTCTGTTGCTGCCGTTTGCCATAAAACACATGACTATTAGTGTTCCAGTGCAGACATGTCACCACACACACCAGATCTAAAACACTTCTATATTCATCTGATAGAGACAGAATAATCAGCATTGTGTGAACTCATTTGGTTTGAATGTAACAGATGTTCATTTGTATGAAAATGTCTTGCACTGCAGCTTTAAGTTGTTAGCTGGTGATCATCATTAATTGAGCTGACAGAGTGAGATAAGGATATCATTATTATTATTATTATTATTATTATTATCATGATTATTACTACTGTTAACATTATTATGTCAACATTGCACATGTGTATAAACCAGTACAGATGCTTCACACATGCAAATTCATGCATGTGACACCTGATTGTAATAATTAACTAATTATCAAGCAGCTGAAGCTTGTCATAGGATTGATAATGAGTTCATTATTAGAATCAGGTGTGTGAGAATGTGGAGATACCTAAAACATGCAGGGTGATAACTCTACAGGAGCAGGGTTGGAGAACACTGATTTATAGACTGATGTATGATGCAACGGTCTAAATTCATGATCTTGTTGAAAGTTATTTAATCATAACTAAATAAAAACTGGTTGAATCTGTTATCTGATAATAAAACAGCACATATAACATTGATTTTACACTTAGAAGAAAATTATGACTTAAACATTTTTGAGGTAGCAGTTAAAAACTCTAATAGATATGATATGAATACAACTTGACCCTGTTCCACTCTACTGTATGTAAACTAAAATGAGTTGATAACTAGCAGAACAGTGATGTGATTCACTTAAAGCAACACTTTCCTTTCTTGTCTTTATCTGAATAATGATTCATAATTCACACACATGGTGATAATAACAATAATAATAATGATGTGTGACTATATGTTTCTTCCTGTGACAGTGAAGCAGACACAGCTCAGCGTACCTGTCCAACTCTGGCGTTCTCACAGACGAACATGTCCGCCGGAGCCGCCAGCTCAGGAGGAAACTCGTTCACATCCAGCACGTTGACGGTCACAGACACTTTGGTGGACAGCAGAGGGTTGTCTGTAAGGGTCAACATGGAGACATGAATGATTCTACACACAGTGACACAGCCTGATGTGTTTCTCTAACATTGTGTCAAGCTGTCAGTGTGACAGCAGCACAGATGACAGCTGCAGTGGACACACGCTGGGAACTATGTCGCATAAAAGCCTCCGAAAAACAAAGTTTGATATAAGCGTGCTAGCCGTAGGCATCGGAGGTGACTGTGTAGCAGTAACCATGGTAACTGTGGACATCATACGTCGCTGTAGCTGTAAAGAGAAAGTTAACAGCAGGCTGGAGAGTAGTGTTGAGCTGGACAAGGTTTTCAGAGATAAGGTTGCTCGATTTTTATAAAAAATAAATAAAAATGAATAGAGATTGTGTATTATAGTATTTACAGATTGTTTATTGTATTTTTTTAATCACTTATTACAAGGCTACTTTTTTGTGTCAAATCTGAATTCCCCCCTAGAGGCATCAATAAAGTTTACCTTAAAAAATAGCATCATGCCTATTTGTTTGGCTTAAAACTAGAATAATAAAATGACTAAAATTGAAATTAATATACATTTTAATTGATCAAGACTCATTAGGGACAATACATGAAGCTGTTACACTTCATTCCCATGAAATAAATTAAACTTTTATTTAGGTATTCATTATTATTATTATAATTATTATGACTATTATTATTGTCGTCGTCATTATTATTTCTGTATGGAACACTTTATAAACTGCATGAACCAGAGAAATACATTGAGATAATTGTGTTTAGTTGAAGACATTATACAAACTGTGACCCACAGCTATAGAAGTTTCAGTGTGGAGCATTTGAAGGGGGAAAAAAAACAAACCAAAAAACTAAAAAAACTTTAGAGCTGCTGTTCTTCCAGCACACACAGAGCTGAAGATGTCACAATGTCTGCCAACAGCACAACAAGTATGAAAGGTCAACCAGAAGGAGAAAAAAGAGAGAGAGAAGAGAGAGAACATCTTGTGAACAGCTACTGGACTGATTTCCTTTATATCATTTTGTTTCCTTCACTGAAATAGTTAGTTATTTCTAGCAGATGTGATAAATATGAGCTCTAACCTGCTGATGGCTCAACAATGTTTCTATACATTTACATCAGGCAACAAGCAATAAATCAATCTGACCTTTTTAAACCTAATCTTAAAACATATGTTTATAATCACTGCTGTTTCCTGAACTGTTCACCTGACTGTTTTATTTTCGTGAATAATATGAATAATAGGATTTATTAACATGAACACAAACATTCTCTGCTTTTTAGTTTGTGCTGCATTTAGAGTTTATTATTATTATTATTATTGAAGACACTGAGGTTTTGTTTTTTGTTTTTTTTTGTTTTTTTTTGGGGGGGGGGGTTCAAATGAAAACTCTTCTCTTTCACTCTCATTTAAAATCAAGCTGTGTAATTATTGCACATTTCACTGTAAATGGGCACTTGTTAGTTGAATATTGGACAATGATTGTCTCCAAACTAGTTTCAACGTTACATATCCTGCTCTCATGTACATGCCTTCAACTTGAATTTAAGGTGAGATTTAAGATTTAAGGCTGCTGAAGCCTGGGGCAAACTAGGGAATAAGACAACATGGACTTTAGTATTTGTGTAGATGTTCTGGTAACAGCTACAATTGTCAAATATGATTAGACAGATAAAAAGACGGAATTTATACACTCGGACACTAAGAAAGTGTAAAGAAATGATTGAGAAGATATTCTTTAAGGGACTTTCAGACCCACTTATTAAATAAGAAGCTTAATCACTTCTTAAAAACAAACAAAAAAGAAAAGTTTCTAATCTTACATGTCATAATAAAGTGATTCTGCTGTGTTCTGTCTTACTGTAACACCAGTTTTGACCACTAGATGGAGTCAGACACTTATTAAACATCCATATGATCCCCGCTGTGTGTCTTGTCTTTCACCTCATCTCAGGCACCTGTCAGATAATCTTCCCAATCGTTTTGGATCATCCCATCATTTAACAGGCCAAATCTTGTTTTTCACTCTATAGATGACTGTGACAGAGTGAGAGGATTTATATTGTTGCTCTATCTAATGAGGAGGCTTGGCAGATTTGTGACTCGGCAGCCCTTTGCCTCCTCGAGAAGCTTACGGGGAGGAAATCATATGGTGCACAGACAGTCTGCATGAGTTAAGCTGCTTGCTCAAATGTGCTAAATTTAGTTTCCACCACAGTAACTACAGCTGCAGCTGCACTCCAGCCAAACATGCAGAGGACTGGCAGAGAGAGGGGAGCAGTGACAGGATTCAGGAGTCATTGCAATGGTTTAACTATATGAAGGGACATGTATGTATGCAAACTGTGTATTCACCACATTTACTAATTTTACTTTTACTTTATATTACCACCATTGGTGAATGAGCCACTCCAGAGCACCACTGGTCCAATCCACTGCTGTGAACATCAAGTCAACCTTAGCTGTAGAGCTGATTTCCACCTGTGATCTATATCATGGACCCTCAATCCTCCTTGATTAAGAACAACAACGCTTTTACAACCTTAACTTCTACAGTTGCACTGTGCAAAGCACTATAACATTGTGCATAACAGTGTGGTATGGCAACTGCACTGTTTCTGACCAGAAGGCTCTGCAGCAGGTAGTGCTGAACGCATCATCACCCAGCTACCTGCCATCAAGGATATCTACCTGAAACGCAACATCATCTGCAACCCCACCCACCCTTGTAATGACCTGTTCAACCCTCTGCCAAGAAGGAAACAGTACGCTGCCAGAGCCACAAGGCTCAGAAATAGTTTTTTTCCCCAGGACTGCATCAATGATGAACTTCCTCAAACCTGATTCTGATTCCTCAAACCTCACTCACTAGCACTTTATTATCACACTATGCAGTGGCCCCTTACTAGTATGTCATAGAGTGCATTATAACCCAGAAGAGAAAGTGTCATACATTGTCACTTTACCAATAATAGACTAGACTGAGAAAGAATGAACTGGAACACACTCATGCATGCAACTATATAATATAACGCTTTACACTGTTTGTACTGTACTACCTTGCTGACACTGCTAATTTCATTGTACATTGCTCTGCTCTGTATGATGACAGAAACAATTGAATTGAATATCTAGACAATGACATCTAAATATAGAGTGCAAATTATATTTTCCATATTTGTATAGCCACAAGGGTTCAAAATTCATGACTGTAGACTTATAGCCATATGAGGTGATTTCAGATCTATAGTTCAGGTTCAAGTCAGTGGATGAGTTGTAAACTTGATACATTTTATCCTTGGTTGAGCAAAAAGGCACAGCTTATTGCTTTGATACTGACAACATTTGTGAACATTTTCGACAAGAGTTTTCATATAGAGAAAAATTCAAGCTAATCAAAAGGCATCACTACATGCCAGGTGAGAGCAATCACTCATCAGCTCATTGGTTAGATGTTTGCTTGAAGAAAGAATGTAAAAAGTCAAAAGTCAAAAATGCAATGTATATTCTTGCGGTTCGCCAGGTTGGACCTCAATTATTCTCCAGCTCGCTTCTGGTAACTGTTGATTTCACTCGTGCACATCACCAGTCTGTGTGGCTACAGGCTACAATCACAGAGTACAATGACAACATCGATTTGACCCCACGTCAGATCGATGTTGAATCACGCTCCCGCCACAAAGAGTTTGTTTGGGACGGTTGTTTCGGTCGGCGCCCAAGTACGACTGTGACTGGATCAAATCAAACAAATCTCACACAAAGAGGAAAAACAAACCAGAGTCCAGGTCAGTACGGCAATGCCAGCAGGTGACCTTTGAACTTGTTTGATAGATGTTTTTCTTCATGATGTAAAATCATGATGTAGACCTGGCTGATATCTGATTATAGTCCATCCCACAGTGGCCTGTAGCCCTGCTCCTAGAGAGCTACTGCCCTGCAAGTTTTAGGTATCTCCCCACTGTAACACATCTGATTCTAATAATGAACTCATTATCAAGCCCTTGACAAGCTGCGGCTGCCTGATAACAATTAATAATTAGATCCAGGTGTGTTAGAGTGGGGCGATACCTTAAACATGCAGGGCAGTAACTCTCCAGGAGCAGGGTTTGCAGACCACAGCCATACCACATCCAGATGTGCAATTTTTTGGACATTTACATCTGTATACATGTTTTACAAACAATGCTGCTGTGCTGAATTATAATGAAATAGATTTGGATGTGATTTGCCTAATAGCCACTGGTGTCAACCCAGTTGCAGAGGTTTTAGTTATGTAATCCATGCACCACTTATAATGTAATGCAGATTTGATACTCACTGTGATGGATTACATTACTCAAGCAAGTTTCAAGAGTGTGAAATTGATTGATGCACCCTGTGAAAACCTGTAATGGGAAGAAAAGCACATTTGTGAAATTCTATCTAGAATTTTGGAAAGGAAAGTATGATTTGTTGCCTGGGATCGAACTGCTGACCCTGCAGCCCTTGATGTGAGTTGAAGAACTAAACCTTACAAACACATTGTTGTGGTCATTTCATGTTTCCAAACCAGAGTTACATGTTGATGATATTTAAGTGAGATGACTTAAGTGGCTCCAAGTTACAGTACAAATCCTCTTTAATAAGCTCTTTAAGCTCTGTGCATGTTGATAGAAACAACACATTCTCAGACTGTGAGACATTAATACCAAATTACTGGATTAAAAGTTAGAATTGCACAAATAAGGAGAAGAAACCACAGTATCTATCTAATTAACCATGTACAGTCAAAGGTGCGTGGCAGGAGGGCTCAGACATGTGATTACTAGATTTCAGATTTTAGCTGATGACATATTGGGAGGTAAGCAGACCAGTCCTGTATTGCATGATGTTATGAACCACAGTGTCAAAGTAATACATTTAATTAAGTTGAAGCCACTTAATGAATGACTGTTTCACTGCCTGAAAACTTGGGAGCTGAACACACATAAATTCTACTACACACAGAAATGAGCCGACTCTCTCTCTCTCTCTCTCTAGGGAGAATACTGAATGCGCTGTTAGAATTAGGATCTGATGTGTGCACCTTTCTGTCAGAGCACAGTGTCCCCATGCTACCTTGTTTAAGGACACACACTGGTTTGCTTAATGGTGCTTTTATTTTTTACTTCCCTGACATGGAGGAGAAATGTCTACAGCTGGATTTGGGTTTTTTGTCCGAAGCAAACAGAAGAAAGCTTCCTATCAGTCATCAGGGAAAACTCTGAGATTTGTCATCAGACTGTTGGTCTACATATGAAGTATGACACATCCACTCTCACAGTGTTGGATGTGTGTGTGTGTGTGTGTGATGAAGGAACACCCTGAGCTTTAGAGCAGCTATTACCCTTTAGATCCACAGCAGTGTGAGGTCTTCTTTTCTGCAACCTCTCTGATCAAAACAAAGCAGAGAAACAGAGTGTGCCTGGAAAAGAGTGTGATCACTGCAGGAGCTTCACTGCTACTGAGAGTGATGAAGATCCTCAGTGAAGCACATGTGGAACTTATCAAAAAAGATGTTGTTGAATGCAAATATAATGCTGTCCTGAACCCTTAGTGTTATTACATGATGAGAAAAATTGGTCAGTTAGAATGTAGCGATGGGTTCTACACATTTGAAATGCAGCATTTAAGTATTTGTATGGACCTGATCAAAGCCAATCAACACAAGCATTCTTCGATTTAATGCAACATGTGATTGGTCCACTGCCACAGCAGCTACAACCTGTCTGTGGTGGTGAAGTTGTGATTTAATGCTTCTATTATTACATCATGAGGGCAATGAATGAAGTACTCAATTGGTATTGCTTTGCGTTCATTTCGCCCGTATTTCTGCACATTTCCATAAAGCTTATAGATACGGACCAAATGGAGCAGTACCACCGGAAACCATGAGGGGGGGCAGTGTTGCTGTCACTACTCGATACGTAGCTCTAGTGAGACATGAAGAGGAAATAACAATAGCGGAATTTTTTGAGGAAAGGTTGTACAAGTTGGTTAGAAACTTTAAACATATCGTTTTTGTCTTTTATGCAAGAGGAACATTATCAATATCTCCTCCACAGTCGCCATGTTTGTTTTTGACTCTGCACTCCCCCCTGGTGGATGTATTGGTTAACATCCATGCCAACGTAAAGGACGCATGGAAGTAAGTGAGCTGTAACAGTAACATGTGCATGTTTGAAAAGGACGTATACATTTTCATATGTACGTTGAGCATAAATGGACCTTAAGGGTACCTGGATTGGTACTATTATCCTAATTTTTCAAACGATACCCAGCCCTAACTTATATAGCACCTTTCTAGTCTTTTTGATCACTCAAAGCTCTTTTACACTACATGTCACATTCACACACAGTCATACATCGTTTGCACAGTTATCGGGAACAATTTGGGGTTAAAGGGGCTATACGCGAAATACAACTTTATTAGCTTTCAGGAATTTTATTTTTGCTATGTAAACAGCTAATGGTGTATTGACATCTGGAGTAGAGAGTCACATGACTTGCCCTGTGTGTGTTGTTCTGGAGCCTCTGTTTTGGAAGCTGTGCCGGCAGCGCGTTCATGTTAGTGCTTGTGAAACACCTCCTCCTCTCCTCCACCGGAACAGTTAACGCACTCCCCCTATATAACCGCTACAGTGAGGGAGGAGCAGCACGCACCTTTCGAAAGCTACTGGAAACAGAGACCCGGGGCAGCGTCGGTCTTTCATTTCCAAGGAGGAGAGCCCTGCGAGAGGCAAAAGGAGCTAGAGCTTCTTCTCTTGGACCGGTAAGTAACTTTATGTGTATTTACAGTCACATATCTGTTTAGTTAGTGTTAGACTAATGTTAGACATGATGTCGCGGCATCATGTTCATTTAGTTGACCATCTTAGGACGGGCTAAAGGTCAGGCTCGAGCTGTTGTCTCTCTAATATTAGTTATATTTGAGACTCAGCAGTGACAGAGCAGCAGACAGCCGCCTGAGCTGCAGCTCGGCTTCATGATGAAGCGAGCTAGCATTCAAACACAAAGAATATAAAGTCGGTGTGTTATACTGGCGTTAGCCGCAGCCACAGTGAATAAGATGGTTATAACTTTATTGTTCCTCTATGAGAAAGACAAAGACGAATAATCGGACTGTGTAACTCCTGTAGAGCTGGATATAAAGTAGTTCTACTCAGACTGGTCCTGGTTTTGTTTTGCTGTTACCACAAACGAGCTAAAGCTAAAGCTAAGCTAAGCGAGCTACCGTCATACCTCTGACCTGGTAGCCATGTGGCTAATGTTAGCAATAAGCATCGTAAAATAGTAACGGAGGAAGGAATAGGAATGCTTACGACTAGTGCTGTATGTTATCACATTGTATGTCCACATATTCTATAGCACAAAGGGAGATAAATGAGTATGAAAATATGTATGACTTGCCTTTGTAATGTTAGTTGGCCAAACACAGTAATGCTGTCAGTGTCAGGAGTTTACTAAACAGAACAAAGACTGGACCCACAGTGCCGATAAGAAACCAAGGACGGTTTATTCAGACAAAAACAGAAACAAAATGCAGCTGGAGACGACAGGGCTGGGCGAGGCGAGGCTGAGGGCTGGCAAATGGCTGGGTAGAGAAGAGACGCAAAGAGCCGAGAGTGTTACCACAGTGGATGAAACAACGAACTGGCAATGAGTGGAGGAAGAGACCGGCTTATAAATGCTGTAGAGCAGGAAACGAGGTTGATGAAACTCAGGTGTGCAGTGGAGGGTGGATGCAGAAGCTACCAGAAGGCCCCGCCCAGCCCTGGGGGAAAGAAAACATGGACACAGAAAAAGAGCAGCGGTGAACTGGATCCTGACAGTCAGGACAGTACACATAATAATAACCATAGTGTTACTGCTAACCATGCTTCAATGGACCAGTCCTTGCTATTTCAGAAACTTTTGACTAGATGTAAAGTAAGATATTTTTGTCCTAAAAATAATAAACAAGCTGTTGGACTGGTGATGAAATACTGTGACTGTTACTTTGATAAAGACAACTACTTGTGTTTTCTATAACTAAAGAAGTTTTTTGTAATTGACAGTTTAGCAATTCTGACATTTTTAAATGTGTGATGTTGGTAATTTTGGGTTTGCTTAGATTAAAGCTCTGAAATATTTTATACACAGGTTACATTTTTTTGTCTTGCATTCCTCAGGTCATAATGCCCAATACTGCAGTTACTCCACCATGGCAGACTGGCAGATGCTGTGTGATGGAAGGAATAACATCAGGAGCTACTCTTCAGACTCTTCATCACGTCCTCATCAGTGGCTTTGAGCACAGCAGGCCACAAAAGCGGACAAACCATACTGAATTACACTTTGCATGCTGCTACTTTGTCACTACTGATCATAAACCTTACATGGTGTCCAGATGGTTACAGCAAAAAGAGAAAGGTGATGTATACCTCTAAAAAATGTAGTATTTATGATTATTGTTTTCTGGAATTGACTGCAATACTGCTCACCAATAAACTTGACATGATTTGAGATTATATTCATGCTTCATCCATCCCATACAGGACTGAGTTGCCTTTGATCTGTAAATGATGCATGTTCCTGTAAATCTGGGGTGCATGTTGCTGCAGATGTCAGAGGTAGGTATGGCATGGCAGTTGAGCATCATGATGGCCCTGCTGCATCATCAGAGCATCATAAACCAGCCCTGGCCTCAGGTCCAAAAGACTCCAGTGTAGACACACTGGAAAAACTGGCGTTTCACACTATGTTGATATTTTACAATTGACTTCAAATGGATAGAAACACAGATGATACAAACCTCTGTTTCTTCTCATCTGAGCAGCTCACACCGGCTCCTTTGAGGAGGCAGACACTCTGCAGCTGCCTCAGCAGACATGATGCTGCTACTGCTGCCCTTACCAAAACCAACATCAAACTATCAGTTATGAAGAGAGCAGCAACAAGTATAATATAACATTATAATTTTATAAGGAACGAACTTAGCATTAGCTACCTTAGAGACAGTTGATGAACCAGACTCTGGCTACATTACACGAGCAACACATGTCTTGGTCAATATTTTCACAATTGCACAAAAACCCAAATGTCTGTTTGCCAGCAGTGCTCATCAGTGATGGGAATAACGCTGTTTAAATAAACAGCGTTACTAAGGGCGTTACTTTTTTCAGTAACGGGTAATGTAACTATTTACTATTTCCATCGTTACAACGCTGTTACGTTACTTAATGAAATGAGGCACGTTACAAACTGAAGCTAATCTGCTCAGTGAACCTGTTCTCATCCAACTTTGCTCTCAGCCACAAAAGCTGCAAAGCCGGGAGAAGGGAGGGGCGGGACAACCGTGATGATGATTGGTTAAGGCAGAGTAAGATTTCATGGTAAGCCAATCAGAGGCAGTGTTTACACACACACACACACACAGCAGCCTCACACACACAAACTAGCAGAAGCTGCAGCAATGGTGAGTTTGAAGGAAAAGGTTGTGTTTTTAAACAGGAAGTACAGACACTACTTTAATGTCCTTGAGGTAAAAGGCGGGAACATACATGTGAAATGTACATTATGTATCAGAGCGTCCGTTACAAGCAACTCTAACCTAATGAAGCATCTCTCAACGGCACACGCCACTACAACACTTGTGGCCAAAAACACAGACATATTTATACTTTTTAAAAAATATTATTTTTTAAAGTAACGCAATAGATACTTTCCCTGGTAACTAGTTACTTTTATAATGGAGTAATTCAGTTACTAACTCAGCTCCTTTTTGGGAGAAGTAACTGTAACTATAACTAATTACTTTTTAAAAGTAATGTGCCCAACACTGGTGCTCATAAAATCCAACAGAAATGATCAATGTGAAGTTGTTAGCTTGGCTACTATGTTCAGCTTGTTAATTTTCAACTACTAGCAGTTAGCTAACGTTAGCATCGGAAAGCTAATAACTGTTACACTACTTTAGAAATACGTTACTAATACGTTACTCTCGCTTGTATTACTTACTTCATTACTTGACATCACAACGGTCTGTTGTGTCCTGAGTCAGCTGTTTCATCACGGATGGAAAGTGCTTCACTGAAAACAAGCAGGTAGAGGGGAAGGCGAGCGGAAAGGGGGGGTGTGCCCCTGAGCCAATTTTGTTTTGGTTACACGCAATCCAGAGCTGCGACGCCTAGCGGTGAAATTGAAATCGCATTTAGTCCCTTTAAGTATCTTACCCAAGGACACATCAATATGTGGACTGGAGGAGCTGGTAATTGAACCTGCAATATTTCAGTTAGTGGAGAACTCATTCTACCTCCTGAGTCACACCCACACAAAACATTTTGCATTGGTCAGGTGGTACTTGGTGGAAAATGTTTGAGAACCACTGAATTAGCTGCCAGAAGCTGCAGCTCGGCCAACTTCTGACGATTACATGAGGAAACAACAGTAGTAGGACTTCACTTCTTTTTCTCCTTATTTACTTTAAATGGAAACTTCTAAAATAATCCACGTGGACACTGTCTACCACACTGTATTGTAAAGACAGTGATAGAAATTCACAGTTGTTGCTACTAGCACACATCCTACTCCTTTTTAAAAAGGGTTTTCCCAAAAGCCAGTTTTACAGACTGAGGAGATTATGTCAGACCACGCAGTATTTATGTAGAAAAAGCAGTGGACATTTGTCCCACGGGGATATCCCAGAGATTGGGTAGAACAAGCATATAACTGAGCTTTAGAGAAATCTCACCATGACCTGTTTCTGTTACATGTATGACCACCTACTGTCCTCACAGTCATGATGTGAGATCAGTATTAAAATCAGAACCTGAACTATCTAAAATTGTTCATGATTGACCTTATTAGTTAATAAATGGTGGTGACATTTAAGAGATTTCTCTAGTTATGCAAATGTTTAATATAAGAAAACTCAGGACAGCCAACAAACTATACTTACTTTATATTATATATATTATTATACTTTATGCTTTGTTCAAAACAGGAAGTATAGATGTGAGAAATGAGCTCAGTGTCATATCACTGTAAAGATGACACATTTTTAATCACCTTCTATTCACAGTCAGTGTCATCACCTCCACTTCTACTCATGTTGTGAACATGATATGCTGCTTATGCTGATATAAAACTACAAAAAAAAAAAAAAGTGTAATTTCCCTGCAAGTGTGTGTGTGCACAGTCTGGGAAATAAATGTTCCAATAAAACAATTCCATTGTAATGAAATGGAACAGGACATTACCTCCTTCCATTTCTGTGTAATTAAACAAGTTTCAGCGCCACTAAGGCTGCGTTCACACTGCAGGCAAATCTGATTCCTTCTCAAATCTGATTTTGCTGCTGTCCACATTACTTTTAGCAAACTGTGTCCAAATGAGATTTGGCTCTGTTCAGACTGGGCCACATTAATGACCAATCTGACAGGTTGCTAGATGAATACCTACCATAGCTGCTGCTTTATGGAGCTGAGTAGCAACAAAAATATATTTCTTTTTTATATCTCTTTTTTTTTGGTTTTGTTTTTGTTCTGCAAGCTCTTTTTTCACTCCTTTAGAAGTCAGTGTAATAATGTATAGGTGATGTATTACTCTAGTCTAATGGTCCTCTAGCTTCTAGCCTATATTGTTTTTTTCTGTCTACTTATTAAACTTTAACTTCATGTTTTATTTTTAATCTATTTTAACCTAGTTTTTGACTCTAACTTTTAATATACTATTTCTCTTTTCTCTCTTATTTACTTACTTTATTGAATTTTTTACTTATTTTATTGACATTTTCTAAACATTTTTATCATTCTTATTCTCTTTTGTGCATTGGTCTCTAATTTGTTCTTTTTTTTAATTCCTTTTCTTTATGTTGTCACTTGTTCTGTCTCATTATCAGCTTGTCAATCAACTAACTTTAAAGCACTTTGAACTACACTAACCTGTATGAAAGCTGCTATATAAATAACATGTGATATGTTGTATAGATGTATTGATGAGTTTGCATTCATGCCCTTAGTTGTACTAGTTATGTGACACACACACTTCTGCATTAGCCCAATGTACTGATCAATCCGATTCATCTCTCCAGTCCTCCCATTGGATGATTGATCTCCTGTGTACATATGGAAGCATTATATGCCTGATGAAGGTCAGATAGATGGAAATATTGTAATTCAATAAACATACAGCAGTGAGTGAGGCTGTGTGGGAGTTTATTTCCATTTTTTTTTCTCATTTACAGGTTGCACTTCCCTCCCACACAGCTGCCACTACTCAGGGAGATTTCTTTCATAAATGTCTGAATAAATAAAGCTTAATAAATAGAACTGTCCTCTTCAGTTTTAACACATGACCAAACTGAGATATTTACATGTTGTCACTCCAGTCATTTTCTTAGACTCAACAAAGCTTCTCCACACATCAGATTCCTCACTGTGAATAATACTCCTCATAGCTGTGACGGGTAAATCAGAGGATCCTTACTCTCTGAGCTGCGTATGCTTGGTTGTAAACACAGGATTTGTTCTCACTGTGAAATACTTACTGACTTTAGTTGCCACCAGAGTGATATTGTGCTGAACAGCCGCCTCTCTGTCCAGGTATTCATTAGTAGAGATGGTTCCCTCAACGGTGTCCATGTCAAAACAGCTGTCAGCCTCTGTGTGCCATTCTAAGGAATACCTGCAGACAAACAGCACACCAGAGAGATGAGGATAAGAGACAGCGGTGTCATCAAAAGATCCGCATATGAAAAATGACTTCATCATTTAATCTGTACAGCAAAATAAAACAACACGTTTATCACAAAAGGGGCCATTAAAAAGTTTAAAGTATCATTTGTTTCTGTTTTTATCATCACATTTCATACAGGTTCATGTAGTTCAAAGTTGATTGACAAGCTGATAATTAGAAAGAATAAATGTAGACTGAGAAGAGCATGAAGGAAAGAAAGAAAAGCTGTGAAGGAACACAGACAATGAACAAATTAAAAAGAAAAAATGCACTCAGAGTGGACACTTATGCCTTTCGGTGTGCTTTGTTTTTTGTCTTTTTTTTGTTCTTTTAAATATTATTTTATCTTAGTAAAAACAAGGTTAAAATAGATTAAAAAGTGAAAAGAGGCAAAGTTGAATAAAAGCTAGAGTAAAAAAGAGATTAAAAGATAAAACGGATGAATAACAGCGATAGTAATACAATAATAAAATAAATAATACAAGTTTAAAACATAAAAACAAATAGAATAAAACTATTACTACTATAAATTATTCTGATCAAAATCCAGGCTGAACAGGTTTTGAGTTTACTTCTGTCTCAGCAGGTTTTAATGTTAACCTTTGAACAGATGACACACTCCTGTCAGAGGACCTGAGCTTCTATCACACCATCTTCCTCACAAAATGTACAACTTCTATTCACCGGTCTTATTCTTAATCACAAGCTCAAGTCAGCTACTAATTGGACAGAGTGGTGAGACTGTTGTCACATGATCTGTCCAATGTCCAGAATGAGCTTTCAGTCAGGTTCAGAGTGAAGGTTTAGAGTCGTACTGTAGACACCAGCTGATGTTCAGCTCAGATACTTAAGTTACAACCAATCACAGCACAGCTCTGGGACTATTCTTTTTATATCTAACGCATATGTGTTGTTGAATTATTAACAGGACAGTCACATCTGTCCACTTACAAAGATGTTTCACAGCAGCACAAGTTAGATCTGTGCCTGTAAGAGCAGAATAATTGAGCCGGTTGGAAAACGAACACAAAATTAAAATGTGACTTCCTGGTTTGTAATCAGTAGCTCCTGATTATTGAATTATCAAAGCTAACAATCACAGCTGTTCTTAGTGTACTTTGACAGTGCTTAGATGTTGGTCTACCTGACGGCGCTGCTGCTGGCGTCCAGGTCGTGAGCTGTCACAGAGCCGATGATGGTTCCAGGAGGAGTGTCTTCATATACGTCCATGGAGTACGAGGGTCTGGTAAAGACTGGAGGCTCGTCCACATCCAGGACGCTCACCTTGACCGTAGCAGAGTCCTTAAAGGGCCCCAGGTGCAGGAAACGGGGATCCAGCTGCGCATTGGACGCTTCCACTTTGAAGATGTACGACTTTTTGGTTTCGTAGTCGAGAGTCTGCGGATACAGAAGGGTGAAGAAGCTCTGTGAAATCAAAGAACACATACAGTGACATATGCTCACATGCCCATCTCACACCTGGCTAGAGACTAGAGATGGAATTGATAAGACTTTGATATCAATGTCGCTTCATGATCCTATTCCCTTATCAATTCTTTTAGGTGTGCACATGTTTTCAGTCAACTGTTGTATTATCTACACTGTTTATCAGTGAGCTTGCATGCTGATGAATATTTGAAACATAACTGGTAGATGAGTAGATAAAGCAGCCAAAAGTTAACTGAGTGATGTTATGTGAGAATAGAAGGCATTTTAGATTCTGTCAACAGCACACACCGGGCATCAATGAAAGGAACTGATAAGCTCAGAGGCATACATCCTAATGGATCAGACTATTTGGAACCGGTTCTAGATTCCCATCCCTACCAGGTTCAACAGGTAACACATTTTTTATTGGTTTTCAACAGAAACACAACTTATATTGCTGTGTATACACACACATTGTCACACACATTAGTGTAGCCATAGTCACAACTGATAAACCACATTTAATATACAATATTACTACTTTCAATGCAACAGTATACCAAAGCAAAAAACCCAATCATGACAGACAAAAACCAAGAAACTGTATCTGTGGTGGAATGTAACTGAAAACAAGGAGAAGTGAAAAAGACAGTTAAAGATGTGTTTTAAAGGGATTTACCTCAATGAGCTGAAACCCTCCTAAGACACTGTGCTTATTATTATTATATGAAAGGTTCTATGAGGCCACAACAGCTGCAACATCTCAGCACAAAACATCAACGTCATGTCGATGAGTCAGCACTTTATTTTTGTTTTTTTAAGAGAAAACTTTCTTACATCAGATCATCTCAATAAAAGATGCACAAAGTCTCACACAACATCAGCTGAAGCACTCCAGAGACTGAGAGTATTTTCAGTTGGACTTCTTGGAACTGAATTATTGCTTTGGTTGTCTTTTATTAGCTGGTCTGTTCTCTTTTGTCTTCCTGATGGGGTTTCTTTTTTCTCTGTGCTGTGAGTGTTTCTGCTTTTCCCTCCACACTTTCCCTTAACACCTGCTCTGCATCTTCTTTGTTAGCCCTGCTCCCAGTGTCACTCCCAGCATGCACTACTGGTGTCTTTTCACCTGTTTCTCATTCCCTCATTAGCTCAGTTAGTATTAGGCCCCGTTTATACTTACCGGTTATTTTTAAAAACGGAGAATTCGCCCCTGAAAACGATGCTTTTTAAAAACTCCGGCCAGAGTGGAGATTTTGGAAAACTCTGTTTGCACGTTTGCATGTAAACAGAGAAAAATGGAGATTTGGGGAGCCGGAAACTGCTCCTGGGTTAAATGAGACATAGTTTATAATCTACAGTCTATGTTTATAATCTATGGTGATCATGGATGCAGAATAGCAGTCACATTTATGCTGGTGCAATCCCTTTGTATTAGTTTGCATTTGCAAATACAAGTGTTGTACTATGTGGAGGAATGAAGTGATGTTATTGTTGTTGCTATGCAGGATTCTGATTGGCTAACGTGGGCTTGAGCTGCTCTTGACAGCATATATACACGGGTTAGTGTAAACGGAAACTTTTCTGAAAACAGACTGGTGTGCACACAGTTTTTTTTGTAAACAGAGAGGATGAAATGTCCGTTTATGAAAATAGCCGGGCACGTGTAAACATAGTCTCAAAGTCTTTGGATTGTGGTTGAGTCTTTGTTGGATCATTAGTTCTGGCTCTGTGTTGTTCTACACTGTGCATTTGGCTCCACCTGCTTCACCATTCATGACAGGCTTCTTATGCATGGTCTTTGTTTGTAGCTAAAGCCAAAAAGCCATTCACCATATCTGAAGACTTATCACTTCCAGCCATCATGGTATTGAACGAGATGATGCAGCAGATACATTAAAAACTGTCTCTCTCAAGTTTGTCACAGAATGGATATGATGGGAACAGACATCGTTATGACAGTGTATAAGAGCCAAATATGTGAGAAAATAAAACTGACCTGGAGAAGGGGGGTTATATTTAGAGAAAATAATTTGAGATTATTTATGAGGGGGGAAAAAACTAACATGACTGACATGGCTTGTTGTGCATTATGTCTGCTGTGGAAGAACTGATCAAACTGTACTTTTCAGTTGGGTTTAGCAATAAGGAGATACTTGTTATCTTAGTCCAGAATCACCATATCATCCTAAACATCCACACTTTGAAACTTGGCCTGTTAAAGAGAAAAAAACACACAAATCTGGATGAGGTGATAGCTTTTGTTCACCAGGAGCTACAAAGGACAGATGCAAGGCTATCACTAGCTACATCTATGGCCAGTTAAAAAGGGTTTTGTGGTCAAATGATCAAATCCTCAAGGTGGATCAAAAAACTCATATTGACTTTTGTTAGCAGATCCAAGTTCTACAGAAATTCTGAGATTATTAAAAAAAAAATATATATATTTTTTTTTTTTTTACATATATGGCCCTAATACACCACCATACATTATTGATCAAGTTGTGGAAAAACTTGGTAAAACTCCAACTGATGTGAAACAGGTGTGAACAGGAAATCCTGCAGCAGTCTCTGTAGTGACACAGCTACATGAAAGAACTCATGGTGTGTATTGAAAATGAAAACCCTGAAGTGAAGTGGACTCACTGTATCACACACAGGGGAAACACTGGTGTCCAACTACATCAGTCCTGTGTCACATGATGTTCTGAAGTAAAGCTCAAACTAATAAACTTCATTAAGCTGAAGCCACTAATGTATCACTGCACTGACTCTCTGCAGGGAGAATACTCAACACACTGTTACAATTAGGATCTGAAGTGTGCACCTTTTTTATGTCAGAGCACAGTCACCCCATGTTACCTTGTTTGAGGACACAGGCTGGTTTGCAAAGCTCTGCTACCTGGCAAATATATTGAGCGTGTGTGTGTGTGTGTGTGTGTGTGTGTGTAAAGACACCGGCATTAGGTTTCCTCCTCTCCACTGAAGATGTTGAGAGAGTAGCAGTGAAGTCAATCATAGAGGGACATTTGATTGCTGCTTTTATTTATTTATTTGTCATTGGTCTACATATGAAGTATGACACATCCACTCTCACAGTGTTGGATGTGTGTGTGTGTGTGTGTGTGTGTGTGTGTGTGTGTGTGTGTGTGTGTGATGAAGGAACACCCTGAGCTTTAGAGCAGCTATTACCCTTTAGATCCACAGCAGTGTGAGGTCTTCTTTTCTGCAACCTCTCTGATCAAAACAAAGCAGAGAAACAGAGTGTGCCTGGAAAAGAGTGTGATCACTGCAGGAGCTTCACTGCTACTGAGAGTGATGAAGATCCTCAGTGAAGCACATGTGGAACTTATCAAAAAGATGCTGTTGAATGCAAATATAATGCTGTCCTGAACCCTTAGTGTTATTACATGATGAGAAAAAAATGGTTTGCTATGAGTTTAGTGATGGATTCTGTAATTAGTTTTGTCTGTTTGTTTTTAATCTATTTTAAGCTATAGTAGTTTTTTACTTAACCTCATTTATTTATTTTATTTTATTTACATTTTCAACATTTTTATCACTTATTTTCTCTTGAGAGGATTTGTCGCCCTTTTTTTCTTTCTTTTTATAATTTATTCTTTGTTTTTATTCCTTTTCTTTATGTTGTCACTTGTCTTATTATCAGCTTGTCAATCAACTGTGAATTCATACATTAACCTGTATGAATGCTGCTATATGAATAAAGTTTGATTATATTTTATCTCTTTAGCTGAGTAGTAGTAGAAAAATAATAATAATTAAAGCTGCAAGCAGTGGTGAACAAGCCCTCGCCCCGCTATGCATGTCGGTTTACAGATACAATAGGGCTTCATGCTGGTCAGTGCTCGGGCCCTAATAATAATAATAATAATAATAATGGAAAAATGATAAAAGTTTGAGAGCCACCAGTCTAGGTTACTATGTTATATAAAAATTGCAATTATTCTGTATGTTCTGAAATGTACAGGGAGTTTAATCATATATGAACTAAAACTGTTGGGAACATAAACTGTGAGGAGATAATTGATGTGATCTGAGTCAATCCATGAAATGATTTGAAATGAAAATCACAAGGATCTGGTGTTTTTAGTTTCCTGACCATGGCGATGTGCTTTAAGCGGTAAAAAAAGGAAATGAATGTGATTTGAATAGTTTTGAGATGTAATGTGTGCATCAGATCCACAAAAGAAAAGAATACAAAAAAAAATGTACATATGAATAAAAAAACAAACATGTTGGTTTTTAATACTGAATTATAGATTGGTCATCACTTCATTATTAAAGATGAGAAAGACTGAGTGACCTAAGAAATCATACTGTACACACACATGAAGCTCAATATTTTCATTACAGCATTTCTAGCATGATGCCTGGATAACCTGCCTTATTGTTGCATAGCAACCTGGACTGCATCTTGATATATTAATTCCTCCCACTAGAGACTTCAAAGGGCAGAATATTTGGTTATTGATGTCCAATCAGTGTGATGAATACGCTGCTGGCTGATTGATTTGGACACAAAGGAGGGGTCGATTTCCATTCTTCTCCACGCTTATCTGTTTGTGGAAGTGAGGGAGGAAGATGCAGGAGACAGCTACTTTGATATGGAAATGTAGCCACGAACTGTACCAAGACACATTCATATACATATCAAACTCACTTTGTCTCATTCTGCCAGAACTGATTCCAGATTCACATTCCTGAGCTGGACTGCTGTGCTCAGTACTGTAACAGTCAGTAAAGACAACACGTGGATTGTTTTTGGCTTCAAGATGAGCACCTGGCCATCAGCTTATAACCAATACTACTGGGAATTATTCTGGGAAGCTGAGAGAGAGGATTCACAGCAAACACACATGCACATATAATCTCCAGCATACAAACACACACATGATTCTGCCTTTCATCCACTAACTCCATAAGGCCTTGTGTGGGGGAAACGAAGCTATAAACATTTCCCACAAATTGCTTGTCAATCAGCTCCAATGGCAGCAATGTAAAGGAGTATGTGAGTGTGTGTGTGTGCAGCAAAGACTGGATGCATGTGTGGGAATCATTTTTAGATACCTTTTTTATTTTATTTTAGTGAGTATATTTTAGGTGTCTTTTCCCTTTAAGGACTAATTAAAGATGGTGCTACATATTATGCAGCACACGTCAGAGAGTTCAGAGAGAGCTTTACTTATACAACACAGATTTCTATCAATAGAGCTGGCAGGATATGCAGATAGTGATTAGAGTCAGGCGTCCACTCTTAGATTGGAAATTGAAGTGCTGCTGACAAAAATGACTCGGTTGTGTTTGATGAAGTCATATAGAATATTTCCAGCTGCTAACGCACAAAGAGAGATATTTACTAAGAGTGACACAATTCACTGTCACATTGGAATCACTGCATTAGTATTTTTATTTATTGGTGTATTTACTGAGACTTTACTAGGCAGATGTAAATGAGGCCAGCTGCAGTTCATGTGATTTGCATAAAGTTCTGCTAAAAAAAAGATACGATAGCAGGTTGTTTTAAGGCGTGCTGATGTCTCGAGAGTCAGAAAACTGCAGACCTGCTGTCAAACTTTCAATATTGAATATTGTGCATTCACCTCACACAAAAAAGGAGATTAATATTAAATTATTAACTCTTACATACTGTAAAAAGTGTTTTTAGGAGAAAAAACATCTCCTATCACACAATATCATGTCCTATTTGACCTAAGACATGAAAATATAACATAGCAATAATGATGGAAATGTATTTAATGTAAAGGTAAAATGAGCAGAACTTTATGGAAGTGTGGGGTTTATTGTAGAACCATTAGAGCCATCAGTCTTCACTGCTACATCATAAAAAGAATTATTAAAACTATTAACTATTCATTTAACATAAACACATGGCAATAGATACAGAGATCATTTGACCCAGAACAGCCTCAATGGACACAAATGTGTAGCACTATATACAGGAGTATAACATTTTAAAATATTTTTTATTTTTGTGCATTTTGAGCTTTCACGGGAAATGTCATCAAATTTCAGAGTAAAAGAACATTTTGTGTTATTGCAGCTGTCAAATGGAAAAATTGCAAAAGTTAACAGTCAACAGGAAGACAACAGGAGGCTTAAAGCATGCTGATATCTGGAGAGTAATGAAGTACAGAAAAAAGGTGTTGTCTGATGTTGAACTTTGAATATTGCATATTCACACAAAAAAGGGAGAATTAATATCAAACTATTAAAATAATTATTACATATCCTGATGTGAGCTCAACATGAAGGTCAGTGATTGAATGAATTTTGCTTAAAATGTAAAACTCCTTTTGACTGCATCATTTCTGTAAATGGATTTTTTTTTTTAAATCTAACAACCCATTTAATTAGTGGCAGCTACAATTCCATCACACTGATCCAGAGTTGCTGGAAGCCATTAAAAAGTCAGTGGAATAAGCAGAAGGAGGAGTCCTTTTGTTTGGTGTAGCGCTGAGCGGAGAGTTCTGCTAAAGTAACTTCAAAATGTATCCTTTTAATTGGTGTCTCTCTTCTCACTCCGCTGTAGTCTTTCTCTCCCTCTGTGTGTGTGTGTGTGTGTGTGTGTGTGTGTGTGTGTGTGTGTGTGACTACTTAAACAGTGCAGCTGTACACCTGCTTCTCCCAGATGCTGATTGCCAGAAAGTTTCCTCCTCTACTACAGTGATAAATCAGTCGGTGGAGGTATTGGTGTGAGTTTCAGTGGTTTTCTTCTGTAAGCGGTGCCAAAACTCAGCTTGGCTGGCACAAAAAATACTATTTGACTTGTTTTGCGCATACACAAGAGCCACAACTCCTTTGTAAATATATGCCGAAGTCTGAAAAGGCACCTGAGAAAGTTTATCCAAAGCTTTTACAGTCCTTATTTAGATTTCAATAGATAACGGAAGTAAACAATTGTCTACTAATCTGCTAAATTCATTAAATTAAGATGAACAAGCATGAAGTCATAAAGACTGAGAGGTAACTCATTCATCTGCTGTTCTGGTGATGTCATCATGCATCATCAGCACCAAAAGGATCCATGTGAGATCAAACACAGATGAGTGGCAGGATGCTGCACAAACTGCATAATCCTCAAGTTTATTCACTTCCTCTTCTTGTCTTCCATGAGATAAATGACAGGGAATGTATCTTTCCACATGACTTGTGTTGTTGGTTGAGAGGTATGATGTACTGAGCTCAACGTTAAGCCTTTGTGAAATTGAATCGAAGTGTTTAAAAAAGGGGTAAAGTAAAGATCCGCTACAGAAAAATCTCATCTGTCGTCTTCCAGGAGAAAGATGCTGGCCGCCAACTGTAGAGTTTCCTCGTTATGGAAAAACACGTCTTTCCTTTGTGTGGCTCATTGGTCTATGAGGTGTGATTTTCACTATCGGTGCGAGCGATCAGGCTTTTTAAAAACCTCCAGACGAGCACAGATTGCACTGATGTAAAGATTCCCTCCAGACATGTTTTTAAAAATACAACCCTTTTTGACTTTTTTAGATTTTCAGTAAGTATAGAGAAACTTGTTCCCCCTTCAGCAGATGAATGTGAAGAGAGTGTCAAACTCTGCATAAACTCTGCCTCAATTAGCACAGTGAAGTTCAAACTTCAGGAAGAAGAAGAAGAAGAAGAAAAAACAGACTTTGGAGTGGAGGCTGACTTTAAGCAGTGTGGATTCAGTGTTTAGTAAGGGTGAAACTGTGCTATAGTAACTTAGTAGTAACTTCATTGTTTCTTCATGCTATGCAAATGAACTGAGTAAATAACCTTCAGCAGGTTACTTTTCATTTAAAAGCAAATTAACTTTGAATTCTAGTGTTTTTTTTCTTCTTTCTTTTCTTTTTCTTTTTTGTTGTTGGTGTTTTAAATGTGGGAACTTGACCAAATTTGAATCACATTTAATATAAGTCAACAAAAGAGCAAACTCATTAGGACTGGACAGCATTTTTACTTTTTTAATGTAATATAATCAATCAATATAATATGTTTTATAATATGTGTAGCATAGTGTCTGCCTGCTTATAACAATCACTTCAATCTCCTTGATTAAAAAGTCCTCAATAATGCCCGCCACAAAATAAAGGTGTGTATCTATATAGGTACTGTACATGTATTTACACATACTAATATTAAATATACAAGTGTAAATCATACATGTGTTTTTTGCACTAAGCACCACTATACTGTTGTCACATATAAGCCATCAGTAGGTTTACTGGGTTCATTTATCAGTCTGTCATGATTTGGTACAGCGAATGATAAAACATACAGTATGCTAATGCTAACTTGCTATAACCCATGTCTCTTATTGGATACTACCCTTTCCTCCTTGCTAGTCTGAGATAATAATTGGCCTGAAGTCACATGACCATATACCCAACCAGTCTTGGTAGATAACCCATTGACTGATAGATGCCTGGATGAGTTTTTTTCTGCCTCTTAACTGCCTTACTGTTGGTGTAACAGGAGTGTGTCTGTGTTCCCTCAGCTTAATAAGAAAATAAAGAATTCCACCTGTCTTTCAAGAATTTTCATATATTAAAAAAAAAAGCTGGAGAAATGCTCAGAGGTATTATGTTTTTGGGTTGTCTGTACTGTACAGTATGTACAGAAAGACTATATACCATGTTGCATTATGGGGATGTAGGGTCCAGGGTTTCTGGTTTCTGACTTAGACCCATACTAGAAAACTATTTTTTTTAACAATATCCCAGCCAGCATGTTCATGTGGGCCCAATAAGGGTTACATTTTGGCTGCAATATGGGTCCCACGGGGGTTAGTCTGCAGTTTCCATGGTGACCCCACCTGTGTTTGCCAATATTGGCTTCAAGTGGGTTCTGATTGGGTTTCAGGTGGGGCCCAATTGAGTGAGTTACACATGTTGGGCCCATGTGACTGAAACAATATGGGTCCCACACAGTATGCCCTGTTTATGCCCATGCCTGCTAAGCCCGCTTACATCCCTTACGTGGCCCATGTTACTGAAACCATATGGAACCTACAAAATGTGCCCAGTTCAAGCCCATGCCCACTCAGTACCCATGTAGCCCACATTTAACCCATGTGGGGCCCACATGGACATGCTGGCTGGGTTGTCACTTCAGCAAATCCATGAAAGAGCCAGAGATTCATGAAGAGTTATGCTGTTTGTTTCCATTGTTCTCACCACTGATTTGCTTGAAATGAAAAGGGCACAAATCCACCACTTTGATATACTAGAGATGATGAGAGGCTTATGGACTCTTTATTGACAGTTGGTTTGTGCGTCATAATCTATACAGCTTGTTTGTCATGCTTCCATCTTGCAAGAACAGGACTAGTTTATTACAATGTGTGTGATTGTGTTCAGATGCTTTTATAAGCACTTCAAGTCAGCAACATATGCGGTCTATTAGAGACCCTTCACCTGTCTCTCATTTCTAATCTTTCACTGTGTCCAATGTGTATCCCTCTGAACTCATTACAGTGTGCAAATCCTCTTAGAGCAGCAGAACATCATGGAGGAGACAGCAACAGGAGAAAGAGGAGAGACAATGAGGAGCGGGCAGAAAACAATCTCAGTATAATAAAGTTTCACATATTCCAACTCTGGGGGAATTAAGTGTCTCCTGACTGGCCTGTTGTTTTTTTGTCTGGTAAAGACCACAGCGACGTGATTAAAAAAAAGGGGGCAGAGCTCAAACCTCTCCCGGATCAATGGAATTTCACTTGGCTGAGGCACAGACTTGTAGGGTTAAATGAGGGGAAGGGGAAAAGGAAAGTGGCTGATTGGCAGCGAGGGAGCCAGGAAGGATTTAACTGATTGGAATCTTTCCACAGACAGAAGAGAGGAACAGGGAGAGTGGAGAGGGAAGGTGGGATTAGTTTCTGTTAAAGCTGCACTACTTTTCACTGTAGAATAGGAGGTAACAAAAACCTGGTTATTTTTATCATTTTGTGTCTGTAACATATCTGTTAATGTCTAAAAAAATCCCTGACTGCCTGGAATTGAATTGTCAGTGATGTTTGGAACATTTCCTCTGCTGTCGCTATCAAGAATAAACCAGCAGCCTGAACAGCAGGAGACAAGTAGTCAGAAAAGAACAAAACAAGACATTTAACTACAGCTAGTCACAGCACGGCTTATTTTAAAGGAGCAGTGTGTAGAATTTAGTGCTAGCTAGTGGTGAGGTTGTAGATTACATCCAAATAAATACCCCTAACCCTCAACCTCCCCATCCAACTGTGTAGCACAGGCATGTTCACACTATTCCATAAAGGGTCATGTGTCTGCAGGTTTTTGTTACAACCAATCAAGACCACACAATTCGACCAATCAGCTGTCTGAGGACTGAGATCTGTTGATTAAATGAGTGAAGCCTGGTGTGCTCCTGATTGGTTGGAATGAAAATCTGCTACCACATGAACCTTTATAGAATAGTTTAGACATCGGAAAGGTCCTCTCTAGATCCAGTGTCTGGTTTGTCCATTCTAATTACACTGAACTAAATTCCACACCTTTAAGACTTGCTTTGTCTACTTTTTTTGAACACCTGCTTCAGGCTAACACTTTCTTAGTTGAAGTTGCACTCACTGATAAATGTCAATGCTTCCTCTCAGGTTATGCTGTGCATTGATAGAGATATTCATTATTCAAATTGATTGTCTAGAATCAAACTAAAGGGGGACTGTTTATCTAGTGACACCTTTTATGTTGCACAGGTTCAATGCATTGTTAATATAAATGGTAAAGGGACTGTATTTATAAAGCCCTTTCTATTCTTTTGACCACTCAAAGCTCTTTTACACTACTGTACATGTTAGAATCACCCATTCACACACATTCATACACTGATGACAGGAGCTACCACACACAGTACCAACCTGCTCATCAGGAGGAAACTAACATTCACTCAAACATTCATACACTGTTGGTGCAGCCATCAGGAGCAATTTGGGGTTAAGTATCTTGCCCAAGGACACGTCGTCATGTGGACTGGATGAGCTGTGAATCAAACCACCGAGCTTCCGATTAGTGGAAGATCTGTGGCTCTACCTCCTGAGCCACAAGCCTCCTCTTCATATAAGGATATTGATTAATGCAGATTTAAAGAAAAAATAGAAATTGCAGTCAAAAATAGAGTTAGTTATTCAGGATATTTCAAACTATTTAGATCCAGACTAGATGTTTTCAGTGAGACTTAAGTATTCATGAAGAAATGTACTAGTTACATCAGTTGATGGATAGTCTTCATGTCTACACATTATGGTTGCAGGCCCAACAACAAAAGAAGAAACTATTGTTTCTAAAGCAATTCATCAGTCAATCAGTTTTGAATAAGGTGATTATTATTATTATTATTATTATATTTTATTTATTTATTCTATAATGAGCTCATCATAAGTTCCTAATTGAAAACTGAGCTTTAACTAATAGAGTCCTAACTGATAAGTTATGGTTTGTCCTCCTAATTCAGATCGAAACAAATTAGTAGTTAACTTACAATCATATGAAACAGAGGAAAGCATTCATTATGTTCAATTATGAAAAGCTTGAAAGTCTCAAGTCTCTTACTACTGTTAGTGATTTCCAGTCTTCTCCAGTGCAGCAGGGTGTTAAGACCACACTTCATTTGCATAAAGTGTCACTGAACATTCGTGTCTGTATTTATCAAACTTCTGAGCATCACTCATTGAGAATTGTTCAGTAGTACTAAAAACACCTCAAAGAAAGACTTGACAGTGATTTATGAGGTTTCCTGCGCTGACTTTCAGCAGGTAGAAGAACTACTCAGTGTGATAGTCAGGAAAAAGCAGCATTAGAACATATAGGCACATATGTGCATATGTGTATAGGTAAATATTAAGGCTATATTAGGGTATTGGTTAACAAATGATGATACCAGTACCAATCCAAGTACCCCAATACTGATACCAACTGAGTGCTTCATTAGGTACACATCATGTGAATGGAAACATTAAATTACATAAAATGCCACCACTCCTCCCCATCTAAATGATTTGATTTGTATCCAAATGCATTTTGAAAGTCTTCAAATTATTAATATTTATTAAATACAAAATCCTGAAATATACATATAATATATGTATAATATATAATATAGACTTCATCACCACAGACAGGTTGTAGCTGCTGTGTCAGTGGGCCAATCACATGTTCCAGTAAATCAAAGAACGCTTGTGTTGATTGGCTGTGAGCAATTCCATAAAAATAATCATACTTTCTTCTGGGTGCAAAAAGGATGGATTGCAGGTATCAATTTATTTTGGTGGGGTATCGATACCCAGTCCTAGTAGATAACAAGGTTATATGTGCAATAAAATGTTTAGATTAAATCTAATAGTAATATTTAAACTCAGTCGATTAAACAATACATTAAAATAGAATACATTAAACTTGTAGTTGACATAATTGCAGCTGTGTGACCAGTCCTATCCAGTCAGATCATTATACTGTTGTATAATGCATGTTTTAGCACAGCGTGTTGCATGTAGGCTACGGTTAATATTGGACATGATGTGTTTGCAAACAGACTGTGTGCAAAACCCTATTAAAAAAAGATATCCTTTATCTCATCTTGCACTGTGAAGTTCACCTTATGTGTCCTCATGGGTGGAGAAAACTATTTGTTTATTTTGTTTGTTGGATGAAAATCCACTGCTGTGATAAACATGGTAACAGCAGCCTGTGATCATTTCTCTTTATATATATGCGTACATATATATACATATATATATATATGTATATATATATATATATGTATATATAAAAGCCGAGGCATTGGTCATTTGAATTAAGTGACAGAGTGATAGAATTCATTATAATATAAATGTATACAATTTATATGAATTCAGCTTGTTTTCCATAACCTCATGCTGTGTGTTGGATCATATTTTGATGCATTACTTTGGACGTTGTCGGTTTCATTTCAAAGCCTTTGAGATTGTGAGGGCTTCAGTTTGTGTGTCCATCAAAATATTCGATGCAGGAACAACCCAGCAGCTAAATGGTTATAGTGCATGCCTCATAACCTCAACGCCCCAGGTTTGATTCCAGACACAGACCTTTATTGCACATCATACCCATCAATATCTCCTCTTGCTTTCAGTCTGCCTCTTTACTGCCCAACAGACTCCATCTAACAGCTGTAGTAATTCTGACCCAGAGAAGTGGTGCAGTTCAGATGACACCTTTATAAGGTAACAAATCTCCATACTCAGAGCTGCTCAGATGCTAACTTGTAAAAAGAGGACTTGCTGCTGCAGGGGATCGTTGTTCACTTCATGTTTCATAGCGAGTGTTGTATTTCTGATTGAGACTTGGGACAGTTTTTAAAAATACGGAACTGTGATTGTTGTGGTGTTTACTGTCACCATTATGATGAAGGTTGACCAAATGTTGTCCTGCTGATTACAGCTGATAGAGGCTCCTGATGAGTAAATGCTCTTATGGCTGGTTTTGGAGTGGACAGTAAAACAACCTATTTGGTTGATTAAGTTGGAGGACTTTTGCTTACACAGTACAATTTAATCAGCTCACATTCATCAATGAACTTCCCACAGAATGTGCATTCATATCTCTGCCTGCACGCCTTCTCCTCACCTCTAGAGATTTCCTAAATATCAGGGCAGACAAGAGTCATTTCATAACTTAACAAAGTTGTTAAATTGCTTTCACTGCTGCTCCTAGTTCTAAAAGTAGAAACAATAAGAAAAGCGGGAGAATTTCTGTCCAGTTAGGACTGACTTCCTACACTGAGACACTTGATAAATACAGGTGCTGATGATAGGCTGTTTCAGACACATTTAGCAAAGCATGCTGGGACACAGTGTTGGGGATTACTGTTTTGATATAATGAGTAACCTAATGTGTTAGAGCCACAGTTTAAATAGTCAGGTGTTTAGTTCCATTTTCAAAAAGATAATTTGTTATTATTTTAACCAACTATTCCTGTAGTTACCTTTTTACTAAAAGAAAAGAACACCCACTATGAATTCACACTGTTACTACTTTTTTTGCAGACAGGCACCTGGATACGTACTACTGTTATATCACTGCGATTGTGTACGGCAGCTCAGAAGGGACACATTCACTTCATGGAAATATTCACTTCATTTTGAATTTATGGGAGGAAATAATAGCAAGAACATTACAGTAACATGTGAGTAGTGTCCCAGTAACAAGAGTCTGTTGGTCTGTAGCAGTGATTTGACTTGTTAAAGGGCATATGCTTGGGAAGTCACTTTTAAAGTGTTTTAATGTAAGTCTGAACAATAAAGACTGTAAATGGAACATTGTGTGTGTCATTCCTGCTATTAGTGTAAAGATTTACACATGATGATCCAGACTTGGCTGTGTGATGATGGTACACTCATTATATTTAAAGGAAGTCTGGACTGAAACTACATGAGGAATCACACATTTTTTAGTTTTCTCTGAAGAAAATGCTGGAATGGAAGTAGTTACTTGTAATCCATTACTTTTAAAAGTAACATTCCCCAACACTGCTGGTACAAGAGAGAGTGAAAACTAAATGGAAGAGTTTTGGTGGTTCTTAAAACTCAATAGACAACTGCTGATTCTGCTTCAATCATATCAGAAATATCATCACTGCATAAACAGGCCTGGACATCAATCCAGTGTGTGCCCACAGTCTGTCATCAGTTCACATCATGATATGCAGTCTGATGTATCCTGGACATCGCTGTCTTCTTGTCACTCACATCTGGAACATATGACTAACGTCTGTTCTGCTCTGTACCCTTTCATGCTTGTAATGATTCACAAGTCAAGATAAATAAGGTAGAGATATTTTAAAATATATATATATGGCTCACTTAAACATGTAAGACTCACATAATATTCAAATAAAGCTCTTAACCAGTGAATCACAAACCTCAGCAGTCTCACTACTCACTGAATCTTTTTTCAACAGTGACTAATGTTCCATATTCAACAATGAATCAACTTACAAATGACAAGTTCCTCAGGAGTTCAGTGCACATGAAAAAAAGTTCCATGTCCTCATTTTGTAAGTCTCTTTAATAAAGACTTCCAGGAGGCAAAAATGCATCAGGTAGCATCTACTCAGAGATGAATGTCTACCTTGTGTGGCTTGAAAGAGAGAGGAGCTGCACTGAAAATGAACTCCTCAATACAGTACATCTTGAATTAGGATAGAAAAAGAGAGACACTTTGCAAAATAACCTTCAAATAATCATCAGAAAGGACTCTACGGAAGAGGTAACAGCACTGATATGCAACAACATCAAAGGAAATGTCATCTCTGGGTATATCTTTGTCAGCTGCTAACTGCTACTCATTTTCTGAGACAATAAGGGAAATTAACTAATACTAACTGTGTAGTGTCTTTGTCCATGTCTGTGTCATCATGTGGAGGGTAAGATTAATATGCCTGATTGCCAATTTCTTTTGGACATTCATAAAAAAGACATTCATTAATCAGCTGGTTGACCTTGTTCTGCTACACTCAGTGGCCCCAAAGGAGACTACAGCCTTGCTTGGAACTATGACGTAATAGAGGAAACGCTGAAATAAGGAGAACTGCAGGCTAACTGCTAACCCATGAGCCATGTTTGTTCTCTGGACACAAAGCATAACATAATAATAACATAATCCTCCAATCAGTGCAGGTCACCCGTTGACATGCACCAGTTGTCAACATCAAACTGAAACATGAACTTTCTCTCTAAATGCACTGTGCTGATGTTCAGTGTTTTTTTTTTCTTCTTCTTCTTCTTTTATATTTTTACATTTTTTAAGGGATCTTGTAGATATATCATCATCCTTCTTGTTGATGATTCACTGCTGTGAGCTGGGAGGAACAGTATTTAGAAAGAAAGAAAATGACAGTAAACTTAATTTTGAGTCTTGAACATTTAACCCTTACACACTGTTCAGGTCAAATTTGACAACTGTAAAAACACCCCAAATGTATTTTACTCTGAAATTGTATGACTTTTCCTAAAGTGGACAAAAATGTTTGGCCCAAAAATGTTGTATAGGTGCTTCTTAGACTGGGTCAAACTGACCCGAACATACTGCGTGGATGTAGAATATAAACAGTATGTAAGGGTTAAGCCATGCTCAGATGATCAGAGTTTTAAAATCCTAACCAATTTTGCAATCAGGTTGCATTAAACACATGAGGAGAAAATTCACAGTTTTCTTTTCTCTCATTTCAAACATGCTCATACTGCAAGATTTGAAAGTAAAGGCGTATCACAGACTGCAGGATATTATTAAGATGATTGTGCCAGAGGGAGCAATGCACCACATCTCATGATCTCACGGAGAAGCAGATGTAAATAAAATGGAGACTGACAAGGTGTAACAACTTGCTTTAGTGATGCTTTGCAGTGAGAAAAAACTAAAGCAGAAGACTTAACAAGTCTTGATGTAAAAATAGTTTTCGAGATGCAGTCAACACAGAACTCTGAGGAGAGATTTTAACTGTCAGTTGTAACATCTGTTGAAGGTAGTAGCCTCGAGGGGCTTGATATTTACTGTTGTTTGGTAACACTGTCGGCTCTCTCTCTTTGGCTATTGCGGTCCTGCTTAGAAAGCAATGTTCATCCAGAATGTTTTTTAAATTATTTTTTAATAATTTTTATTTATTAAATGACAGACATCTACTGTACACGGAAGTACTATATCTCTTCTTTTGTAGCATTTTACAAACTCAAATAAACGTAAATGAATGAACAAACTCTCCCTAACCCTAACCCACCCCAAACCCATGATCCTCTCTCACAAGTAGAGCGTTACTGTGGGCAGTGTTGTGCCTGAACACCTTCAATGAACGATCGTTCATGAATTCGTTCATATTTTGGGCGAACGTGAACTGAACGTGCTGTATTTCTGCCTGATGAACGTTATTGTGAATACGTTCATTCTGGCGTTTGTGAACAGTGCTCTCTCACAGTTTAACTTTGTTCAAGAGAGAGCCAGATTTCTATAGAGCCTTCCAGGTGAAATAAATAAGATAAATAAATGCAATGTTCATCCAGAATTTAACACCTAAATATCAGACGCATGTGAAATTATGGCTGCAGTTCTGGAGGTTTAAGCTTTACACTACATGTCACATTCATACATACACTGATGACAGGAGCTACCACACAGGGCACCAACCAATCACATACATTCACACCGCTGGTGCAGCCATTGGGAGCAATTCGAGTTGAATTATTTTGTCCAAGAACACATGGACATGTGGACTGGAGGAGCCAGAAAACAAACCGCTAATCTTCTGATTGTTGGACGACCCACTCTACCATCTGTAAAGTACTCACATTACCAGGCAGTCTGGGTCCAACATTGGTACTGACCAAGGTACAAGACCAGATTTCCCCTTCGATTGTAAAGAAGTTGTGAATCAAAACTCCTGACTTTAACTTTCTTGCTATAGACCTCTGTATAAACCCCTGCTGCTTTATATCCTATGATCTCCACAGCAACACAGCAGGACTGAGATTTAAGCCAGAACAGAGCCAGCATAAAACAACTATGAAATAAAATAAATAATAAGCTGTGTGCACCACATTTGTAGCAACACACATCTACTAATAAGTTACAGACTAATACAAAATATGATCATATAAGATTTATCAAAGGTCTAACAGTCCTTTCTGCTGTTCAAATGCTTCATAATGGTAAATCAGCTTCTCTTTGTTTTTAAGCAGTGGGCTGGGATGCAGTGTCAGCACTGAATGAATTTATGGCTTATCTCATTTTTAAAATAAGAGACCTAGCTGGCAAAGTTTCATGCTCAGAAAGTCGCTGTCGTGTCTGTTCTGATTTAGAGGACAGTCTGACATAAAAAGCCTCCGCAGCCCCTCTGATGTTAAACTGCCTGATGTGATGTGACGTGGACTGTGCGTTCCAGTGTACGCGGTTTCTCTCCGGGTGTGTATGCGCGTGTGATAGGAGGTGGTATCCCTCTAGACGGAGCGTTTAGCAGTTTATATTTGTCCTCAGATGACTTCTTTTTGGAGGAGTTCTACTCAGAGATCTGATTTCCTGTTGAAACCTTTATGAGGAGTTAAAATCAGGCTGACTTGAGGAAACTGGATGATGCGGTTCAGCAGGACTAAGTGTCATGTTCAGGTTTACCCTTGAAGTGAAAGAAATGCAAGACTTCAGTTTTCCATTGGGGATGAATGAACAACTTACCAAAAACCAAGTAAATATAAGTTAAAAACCCACATTACTTCCCCATTCCCCTCTCTCTGACTTCCCTCTTCCAGTCCTTTGTTCCTTCCACATCCTTCTACAACTTCCTTCCTCTTTTTTCTTTCTGCTTTTTCCTCAATATAAACCATAGATCTTTAATCATCAGGGGGGTTTCAATGGCTGATGCTGCAAAAAGAAGAGCCTGTTTTGTGTGTGTGAGGGTGCGTTTGATTGCTTGAGTGTGTAGAGCATTATCTTGTCTAATGGTCAATGGAAGGTTAAGAGGGAGAATGATTGGGATCAAAGCCACATCAGCACATTCCACTCACACTTGGATCACTGACAGCACATCACATGCAGAATGCTGGGGTCTGCAAAACTTGCCTTTTTTTCTTCCTTTTGTCATTCTTTTGTTTTTTTTTATGCTTGATCACATTCATTTTCAAATAATGGCTCTTTAGCTACCTTACCCGCAGAGAGAATCAGAACTTTAATTGAAGAAGACTTATATTAGATACAAAAGAAAAAGTTATTACCCCTTTTGCCCAAAATATAAGGCAATGTTTTATTCTGGAAATTACATTTGAAAAAGTGGGGGTCAGGTTATAACTGAGGTATTTTAGCTGTATGTCTTGAATGTAGACACAAAAAGGGCCAATACACAGCCAGCATGTCCAAGTGGGCCCCATAATGGTTCAATCTGGGCTGCAAATATGGGTCCCAAGTGGGTTTGTCTGCAGTTTCCATGGTGGCCCCATCTGTGTTTGCCAATATAGGTGAGGCCCACATAAGCTCTATATGTTTGCCCATATGGGGTCTAAGTGAGATGAGAATGGACTTTAAATGGGGCCCATTTAGCCTGCCCATATGGGCTTCACATGTGGGACCCATGTTTCTGAAACAATATGGGGCCCATACAATTTGCCCTGTTTATGCCCATGCCCACTTAGCCCTCTTACATCCCTTATGGGGCTCATACAGTCAGTCCATGTTACTGAAACTATGTGGGACCCATAAAATTTGCCTCAGTACCCACATTGCCATTTATTTAATCCATGTGCGACCCACATGGACATGCTGGCTGGGTAATAATACATTTTTTAAAAAAAAGAAAAGTTAAATGGCAATTATTTGATAAAGAATATTTCCATATTTCCAACAACTGAATTTGAGATTTCAAAGTATGTTCATGTGTTTGTGACTGAATGTACCTTTTTCAAGACGACGACTCCCTCTTGACTTTGGTGATTAGAGATGATGTCAAACATGTTGCCTTCATCTCCTGGAACAATGGAATAATCCACCTCTGCGTTGTTGCCAGCATCCAGATCGTGAGCTCGAATCCGACCCACTGCAGAACCCACTGATGCCGACTCTGGCACCCGGAGGTGGAAAATACCTTGAGAGTGACAGATAACAGATAATTAAATACAGTTTCAAAAAAAGAAAATGCTGACTGATTGGTTGATGTAGAGTGGTGAATGGAAGGTTGATTGGTTTATTTGATTGGGTGGATGGGTAAAATCAGACTGCATTATTCAATCTTCCACTCACTCTTGGCGAAGCGTGGCGGGTTGTCATTGACATCGCTGAGGGTTATATTGATGGTGGTGGTGGAAGCCAGCCCCCCCAGCTGACCTCCCATGTCCTTGGCCTGGACGAGAACCTGGTACTCTTCTTTCACCTCCCGGTCCATGTTGGCTAGAGCTGTCCTGATCACTCCTGGAGATGGGGAGGGATGGGAAGAGATGGCTCATCATTATATTTAGCCTTCTATAGACAGATACATAGACTCTGGATCTAGCCTTCGTTAGGCTAGTGTGGATACAGTTTGGTCAAAGCCTTTAGGTGGTCTGGTGGACTTGCTTCAGAGGTGGACTGGCTATGGTCTCTGTGGTTTCTGGTGATGTTGTGACTGAGTGTTGAATAAAGTTATTTCTGGCTACACTACTTCTTATTCCGTTTTTCCGGGCCTGGGTAATTCCTCAAAAGGCAAACTTTATAAAGATTGTGAAACTTTACCTAACTACACAAATATAAAAGAAAACAAAAAGCAGAACTCTTCAGTTGATTCTGCGACAGTCAGAGTCTCATTTCAGAAAAAGATTCAAACAAAATATGCACATACAAAAGAAATCAAATAAGACTTAAAAAATTAAAACTTGGAGAGCTTAAGCAGAGAGCTCCTCCTGGAACAGGGTTGAGTGTCAGCGTCAGTGTTAGGTGAAGTTTCCTGGGCTTGTTTTTATCAGTTTCTGAAGTCTTTGGGTGTGTTGAAAAGCATTTTGCAAGTTATAATGAATATGAATATGTAATTCCTTTGTTTAGGACATCTAAGCTGAGGCTGAACTCTGACTTGAGCTGAGCTACCCTAGAGGGTTAAGATTTGAATTACACAGGAAGGAACCTCATCATCTTCACTACTGTGCAATAACAGTATTTTAGGTCTACTCCTTTCAGTTCAACTGTGCAATTTATCATATATTCTCAATTTAAACCTGTGCAATAACAATCTCAACTCAGGTGTATTTTCACTGATCATCAATATTACTTATTTACTTTTGTACATTGTACTTTCGTTGTTCTTTTTATTGACACTTTTTTACTGTCAACTTTGCTGCTGCAAAATTGTAAATTTGCCCGTCATGGGACTAGGAGGACTATTTCTTATCTTATCAAGTCAAGACTATAGTTGAACCAATGTGATAAGATTGTATGTAGCTGTTTATTTTATAAACATGCCCAAAAATATAACTTGGCAACATTTTCTTATTCCTCATTCAAGAACATATTACTATAGTAAAGTCAAATTAAAGGATTAGGTGACTGTAAACACACCATTTTTGTAATGATTATATTAAACATTCTCTATTACCTGGATTCAAACATAAATTCAACATAACTCTTATTTCATAACATTTAAGTACTCAATCCAACATTTCTGACTCATTTGATTACCAAGAATATAATACTTATTATAAAACTAGGGATGGTATTGTTTAAAAAATTACAATACCAATACCAATCCAAGAACTGTGTAAAGTCAATTCATTGATTTACTTCTAAACGTATTATACATGTTGGAAAATGGTTACAGAAACATGTGAAAAGGCTGATGACTATGCAGTACTGAATAGTGGAGATAAAGCCTTGAACTGTTTCTCACTCGCTAATTTTTCCTGATTTTCTAAGCCTTCAAAAAACAGGCACTCCGTGACTCAGTGGTGTACCCTTGGTCCCTCCCTTACTATATAAGACCGAGAGTCCGCTCTTCTCAGTGGTTAACCTGCCTAGTGGCCAGTTATTGTTACTACATCTAACACTACTACCAATACAGTCTACAGTTAGCCAATTAGCTGAGTTAGCCACCAAGCTAGCCGCCGAGTTAGCAACAGAAAGCTCTCAGGCGTAGCGTCCATGTTTCTGGTAGAGGTGGTGACTTTGACAGGTGATACTCCCACACCGTTTGAGAGCAGAGAAAGAGGCTG
Organism: Scomber japonicus; assembly: GCF_027409825.1. Classification (NCBI taxonomy): domain Eukaryota; kingdom Metazoa; phylum Chordata; class Actinopteri; order Scombriformes; family Scombridae; genus Scomber; species Scomber japonicus. Next base: position 4,742,323 of record NC_070589.1, read on the forward strand.
ATTTTTACACAACTTTGAAGCCTAATTTCATATATTTGGCGTTTTTTTAATCATTCAAATTTGGCATGGTGGTTAACAACACACTTTTCTGTGGTATGTCAAACTTAGAACACATATTTATTTTTACTTTACACTGACTTTAAAATGATAATGATACCAGTTGAGTACTTCAACTGATACCCATCACAAATTCTGTGCACTGTCTTTCAGTGGCGTGCACAGACTTTTTGAAGGGCAGGGGTGAAAAGAAAAAAAAGGGAACATACAGCACGTTCTCGCACTGTTTTTGCCACCTAAGAGGGCAGCTTAGTGTGTTTTGCCAACCAGGAGGGCACCTTAGCACACGTTTTGGCTCCCAGAAGGGCACCTTAGCACGGATTTTGGCTCCAAAGAGGGCACTTTAGTGCGCGTTTTTTTAAACAAATGGGCCACGAGGGGGGGCAATTTATTTCGGTCGGTATACCTTAAAGGTATCGAGTACCAAAACCCAGCCCTAGATAAAACTGTAGCAAAGATGAAGATAAAGGTTAAACAAGTAGGTGGTCACAAATATAGATGAATGTAGTTCATGACAACACATTTTCCTAGAAATATGCTCTCTAAATGTATTCAAAAGATAAGCAAAAAAAAGTCCAGCGGTCTCTCGGGAGACCTGATTAGTCTCCTGCCATTTAATTATATGAGAGAGGAAAGGGGGAGGAAAAAAAAATACAGAAGAGAGAAGAGATATGTTCATTTATCTCTTCTTCTTGACTTAATGGCCAGTTAAAATAACCAAAGGGTTATTTATGCTCTTAGTTGAGTTGTTAATTTAGTCAGCCATCTGGCTTCTCAAGAGACACAATGTCTAATATTCAGGTCTGTGTCATGCTGTCACACCCCCCCCCCCCCCCCCCCCCCCCCGTTGGGGAGGAGAGGTGAAGAGGGGTCAGTTAACTGCAATCACCTCCATGTCTTAATAGAATTTAAGAGCGATTTTGTACAAGCTCAAGTTGGAAGGGTGCTTTAGGGGTTACATACAAGAGGAACATTCTCAATCCAAATGTAAGACCAATTTCATACTTAGGTCCCATGATGACACTTGCAAGGCCATTTTTATGAAGAGGGTTGTTGGAAATAGATGAAATGGCCTGAAAAGTCTAGAATGTGAACCTTTTGAGTATTTTATTACAGGCAGAAAAGTTCAGTGTGAATTATATTTTCATTTTGGAGTCATGGTGTCTGGGTTGGTCCTTAGAGAGAAGGTGAGCAGCTCAGGGATCTGAAAGGAGCTCAGAGTAGAACTGCTGCTCCATTCTGTTGAAAGGTGGTTTACCTTCAAGATATCTCCAATGTGTAGATACTCTGGGCACGTCCACATGAGAAGAGACCTCAGAACACACTGGAGAGATTCTATATGTATCACATTTGGTCTGGGAATGTCCAGAGGGAGCTGGAGCATGTGGCAAGACAGAAGGTTGTGTGGGCTACCTTTATTCCTTTATTTTATATATCTAAAGCTTTGTTCAAGAACTGCTACAGCTAAAGTATTGTTTTCCTGTGACTATCTGAAGTTTCATGACAGGATTGCATTCAAATACAACTCAACAGAAAATACATTATCGTTGCTGTGGTCGTCCGATAAACTCGATTTTTCAGAAACACCAAAGATTCAAGAGGTCACAGTCTCTTATTTGTGAAGTTCCAAGTGGTTACACTTGTTCAAGGCCTCCAAAACTCTTCTGCCAGTTTGATATTTTCACTGGAACAAAAAAAAAAAAAAAGCAGCTTTTTTTGTATATCTTAATGTTTGGTGAGGTCTTTTCTCATAGTGAAAGAGTCTAGATGGTGAGGCATACTCAGCCTCAGGGGAAAAATGAAACATGACACCTCATGTTCAAAGTAATTACTGCTTGGCTGAGATGCCTGTTAGAGGATTGCAAAAATCTTTAAGTTCCTTTTTCAGCGCTCGCTTTATCATTCAGGTACCGGACTGAAGAGAAGCTCACTGCCAGTAAACCCCCTCGATGTGTCACGACTGGTTGAATTTAATGCTTTCTGTTAGGGAGTGGAGACAGCTGGGGAATGTGAGTTGTGGGTTCACTCAAAAGTCACACATTTTTATACAATGGTATGAATAACTTTTGGTTTGTTATGGAAGTTGGATGGTATGGTCCTCTCACCTGTCTTTGGGTCCACAGAGAAGTACGGTTGGCCGTGAAGAATGCTGTAGACAATCCGTGCGCTGTTGCCATATGTGGGGTCGTCTGCGTCAGTGGCGGTCACCTGTGTCACATAGGCTCCTGGACACACACACACCCAGTTTATTAATTATAATTAGATACAATTATTCCGTTCTACATCTGGAGCTGTATTAATAAAACTTTCTAGCACAAGAAGTTGCTCCTAGTGATGAAATTCTGAGAAAATTCTTAGACTTGTGCCCTTTTCAAAGAATTGCCCATCACAGTTAACACTAACTAGATCCTAGCAAAGATAAAAGTTATTCCCAAAGCATCTTGGTTTTTTAGAGAGCTCCTTAGGTGAAAAACTGTTAGGAGTAGGGAGGAGGACTATTAAGAGGCTTGGAGGAGGTTCTTAAGCAGAGGAGAAAATGGCGAAAAGGCAGAGAGATATTCTCCAAATGCTGAATGAGAGTAAGTCAGTGAAACACTACAGATTAGATCATGTAGGTGATTCATGAACACTTTTACTGTGTTTACAAGCATGTGTTTTCATGGGCTACTTTTAAAGTAGTAGCCTGTCATTGTGGGTCAAGCTATTCTAGTTAGAAATCTGTAAAGAACAGAAGGTTTTGATTAGTCACATATTTGAGATGTGAAAGTTGGTTCATAGAATGTATAAGCTTAGAACATTATGATGGAAGTATACGATGCCATTCACATGCTTAAAATCACTGGGGCAGTGGTGACGTAAAGGTTAGAGAAGCAATCCTGGGTGGGGAACAGTGAAGAAGCATTTGTCTCATAAGTTGTTGCAGCAATTGTTTTGTTGATACACGTGTTACACAGATCAGATTTTGTGCAAATGTAACCAGTTTTGACAATTCAATAATTGATCAAAATGACCAAAATTCCCTCCAAAATATCACATTAACTCACCAAGACCTTGAGGAACACTATAGACACATGAATGCTGTGATTTAGATTTATGTATGATTTATGAATTATTAGTTATTATTAATATAAGCAGGGAAGTCATACACTCTTAATGCTCAAAGTTTCTAGTTTGTGGTTGTAAAGTTTTATAATAGAGGTAACATACAGTGAGGTCAAGTTTGAAATAAAACAGTTACCGTGGAGATTAAAATCATCACACATGAATACAGTTAGGCTCAGTGAATCCACAAGAGTCTGCAGCTTTCTAGTCAAATTTATGCAATCCTAAGACTCCTTAGGGACCCAAGTAGGCTGAAATATTTAAACAATATTTTATAAGAGGCAAACATAACACATGTATACTGCATGCAAAAACAACTGTGTGGTTTTTGCCCAAAGCTGCATGATATGTTGGCTGTCCTTGTGGAGTGTTGTTGAAGAGGTTAAATGGTATGATCTGGATTATTCTGGGATCTCTTTTCTTTATTTTACTTTTTTACTTTTGATTTACTACTCCCAACAATTTAATATTTTACTTCCGTGAAGCTGGAGAGTCTACAAAGAACAGTCAAAATCAAAACAGCAGCAGTGGATATATATCTTGACTTTAAGACCTTAGTGTAAGCCAAGCAACAAAAACAAGGTACAGCTCCCATGATGCAACTTTAGGGAGTTTTTACTTCATACCCTCCTTGCCTTTGTAAATACTCCACACCACCAGTTTGAAATTCCCAGGTGAACTCTTTCAAACCAAGCTAAGAAAACCTTGCTGACACCTTCAGGGTCATCCCTAAAACCGGCTTTAAGATATCTGTTGACCAGCGCTGAGGTGTCCGCAGGGGTTACATGTCAGCTAGTGTTGATGCCAACACTCTGAGCTTTAGAGACAATCTGATTATTTGGCATGTGCTGCAGATGGGTCCAGGAAGAATGAGCAATAAGTAAAAAACAGCGACAAAGAATCATCAAACATCAAATCTAACATCTTTAAATATTTTAAGTCACTTTCTTCCACTGGAAAACCTAAACTAATAAAACACCCAGTAAGAGTGAGGATGTATGGGTTTTCAGTTGATTGAGGTCAGAAGTGTCAAGGTTGGTCAGTATGACACTGAAAGTAGTAGATTAGTAGATTATCTGCTTTAGCACATTATTGTCTGGTAACATCTGCATCATCTCCTCTCCATCGGCTGTATGTCACACTTCTCCATGTAGTTTATGTTAGGGCTGGGCGACCAAAATCATGAGTAATTGAACTTTTAACCTGGATAACAATTAATGAAGGATTATCTCCACCCTTGATGAACAATGATGTATTTTCACAGTTTCTTTAGTTTAGTATTTTCCACTGCTGCCCTCACACATGAGTATCTTTAGGGAGTGAAAATAAAGATGTTTTAAGGTGTGACGCTGTGGTTAATGTCTAGTTGACTTGATTACAACTATGTAAAGATCATGGTTTGGGTTCAAATCATCACTGGAGACAAGTTTTCAAATTCCTTAAAGATATGCAACCTTTACTGTCATGGCAACAGTGAACATCACCATTAATTGACATGAGCAAGATTAAATCCATTAGAGTTTCTAAATGTCGGTTCCCATTATTTTTCCATTAATTGCCCAGCCCTAATTTATGTTTAATCTCTAATGATGATGTCATATCCTGTATAGATGCTGTGATGCAACATATGAACTACTATTACACTGCATTCAGTTACAAAGCCCACTTGTACTTCTGACTAAATGATGTCTTGCAACATCTGCAGAAGTGTGTGACATTGCCTTGTTCTCTGCAGTAGATGAAGGTACACACACACAAGTGACACATTCTTTATTATCTCAGTTTGAAAGCATTTTTTATATAACCCTAACCCTAAACCTACATTCATTCATTAACATTAACACTGCACTGTTAAAAACTGTTTGGGATAGCTAGGGTTGAAAGTGTTAATCTAAAAAATACATTCCAATATAATTACTAATGACCTGTTATAAAAGTGTAATCTAATCCAAGTAACACAATGTTAAAGTCTCATTACTGTCTATTACTTTTTGGATGACCTCAATACCAAATATGCAAATAAAGACAAGAGAAAAGAAATGTCACTGAGTTGACTTTTACTGCTGTGTCACACTTCACAACACACAGGTGCACATGCTGCCAGTCCTGCTGAGAAATGTCACAGTCATGAGCTGCAAGCACAAATCAGAGAAGCCCATCAGCTGACTGCAGGAGTGGACAGTGTCAGTGTGGGTCTCCCTGCTCAGTGTCCAGTGACGGTCACTGGAAAGACATTTGTGGGCGTCGTCCTATGTGTGCACATGTGCGTTGTAGAGTAGTGTGTTGTTCTTCTTCAATCTTTAACCCTTACATACTGTTTGGTTCACATTTGACCTGTTTTGACATTTGACAGGGTTAGGGTTAGCACCCCTAAAACACCCCAAATGTCTTTTATTTTGAAATGTTATGACTTTTATTAAAGTGTTTTCTCTTTCAATAAAAAAGTCAATCGTTATTGCTATGTTATATTTTCATGTCTTAGGTAAAATAGGATATATAGGAGCTGTTTTTTCTCTGTAAAAGCTAAAAAATACACTCTCTCTGCTCTCTGAAACACATTAATTGACCAGTCAGATCGACTATTGATGTTTTCTAAACACATCTGTGGTTCAACATTTGGTATACACACCTTTTACTAAATGTATCAATAATCTGATCATATTTTAAAAATGTTCTCCCTGTAAATTTAACAGAACACAGTTGTGCTTTTTTTTTTTTTTTGGATCCTAATTATGCAACACCATTCCATTGTATTCCATGACTCCTGAGCCTGGGGGTAGCTGACATGGATTTTACAGATGGATGGATTATAATGCCGGTTGTGATAATTAGACACATTAGTAACATGACACTACGGATGGCAATATCAGTTTGTTGCTGTCGGTCCAGCACTTTGTTCCACACTGAGATTGGAATCAGATTGTGGGATGGGGAAGCAGGGATGTAGTCTTGATCAACTACACCTTAAATCTATGGAACACACTACTTTAGCTTTTAACTTACTACCACTTTTCTGCTGCTGGCCTGATTTTATTTATTTCACTGCTGCACTTCTTTTTGAATGTTGTATTTTACTTGATCTTATACATTCTTTTTATTGCATTTTTAAATAAGATCTGTATATAAATTCTATTTTATGTCAGTAGTCAGTAAATCTGCTGGAACAGGATAAATCAAAAGTGATGATTATTGTTTTCTTATATATATATGTTTACTGTTAGTGAAGGTAAGTGATGGTTAAATACCTGCATGCTACGTTACAGAAAATCAACCAGCGTCTGTAGTAATGTATTCTTCATAGGCAGCAGCAGCAGCACAGAGCACTGCTGACAGGATTCAGCTGCATATATCCTGGTAAAGTAATTGGCTTTGACACAAACAAAATAACTGAATATGTGCAGTATGACGCACTGATTCAAAGCATATCAGGAACTCTTTGAAAAGTCTGCAACTTCACAGAAATAGTGCAACAACTATGAAAGGGAAGGAAAAAAATGTCAGCATCTTTTCTTAGCAGTCAACTTCTCTATGATAGGATTATGTTTTTTTATTATTGTATGGATACTGGTGCTGTTTGCTACCCACGGCTAATCCGCTATATAGTTTGTTGCTGTATTTCACCGCAACACAGACTTACTGGGGTCAAGCTTGTGTTCTCTCAGAGCACTTTGGGCCTCAGCTGAAGCATTAACAGCTTAAGGTTTAAAGACCTTGACTGTTAAATTACCTCTCAGTAATGGTATTTAGCAGACAGATGGGCCACTAAGTCTGGCTTAGTGCACTGTGTGTGTGTGTGTGTGTGTGTGTGTGTGTGCTGACAAATACAACTTAATATGTCCGAGCACACAGCAAAGTGAATCTTAAGACTCAAGCTGAGCCAAAAAGCTTAGTAAATAAAATTCTGTTTATGATATGTTTCTATTACTACAAACACATGATAAACTATTTTACTAGCTCCTCTCACTTTTAAACTCAAAATTCTACTATTTCTATTCTTCAACCACTACACTTTTTTGTACTTTTTATATAACAACATTATTCTACCAATAAAAAACATGTCTCCAATATTCTTCTTTTTGATAGGATTATCTAAAGTTGTTCTGAACTCTTTTTCATTGCTCATCTTTTTTTTTCCTGCTGTGTGATGTCATGATGTCATGATGTCATTTAATCCATCCATCCAAACACATGTCACAGCAGGATCTAAACAAATGCTGACCAGATGACATTCACTTTGTTACAGATACTCATCAGAGGATAAAGGATCCAGTGTTTTTGATGACTGTTTATCTAACACCAACATAGTACCAAACAGACTTTAAAATGATAATTGATTTCTATGACTTTGTATAAGACCTATACAAGAAATTTCCATGTATTTTCCATCAAATTGATTTGCTGGTTCCCAAAGTGTTTTCTCCCCATTTTGTATTTGCATTTCAATTTCTTTCTTTAAACAATGGATCCAATAAACTCTGAACTCTCCTGGATAATGTAACAATCTCATAGGAACTGTTACACTCCTGCAATACAGTATAAAAGGTTTCAATTATTCCAGCTTCAGAGAAATCAGGGTTTTTTTTCCAGAAAGGATACTGCAATACCCATGAGCTGCTGTTGCTATGGAGAAGAAGCCATGGGCATGAACGAACTAGGCCTATCATAATTATGGTATCAACTTATCATACAATATGCTAATTATTGACATCATCATGTCTTATCATATACTTATTATATGATACATGGACATGACTTTGATCATTTTGACCTCAGTATTGGCAGACTTCACATTAGCAGCTAAGAGGCTATTCATGTCTCATTGGCTAAACAAGTAGTGTCCTCCATTCCTCACTGTGTACGTCCTGAGTGGAGACTGAAGGAGAATTAAAGGTAAATAAATAACTCTGTCACCAACCATAATGACAGTCTGTGTTTTTATGATTTTGGAATGACAATAATATAATTTATCAATTATTTCTGAAACAATATATCGTCCAACTAAAGTAGTTGTCATGACAGGTCTTATAATAATCTGTTAGCTAATAACAAATTACACTCTGTATCAACATGTATTAATTAATATGCAAATAAGACAAGTGGAGCTGTCAGACTTACAGCTGTCTGAAATATCTAATCCAAACCAAAACCAGATCCTTGTCCGGTTAAGAGATCCAGATAGAGATCACATATAAATACCAGATGAACATGAGACTATTCATTAGGCTTTACGCCAATCTGATCGGCTATATCGGATCGACGGATATTTAGCATTTTATGCAATTTGTGAGATCGGCTGTAATGTCTTAATTGGCCGATCCGCACATGCAGATGCTCCCATTGCATAGATTACAGATGGCTTGTGTTTTATCTGTCTCATTTACTCTGAAGAAGTTCCACACCACCGACATGTTTGTTTGACAGCTAGTTTTGAGCCCTGTCACCATGTGAGGGACAATAAAGTTTATTAAATCTTGAATCATTAGCTGTTGGATTCAAACAAACATGTGGGTGTTGTGGGCAGACAGATAAAACACAAGCTATTTGCAATCTGTGCAACACTAAAGAACCTCGTAGGGAAGCATCTGCAAAATGTTTCAACTCCACAAATGTACCTGGATAGGAACACGAGGAGGAGCATGCCCAGTTTAAGAAACGGAGCGTGGACAAAGAAGATGTGATCAGATCGTTGATCGGTTTATTTAAACTCACTGATCGTGATCGGTTAATTTAAACTCACTGATCGGTGATTGGTTTATTTAAACTCACTGATCGGTGATCGGTTAATTTAAACTCACTGATCGGTTTATTTCAACTCACTGATCGGTGATCGGTTTATTTAAACTCACTGATCGGTTTATTTAAACTCACTGATCGGTGATCGGTTTATTTAAACTCACTGATCGGTTTATTTAAACTCACTGATCGGTTCATTTAAACTCACTGATCGGTGATCGGCCCCAAAAATCCTGATAGTGTAAAGCCTACTATTCATACTCCTGTCACTTATTACTTCTCATTGAATTATAGTTTAAAATCATCTCATATTTTGTCAAGCTTGGGGTCAGTTCACAGTTTCAATTTAGTCATTTATTCATTTATTTTTTGCCAAATGTAGGATTGAAATGAGATATGTTTTAACATCATTTGGAAGAGTTGAACAAGTATTAATAAAGGAGCGGCAGTGCCTGCCTGTCACTGTTATGTATTAAATACAGGTTGTCAGCAGCAGAATACTTCACACATCCACTTTAATAAGCAGTTTCAGAGCAGAGCAGAGGTCTGTTCACTAATTCATCCCCTCCTGCTATTTCAATTCCTTGACAAAACACGAGCCTGATATCTACAGACTGCTGTTTGGATACTTGAATGAACAAAGTGGAGTGTGCATACTGTTCAGTCAAATCCCAGCGCCTTTGCAACTTTCATAACCAGAGGAAATACCTCTTCAACATGAACAAACACAAAAAGTCGGAGTCTTTTTTCAGTTCCCTGTCACTTACAATTGAAGTACATTACAAAGGGGTCTTTAGTGGTCTTTAAACAGATTAGAACTGAACTGAAAAGACAAAGAATATAAGATATTAAACAAAAAAGACTCAGATCATGGCACTTGTTAACATTGTCAATTTATACTCTGTATTTTTGTTATCAAGATTATTTAATGATGTATTATTATTGATGTACTATAATGCTAATGATCAAGATTCATGATGGTATTGTTATTGTCTAATTATGCATTTCATTATAAATGTGTGTATATAAGTGTAGGCAGATGCAGTGTCAGGCACAGATTCACAGGCAGGCATTGCATTACTTTTGGGGGCGGGGGGGCTGGGGGGGGGCGTACAATGGAAACGAACAATTTTGAATCATCGTAGCCTGTGTTTTGTTTTTCTTTTAGGTTTTTAATGTGCTACTACTAGTGTTCGGTGGTGACAGGCCTGGCACCCCGAGGCCCACCCATGGCACCGGGACTGAGTGTAGATATTATAGATATATTTGTACTTATACAGTTAATTATGAGTATTTTGGGAATACTTATTTATCAATTATGTGGATACAATCTTAATAGGTGCAAGTGTGAATGTAAATGTATGTGCATGTATGTGAGTGTGCAAAAATTGTTCTATATGAGTGTATGTGGCAGTAGGTGTGCCCATAAATACAGTGTTTAAGTATGGGAACTATAACTCTTCTTTTGTCTTGGTCTTCTAATGTATGAACAGGTGGAATGGTAATTGCACCTTGCTCAGTCTTTATTTGAGCACCTGAATGTTCAATCAATCAATCAATCTATATTTATTTATATAGCGCCAATTCACAACAAAAGTCAACTCAAGGTACTACACATAGAGCAGGTCTGGACTGTACTATTTCATTTCATTTAAAGAGACCCAACATTCCCACATGAGCAGCACTGTTGTGTTAATACCAAGCTGAAACATTATGAAACTGGCTTTTAATGAATCTATCAGCATTTAATTATGACTCTGTGGCTTGTGAATATTGACCTTTTTCTGCTGATATTCTCTACTGAAATGGCAAGAAAAGGTTTCTAATATGTGATGCTTGATGGATTCTAGTGTTGACTGTTGTTGGAAATGTTTCTTCTATGTAGAAATCTAAAAGGTATGTTGTCCTCTTGTCTCCTGTCTTACCTGTTGGAGACATCTCAGGGACGTTGGCGCTGTAGGGTCCATCTAGAAACCGTGGTTCATTGTCATTGATGTCCTGCACCTTGATGATGAACTCAGACTCCGGCTCCAGAGGAAGACCTGTGTCGATGTCCACAGCCTGGGCCTTCAGGGTGTAGAAGGACTTTTCCTCCCTGTAACACACACCAAGGATTAACACATGAAATACACTGTTTTAGATATTCCCAAACAACAAAAACAACATGATGATGATGATTTAGTCAGGCTTTAAGATATCTGTGACAAAGTATTTAGGTGTCAGTATAGATTAGATGACAGCTTGTGTTAATGCCAACAGAGTGAGCTTGAGAGAAAATCTGATTATTTGCCATGTGTAACAGATGGGACACGTAATCCATGATACACAATAACAACAAAAATTCAAGATCAAATCTGACAACTTTAACTCAAGAAAACCTGAATTAACAACACACACACATTACATTTCCATTAACATCCACACTAACGGTAATGATGTATGAGTGGATTTGTATCAAAGGTGTCAAGGTTAGTCAGTAGGACACTGGAAGTAGCATCTTATTGTCATGGCAACACTGTCTCCTGTCTGATTCTACGTTTGACTGTGTTTAGACAGAATGCAAAGTGAATTGTAGATGGTTTGTTGCATACAAAGTCAGTGCAAAGACGTGAGTGGAGCAAATCATGCTGAAACGAACTAAGGCCTCTGGTGAGTTCTGAGTTCAATCAGAGGCTGAGCTGAACACATACACACCCATACATACCCGTACACACACACACACGACCTCAGGCACGGTCACTGCTGATGTACAGTTGGTATTTTGGCTGTTTGGGGTGAATAAAAGACATGGTCCATGTGTGAAGGACGCAAGGCAAACATTTGCTGAAGACACCTTGACTCTCTGGATCTCTGTGGCTGTGTGACACTATTCAGAGTTTAATACAGTAGTCTGCAATGATAGTCTCTAGTACAGCATTATTATTATCAATATAGAGAATCCAAATGGTCCTATAATGCTATGTCGAATGGACCAAGCAATATCCCAGCCAGCATGTCCACTAGGGCCCCATAAGGGTTTAATATGGACTGTAATATGGGTCCCATGTGGGTTTGTCTGTTTCCATGTGTTTGCCCAAATGAGCTACAAGTGGGTTCTGACTGGGGTTCAGGTGGGGCCCAACTGGGTGAGTTACACATGTGGGGCCCATGTTTCTGAAACAATATGGGGCCCATACAATTGTTTATGCCCACTTAGCCCACTTCCATCCCTTATGGTGCTCATACAGTCAGCCCACATGGGCATCACATGTGGGACCCATGTTACTGAAATCATGTGGGACCTCCAAAATTTCAGTTCAAGCCCATGCACACTCAGTACCCACATAGCCCGCATGTAACTCATGTGGAGTCCACATGTAACCCCTGTGGACCCCTGTGGAGCCCACATGGACATGCTGGCTGGGCCATGGCGACTACCATCATTTATTTTACAGATATTTAGGCACTTTTCACTGGTGTTCAAACTGTTTAAATGATCTCTATTTACAAATGATGGCTTCTTTCAACTGTGACTGTCTAGGCAGAAATAGTGTGACATTATATCATCATAATAGGTACGAGGACAGCTGGACTGCTTGTTCAACAGAGCATGTCATTTTGATGTCAGACACTATGATTCATGTTACATTTTGTTAGACAGTTACCATTGTTTCTTTTTTATGTATTTACATACACTATATATATTTAATTCATGTTTATTAATGAAATGGTTTCCTATACATATCCATGACTGTGATCCAGAGCTAAGTCTTAACCATACATGTCTCAACTTAACCAAACCATAGAAGATTTAGGTTAGAAAAAAGACATTGGCGCAATCTTTAGATATGACTATGTATCGTGAGTTTCCTGCCTGTGTTCAACCTGCATTAGCTCATTGTTTTGGCTAATCAGCTTGCTAAATTGCAAATTATACAACAGCTGTGCACAGGAATCGTATCTGATGACACTCCATTAACAATCACAATTAGCCCATGTTACCCTTACTATACCAGATGGTGAAATCATTTGATAATGTCGTAACCTAGTCATGCTTAGGTGTAGTAATCTACAACCTGAACTACTGTGATTAAAAGGGAAAAGTGAGCAAAGATGGGTCAAGATAAGACATAATTCAGTGTTTGTTTAAACGTATGAAGCCTCCTTTAAATATGTATCTTGGTTGCTTTAGAAGTTGCTTCAGTGGACTGTTACTGAGCAGTCAGACAGTAATATGCATTGTTGGGGGCATGTTTACTTCAGGTACTGGTGAGATGATGAAATAATGTCCAGGCATTGAGTAAGGGATCCATGATTTTGAAGTCCTTTCAGATGCCAACACACACAATGTTGTAATATAAGCAGGATTGTACAACTCAGAAATAACAATCATATCCAATGCTAGCATGAATGAGTAAGCTCTATACTAGGTTCTCATTTACTTGCAATACATCAAAGCCTAAACTCTGTAAACTGATGACTGAGACTGCTTTGAAAGCGAATACCACACTGTATGTCATTCACACTGGAATGTATTTTTTCTTCATTAATTAATGTTCTAAATTAATCCTCATAGCTCGAGGCCTGCTGGTAGCAGCTGTTAGCACTGAAGCTACAGATTCTATTTGACAGCAAAGTAACAGCTATTATTATGCTGACACAGATAGAACAAAGTGTCTGGTTTGCACTTAAAATGTAAATTTATATTTAAATAGTGTTGCAGTCATTGTCTCAGCAGGATCATAGACAATGTCCCAAAGTCCAAGTGCATATAATAATATGATATTTGCTATAATTAAAATGGAATAAAAAGAGATGCATCATGGGTAACTTCAGAATGTGCAACAAACAATTAGATATATTTCAGCATTGAAGATCAATCTGAGGTTAGAGTTGCTTCCTTTTTCTCTATTAGAAGCCACATGATGCACTTTTAGACAATACTACTATAACATTATTGATGAGTACTGACCTGTCAAGTCCCACCAATGCGTGAATATCACCCGTAATTTGATCAATGGTAAAAATGGTTCCAGCTCCTTCTCCTGTCAGAGTGTACTTCACAGCGCTGTCTCCATGGTCCATGTCTGAGTGCAGCTGCAGAGACAAAATACACACATAGTGGCACAGAATATTAGGTTATAGATCATAGATATGTTCTGCTGGATGTTTGCTGCAGCAATCAGGCATAATAAGACTTGATATATCTCTGGTCAGTGTTAGTAATAAAGTGTACAGCAGAGCCTGGCCTGTTCACGTACACTTCTAGTCACTGAAAAATGGTGTGGGTGTTATGGTGATGGTGCACACGTAATGTATGCAGAGAAAGGAACTAATAATTAGGAACTGATAGTTAATTAACACCTACGATGAACAGGATAGCAGCATTTAAATGGATGAGATCAGTGACAGGAAGCTGGAGTAGGAACTCTTTCACGGTCAATGATGTGTGTTAGTCAACTTCCCTTCATAATGAAGAATGTTATTTATATATTTTAATTGAAGAAGAACATTTTTGTGGTATATTTTATAACCTGGTCAAAAAAGGTGCCTTTAGTACCACTGACCCTTATCCAGACTGCTGTTTTTGTTGTTGTTTTGGCTTTAGTGGCTCTCATACAGCAGACTTTCTTTTACAGTATAGATCAGTCACAATTACTATTATAAAAGTACTCCATTTACTTTGTATTGTACTTTTAAACCTTGGGCACAAGCGACATCTCAGCCAGCATGTCCATGTGGCCCCTACATGGGTTAAGTGCAGGCTTTGTGGGTACTGAGAGGGCATGGGCTTCAACTGGGCAAATTTTGCAGGTCCCACATGGTTTCAATAACATGTGAAGCCCATGTGGGCTGACTGTATGGACCCCATAAGTGATGTAAGTGGGCTTAGCGGGCATGTGCATAAACAGGGCAAATTGTATGGGCCCTGTATTGTTTCAGAATCATGGGCCCCACATGTGTAACTCACCCATTTGGGGCCACCATGGAAATTGCGGACAAACCTACTTAGGACCAATATTGCAGCCCAAATTGAACCCCTATGTGGCCCACATGTACATGCTGGCTGGAATATTGTTAAAAGAATGTTTTCTGGTATGGCTCTCAGTCAGAAACCAGAAACTCTGGATCCTACACTTCCTATAATGTAACATTATATAGTCTTTCATTAAAAAATATTTGCCTGGTGAACACACCAAACTCATTCAAACTCCATGCCCCCAGTTTGTAACACAGGCTTTTCCACAGCCTAAATACCCCTCCTCATGACTATAACAATCGATTTTGACATGTGAAATTGGTGGAGTTCCCCTTTAATCCTTCCAGGGTAAGACATCATACCCATAGCAGAATCAGCATTCACCAGATGCTGTACCTGTATGAATAGCTAGACAAGAACACAGCAGTACAAAAGATCTTATAAAGTCTGTACTTGGCTGTGAAGTGACAGTCTACAGAATAGCTGCAGAATTTCAAAGCGAAGATTTAATGGCAGCTCACATGTGTTCTGTCTTGTAGTCCATGTGTCTTCATTGAGAGGTGTTACAGTCATAACACTGACTACTAAAAATACTAACATATCAGCACACCCTTCTCCACAGCAAGCTGCTGAATCCTCAAATGCAGAGTAAAAAATCATGAGCAGGGCAGCACTCCAATTACATGATTTATTAATGCAATGTTCCAGGCGGACGTCCTTCCTCAGCATGTGAACTGGCCAATTCCATTTTCATCAATGTGAGGGCAGATGCTTCAACGTCCTTTCACCGTCTAACTTTATCCAGCCATCAGCCGCCGTGGCAACAAGATAGATGACGGCTTTTCACGGAAGTGTTGAAAACCTCCTCCTCCTCCTAAGTGTTGAAAGTGTTGAAAACTTTGCCTCCTGATGTGATAACTTCAGCATCCCTGCTGAGCTAGAAGACATTTCTGGAGTATCTGTCCATGTTGTGGAAAGTTTGCAAGATTTAAACTGGAGCCACAGTAACTGACATTCAAGCATCAGATGACCTAAAATAGTCACTGAAGCTGTCAAGATTTGAGACATCTCACACAAGGATGTTTGCACGTCTTATTTCTGTGCAGTGTTGGGGAAGTAAACGTATGTGACTTATGTAAATACACTGCAGATGTAAAGACAGAGACAGAGGTATCAAACATATGACCCGTGGAGCCAGAACCAGCCCGCCAATGGGTCCAATCTGTTCCACAGGATAACTTTACAAAGAATGGAAATTGCAGAAAAGTAATAGCAATTATTCTGGTGCTTCAGAGGTTTTTCCATCCTGACCAGATACAACTCTCTGAAAAAAACAACGGATAGGCCTACATATTGTGGTCATATACTGAAACATTAATACATTAAATATTGTGCAAAATGTTGTCAATCAGCCCCACTGTGCAAAATATATAGTTATAGTTAGAAAATATATGATATGTTTTTTATGCAATGGTTTTACTGGTCTGGCTCTATGTGTCCCTTGAACTAATATGACTTTGACATCCCTGCCTTAAAGAAATGGAAGGATATTTTTTAGTTATAAAGTCAATTGTTTTATATTTACCCAGCTAATGTCCTTAATAGCCTCATGCAGAAATAAACAATAGCATTCACAGCCTACAAATTACACTGTCTAGCCTGGAAAGTACATCATTTAAACTAAATGATTACATTTATTAATTAACCACCACTATATTTAAACAGTAAACTATTTAAGTGAAGCAATGTTATTTCTATAGCACAGAGCAGACGATATGAATGGATGGATTCCCCCATGTAAAGAACTATTTACATGCCTTCATCTACAAAAACTACCATAGGCAGATACAGTAAGTTGATTAAAAGCATGAATTTTCAGAGTAAGATGATTTTCAGGCATTGCTCTGAAAGTTAATAACTGACCAAGACCCAGTGGGCTCCAAACACAGATGTGAAATAAGGACCTGAATATTGTTGTAATTTAATGAAGATCCAGTAGAGCTGAAATGCAAGTTAATAAGGACCTGAGGACGACTGACTGTGATCCAAACACACGATGGAAGAGGCTGAATATTCCACAGTCCTCTGCAGAGCTGCTGGTGAATTGCAGTGACACAGTCTATCATTAGCTCATAGCTTCTGAAATATTAATGGCTTTATATATATTTGAAATGGGAAAGCATATGTATTGTACATGCGACCGAGGAGTCCTCCCAGGACACAGTGAGAAGTAACAAATGGTTTTAGCTGCAGTCAGGTCAGCATGAGGTTTGTCCTATGCACAGAATGTGTCCATTTACAGAGAGGGCTGGACTCTATAGACTCCTGCAGAAATCTATTTTCTTTCTATTTATTGCTTTCTTTTCAAGGAAGACTTAAGTTTTCACCATCCTGTCAAAGAGCTTTGGTGAATATTGAAAATAATCTCAACCTTGACCAGCCATTCAAACTCTAGGTTGATGTGCTATAGAGCCTCCTCCTCCTTCATTGCCATCAATTGAAAAAGATTTCTTATTAAACATTCTGCCGTTTGCTCTTAATGAACTTTAACCAAGTCAAGGTATACAATCACTACTATCCTTTAACTTCATCCTACACAGTGCTGGCATTTTATTAGAAAATATTATGACAAAAAATATACTGTATGTATACTTTTTACAGAATGGAACTTGTGTCACTACTTGTGGAGTTTGCATGTTCTCTCTGTGACTGTGTGGGTTTTCTCCAGGTACTCAGGCTTCCTCCCACAGTCCAGACACATGCAGATTAGGTTCATTGGTGGCTCTAAATTGTCCGTTAGTGTGAATGTGAGTGTGAATGGTTGCTAGCCCTGTGAATGACTGGGATGAACATGTCCATTTACATTTTGCACCAACAAAATGCAAAACTATTTTTTTTTTAACATTTTTTAATACTGGCATTTTATTAATTTTCTTCAGAATTGGTGCTTACAATGTTTCCTCAGCCTCAGAGTATTCTGTCTGCTTCATCATAACAGTTGCATTGTGAGAATTTGGTCCCAAATCTCTGACATTGTCCGAAATTATGGAACAGCTATGAGTTGATGACCACTGGACTGTCAACTTCCAAACCAAGCCAAAAAAAAAAGCATCTTAAAATCTGAGGACAATAAAATCCTAGAAGTGTAGACCACACA
Organism: Scomber japonicus; assembly: GCF_027409825.1. NCBI lineage: Eukaryota > Metazoa > Chordata > Actinopteri > Scombriformes > Scombridae > Scomber > Scomber japonicus. Next base: position 4,760,331 of record NC_070589.1, read on the forward strand.
CACACACACACACACACACACACACACACACACACACACACACATATAATCATGTAACTTGATACTGCATGATTTCAGATTCAATCTGTGCTTAAGTATAATGTGTGACTCAAGCAGCAGCTAAATGAAACTAATGTAAATCCCCTTCACAACAAGCTAAACACTGCAGAATAAATATACACCAGCTCTGACTTCATATTCACTGTGTAATCTCTAAGCTATGTGCTGTTTATGCATCCCTGCAGCACACAGGTGGTTTAAGAAGGAAAGCTGTGAGCATGTGGGCAGGCTTTGAAAGCTTCCATCACTGCTCATTTTCTGTCCTCCCTGCCTCCTGCTCTGATAAGTCTACCTGCTCATTTAGGCCAAATGTCAGCAGTATCACCACGTTTCCTCATGGCTTTTAACAGCTGTAAAAATGCAACAGGCTCTATTTATTCGGATGGATCATGTTGCGTTTCAGCTCAAACTGAAAACCACCTGTGTAAGGCATGGCTTTTTTTACACATTCTACTGCCAACCACAATTTGTATGAATCTGAATTATTTGTATCTCTGTTCTATATTAATACATAACTACTAAATAAGATCATAATCTCTAAGAGGTTTTTCTATATTGCCAAAGGACTTTAATTATGATTGGCCTCGTTAGTCATCTGATACATCAAACTATGTGAGAATTATTTAACCCTCACATACTGTTGATATTTGGGCATTTCACAGTATCCCCTCATAGTTAGTCTCTATACATCATTTTGGAACCACAAACCATTAATGAACACCTCATCAGTCATTAATAAATTGGTGATTAATCCTTAATGAAGTTTTCAGAGAGCAGAGAAAGTGTATTCTTTTATGATTTTTTTCTATGGAGAAAAAATATTTCCAATCACACTATATGATGGTGAATTTCAATGAACTATGATGATGAATGATGAATAAACAGTATTTTTGAATGGGTTAGGGTACCCATTTTTTGTAAAAATGGGTACCCTAACATTATGTGGTGAACTTTATCACCCTCCGAGTGAGAAGAATGGATTAATTTAAGACCAAGTCAACGCTCTTTTTAGTTTTCTTTATTGCCAATAGTGGAGACAGAACTCTATCAAATCTGAGGCTGCTGAGGTGTCCTTGGTCAAAATGGAGCCTTCATTTCTGTCTGTCTCTGCGTGCTCTCTGTTTGCACAATCTTTTATACTAAGTTTACGCCCCACAAATGCATACGTCCTAAGCATGAACACAGGACACAATCAATTACTTGTTTATGTTCCCATGATCCAATACCTCCTGATGTTAATTACCATTATATAGAATGGTACCATTATAAAGGATGGTATCAGCTGTCCTCCTGTCTCTCGGGCTATTATGAACGGAGGTTCATATCAAGTTTACACAGATCTTATGACTCTGACCGTTATATAAACTATAATATAGGCCTCCACAGACACAGAACTTTTAGCTTAGAAATGCTTAGAAATACAATATTAGAAATACATGATACGTAGATCTGTAGCAGAAAATACACTACAATTAGACCTTGGATAGTACAGTATGGAAGAGTGAAATGCTCCTTTATCTGCAATGACAAATTCCAGTGAAAAAGCTCTAGATGTGCAGTGATGAAGTGATAAAACTTGAAACTCGATCAATTGGAACAAGTTTTTAAAACAAGATCAATAATGAAAAATGAAGTGTGAAATGTGCTGCTACACGTTACAGTAACAAAGGGAGGGAAACAAAGAGAAGACGGGCACCACTCCACTCTCCTGTGTCTTTAAAAGAGCTTTGTTAAGTCTAAATAAATTGAGCTCTGTTGCCATGGCGCTGACAGGTCAGCTTTCAGATTTGACATTAGAGTCAACATGAATGAGAAGTCCAAGAGGTGCACCAAATTATTTTTGAACAGCTTGAACAGTAGTTGCTGTGTGCAACGGCATAATGAGAGGGCCTTGAGTTTAGATGATTCTGTCAACTGATGTTTCTGTTTATAAAGAATAACCTGACAAGGTTAACCTGGATGAAGAGAGAATCTGTGTTGTAAACTGGGATGGTGAAATTGAAGTTTAAAAAATGTCGTGAAGGTCTAACATAAGATAGTATTTGTTGCAGTGTGATGAGTGTAGGATCCAGTGTTTTGGGAGTCTAACCTATACCATGCCAAGCCTCACAGTGTTTTAGGGTCTCTTTCATACCATCATCCATCAGACTGTACAACAGCACAGCTCCCTGTACCTCCCACTACCACTAATAACACTGAAGCTGTCATTACTGTTTAATCCCAGGAACACTGCAGATTATTTTACAGATGTTTTTTTTATTACCTACAAGAATACTGTTGTGTCAATTTTGAATTTCCCCTAAGGGGATCAATAAGGTTTACTCTTACCTTACATTAGCCTTAATACCCTTTAACACCTGCAATGAAAATGTAATCTGTGTCCGGATAAGTAAAAACACATTAATGCAGATGTAAAACTGATTGGATCTCATCCAGGTGTAAATCTAATCTGTTCAGTTAGACCATATACAGAAGAGAAAAAAAGTCCCTATAAATTGAAAGGTCACCTAACTCCGCCTCTTCCTGCCAGCTAATGCAAGCCACAAGTAGTAGCAGTAACTACAAGGCATCCTTTGCAAATGGATGCTACTTGTTCATGGCAGCAGTTTTCTAGATATAGATCGGATGTCATTATCCAGATAATGCATCCAGATACTAGGTGTAAATGTAAAGGATATGTTGACATTTGCTGATATAATTGTATTGTGGTGTGTGGTATAAATCCTGCATTGTTTACACTTGTTTACTAGCATGTAGTCTTTTTCATCACTGCCTTTGTGGCCACATTGCTACACATTACTACCAACAACTGTTGTTGATTAAAGTAGTGTGAAACCAGCAGTGCAAATATGTGTATCATGTTGCCCACTTGCTCATGTTTGAGAAATGTACAAACATTGAAACATTGCTCTAATATGAATCTGTCTCTACTAAGTGCAATAACAAAAGAATGGAGTGTCACTTAATAAAAAAAATTAAATAAAAATAAGCCAGTACTAGAAATATGTGATTTGACAATATCCAATAATATTGAATATTATTTTAGGCTAATAAAAGTGTAAGTCTTGCCTCTTAATCTGATAAAGTTGCACTTGGCATTACTTTCAGTACGTGACCCGCTTTTGACTGGAATCGATCACTCCATCAATAAATAATAACTTCAACTTAACACGTCAACACAGACAGCTGCTCTGACGCTCATCTAATTAGAGCGCCGGCATTACTCTTACACTAAATTACATCACTTTATCTCAATCTTTCATCACTCTGTTTATATTTATCTATTCTTTATTACAGTCAGTCATAATATGAACTGACACCACTGATTGGGAGGCTTGTGTGGAAGGATTTGAGAAATGAGGTCTGATATTCTGACCAAGTATATCAATAAACTGGAATAAAGAGAGCTGTTTGTCTATGAATTCATCAAGTTGTCTTTGGATTGATGTCCCATCGTTCCCCGATTTCTCTTTGAGAGTACCTCATCATCTTGCTTGTCAATGTATATAGCCAATCACGAGGCAGTAACTCATTGCATAAAAGGATGCAGAAGGTCAGCTGTTGTTTAGATTAAACATTAGAATGAAGAAGAAGAGAAAGTGATGTGAAGTGACTATGGCAGTGGAAAGATTGTTGGTGCCAGACAGGCTAGATTGAGCATCTCCTGGGATTTTTATAGACAACAGTATCTACAGTGTACAGAGAACTGTGTGAAAAAAATAAAAATAAAATCCAGGGAGCAGATGTGGGGTTACAATGCCTTAATAATGCAGGAGACGAGATCATAGTATAATGGCCACAATAGTTTGAGCTGACAGAAAGTCAACGGTAACTAAACAACCAGACATTAACAGAGCATCTCTGAACGTACAACATGCCCAACCTGGATGCTGGACACTGGATGTTGTGTACCACTATAACTAACAATCCCTACAGTAACCACCACTGTACTCTTTACTGAAAAGTTGGCTGGCCATCCCTGGCACTGAGGAAAGATCAGTGTTGATTTTTATTTATATATAAAGCTGTGGCTCAGGAGGTAGAGCGGTCGTCCACCAATTGGAAGATTGGCGGTTTGATTCCCAGCTCCTCCAGTCCATATGTCGAAATGACCTTGGGCAAGATACCTCAAATTGCTCCTCCCGCCAACAGTGTATAAATGTGTGTATGAATGGTTAGCTTCCATCTGATGAGCATGCTAGTAACCTGTCATCAGTGTATGACTGTGTGTGAATGGGTGAATGTGACATGTAGTGTAAAAGGCACTTTGAGTGGTTATAAAGACTAGAAAAGCGCTTTATAAGTACAGCCCATTTACCATTACTTTACAGTTACTGCCACCCTATATGTAATCTGTTTTAGAGCATAAACATAATATGTTTACTTGTATTCATTTATCATTTTCTTTTCCTTATCTCAATCAATCAATCAACCAATCGTCTTTTATTTATATAGTGCCAAATCACAACAAAAGACATTTCTAGGCACTTTTCACATGTTGGGTCTCTATAATTTAATTTAAAGAGACCCAACATTCCCACATGAGCAAGCACTTGGTGACAGTAGCAAGGAAATCTCCCTTTTAATGGGAAGAAACCTCATGCAGAACCGGACTCTAAGTGAGCGACCATTATCTACCTAATATTGTTTTGCGTGCTGTTGTGTTGTTGTTGTTTCTCAACACCATTGTAAATAAAATGTTCCCCCACAATAGTCTTTCACGGTAAAATAAAGGTTAATAATAATTATAACCTTGAGGTGAACAGGTACTGTTCCTGTCAGTTGAGAACAGGAAACTGAAGTGACTACATCACCTGGTTCAACCAATCTCAATTTCTGTTCCCATATGCAGATGATCCAGACAGGATATGAATATAAACAATACGAATTCATAAATCCATGATGCCTTGTGTAAAGAGTTCAGGCTGACAGTGGTGACGTAATGGTGCAGGGAATATTCTCTTAATTGATCTTGATTCTTCAATGCCACCATTGTGCCACTAAGCTCAGTGTAGTCCGAAGGCCTCCACAGAACTCCAATAGAACAGATTTAGAATATGGTAGATCGGAATATTTGCAGTATGAATGTGCAACTGACAAATCAGCATGGCAACACGGACCAGAATGTCTAAGGCAGTGGTCTCCAACCCTGTGAGAGCTACCACTGTGCATTTTTTAGGTATCTTCCAGGCGGGAAGTTCCATTCCTCTGAAATGAGGCCAACGCGGAAGTAACTTAGAACTGCATTCTATCAAAAAGCCACCAGGGGGCGACCGTCTCTATACAAGTCAATGGAGAATTCACCAACTTCTCACTTGATTTCTAACCTCAGTAAACGTTTTCAAAATGTGTTTATGGTCTCAATCGCTAGTTTAAAGCCTTCTTCAATGCAATATGATGTTCATTTGTGAAATTTTCAAGATGGCGCTGCCCAGATTCGGAACTATTGGCTTCCGAGCAGCAGTCCACAAACCAAGGGGTAACATCACGGATGTTACGTCCATTTCTTCTATACACTCTGGTATCTCCCCACTCTAACATACCTGATTCTAATTATGAATCGTTATCAAGCAGCTGAAGCTTGTTTACAGGCTTGACAATGAGTTCATTATTAGAATACCAGTACCTTGTTTAAACCACACCCTGACTAATTCAAGCTGTTTTTTGGGCATTTTTTGGGACCATTGAGAAGATAAAGATAAATAAAATAAAGAGTATAGTGTTGTATGACTTAGCATCAGTCTCAGATACCAAGGTTTTGGGGAGGACCTTGCCCAGTGCCCAGTATTAGAAAGTAATGGGCATATGGAAAAATATTGGACTGGAGACAAAACAGCCAAACAGAGGTTACCTACTCCAATTTTCCATTTGGCTGAAATAGTGGTACACTGTACAAAATGTTCTATGCTCGCAATGTCCAATCACATGCTCAGGATTCAGGCACAAATATAGTGTAATTCCACGGCTGGGATACTTAAAATGGAAATCACATTTATTGAGTTTTGAATAGCTACAGGTCTTTTTTTCAACTTAGATGTTGCCATTGTCAATTCTGAACCTTAATATTTTTGAATTTGACTTTGCTGTGAGAGTCATGCAGACTAGTGATGAATGCTAATGTGGTTATTTTGTTTAGCAGTCATGCCCTACAGTGACAGATGGAAGTGCCGCTGCAAAGGTCAGGCAGACATATGTAATGAGGGCAATGAGGTGATATATCTCTGCCCCAAAAGGCCACAAGAGCAGCACAGTGGGAGACAAATAAACATACCAGGTCCTCATACTGACTGTCTCTAGTGTTCTGAAGGGGCATTCATATGAAATCTTAACTAAAGACCTAGATACCTGTTAGTTCACTGACTTGTTCACCGTTATTACATTCTTACACTTTGCTTCATTTTCAAAGTCAGAGGTGAAATCAGAGGTAAATGTGAGTAACATGAAGAGAATCATAATGAAGGAGATTAATCAGAGCATTCATAATTTATCTTTTATTTATGCTGATGCTTTCAACAAAGGTCCAGTAAATGGTCAGTCCAATGGTGTTGTATTTTGTGTCATTTTGAAAATCATCCATCATCATGGTAAATGGACTGTACTTATATAGCACTTTTGACCACTGAAAACTCTTTTACAATACATGTCACATTCACCCATTCACACACATTGATACACTGTTGACAGGAGTTACCACACAGTGTGAGGACCTGCTTATCACACATTCATACACCATAAGCACAGCCATTGAGAGCAGGTTTGGGTTAAGTGTCTTGCCTAAGGACACACTGACATGTGGACTGAAGGAGCTGATAAACAAACCACCAATGCTCATGTTTCGTCCAATTAGTGCACCCTCTTTACCTCCTGAGCTACAGCTGTCACCAGGGCTGCACGAACTCCACAATGAACTAAAATGTATTCTGAGACTGAAAGCAAGTCTTACAACTGTATTTATTTATCTTTATCCCAAAGAGCTCATGAGGTAATTGTTGGTTATTGACATTATTAGCCAAGACTGCAATAGGAAAGAAAGTAATTGTAATTGTGCATTTTTCAAAATCTTCAATTAAAAGACAAGAGGTTGTAATATGTAGCAAAACAAGCTAACAAAGCTCTGTAAACTGAACCACATTTCCACACATGCACAGTGGCAGGTTACTTATTGCTATTTTTACTCTTTGGAGTTGTTTCTGATAAGGCTACAGTGATCACTGTCTTCATGGACAAAGAGACATTGGATGAGTTCACTGTTGGTTTGTCTCTGTACATCAGATTTGTTAAATAAATATATACAGAAAATTGCCAACCTTTGCCGTAACTTCCGGAAACGCCAAAAAGATGAATCAATCAATCAGAAGAACTTCAAGAAACTTGTCTTGATTAAACCAGAAATTGCTGATGTAACAAACAAAATGTAATGCTAAATGTTACCAAAGCTAGGGTAGTATGTGCTAGTAATGCTACACATTAAAGTCTGTGTAAAGTAAGAATAAATATGTGTTCTGAGTTTGACATACCACAGAAAAGTGTGTTGTTAACCACCCTGCCAAATTTGAATGATTAAAAAAATCCCCAAATAATAATGAAATTAGGCTTCAAAGTTGTGTAAAAATCTTTTTTCTCTGCTACCAATTGCTGTGGGTGTGCCCGCCCATTCTGCTGAAACCCCGCCCCCTAGCAAGTGTCACCTGTCAATCAAAGTCACCACTTCTACCAGAAACATGGACGCTACGACTGAGAGCTTTCTGCTGCTAAATCAGCGGTTAACTCGGTGGCTCGGTGGCTAACTGGCTAACTGTAGACTGTAGTAATAGTAGTGTGTGCTGAATGTATGTTTACCTCTACAGCAGCAGGGGAGGGTTTATGCTTCAGACCCGCCCACTAAATCCTGAATACAGAAATGTTGAAACACAGTTTGTGAAGCCGAGCTCCACAATTCAAATCTAAATGATTGAAATGCTTTTTACACCTTTTTTAGAAATACATTTATGACCTATTTAATGTGTTTAGAAGAAAATGTCTGAATTCACTTTACACAGTCTTTAACATATTGTTCTGGCTAGGGAAACAAATGACAAGCAAAGTAAGAAATACATAAAAGTGTAAATGGGAAAAATTTGCCACAGTTACTTTGCAGTGCAAGAACCATTCTGTTTGCAACTCGCAACCACTGACGCACATGCGTGTTACTATGGTGACAAAATGATTCAGTAACTCGTTTTAAATTGAATCGGGGAGTCTCTTTGAGATTGAGACCTTGGTCTCAAAAACAACCTGAGAACAAGACTCACAAAACAAACCACACACAACATACAAAACCAGAGAGTTGCTACTTTGATGTGTGTTCCCTTCGGTTCCACACAGCAAAAATTTCAAGCAAATCAAAAAGTATCAACAGCCATGTGAGAGCTATCTCTCTTGTTCATTGGTAAGAAATCTTGCAGGGTTGGCGGCCAAGGGAGAGAAAGGAGAGTTAGTTTTTTTCTTGAAACAGCAGATAGGCTTTCATGTGAGCTTGACTAATGCAGTTTTAATACTATATTACTAAATGCTCCAAGGTTTGATTCAACTAAAGTAAATGAGACAGGTGTGAAAACTGCCTAAAAGGTGAACAGTACCTTTAATGCAGCTCTGCTAACATTAGAGTATGTGTGGAATATTTAACTGCTGCATGGTCATTTATTATTCTCCTTTAAATTGGGATGCGAGTTCAAACCTGGATTTATTTCTCACTGCTTTTAAAGTCACGTATATATTTGAGGTTATAATGCAGTTTAATATGATATGACTAAATGAGAATGAAGTATTAATCTGCATGCTGACAGGGACTTTAGATTTATCATAAACTAATTGTAGCTGAAAGGCTTGACAGTAAGTACCTGTGTACACGCACCAACACACTATTGATTGGTGATGAATGGTGTTGTACAGCCACCACACTCTCTCTCTCTCTCTCTCACACACACACACACACACACACACACACACACACACACACACACACACACACACACACTAACTTTAAACCCTCTCAGATGTGCAACACTAATACCTAATCTTGTCACCAATAATGCCTTGAAAAGGTACAAAAGCTACTATTAAGCAGGACAACACATTTACTTTGCTTTACACACACACACACACACACACACACACACACACACACACACACACACACACACACACACACAGTTCTGCTGGGCTCCATTCTGGATAATACAACCTTATTCGTCACAGATGATCAGTTAAGAGAGAAGTTCAGGGAGTTTCTACCTCAACCTGCACCCATGATATGTATTCAGCAGTGTGTGTGTGTGTGTGTGTGTGTGTGTGTGTGTGTGTGTGTGTGCAGTACATGACTTCCCCATAGTGTGTATCCTGTCACAGTGCAGTGCATCTGCTCTGCTCATAGTAAAGTAGAAGTGTGTATGCAATGGAAGAACAGCTCTGTGAGTTACACAGCTATCTTCACTCCTTCTCATTCCCCACCTGTCTATAATCCAAAACAGATCCTCACTTAAAAAAATAAATGTTATTATTTCCCATTTTTTGGAATATTGTCCCATCGCTCTTAGCCAGTAAATGTTACACCATAACAATCAATCTCCAAACCAGATTGTCCCCAGTGCTCCCTGCCTGCACCTGAGCATACATTACTCTGACTGATGATGTGTGACTGATTAAATTATATATGCTGTGTGACAGCAAGGCGTGTCCATTGTGAAGTTCAAGATTAACATTTTATCTGCCACATGCTTAAACATTATGTGCAGTAGAATGCAGGGTGGGGTATTAATGTTGGGTTCAAACATATGACTGGAATAAACAACATGATGATGAAAAACCTGAAAATATAAATGACAGAAAACATATGTGATTGTTCTTATACAGGGCTAGAGCTGGGTATACTTTTAAAATGATGATACCTGCACCAATCCACCAATCCTAGTAGCCTTAAAGTGATACTGATACCAACTGAGTACTTCATTCAATACACATCATGTGAATAGAATTATTATACATTGTCTATATTTTTACCTTTGATCTTTTATTTGCATTTTCTGGTTCATTGTAAAGCTCTTCGGTGAGACACAGCTTCGCTCAGAAGCCCTGTATATAAAACAGCTGCAGCGGTTCACTGGTTCCATCTTAGGGGACAGGTCTCACCCCCTCTATAGTGACTTCCTGCTCCTCCCCTCTGGCCGCAGGTACACCGTACCTAGGACCAAAACTAAAAGGCACAGGTCTAGCTTTGTCCCTGCAGCCATCATACATCTTAATAAGAACTTGTGATCCCTTGATGATGGTTGGGGAGTTGTGGAGTTGATGATGATGATGATGATGTTGACAATGATTGTGTTGATCATGATGGCGTTGATGATACGTATGATGATGAGTGCAGTTATGCACTTTATGCCATGCACCCTACATATTTAATGCAGTTTATGACGCAGCATGGAATGATGATGATGATGATGACGAATTGTGTAGCTATTTTACTGTTTTCATTTTCTTGTATTGTTTTGTATGAATGTCTCTCACTGCGAGCCAAATCTACCTGTGGGTACAAATAAAGAAATCTAATCTAATCTAATCTAATCTTTGTAGCTTTGTTTTGAGAGATGGTATATAAATGTGCTCATTTCAGTGTGCATTACGCATTAATCACATTGTAATTAAGAGCCAAGAATAATACCACTTTTTAATAATCGTGCTGCTGGCTGATTCACTCATTCAAAAGCACTGTCACAGAATGCATCTTCTAAGTGCTGCTCATATTTCTGCACAATGACATTCATTACAATTAACTGTTTAAATTCAGTGATTAATCGCTATTATAAAAAATGAATAGTTTGACAGCCCCTAATAAAAATAAACTGTACATCTGTAAGGGAAACAATACAACAGCATTTTGTACACAGGGGTTCAAATGCAGGGCAAAGCATTCACAGAGGATGATGTGCTAGACAAGCCTGAGGCTACAGAGGTCAAAGGTCACCAGCACAACATCAGCACAGTCTGACTTCAAATCAATCAGATTTTTCAAAGTCAAGCTGGTGAGTTTTAGATTTCAGGTCGGGGGGTTCCTTCTATTCCAGGTAGTCAGAGCTTTATGATATGAAAGAAAATCATCAGTTTAAGACCAGATATTTTTTATATTTTGAATTTGAATTCAACAACGCACTACAATGACATGATAGTAACTGTTAAAGAGTGTATTAAAGGCAAAATAGGATTTAAAAAATGTTTCTAAGCTATAAAAGCTATTCTTGTCCTGAGGGAAGGAGGTCAATAATGGAAGAGTGTGTACATTTAAAACATCAGGATAAATAAATTATTACTAATCCAAAATAGTCCCACAGAAACTGGTTGTATCAGCTCATGGAGTGTTTCATTTATGAGTTTGCAACACATATAAAATAGATAATAAAAGGCATGAGATGCTCAAAGAAGCAGTTTTTCAACCCTTACATACTGTTCATATTTTAAACCCTCACAGTATGTTCTTCCTTCAGTAAGTCTATGAATCCCCTCATAAAAAGTGTCTATACCAAATATTGAACCACAGATGTGTTTAGAAAGCATCAATAGTTGATCTGACTGATCAATAAACCTTGATTCACGTTTCAGTTTTCCAGTAGTCCTGCAAGTATTTGTGTGTGAAATATGATGCTCAGTATGTTAAAGGACATACTGTGTGCCTGTGTTCATGATCCATATATGTCTTATTATAAGCCAAATATGTCAAACTATCAGTATGTGAGTATATTCTTCTCCCTTCTTTTAAAACTCTGTTAAATGTTCGATGACTCATCCTGCACTCAGGGGCCTTTACAAAAGTTCATCCAATCAGATGTGATGTCAGGCTAGTAGCTAACAACACTGCTCATTTAAACCACACTTCACCTGTGTGTTGGAGAGGCTAACAGAGCAATATGGAGAGAGATAGGAAGAGATGTGTGTTTGAATATCAGCAGGCAAACGGTCTCCCTTGTTCTCCTCCTGATCTAACAAGGTGAGGAGGTGTGTGTGTGTGTGTGTGTGTGTGGAGCCAACAGTATCACACTTAACTCTAGGAGCCCCACCCAATTTTAGAGAAGGATTTGATAGAAATCCCTCCTTTAACTGTGCACCGCTCAAGCTTCTACTGCTGCTACGCCTTAAACTGCCACCTGTCTTATTATCGCCACTAATTTTCGGCACAGGAGAAGTAGGTGGTCACATGGGGCACAGTCAGTTCAAGTGTCAAAGAAAATGTTAAATATGTCACATGTGCACACATTTGTAGTATAAATACACCCACTCTTCACAGTTCAGTCAGTCCTCAGACACTCATAGGTATTATAAATGAGTGTGTAGAGAACTGATGGAAGAGGAGGAGAGGGAATGTAAATATAGATGCATTCTGTGTCATGAGCTGATGCCACTATGATGAATGAACTCATTTGGGAAGTTAATGGTTAACTACTCATTGGATCAACAATCAAACACTTCTAACATGAACGCTCCCAAAGAATGGAGGATTAGTTGAGAGGTTGCTAGTGAAGGTGTGATCTAAATAAACTAACATGGCTTTAATATTCATGATGAAGGAACGTGTCACCCAGAGCAGCAGTGTGACTTACTGATGGCTTTTTAATAGTTTGTGGACAACAACAAAGGTCTGTAGCACAGATGGCTTTGGATACACACATAATACATGACAGCTTATTGTCACTTTTGCTCCAAACAGGAGATTTGTAGAATAAATTGCAGTCTTATCCTATAATACTTGAGGTTTATGTTATGTGTCCCATGTGTTGTTGAATTAACCCCTTCCATACTGTTTGGGTCAAATTTGACCTGTTCTGACATTTGATAGCTTGTAAAAACCCCAAATGTCTTTTACTCTGAAATGTGATGACTTTTCCTAAAGTGGCCTAAAATACAAGACTGATGGGGATTATGGATGAAGATGAGTCTTTGAAACCCAAAAATGAGAAGGATCAGAGGACGGGGCAGAAGGACTGTCCATTGTAGCTCCCACCCCAGCAAGAAAAACCCTCCTTCATTAAAAACTGGGAGGACCAGGACCAGTCTGTTCTTTCTGTCATTACTTCCACATTCCCAAAAAGCTGAATGTCAAAGAAAAAGAAGTGCCTCCACACCTCTGTAAATGTTAGGTTAGGATAAATACATCTACCTCCACTAGTGTTAGAAAACTCTGCTCAGCATTCAGTCCTATATGCGAGGTGGACGTCTGCCTCCAACTTCTCCAAAAATCCCACTCCAGCTGTCTTCTCCAAACTTCAACTTCAGCATCACCTGGCTCCAGCTGTGACCACTGCTGTCAGCGCACCCCTAACTGACATCACGCTGCACAGAACCCTGGGAACTGTAGTCCCAGCAGCCTCAACGAGAGTCTCCTCCTTCATGATAGTCCTCCATTTTCATATTTTTTGCATAAATCCAAGACTTGTTGGCCTCATTATGATATTGCTCCAAGTATTAACAGCTTCATGCCTCACACTGTTTTCTCTGTGCTATGCAACTATTAATGACACATTTATGGTCATGCTGCTCCATCGTCAAAGTGGCACCTTTTTGTGTCAAATGGTGTAATGAAGTGTAATTCTCTCTGTCAGTCTTACTTTCAGCTATCGTATTAGCCCCTGTACATTCTATTCTAAATCATTTCAGAAGCATTTTGTTGGATTCTGCTGAATAACTGCAAGTTTCCATTAGTTTTGTACCTCTTAGTGTTCTTAGTGGTAGATTATCCTCAGTCCAAACCAGGTCGCTGCTGTCACTGCTTTAAATCCCATAAACTGCAACCCTCTTCCATCAAAGCACTTGTAACAGGTATTCGTTTCATTCAAGACAGACAAAAATTTGTAGCACCTTTACAAAAGTATAACATTTTAATTTTAAAAAGTCATCACATTTCAGAAGAAAGGACATGTTTAAGTGATAGTTGATCATTTATGGTTCAAGGTTCCAATTTCTTGTGTCTAGGGGGATGTGTGACCCTTGTGTGACTTTTGGGTAATAAATATGCATATATGTAAATGTATTACTTTGAAGCCATATGCCATTGGCTGTAGTCATATAGGTTGACATATTTGACCGATCACAGATCATTTCTTTCCTTCAGTTCCTTCAGAGACTATAATAGGTTAGCTTTTTTCTTTGCTTGTTGAGATGAGCTGATGTCACTTTGTGCGTATACTGTCTCTATATTGTACAATAATATGTGTTTAATCTTCAACCCAGCAGTGTTTTGTGTATTATTTCAGACAGTTTCCATGACACTGATGATCAGTAAATACCTCATAACTGTTGACTGCCTGCTTATTAACCCACAGTGTCTCCTTTTCTTTTTCTACACATGTTAAACACAGAAGATGGAATATGTGATGTGCTTGTTTAATGAAGGTGACAGCTGGCTAATGAGTAATGTAGCTACTTTGCAACATTTCCCTGTCATTATTTACTGTGTTCTGCTGTACATTCAATTACAGCTTTTTATTTCAAGTTCAAAATGACTGACATAACTCAACAGAAAGCAGTTTAGAGACTAATGTCTTTCTCTACATTATTCATTTGTAGCCTTTGTGTGTTCATCCACAGTGCTGAAGGGAACTGTGGGGATAAACACTGCCCTAGAGGTCACAACATGTGCCTTTATTTGCTTGCATTGTTTACCGGTTAAGAGTAATTAATAAGAAGAGCGTGTGTTCAGTTGGAACTCCTTTGGTCCCAGCAGGAGTCCTGCTCAGCCATAAGCTCCTAAACCCGTCTGCCCCCACAGATTCAAACTGAGGTTTTAGCACTAAAAGCTCCGACTGAAATTCCAAGTGGCGTGAGGTCACCTGACCCCCCTCCACCCTCCACCCCCACCTCCACACTGGCCTGCCTCCTCTGGTGATAATCAAGCTGTGACCCTGCTATTAGCACCAACAGCAGATTAATCAGTGGCCCTGGGCACTAGTCCTCTCTGGCTGGGCATGAGTGGAGCCTGGCTTATGCAGTCTGACTGCCTCTTCAGACCTCTCACGTGTTCTCACTAGTTCAGCCAACACAAGACTTTACAGCTTAGAGAAAGCAGCGTGTAAACAAAAGGTTTCTCTTCTTCCCCCAGCTACCACCAATGTATCCTAAGTGTAAAAATACTGCATTTAAATCTGATGTTTGTGTATCAGGGTTTACATGTACATATTATGTATTCTAGGGTTTATTATATTGAAAAGTTTTCAGCGTAGATACAGATACTTACTCTAGCATATCATCACCACCCACTACAACCTGAATAACACACATAGAGTAGAATTATCACCTTTCTAACAGGAGCTATTGGACTGCATTAGATTGTACATGTATATATATATATATATATATATATATATATATATATATATATATATATATATATATATATATATATATATATATATGAAGCAATATGATGAGTGATGGGCTTGTCAATTAAGTGTGATACTGTAATATGTAAGTTCTACCAAACTGTGCCTCTGTATCTACAGGGAATGTTTGAGCTCATTCCCTGCAAGGTAGTGATCCAATGTCTTGGTTGTAGCTCACCTGAGAAGCTCTCATGGGAGTTGGGGTGACTTCATCTATAGTGGGGCTTATCTAACAAGCTGTCAATCAAACTGTCAATCAATCAGCATCACTGCAAGTGTCATTACTACCTTAGTGACTGTATGTTTTCATGTGTTGTGTATAATGACTGACACGTGTTGCAGACTGCAGAACTACATGCAGTCACATCTGCTTGTTCCTGTGGTCAAATAACAAGAAGCATAATGTCATTACCATGACAACGAGTCGAGGGAAGTTTATTAGGAGAACAGAGGGATGGGCAGAGAAATGCATTGGTTCTCCTGCTGTTCCTTTGGTCTAGGATCAGAGTCTGCATCTGGTGCTCATGTTTTTCATGCCCAGGTTCATGTCACTGCTTCCAGCCAAACCTCCTACTAAGTGTCAGCTCTTTGGCCAAAACTCAGAGAGTGTTTTTCTACATTTTCAGAACATGAGAGAAAACATTCACAATCACTATGCTATGGTCCAGGAGAACATTTTATAGATGTTATATATGTTTAAATTCTGATTTTGGAATTTCTTTTAATAAACACAGGTCAAATGTGTACATCTGTATAAAAATGTGTATCAGCTGCTCAAACATTTTTTTTAAATTATGTATTTTATTTCCATTTTTGTAAAGCGTGGTTCACATTAAGAAAAATCTAGCTAAAGAAATGCGTATAGGGTGTTTTTACAGCTCTCAAATGTAAAAATGAGTCAAATGTGACTCCTACTCCATCTCCAACAGAGTTTCCTGCATTGTTTTCAGACATTCTATATGCGCTCTTAATCAGGACACTATGCTGTGTTATTTGATGTGTGTTATTTTAGTTAAGGTGTATTTTGTCAGAGTATAGATTTTCCTCTCTGTAATCATTCCTCATGTTCATACTGACTATTAAAAGATCTCCTTCAAATGTGCTTTCAATGTAAAGTGATGGAGGACTAAATCCACAGTGTGTCCACACACTCATTTAAAAGTAGATGATCAGCTTCTATTGAGCTTCATCAGTGTGGGTTAGAAAAAGAGAATAGAAAAATTACAATTAAGAAATTGTGGACCTATCCTTTAAATGAACATATGAATTGTATCAATTGGTCTTGTATTTTGGTATAAGAGTTGTGATAATTGTGATAAGAGGTTTTACTGCAGCATTTTAAACATTTTAGTAATTAAAATGCTATTAAATCCTATGTGGCCCTCAACTCACTGATTTTACTCACCAAGATCACTTTACTAGTTGTGATGTTGCATTGTGGGAAATGTAGGGTGTTGTGTTGTTGGAGTTTG
Organism: Scomber japonicus; assembly: GCF_027409825.1. Classification (NCBI taxonomy): domain Eukaryota; kingdom Metazoa; phylum Chordata; class Actinopteri; order Scombriformes; family Scombridae; genus Scomber; species Scomber japonicus. Next base: position 4,777,264 of record NC_070589.1, read on the forward strand.
ACCCATATCAGGGACTAAAATTAAGAAGCAGGTTTCGATTTTTAATGAAAATGTTTTACATTTGAATAATAATAAACACATTTGCTGTGTGTGTATTAAAGAAATGGAGGTCCCTCCACTTTTTTGTCTTAAAAAAAAGTATTAATATTTAATAGTCAAGATGAGTTAGAGCAGCAGCTAATAACAGCAAATAACTGAACTCTCGCAAATGACACAGAGAACTCAGGTTTATAGTAGTGGCCTCATTATGAAATAATGTAGAGCTGAGTATTTGTAAAGCCTGGCTTCATTATTTATTCATAGTGATGTATCTGTAAGTCATCTGACTAATATACCATGACATAGAAGCTAGTGGAGGTACACGAAACTCGTCACACATTTTCAGTGCATTAATTAAAGTCGACACAGGAAGCAACACGTGTAGAACGTTACATCGGAGCCGCATTACATCACGATTTAAAAGATGGAGGTCAGCGCGCTGCAGCCTTTACTCCCAAAAGTCACATCCCATTACCCCAGACATCATAAAGTGAATGAATGAGTGGTTTAAGGTATCAGAAACAGTTATCCTCAAAGGACGTATAATGGATAGAACAGTTCAAGAAATAAAGCCTTACTCCAACTTTAATCTGTCCTAACAACCAGAGGATACAGTCATTAAAAGGCATCCGTCAGTATCCTTCACCCAGGAGCCTCCTCTCCTACACCCCCCCCCCCCCCCAACCACAAAAAAAAAAGAAAAGACAAAGAATTGGTCTTATCCTTTTCAGTTGGAGCTTCTCTCAGTTTCAGAACCATGGACAGCTCCATCTCCCAGAGTTAGTTTCTTTTACAAAGTGCAACTGAAATATACATTCTTTTCACTTTTGTGCAGGGACATCAAAGCCATATAAATCCTGATGATGCTGCTGTGGTGCTTATATTTCCATTTTTTAAAAGAGTGGAAACAATGTGTAGGCTTCAAAACTCGTGGACCTTTCTCATGGCATCAAAACTGCCTTTTTTCAGACATCCTGTTATTACAAACATATGTAAATAATGTAATTAGTGATAGTTGTGTCAGGGTGCTGCTATTCTGAAAGGGCACATTAATATAACAGAGCATATGCTAGTGTTATTAGTAACACCTGTGTGTTTTCTTACCTTCTGCTATGAACAAAGTCTGTTGACAGTTGAGGGAAAGACACACTGTCAACTTCTCTCCTCTACGAAAGAAAGAAATTCAGACTGCAGCCTACAAATATTGATACAAGGCCTTTTCTCTCTGTTTCAACCAGCAGCAATTTAAGCTGCCCATCCCTTTACAGTGTTAAGTTTGAATTCCATTTGGAAAGCAGAAGCTAGGAAACCTAACTTTCTAACATCAAAATGCCTATTAACACATACAATACCGGTCTAAAGTTTTAGAACAGCCCAATCTTCCCAGTTTTTTTTATTGAAATTCAAGCAGTTCAAGTCCAATGAATAGCTTGAAATGGTACAAAGGTAAGTGGTGAACTGCCAGAGGTTAAAAAAGGTAAGGTTACCCAAAACTGAAAATTATACATAAACACTTCAAATGAAGTCACAGAGAAAGTGTGAAGAAAGTCAAGGTGTCAGTGAGTACAGTCTCCTTCACCATCAAAAAGCATACAGACACTGGGAGAAACTCAAACCCAAAGCCACAACAGAGTCAGAAGACAAGTTTCTGAGAGTCAACAGCTTGTGTGGTAGGTGGTTCACAGGACAACAGCTTCAAGCACAGCTTCATAGCGGTCGTAGTAAGCAAGTCTCAGTTTCAACTGTGAAGAGAAGACTTGGAGTTGCAGGTTTGACAGGTCGAGTCGCAGCTTGAAAGTCATTGCTAAGAGTCAGAATAAGAAGAAGAGGCTTGTCTGGGCCATGAAACACCACCAATGAATATGACTACTGAAGACTGGAAGAAGGTGTTATGCACTGATGAATCAAAATTTAAAATATTCTGTTCAATATTATGTTCATCACACAGTCGCCGTCGAGTATGCGAAAGGATGGTTCCTCAGTGTGTGACATTAACTGTCAAATATGGAGCAGGAAGCATGATGGTCAGGGGTTCATCCTACAGCAAGATAATGACCCAAACATAAGTCCAAGCTATGCCAGAACTACCTTAGGAAAAAAAATGAAGATGGTAAGCTTAAAAACATTTTTTCAATAAAAAACTGGAAAAATTGGGGTGTTCCAGAACTTTTGACCGGTAGTGTAGATATTAGTTCATTTAGCACAGTGATGGACCGGTGACCTGTCCAGGGTGTACCCTGCCTCCCGCCCTATGACGGCTGAGATTAGCTCCAGCCCCTTTGCGACACTCTAGACTAGAGGATAAGTGGTATGGAAAATAAATGAATGAAAAGATTAAATATTTTTCAGCACTTCTATTACTGCATCTCCTCTTTTTCATGGTTCCAGGTTCAGTGATGGAAAATAACCAGATTTTCAAAGCTCACACAACATGTAGACTGAAGTGTAGATCATTATTTAATTTGTTCCTTCTTCCTTTCAAACTTACCAATAAGTTAAATGTTCTGTCAGCTGAATATGGTGATAGAGCCCTATCAATATTGACATGCAATATCTTGCACTATGTTATACTATGGCTCAGGAGGTAGAGCAGCCGTCCACCAATCAGAAGATTGGCAATTCAATTATCGGCTCCTCCAGTCCACATGTCGATGTGTCCTTGGGCAAGATATTAACCCCAAATTGCTTCTGATGGCTGTGTATGAATGTGTGTTAATTTCCTCCTGATGAGCAGGTTGGTACTCTGTGTAGTAGCTCCTGTCATCAGTGTATGAATGTGTGTGAATGAATGAATGTGACATGTAGTGTAGAAGCGCCTTGAGTGGTCAAACGATTAGAAAAGAGCAATATAAGTACAGTCTATTTACCATTTACTGGTGCAATATTCTAGTTATATTAGTCTCTTTGTTTTGTTACTGTATGAAACTAGGCTATTTAAATGGATTTTAATGTAAGAATGATTATAAGGATTGTGCTAAGTCTGTCTGGAGATAAATGCTCTGTAATAGTCTGTGGTGCTTATCCCAAGAAGACTTTATTGTTAAAGTGTAATCTATCTTAACTTATACTACTTACATGTATGATTTACTTGCATGAACAATGTAGTGGTTGCCAGTTTACAGTTAATACAGAGTGCAACAGCAGTTCTTATACATACTAGACATAGAGAACACATCACTCTGAACTACACTGGCTCCCCATCTGTTACACAATTCAATTTAAGATTTTAATCATTACTTTAATTAATGGTCTGACTTCACATCACGTTTCACAAAGGAGACCTCACAGATCAAAGAACTAACTGTTTGGTTAAAATAAAGTTCTGCTTTGATTTTTAACTTTAAAGCTTTATATGACTTACACATTTTTCCAGCATGTCAAGAGAAGATGTGAGCTGAAATATTTGCTGTGAATTAAAGTGAAATAAATGCTGGCAGGGCACAGCGCTGCAACCGCACGCACGTTCAATTTTTAAACAAATAAATTATTAAGGTTGTTTTTTTGGAGGAGGATTTATGTTTATGTGGGAATCATTTATCAGAAGCAGACAGCAGCACAGGAGGTATTGATACTACAGTATTGATCTACTGAGCAGGGCTCTGAGTGAGCACAGTGCAAGGTGACCGGCCCTGATTTCAAAGTGTTGATTGTTGACTGCTGCTTGGATCATTACACTGTGCTCCACCCCCACCTGACTGACTGTGTGTTGATTGTGAAAGTAGATACTGACCTGTTGCATACTTTCTCTGCCACCTGATTCCAACTACCAAGCAGGTTAGTCTACATGCAACATATTACTGTTAAATGAAAAGTGACACTCAGCAGATCTGAGATTTTCTTATGAAGGTCTAAAAGGAAATGAGTAAACACGGCCGTCCTTTGACAAGAAAAACCTCCTAAATAAGAGAAAGCATGATGATTAACTTCTATGATTTAGAATAAAACTAAAAAAACTTTGAGCATCATTTAGACCTTCTTCTTTATGCTCATGTTCTAGTTAGCATTGAAACATCCCTTCTGTTTTCCATTTTGGTAGTGTGGAAATGAATATTGTAAAGTGAGGAGAGCAAGTTTTCCATGGCAGCCTGTGAAACTCTTTCCTAAGGCATTCGGCTGGCAACTTAGGTTTACACGAAACATTCCAAATGGTTTCCATTGGCAAAATTATACATTTATATTGAACCTGTTCAACTTGTACAACTGTTGGCTAAACGTATCCAGCCTGATGCCAGTCAGCTAAAACACTTTCTTGAATGCAGTTAAATTACAAATTTTGGGAATAAAGTTATGACAGTGCACATTTACTGTATTTTTTTATGTTCTCTTTTGCTGCAGATTCACAGTAGTCAACCTAAAAGTGATAAACTACATTTAACATGAGTTGTGACAATCTTCAACATCATACCTTATGTTTGATGAAACAGACTCACAGTTAACTAATTATTAACTCAACTGTATAAGTCCTGTTTCCATTAAGGAAGTTCTGGGTAAAATTTAGGAGGCGGGAACTTTATGGGAGCTGTTGTGTCTCCATACAGAGTAGGACCTTGATAGGATCCACCAGACTGGAGGTGGCCTAATCATTCTACAGTTTCCATTGTCACGTACAGTAATTGCTTATTTGGCGTGTAGTGGTTTGTTTTGTTTTGCTAGTCTATTTATATAGAATATATAAGAATGTATTTTGCAGGTTTGGGTAGTAACAGATGCTCAACGCAAATATTCCAGGCTCGTATCAAACCACCAACAAATAAATCAAGCTAACTCAGTTATGTACAGATGAAGGACAGGGCTCACGTTTCTCACAGTCACATTCTTTGCTTGTCATGTTTGTGTGTGTGTGTGTGTGTGTGTGTGTGTGTGTGTGTGTGTGTGTGTGTGTGTGTGTGTGTGTGTGTGTTGTTTTCCCTGAGCAACATCTGATGCAGACATGTTTTGACACAAATCCACATTATTTGATTTACCAGCAGAAATACAGGTCTCTCTTTTTGCCTCCATCCCTCTCTTTCCCTCTCTTTCTGTCTCTCTCTCTCTCTCTCTCTCTCACATATATATACATATACCTTCTGTTTGTGCGTCTGCCAGCTGGAGGTCTCAGCCCCCCTGCAGAGAAAAATCTGCTGCCAGTCTACCGTTGCAGGCGGGCTGGAGGAGAGCTGCTGGCATGTCAGTCTGCCAAACTGATGACATCCTGAGCTCGTCTTATTGCTTTCAGGGACATCATTTGGAGTTGGCGTGGGAACGCGCCTCTCTCCACCGACTCCTTTGTGGTTTGGTGATTAGAATGGACAGAGGCGAGAAAACTCTTGTGTTTTCTGCTTCTTTACCGATATTAAAGATCACACGAGGTATCAAATACTGTGCTGAGCATATATTATATTTATATGCAAGGCCAACTCCAGCTCTTTTATGTTGTGCATGTATTGGTTTCTGCCAAGAAGCCAATTACCAAACAATGCTCACTCATGTACATATGAAATATATTAGAACACATTAAGCATGGCGGTTATTCTTACATTAACCCATAGTATTATATTACTGTTATCCCTATGCATGTGGCGCCTTCATAGATTTCATTACAGAGCCAGGGAGTGCACACTCAACACCCTGTTTTCAATTGTTAAAGTGATTGTGGTTGTGCTCTGTTGTCTAAACTTTGCCCTGAGCGATTCCCTTCTGGCTGTTATTTTATCTCCAAGACTCCTTCACTTCCTCCCTGTGGATGTTGTCTTCAATTACTGAGCAGTGTATTCATTGATCCTGGAGGCAGAGTCTTCAGAGCAGAGACTCAGACAACAAAAGGCTCGCGCTCGGCTTGACCCTCGCCCCCTCGAAAAACACCACCACCGTCCAAGGTGATAGGATGTTCAAAAGGTTTGAAAACAGTCAGGATGAGTTCCTGCTTGAATGCTGATGATCATGGAAGAATTTGGAGTAAAGCAAGATTTTATAGTTACTCCACCAGTAGTTTTTTTTTGGGGGGTGGGGGGGGGGGGGGGTGCAGTCAAAGGTCAGTTGACTGATGGTGGTTACTACAACCAACTCATCCTGTTAAAACAGCCTCTTTATTTCAGGGTTGAGAAGAATGAAGTGAAAGTGATGTTGGTGTTTAACAGGCAGGGAGGATTTAAGACAAAAACATGCTATTAGTTGCAGTATGGGAGGTGTAGGATTCACCGCTTTTGGAGCTTAACCCATACGAGACACCAAAAGTAAGGATATATGTATGTATGGGGATAGAACTGTCGTTGTCTGTTCTCTTTTAATCTCTCTCCAACTTCATGGAATTACAATCCCAAATGACTGGGGTACTCTAGCAGCTCCAGTTCCACAGAGGAAGCAGGGATTACTGTGAAAAGACTGAGTTCATTTAAAAAAAAAAAAAAAAAAAAGGTTTAAGCCATTCCACGAACCCAACTGGGTTGTAAAATTAAATAGTTATTTCTATATATAATATAGATAATATATTATACATATTTCTATGTAGAGCAGTTTCACAAGAAAAGCCTCACTTCAGTTAGACATGTCAAGAAACTGATCTATAGAAAATGGGCTACCCCCCCCCCACCCCCACCCTCAACACACACATAAATATGGTATTCAGCTATTTATCTGGACTTTGTGAAATTTCCTAATTCAATCACTCCTTTATTGCATTTCCTTTCCGGAAAACACTCCCTGGTCACTACTAATGGTTCCAATAATTATCCTTTACTAAAGCTCTCCTTCAATTTGCAGGTAATGGATCCCCATGGTGTTTGTGTTTAACACACCAGGCTAAAGAGTGGGTGTCTAGACTGAGCAGGCTTCGATGGCTTACCATTAACATTGATGTGATAAAAGGAGGCACAAAAAAAGAAAAGAATTCTGAGGCTGTATACGAAGGATCATATCTTACCACTATAGGAGTTCTTCTAAAAGACAATAAAGTGTCTTGAGTTTCCTCTCAAGACCAGTTCACAAAGCTGCTGAGAAACCGTTTTATTGAGGAACTGAGAGAAGTCCTGAGCTGTGAGAAGGAGGCGAGGGTCAATATGTTTGTTTCCACTGCAGGAACTTGACCGTCCGTCAATAGTAGGAGCCGCCCCTGAATGACAATCTCACAGAAGTGTTACGTGGGCAAAACGAGTCCCTGCCTCGGGGTATGTACTCCTCGCTGCCTCGAAAAATTCCTGGGTGGGGCTTGAGGTTGACTCGTGCTGATATATGGGTATACTCAAAGCGCGATGTGATGTCAACAGAAAGCATCAAAATAAGTGATCACACGACAATGGGAACTGTTGCAGAATGATTAGGTCACCTCCAGAGTCTGGTGGGTCCTATCAAGGTCCTGCTCTGTAATGCAGACACAACAGCTGAGAGGACAGAGTGAGAGGATGTTCCTGTAAAGTTCCCAACTCCTAAATCTTACCTGGAATTTCCTTAATGGAAAAGGGACTTATACCGTTAGTGGACAGGTGACTGGATCAGTCTGCATCAGTGTATATGAAATGAAATGGTGAATATACATGAACACTAATAGGGGAGATTAAACAAAGTAAAATCCTGACACGTCAAGTAGATTGTACTTGGATCCAAACATCATCTATATATTGATATTTGAAGTTCTTTGATGAGGTAACAGCACCAGATTTACTGGGTTATCCACACATGGCCATGAAACCAGCTGCATCATTTATTACAGTTTGTGATTATATAATGTGCACTTATTAAAGAATTGTCAAACAAAGAGGAGTCTGAAGAATTGTTTGTTTGATGAATAATTCTAACAGACGGCTGAGATATTCCAAGTCCTCAGCAGAGGGAACTGCATTTTTCAGAGTTTTTTGGATTGTTTCACTTTGTTGTTGAGCTTGCTGGATCGTTATTAACTTGACTGCCATCTAAATCTCCTTTAAAAGGTTGTTATTGTGGTGCTTTTTCAGAGACATATGATGAGGCTTATTGTGACTGATTGAGAACAGGTCTAAGTGACTCTAACTTCTAGACTTGTCGTTTTTGGTCTAACAATGTTTTCTTTCTACATACCTTCTATATACTTAAATGGGCACTTGAAACAAATTTCAGTAGAATATCAAAAGGTGAGATGTAAATATGCACGTACCTTTCCAACATACTGTGGTTCAGAGCCCATGTACTCCTCCAGGACAAAGAACTGGTTCCACACCCATCCTCTTTTAATTCTGTGAACCCTCGACCTCCCGTGTCTTCTTTGCCTCATCCTTCCCTCCAACGATATCACTTCCCCCAAAGATGTCCTTGCACTCTTACTTCCTGTTCCTCCCCTGGCTGACGGCACCCCGCCTTTAGTTCTGCTCTGCAGCTGAGCCTGCAGAGGGATTTGGGAGCTGTAGTCCAACAGGAAACAGGAGCCCACCAAAAGTAAAGTGACATATTCCCTTGTGATCATCAGGGAGTATGGTTAAAATAAAAAAGGGAGTGAGAAGTTCAAACAGATGGCTGCTTCCAGGTTGGAAATTGACATGCATCCAAAGCTGGCTTTGCCCTGGAGGTAAGCATCAGGGAAAGTGCTGTAAATTCAATATGGTCCAAGTCAATGTAGTGTCCTGGCTGCAGTGTGAGGGATACTGGAGAGCATTATGTTCCTGAAGGAGTTATTGAATGTCTTGGTTTGATATTGTTTGAGGTTTTCTTAAAGTTTTTGGAGTTTTTTTGGCTCTGGTCCTGTGTTCACCTTCTCTACAGGTCTTCTCTGTTGGTCAGGGTTAGGCACCTAGAGGAAAAGATACAATTAAAAGAGATTACAAAACAGAAGAAGAGATAAAACCCCACTGGTGATAAGAGCAACATGTTTTGATCAACATCAGGCTTGTGAAAAAGTTAAATGTCCCAAAAGTTTAAAAATGTGACAAATTAGTAATGGCACACTTATCTCCAGATAAACCACAGTAATAGTAATCAACACAAACACCGTCAAATGTGATAATAAACACAATATGAAAATGAAAGGATTTAATTTCGACCCAAAAGAAACCTAAAAGCAGATGAATCTCTATCTCTATGTGTGTTATATATGCTAGGGTATGAATCATTTTTATACTGACAGTCTGATAGTACAGACACCACAGGCACAACGCAATACTCTTGTATGGACACTCGAGTGGTCAACTACATTCATTTATAGTGTTGAAACTGTAGGAAAAGCTGCCATGTGGAGACCCCCAGAGAGACATAGATGCTGTCTTCACGCAGGTGGCAGTAGGATGAAAATGTGACCAAAGTAGAAAATGGTTTTCCCTTCAGCTTTGATTCTAACTGGTGGACAGGAATCCATGTTAATACATCCTAGTAAAATCACTGCATACTAACTAAGAGGGTGAGCTCAGGTGTGAAAGCAAAATGATGGTTATTGTCATACATTCATTTGGGTGTCATTGTCACGTGCATGTAAACACCAGAGCGTCGCCTGTATAATAGTTATGAGTGGAAAACATGCACCTGCTCCGTGGAGCACTTGTAATGAACACTCGACACGTCGCCCACTCTTCCACATTATTGAAATGCATGCAGGGCGATGTTGTAGGTGATGTGAAGTGTTTGCTCAGTCTGAATGAGTGCTATCATTGTCACCGCTGCGTCAGGCCACAGACCAGGCATCTCCAATCAGATCACAGGACCCTAATTAGACACCAAGGCTTTAGCATGCGAGGTCGTCGGCGGTCTTGGTGGATTACACTGACAGCCGATGCATGGTACTGACACGTGTTGTGTAGTGGATGAAGGGGCTGTTTGCTAATGCGTTGGGGTAAATATGAAGGTTTTGCATTGTTTTGTATTCCTGTAATTACTGTGTTTAGTAATTATTGAGTTCAGAAAATAACAGAGTTGAAGGCCTGGATGATTCATACTTGTGGCAGTGGTACAGAACAAGAAATGTTAAAGGTGTGTGTCTTATTGTGTCCATCACATTAAACCAACAAACTATTTACTGAGCCTACTATGTAAAAACATCTTTTTCATGTGGTGCTTCTTCTCTACACTGCTGAGAAAAACTAATGGTCTCAGTCAGACTGGATAGAGTCATTTGAATTCTCCACATACTGACTATTAAAAGATCTCCTTCAAATGTGCTTTCAATGGAAGTGATGGAGGACTAAATCCACAGTGTGTCCACACAGTCATTTGAAAGTAGATGATCAGCTTCTATTGAGCTTCATCAGTGTGAGTTAGTCATATCAAGTGATATCTGACACATTTACAGTCTGTTTACCATCAAATTCCCTCTTAGTGTTTCCTGTTGAGCTGTGGTGGAAGTATAGTAACAGTTCTTGTTTATTTATTGAAGTGGGATAAGAGGTTTTACTGCAGCATTTTAAACATTCTATCACATCTCCTACGAATCCATAAACTCACCAAGATCACTTTACTAGTTGCATTGTGGGAAATGCAGAATGTTGTGTTGTTGGAGTTTGACCTATATCAGGGACTAAAATTAAGAATATCTCAGCCAATTTTTAATTTTTAATGACTGCTTAATTTGAATAATAATAAACACATTTTGTTGTGTTATATTAGCTTTAGATCACTTACATTGCTATGAAGAGATTTGAACTGTTTTTATAAGACAGACCGGAACATTTGTGGACCTGTCCTTTAAATCTATCAGGTATAAGACACACTCACCTCCAAACCTGACGTGCCATCACTCAGCTAATACAGCCAGAGTGATTCCTCACACTTGTCAACACAACACAGAGAGGCTGTATGTTTAACTGTTGCTAAGGAAAGCAGGGAACATGAGCTATAATCCATCTGCCTTGTGTTGTGACTGTGGTGTTCACTTCTACTTGGCAGTGACTTCTTGCTTGTGTACTATGTTCTACTACAGCCAATCAAACAGTGATAGAGCAGTGTTCACATCCTGTATTTGACAAGCTTGTCCACATGTCCTCATACAATCTTACTTAATTGTATTTATTTAACAGGCAAAATGAGCAGTATTGTATCAGATTATAGCTTAAAACTGATTTCCAAGTGATAGTATAAGTAGCTGAAGTTTTATTAACATCAGTATTAAAGTCAGGAAAAAACAGAAATAACTACTGTAGCAATCATCAGTAACTTAACATCATTACATTTCCAATCAGACAAGTATTACTGCTGCTCACATCATCATCAGTGACTGTAGATCTGAGAAGCCCTCAGTTATGATTTCATATACGATTTAAAATGTTTTAAAGACTGTGTCAAAGTCAATTCAGACATTTTCTTCTAAACACTAAATAAGTCATAAATGTATTTCTAAAAAAGGTGTAAAAAGCATTTCAACCATTTAGATTTGAATTGTAGAGCTAGGCTTCACACACTGTGTTTCAAGTTAGCCGACGAGCTAGCAGCCGAGTTAGCCGCCGAGCTAGCAGCTGAGTTAGCAGCAGAAAGCTCTCAGACATAACGTCCATGTTTCTGGTAGAGGTGGTGACTTTGATTGACAGGTGACACTTGGTAGTGGGCGGGGTTTCAGTGTTTGGGAGCAGATAAAGAGGCTGATTTTTACACAACTTTGAAGCCTAATTTCATATATTTGGCATTTTTTTAAGCATTCAAATTTAGCAGGGTGGTTAACAACACACTTTTCTGTGGTATGTCAAACTCAGAACACATATTTATTCTTACTTTACACTGACTTTAAAGACTACCTGAACTAATCAAACTTAGCTGACTGAAATCAAAGCTAACACAGCAGTCTATGTGGAGGCTCTTTTTAACCTTGAGTTAGCACTGCACACTGTTACTAACTGTTTAAGAGCTTATGGTGCAACACTGTGAATGATATTTCAGCTCCTCTAATATGCCAACAGACGCTGATACATGTTTAATGATTAAATATGTGTTGATCTCTGACAGCAGGGCCTTGAAGCTCAGCAGTGTGAAATTCTTGTTTTTTTAACTCTTACATTTAGTGTTTTACAGTATATATAGTCTTTTTAAATGCAGAGGTATTAGTCTCATGAACATTCACCTCATCCCAGTGAACAGGTGACATTCAGCAGGCTCAAACAAGTGATTTATAACAAGTTTGTGCATTTAAGAGAGTTTGTTGAATCCAAATTAGAAGATTTATTTGAGCAAACTTCACAAAAGCTGGAGATTTAGGTAAGGAAGGGAACTCAAAACCTGTCTGTTCAGTCTGGTGCTTGATTAAGAAATGAATTGTTTTATAGTCTTTTTATTCTAGTTATTTTATGTTGATGCTTTTTAGTGTTTTCTACTTTTCACCTCATTCTATTATTATCATTCTATAGTTTTATCTTTTAATCCTTTTTTATTTGTCTTGTTTGTTTTGTCTCTTGATCCCTTTCTTAACCTAGTTTTAGTCCTGCTTTTATAAAACTTCATCTTTTATTTTACTTTTCTTTTGTTTTTTAATGTATTACTTTTTATTCTAACTTTTAATAAACCCTTTATCTTTTCTCTCTTATTTACTTATTTATTTACTTATTTTATTTATTTACTTATTTCATTTAAATGTTCTAAACATTTGTATTATTCTTATTTTCTGCTGTGTGCATTGGTCTTAATTTTTGTCTTTTAATTTGTTATTTTGTCTTTTATTCCTTTTTACTTGTTGTCACTTATTCTGTCTTACTATCAGCTTGTCAATTAACTAGACTCAAAAAATCCTATATTCTCAATTGGTGAATGAAATACAAATGCTAAAGGGTAAGAGGGTGGGTGTTGTGTAGCTGCTCCATTCCCTCCATTCAGCTTAAACGTGAGCTCAGAAAATCAGTGATGAATACCAACAACCAGAAACATCTCTAGAGTTGTCATGAGGGAATCTCTCTTGTATGTTTCCCTAAATTCACATTCTACTTTAGGTCATGAGGGACGTTTGTGTGCACGGCTGCTCCGTACACCATCACATGACCAGGCTGTCATGGATCAGTGCTCCCTGAAACAAGAGGCGTAAATGTAAATGGTGTAAATGCCTCCTTGGAGACGGTTATGTGTGTGTGTGTGTGTAACATGAGCATGGTGGAGCCTGACCAATTGGAACTGTGAGCCCTGAAGATCTTTTCTTTAGCTCCAAATCATTTTTCACTTGGAGCGATTTCTCACTAAAGAAGACAGCACAGTGTTGTCATTTTGTATCTCCAGTGAATGGAACAGAGGCAAGGAAAATATATAGAATTACATGTGTCTTATTGGCTGACAGGTTTAACATTGCAGTGAGTGTGAGGGAAAAGTGGACATATAATGATTTTTATAGGTAAAAGGGTTGAAGAGAAGAAATGGTACAAACACAATGTCTGTTGAGCCAGGAAAACAAGGTGTGTATATGTGTGTATGAGTTTCAAGTTATGTGAATATTGTTATGACCAGAACTAACAGATGGCTCAGCTCTGTGACCAGCAACTTACATAAAGAACTCTAAACCTGAGAACAAATCTACAAGCTGTGCCAACATGAATAAAGAGTACGAGAGTCAGAAGGACCTGGCCCAAAAGAACAAAAGATGGGGAGTGTTTGAACCAGAACTTTCCACCTGCTAAACTACAAGAAACTACATAACCTAGTCTAGTGAAACAAAACCACACATGCGTTTCGTCACATTGTTCTGCTCCAAAAATCAGGATAAAACTGACTATTTTATTTATCATTTATTAACAATATCATTTATTTAATTTTGGGGTATTTTAGTAGCTATTTTATTTCTTCTTGTGCATAGTTAGAGGTGTGTATTAAGCAATGTGTAACCAAGTGATTTCCTGAGAAAGATCAATATCTATCTAGTTATCTGACTTGTCAACCAATAAACAAAAACAATGGTAAATGGTAAATAGACTGTACTCATATAGCACTTTTCTAGTCTTTAGACCACTCAAAGCTCTTTTACACTACGTGTCCCATTCACCTATTCACACACATTCATACACTGATGACAAAAGCACACAGAGTACCAACCTGCTCATCAGGAGGAAACTAACCATTTACACACATTCACAGCCATTGGTGCAGCCATCGGGAGCAATTTGCAGTTAAGTATCTTGCCCAAAAACACATTGACAGCCAATCTTCCAACTGGTGGACGACCGCTCTACCGCTCAACCTCCTGAGCCACAGCCGTGTAACCAAGTGATTTCCTGAGAAGGATCAATAAAGTATCTTTCTATCTAGTTACCAGACTTGTCCACCAATAGACAGGAACTCTGTGAACTCCACCCAGGCTCAGCAATCCTGTGTTAAAATGATGGCGCTTGTCAGGGTTAACATGGTATGGATGCTGTTTAATTGGTGGGGAGTCACCTACATCAATATCATTTTGTAAGACGGAACTGGTGACCAAAGCAGCTCAATAATGCCAGGCAAGTGAGCTAAATGTGCATCAAGCTTAGTTAGCTCTTCTGACTTCTGCAACCGCCCCCTTACACCACTCTGCTTTAGACAGAACAACAAAAACCTCCTCAACATCCAGATTGAAAGTATGGATGGGCTTACCAAGTTCAGCACTGGACAGCTCCACAGAACTGGCAGCCACACAGTCAGGACCAAGCTCAGCCCTACAAGTATGACAAGGTTTATTATGTCATTTACTTGGTCACTTTGAGTAGTCAGCTGTTTTCAACTCTCAAAATCTCCTATCTTACAGAATGAGTAGGTATCTAATGCTGCTCATTTTTGTTTGAAACATTCAAGATTATATGATAAATCAAATTCCTTTACCAAATGTCTAAGCAGTGTGTAGTCCTTACATGCAATAAAAAAAATAATAATAAAATAAAATAAAAAAAACACTGCATTGAAAGTCTATTTAGAAGTAGAGTCCAGCCAGCCTTTGGCGTGCAAGTGTGTGTGTGTGTGTGTGTGTGTGTGTGTGTGTGTGTGTGTGCATATGTATGAGTTCTCCTGAGAGCCTTTCGGTTCAGTCAGGCACATAACCCGAACTCTCGCTGAGTATTAGAATAATATTTGAAGGGAAATGGAAGTGGAGTGGTACTTCAAAGTAGATAAGGCATTTGCAGAACTCTATGACCTGGAACCTTCAAGCATGTTGGCCACAACACAAGTACTGATGTCATAGGAAATGTTCTTTTGGTCAAAACAATGTGTAATTCATCATGTGCTTCTCATATGCTTACGTCCTTAACTTGTGTAACATGTCGTAATCTGAAGTCACAAAACAATAAAATCAAGTTCTTCAAAGTGTGAGAATGTTCAATATTCTTCTTATTCTCTACCATCAATGAATTTTCTTCTAACAAGTATTGCGTGTGGATCAAAGCCTGATATATCTCATTCCTCTGCTCCATAGAACTCCAAAAACTTTTGTCCAAAATCTATTAAAAACACATCAATAAGGCACAACGCTGCACTGATTGACATGTTCCTTTATTACAATGAACACACACACTGTAGTTCATTTTGTTTGAGCAGTATAGAGCTACAGCATGTACTGGCTTATGTGATTCTATGTTCAATCACACTTTGAAGCACAGTTTTTAAATGTTTTTTCAGTTTTCTGCCTCCCAGCATTGACTGAGAGTAACACAAAGCTCTAGATAGACTAGCCAACACTGTTGATTCATGAGTAGATCATTTTTATTTTATGTTTATCCTGCTCAGGGAATCCTGTCCTCTATAAATGACTAATATAATACCAATTTCTACAACAAATTCTACATTTATGAAGTTTATACATTTTCAATTTTTGTTGTCATTGTCAAAAAGTGATAATTGTACTTTGTATTTATTACTGAGGTCATAGTAGCTGATGGTGGTATATTATGGTGCATTATATTGAATTTTGCCCATGCTATTAACATAGGGGGACAAAATATTAGAAACATATAATGCACCCCAGCATGTCACCACCACTTAGTATGACTTCCATAATAAACATTAAGTAGAATTATCACTTTTTTGAAAACATTAACAAAAACTGAAAATGTATGAACTTGAAAAAAGTAGAATTTATGGAAGATAAGTTGTATTTGAATGAATTAGATTGCACAGGTGTAACTAATGAAGTGGCCGGTGACTCTATATATACTACTGTATAGCAAATGTATTGAACTATGATACAAGATGGGTTTGCTTTTTCAATAACATAGCTAGATTTTCATTCTCAATTCAATTGTTAAATATTTTGACGATTAATAGATTAGTTGTTCAGTCAAATAAAATGTCAGAAAATGGTAAGAAATGACAATCATTGTTTACCAAAGTCCAGGGTGATGTCCTCAAATGTCTGGTTTTGTCCACAGCAGTCCACTACCCAAAGACATACAGTTTCCTGTCACTTAAGACTAAAGAAACTGGAAAATATTCACCTTTGAGAAGCTGGACTCTGACAATTTGGAAATTACTTTCTTAAAAAAGCTCAAAATGTTCAATTCATTATTAAAATAGTTGGCTGTTAGTTTAGTTGGTGGCAACTGATTGACTAATGTACTAATAGTTGCAGATCTAAATGATCTAAACTAAACCAGTGGGATATGTATATGCTTTCTAAATCCTGCATTGTGTACATTCACCAGCCATGCAAACCAAGCTGGAACAATAAGACAATAAGTATATATGTATAGCACCTTTACTTACTCAGTCAATTCACAGGGCTTTACATAAGACATTAAAGATGTGTACGTATAAATAGGATTCTAAAAGAAAATTAGAAGACAAAATGAAGCTGAAAATGATTAACACAGATGAACCAGGAATATGAACATGAAAGTACAAGATATGAATGAATCCTGCCAATTTGAGTCTAATACTAGATTGTGGCAAACTGAGGTTTTAAGCCTTGATTTGTAAGAAATGAAAGTTGGAGCAGACATCAATTGTGAAGAGCTGTGGATGTTTCATTAGATAGCTGCATGTTACAAATGTGTTCTGGTCCAACATCATTCAATGTGTTTGCAATTAATTTGATTCCAAAACATATTTGGCAAAAGCATTTAGTAGTTTATAATGTATTATTTGCTTCAGTTACTTCTCCACCTGTTCACAGTTTCTGGACTCTAGGAAATAAAAACAAATCTGTCGACAGTTTCCTGGAGGACTCCCGGTGGATTTGAATCTTTGTGTTGTGAGGCAGCAGTGCTTTGCTGCCTCAATTGATTCCGCTATTCTTGGATGCTATTGATTTCTGCGCCCTGCGGTCTCAATTGTGAAACACACTGGTACACTTTGTTTCATCTCCTCTAGAGGTGAACATTACAAAAATCACAACTGCAAAAAAAAAAAAAACTACAAAGTTTTGAGAGGCTGAAGGTTGGGGGAAAGGGGGATGGGGGGAGGGTGTCACAGTGCAGGTCTGTGCCCTGCAGGAGGTAACGCTGCACTATGACCAAACATATGCAACACTGTCATATTCTTTAGTTTGTTCAATCAAGGCAGCACTGGAGTTTGCTCTGAGGCTAACTTACCATTACACCACTGCTGTTTGCATTTCAGTCAGCTCTCTGTGCTGCTTTCATTTCTGTTTGTTGAGCCCCATGAACTCCTCTTCACATTCAAACTGCCAAACAGGAAGTGGAAGGTAAGGGGCAATCCTGACTGTTCCAGGTGGGTTGGAGTACATATGGGGATTATTCATTGTTTTGGGAATTAGTACCCCAACAATATGTGTGTCAATGGGCCTCATCCAATAACATTCTCTTAAATGTCTCTTAATTAAAGGCATGTGGCTGATTGTTTGTTATAAGTATAGGTAACGCCCCTATACTATATATATAGAGGGCAGGTGTTGTGTCCAGTAATCAGAGAGATGCCACTGAAAAAGACAGCAGGAAGAAGACAAGCTTTAGCAGTAATGAAATAGACTTATTATAGTCCTAATTGGGATCAATTGACCAATGGTATTTATTTAGCCCACAAATTTAATAATCAAATAAGTATCACTATTACTAATATTTAAAATCTCTGTTTCCTTGCATTGGACAAACATTTTTTGAACAGTGAAAGCAAGATGTTTTTTTGTGCTTGCGAGCACACGTAAAAAACCTTATGTATAAGAGTAAACATAAGAAAACATTGGTGAATCCTAGAAATCGATGGGTGCTAACAAAATAAAACTAATCATAGAATGAGCACAAGAGGGAATTTGTTAGTATATGGCTTCTTGCATGAGGCCCAATGTTTCCTGCAGTATGTTAGAGTACTTTGAATAACATTTTCTATTTAAAGAGATGATTCAGATGATTTAATTGAGTGTTAAATGTGTTAATTGAAAGTTCATTTAAAAAGCACTTGGGAACCTTTTCATTCATCTTTCCAATTTGTCCAATCTGTCATGAATTAAGACCTGAGGTCGACTTCTTTTCAACTCATCCATCAAGCTACAAGCCATCTTGTAAAACCTAAGTGATCGCTTTTACATGGGAAGGAAAACATGCATTCATTATGTGATTATATATATATATATATATACTGTATATATATATACTGTATATATATATATATATATATATATATATATATATAAATGGGACATTCAGGACACATTATCTTGAATCACAATTTTTTAACATCTATATGCTATTATGTTATAGCTATTTAAAGTGTTATGTATAGCAGATACATGACTGACACCATGGTTTAATCAGATTAAATCCCTAATTACAGTATAGTTGGGCTGGTTCTATTATATGCAAATCCTATTGAAAAAATACCATGCATAAATATTGCAAACGACCTCAATACATCACACAAAGTAGATAAACAGAGTGGAGAGGCTGATGAAGACACTGCAGAGTAACCTCAGTGGATAGTTTGTTTACTGACTGTGTGCAGTGAGCATGTGAGCATGAATGTTTGTGTTTGAAATGCCATTTTGAATAAGTTCCTTGGATTTTGTTTTTTTTATGTTGAAAACTCACAGCCAAATGGACAGGTGTCTCTTGTAATATGTTCTGCACCACTTCACACTAACGAGCTAATTAATGACCCTGTCAATCACACACCAGAGGCGACACCCTGGGAAGAGCACAGCACTATATCCCTTATATGGATGTGTTGGAAATATTAGAGGAACTTACTGTTGATGTGAAAGACTGAGCTCCTGATCTACATCACCTTTCTCTTCTATCACATGGTCCCCATTGTTTGGTTGTAAATGTTAAAAGAGAGTGATATCTCTTGTTTAGAATGTAGAGGTGCCATATAGATGACAGCTACAGTATAGGCCTGATGTTTTGCTGTTGTGCTCTGGAGGTCTTATCTATATGTCTATGGATATTTTGTACATATATGTATATATGTATCATTTCCTTCTGTATTTTTTAATCACATTTGCTACATGTGCTATTTTATTATTTACTTCTTTTTAGTACATTTCTTAAGCATAATATAATTTTGTGTTTTGGACCAGTTCTTATTGATTGGGGCAGCCAAGTAATATATAAGTTGTTTTTTTTTAAAGTAACATAATAGTTACTCTTCCTGGTAATTAATTGCTTTGCCACTGATGTAACTCAGTTACTTTTTGGGAGAAGTAATGAGTAACTATAATTAATAACTTTAGTAACATGCCCAACACTGATTATCTTTATATTTATCTTTACACTTAAAGGTCAGTGACAAATAAGGCTTGGCAAGATGAGCAATCAGACATCAGGTTTGTTTAAATGTACATTGTGTATTTTTGTTAGTTTTATGTCATTTGAAATGACACTTGCTAAAATGTAAATGTTTCCTGATCTCCATGATTCCTCAGATTAAATGTCATATTTAGAACAATTGTATTCTATTACCTTAATTTAATATACAAAGTTATAATGTAAGATCATGCCAAACTAGTTGATATGGTGTCTTATTGAGAATTGTATTATTTGGTACAAAGTTTTTATGGTTACACCAGTTAGACAGTTTTGCAATAATCGTAATATATTCTCTCAAAATGGATTAAAAGCAGAAATTGTATGCTGGCTCTATAAAAAAAGAATGTGTGCAAGTTAGTTTAATTAATTAGTCACAAAAAAATGGTCATTGATCTCCATATGTAATCTGGGCCTGTAGACGTCCGGATGACAGATTCCAGTCCCGGACCTTCTAGCTTCATTGTTGATCTTCATTGTGCTTCTCTCCTCTATCCTTCCTCTCTCTCCTCTCAACCCCAACCGGTTGAGGCAGATGTTCTCCCACTCTGAGTCTGGTTCTGAGGTTTCTTCCTGTTAAAAGGGAGTTTTTTCTCTCCACTGTGTCTCATGTGGGAATGTTGGGTCTCTTTAAAGTTAAAACCTGAAGAGTTCGGTTTAGAACCTGCTCTATGTGTAAAGTGCCTTGAGATAACTCTGTTGTGATTTGGCACTATACAAATAAAGATTGATTGATTGATTGATTGATATGTACACATGTAAATATGGCACATCATGTGACTGTCAGGTGGTCTGAACCTTGATCTATTTAAGGTAGCAACTATACATTCTTGTTTTGGTCTGAAGAAGAGCTAGAGGCTTGAAACCATTTAGATACAAATTCACATTTTTGAGACAATCTAGTTTTCTAAAATTACAAAAAAAGAGTAAAAACCCTTACAAATGTTTATTACATCATTTCATAAATTGCGAATAATCTTTGAGCTTTGATGTAGTAATGATGTATTGATGTCATTATGCTTTACATAGCACCTGTGAAGTCAGCGACCCTCATTATACAGTTGATATAGTAGATTTCAGTGCTTACATGTGTGTGTAAGTGATGAATGACTGAGAGCAGAAGAGGATTTGAGGACCGACTCTCATCTCTGCCTCTCATCACCCGTTTCCTCCTTCCACCCCCAAACACACACTTTTAGTGTCATGCACATGTTATCACGCTCTTTTGTTCTGCTGTGATGATCTTTACACCACACAATCATCTGAGGAGCTACTGTTGCTCCTGGGTGATACATTGTGCATCACAGTGGAAAATAAGAAGTAAGTGTGACATAATCCCCCTAAATACGATTTTTAAACATGAGTGAGAGTATTATCATTTCATACAGGGATTCAAATGTGGGCATTATGCAAAGTTACTGTGAAAGCCTACTGACTGTCCATTTAGTTTTATTTCACTTTATCCTAACCAATCAGTAGCAAGTGGCACTGGTCTACCTCTTTCTGTATGTCGACATTCAAAAGCCTGTACAGCTGGAACTAATTCATCCACGCTTGTCACCATTTTTCTGGCAATTATTTTGACCCTATATTTCACGGATGGAGCCTTTTATCTCACTGACTGTGTAGGAAGATGATAACCCCATTCTTACTCCGCCTACAATGATTGGGAAACAGCGAGCACAAACACCAGACCTATTTAAAAAACTAAATAAATCAGAGTCGTAGATATTCATGAATTATGCATCATACTGGATACAAAGAAACATCTCCCCCAGTCCTCCTTCTGTGTAAAAAATGTGTTTAAAAGTTGATCTGAAGCTAATATGAAGAAAAATGAGTCAAATCAAATAGATATGTTTCAACGTTACAGTGTTTTTAGTGTTACTCTACTGTACTACAGACTGATGTGACTAACTGCTGGTTAACTTCTGTTATAAGCCGCCTACTGGCCTTTTCATTTCAGTCTGGTCGTTTGTCCTCCTCTTGCTCTCTGAACAATAGCCACTAGTGTTTGAACAGATTATGGAAAATGTTGAGAAAGATTTGGAATGTGCAGTGGATTCAGATCTGATTCAGATCTGACGAACCAAAAGAAGAGTGTATGCTGTCTAAAAAGGACCGTCTTGCAGGTTTATTGAGCAGCTGTGGAAAGAGTTTAATTAGCCATGTGCTAAGTGGTCCATGAAGACGTAGCTGGCCACACACACACACACTCATTAACCCTGCACACATTCATGAACTGCATGCACAATTGGAGTGTCATATCCCAGCCAGTATATCCATGTGGGCCCCATGAGGGTTATGTGGGCTGCAAATATGGGTCCCAAGTGGGTTTGTCCACAGCTTCCATGGTGGCCCCACCTGTGTTTGCCCATATGGGCTTCAAGTGGGTTCTGATTGGGTTTCAGGTGAGACCCTTGTAGGCCCTATATGTTTGCCTATATGGGGTCTAAGTGGGATTATAATGGACCTTAAATAAGGCCCATTTAGCCAGTCCACATGGGCTTCACATGTTTCTGAAACCATGTGAGAATCTACAACTCTGAGCTTCAAACTGGCTCCAATAAAACCAACAGGAGATGTCACACCTAGCTACATCCATCTGCAGATATATTCTGTGGTTCACTGTGGAATCATACATGGGGACAAACCAACCAGAGTTTGATTCAACAAATACAGGTTAGAAAATATTACCAGTAAAGTATCCTGTGGCATCAGAAGAAAGGTTATTGGATCATTATTTTCCTGGCAGCAATGTTCCAGTTACATTATGTCTTGTGTGCCAAATTGACCTTTTGCCCTGTTTTTGACACTATAGTGAAACTACTGCAGTGTCAATAATTACATCAACATCTGGTGAACAGAGAACCTGGCATAGATATTTTTTTCTTGTTTGCTTAGGAAAATACTGTTATAAATGTTGTTCATTTTAGAGATGATCAATAACAGTTGGGATCATGTTTGACCACTATTCACATCATCAGTAGAATTCTTACAAATATCCTTTAAAACCCAAGTACTTTGGACAATTTTTGATCGACACAAAGAAGCTATTTACAAGAAAATCTAAACTTTTACAAAGGGGATGTAATGATATAATATGTACAAACATGTACATAATCTCATTCATCTACATTAAGACTTAAAGACAGGAAAATTATATTTTCTAATAAGTGAACATTCTACTGCCTTTTTTTGTCATGATCTATGAGGTTAAACAGCCCACAGTTTCCATCCAGACAATGTTTGTATATTTTACTCACCACTTCACAACTGATTGTCAAACACTACAAGAGAAATACCTGTGTGCTCAAGCGGACATCAGTTTGTGTGTGTGCGTGTGTGTTTGTGTGTGTAGTAGTGTTGTAGTAACTGGGGTATCCAGGCACAGTTCCACTGCAGTGATCTTTAAAGACCCAGACAGCGTCACAGTGATTCAGGCTCAGCAGCCTCCTACCAGGCCACAGCAGCAATTTATAACTTTTTAACTAAAACAAAGGACGGGGGAAAGTGTCACATGTGTGGTGTGTGTGTGTGTGTGTGTGTGTGTGTGTGTGTGTGTGTGTGTGTGTGTGTGTGTGTGTGTGTATGTATGTGTGTAAATCAACAGACAAATTATTCCCAGAATTTTCAGATGCACTCTGATTTTCTCTGCATATTTCATTCCATTCTACATTTATCTTCTTTGCACACCATCACATACTGTACGCCAAAATAGATTTCATCACATATAACAGCTGTTGATGTGACATGTCATAATAAATACACTGATGGACAGAGCACCTCTAGGACATGAGTGAGTCCTTTTGATTGCCCTTGCTGTAAATTATAATTGAATGTATTAATTTATTTATTTATTTTCACATGATCCTCAATATTCCTTAATAGGTGACTAATGGATAGTTAGGCACTATATGTTGTATGTATGTTGCTGATATGCAATCTGATCATTTTACATAACAGAAGTCAGTCAGAGTTGAGGCTGCTGAGAGAAAGTTTATATGATGATGTCATATTGCATGATGAGCAACAGTCATGATTTTTGTATTCATTGAAATGGCCAACATCATTTTTCAGCAGTTTAGAATATTTTACTCTACATCACCACATCAACACCAAAACGCTGTATGTCAAAGCAGCACAGTGCTGTAATCAACTTTTGACAGTTCACAGATGGAGTACAGGTTTATTCCTAATCAGGAGACGATTTATTGTTAACTGAGTCACAGCCAAACACAAACACAAACACACACACACACACACACACACACACACACACACACACACACACACACACACACACACACACACTCCCAGCAAGCAGCAAGCAGCAAGCAGCAAGCAAAAAACTTAAATGAGTAACTCTGAACAGGCCATATAGGCAATGTTTCCACAGGCTTTCATTGAAGACCATACTCCCAAACACACACACACACACACACACACACACACACACACACACACACACACACACACAAAGAGAGAGAAAACATGAATAATAACGTTGAACTGATTGGAGTCTGCACTCCAAAGTAAAACTTCCTGTTACATTACTACACTTATGACAGAAACAAGAAATAACATCACTTACTTAATGATAGCCTATATTCAATCCATATGCTCTGTAACTGATGAGACAGGAGATTGATAGACAAGGAGCCACCTACATAACTAATCATCCAGCAACCACATCACCACACCAAGTTTAAAACACTGAACACACACACATCTGATATCTACAGCAAAACTGTACATGTATATTGTAACAAAGACCAAAGTGATCCTGTATAGCAGCATGAGTGACAGGGGTCTGCCAGCAGGGGGTCAATTGTGTTCTGGCATGGCATGGCATGGTTGTTTTTTTTTTTTTCTGTTGGGCTTTGGGGCCGTTATTAAAGAAATCAGAGATTCTTTTTTGAGACATGGTGAAGTGGAGTAGTGCCATGACCCTTCACGCCTAGCTACGTGCTCTGCATTTGATATCAGATACTGAGAAAATATACACTGAATGTTGTAAAAAGAAGTCAAAGGGTGGATTTCAACCATTTAACCAACAACTACATTTTATACTGCTTATACTAAGTGTTACTCCCAAAAATGTTCTTCTATTGATTGTATCATTGATTGTAATTTTGTATATTATTATTATTATTATTTTTGCTTTGCAGCTTTACAGCTCCCACCAGCTGGGTGCAGCCCCCTTAGCACCCCTACTTCTAGGGTCCTATTGACCTTCCTAGCAGGCATTGGCTACTTTCTATTGAACATAGTCTGCAACCTAGAGGACTCTGTAAGGGTCTATATACATTAGAAGAGCTTGTCAGATGGTTGAATAGCTGCGGAGACTTCCTCCCTGCACACCTTTCTGATGTTGGATTAGGTGTGTATTCGACACTCACACGCTCACTTTTTATATTCCTGATAATAATAATCACCTATGGATATCTTCACACCTCTGCTTTTTAGTCTGGCTGAATCAAACAATCATATCCAGACCCTTTAGAGAAGGTAGTCTTGTTCCAGTCCCAAACAAACACTGGAGCAGTTTGTTTGTGGTGGGTACGTGATCCTAATTAATCCGACCCAGCCACTAGGCCTACTATCAAATAGCTCCCATAGTCAGCTGTGCTTTGCATGCTGGGATGTGGATGGGCGAATGTAACAGTTGCTAACAGCTACCTGGAGAATGAATTCACGTAGTACTAGTAGTAGTATTTGGCCAGAGGACCTTCTTCCTGTGTTTATGGTCTCAATCCTACCCCGGCCACATCTGACCAATGAGCAGAGAGAACATTCTCACATGACTTGTAGTGATGCATTTTAATTCACTTGGATTTTTCTCTGTGTAAAGACAAAACCAAACAAAGGGGAAAATGTTGACCAACTAATCCATTGATTCACACCAAAGTAAATAATGTATAGGTTTGAACATTTTGACCAATTGTTGCCATTCAGAACAACTGTAAACACTTTTCACTTACGGTATTTGAGAACCACTTCTGATTGGCCATGAATCGACTCTAACATTGATGTTCTAAGGGCCTCTAAGCATGGACAGATAGAAATGTTTTCATGGCATCTAGTTCTTCTAATGCTCCCATAATTAAAAATAGTGTCAGAAAAAACTACCACAACAATCGTGACAAGCAGAGATGAGATTTATGTGTCTAAATATGTTGCTATAAGTCAACTGAAAGGAGAAGCAATTTTTAAAATCCCCATAGATTGTCCTAGCAGCTGAAAATGACCCACGATGGGACAGATACATCAGTCTTGGTTAGAGCAAGACAAACAGCCATTAAAGGTGAATGCCAGACAGTTGGACGTTAGGTGATGGAATGTTTTATAAAATACTCTCTGGGAGTTTTTGTTGACTTATGTCTTCATAGGCTTTACAGCTTTTTGCTTTGACAGTACCAATACACCAATTTTTAATGGTCATTCTGAATATGATGGATAGAATTGGGATTTAAATGTTAATACAAAAGATAAAGCAGAGGATAGGAAAGTGGGAGACTGTTGGATAAAAAAAGGAGTCAGCATCCTTCAAGGAGAAACATAAAGCTGCAGCTATTTTCAGAGGAAGCCTGTGGTTATCGGGGAGAGGTCGACTTCCTCCAAAAATAAGATGCAAAGCTGAGTCTGTCCCTGAACTCTCACACACCTGAGTCTGTTTTCTAAACGCTCAAACAGACACCTGAGGACCAACCAGAGACTGAAGCAGACGGGAAAAAGGAAAATAAAAACATGTCACAGTGTCCTCAAGCGCTGTCCCATAAAGAGAGAAAATGTATCCTCAGCAGTGTAAAAAGTGTCATGAACGGGCTGACTTCTGGGACACATCAGGAGCTCAAGGCACAGCTGGTGGAGCAGAAGTAAGACACAGAGGGGAGGCTGAAGGACGTCATCCACTTTGTCTTTGAGTATGGTTGTAACCGGGATCTTAAACGTTATTTATTAAGTTCCAAGGTACAACAATTATGCTTTGCAGAAATCATTAGCTGCATAAATGGTGAAGTTAAGAAAATGTGTCTTAAGATTAAACAAACATTGTAATACCTACATTTATTCTCTTTCAGCTTTCATAGTGAATGGTTTGTACTAGCGTTGTTCTAGTCTTCCAACCACTCAAAGCACTTTTAGTCTACATTTACATACCACTGCTGCAGCCATCAGGACACTTCGACATGCAGACTTTAGAAGCAGAGAATCAAAATGCCAATCATTCGACCCGCTTTACCTCCTGAGCCACAGCTGCCCCAACATATGGCGTACACTTTTTTTTTTTAATGGCAAAACAACTTGGTTTGTCATTGCTTTGTCGTTTCCAAATGGTTGTAAGTTGAATTCATCTTAAAAAGCCTTTCTTAAAGCGATGGTTCGGCCTAATTTCGACTTTCGAGGTCTATCTAATCACTGCCTCAGCCCTTTTTTTTCTTTTGGTCGCAAATTAGTGGAGTTAGAACCATCAGCTGAATGTCTTAGTATCGGTAATCTGGTAAATGACCCCACTAATAATGCCTGGAATGGTATCAAACTTCTCCACAAGTACAAATAGGGTATTTACTCATAAAGTGATGCATTGGAAAGTTTGTAAGTACACCAGGAGTTTATTAAAATAACACTTATCTGATGGCTTTTACTCTGCTGCTACTGCTAAAGCTGTAAACATCGTTGAAATATCGTGAGATCCTGCACAGCACATCTAGAGATCTAGAGACCAAATGAAAAAAAGGGCTGAGGCGGTGTTTAGATAGACCTCATGGTGCATATGATGCTAGGTCGAAATTACGCCAAACCACCGTTTTAATGTTGTCCAGCTATGATTTTTTCCTTTTCAGATGAAAGTCCCACCACAGCCAAGCATGAATTAACTGAACCTGACCTGCTATAAGGACACCCGTGAGGAGATCCAGTAACGTTTGGTCAGCTAATAACATATAGATATATAGGAGATGCTTTTTACCAAATCTTGCCACATGTTGAAAATATACTCGATTTTCTACACCCAACTTTACTAATGTTAATAACTACAAACTCATTTAATTTAATTAAAGCAAAATTCAGGCGTCACTGAGCAGCTTCCATAGGTATGTATGATACATCACCTCTGACACTGTCCACACTATCCACTTCTCTATCTACAGCCATAAGCAGCCCTTTTCCCAAACATGGTGGCTGAAGAACCACAGCTCCTTAAAGGTCTGCGAGACATGTGAATGTGTCATAATGCATCTCAACAGATGTGCCTGGAATGTAGCTCTATCTCACCCCCCCCCCCCCGCCCCACATTGTGTGAGGTAGGCATCATGGGCCAGCTCCTCAAGTGTGATGTGCTGCTAGCAAACATCTGCACCACGTTGCCACCCTGAGGGGAAGTTGGGGCTATGTGGAGGTATGGGCGACTAACCTAGAAGGCCTTTCTAGTCATAGATGAGGATGTTGCTGACCCAGATCATCTTACCTCGACCCTGCAGGCCAACTTTTCAGCACGCGCCACCCTCGACCATCCATCCACCAAGAACACACATTCCACTGCCTCCTCCCTCTATCTGACCTGTTGTTCCCTTCCAGCCTGACTCATCCATGACTTCACCACACTCTACACCGCCTCAGTTGATCTCAACAACTGGTATTGGACATTTTAGGTTATTGTTTTTGTTACTATTACTATGATTGTTGTTAAGTAAGATTTTTAAAGTTTTACCATATAACTCATTAATGATGCTATGAACACTAATATTTTAGATGATTTAGATCTATAGTATGCATTTTATTCAATATAGATTTAATGGGTTGGTAATATATAGTTTGATATATAACATATAGTTTTTATCATATATATTGATTTGGACAATATCTTTCCTTTAGAATTTGTTTCTTTTTTCTTGCAGATTCCAACTTTTAGCTTCACTGTTGATTGTTTTGAGCCAGTTTTAGAGACGCTGCTACAAAACATGTCCAAGACTCTTCAATCTTATCAGCCAATTACAAGCCAGTATTTAACATGACAGAGATGCATCATCATAAATAATCCAACAATATGGTCCGGTTCAAAAATTAATGAAGAAAAGATATTAGTAAGCACATTGACATGATGACATTTATTCAGTGGCTGAGTGCACTCAGACATGCTGCTGTGGCCTTTTGATAAGGATTATTGTGGTCTGTGTTAGTGCCCTAATTGATTCATTACAGAATGAATCACTAAATCCAGTCATCAGTCAGGGCAGCTTGGGGGTAGTTCATGTCCAGGTAGATGCTATATTATGTCCAACTGCTATAAAAGGACAACCTAGTGCATGTTCGGAGAATAGCTGGTAGTCTGGCCAGCTGATTGACCCGAGTGACCCGAGTATCAGGCTAGTGTTAAAATTCAAAGTGAAATAGAACCAGGCAGCTGCAGTCAACTCTGCTCCCTGCTTTTGATTCAATAGTATGAGCTCAGCCTTTCATCACACACATGTACACATTAACACAAAAAATGAACAGCATGGACTGAAAGAGAGAATGAGAAAAGACAGAGCTGAGAGGAAATGCATCTGCAGGAAAGTGCGGCTAAATTCTGTAAAATCGCACATGGTTGATTGATATGTTCACAAGCAACGGAGACTTACTATTACAAAATAATCTAATAAGGCCTTCCTCAGCATGTTATAACATCACAGCTAATCTCATGGGTTGAGTCTTTGCTTTGAAAAACTAAGAAATGGCATCAACATGTTATCCTGCTGGGAAAGCAGGAAATGTGAATACAATTTTCTGTCAGGTGGAAGTATGCATTAACTACCAGCTACAGAGATGCTTTTTTATGGTTTTCTGTTATTAGTACGCTGTTATGATGTTGGATTTATATCGGTTAAACATTGTCAAAGTTCCACAAATTGAGTTTAACTGATGTTGAAATGTTCTGCATCTTAGTGGCCTAAGTTGATGTTGTCATGCATGCCTATTGTGTAATCTT
The DNA here is from genome assembly GCF_027409825.1 of Scomber japonicus. NCBI lineage: Eukaryota > Metazoa > Chordata > Actinopteri > Scombriformes > Scombridae > Scomber > Scomber japonicus. The sequence goes on from NC_070589.1 coordinate 4,806,826, forward strand.
GGTTGCTAAGGTTGTTGCTAAGGTTCTTTCATGTGTTGTTTGCATTGTCCGCTCTCATATTTTAGATCAGACGTCAACAGAAAGTAGGGAATCCTACTAGTGCACTTTGTATGTCGTCTCCTGAGTGACAGGGAATCAGCTGATTCAAAAAACTAACCGATCAGAACAGAGTGGGTTCATTGGGAGGACGGCCTTAAAGAGACAGGAGCTAAAACGGCCTGTTTCAGACAGAGGCTGAACTGAGGGGCTGCATAAAGGGTCAGTAGAAGATAATTAGGAGCATTTTGAACTTTAAATCATGCAAATATATTCCAGTTTAAATATAGACCTGCATAATATGTCCACTTTAATCCAAACTCCAAGTGGACTAAACTTGTTAAAACCACAACACAACACAAATGTGGCCTACATAAATATGAACACAGAGTGTAACAAAGGTTGCATGGATTAGAAACAAGGTGTGATGAAAGTTCGCTGAATATCAACTCATTTCATTTGACAGTGACTGCGTTCAAAGACAATTGAGTCATGGTCATAAAGCTTGATATGACCCAGCGTAGCCTTCAACCACACAGTTTGGTTGGACATTAGAGGAGCTCTGGACTTTGTGTGGTATGCTATCAGGGGCAGGTGTCTAATTGGGTACAAAATTGGCACCCCCATTTAGTTTTCGGTGCCATTGCATTCAACAGAAGCTAGACTGGTCTTCATTGGCATCAGCTTAAAACGTCAGGGAATGAAAGGAAGTCAGTTAAGTGTTCCATTGTGTGTGTGTGTGTGTGTGTGTGTGTGTGTGTGTGTGTATGTGTGTGTGTGTGTGTGTGTGTGCGTGTGTGCGTGTGACATTTTCACATTAACTGCTCTCTATTAGTGATTACTGAAAGCTTCCGCATTTGTTGTACTGAACACAGAGCATTGGTTAGTTTTATTTATTTTTTCCACTGACAGCCACAATAAGAAGAAGACATTTTTAGCACTCCTGCTAACATGAAATTATTCATCACTGCAACTCTGCTGATTTAATTGATTTTATCCCTGAAAGCACAAGCCATGTTAGGAAACCATCCCATTTCCATTTTGCTGATGATCTACATGATTTTGTTTTTAAAAAAGGTGCCTGTGAGACTAATGCAGCGCAAGATGTTTACAAAAAATATTCAAGCAAATATTTATTAGGCGATACAGTCACCATGGTTAAACATGAAGCATAGAAATATGATGAAATGAGAACAAACAACTTTATATAACAGCAACCCGGCAACTGTATTGCAAGAGTGAATACACGCTGCACAGTCAGAGGATGTGTGCAACAAAGAAACAGAGAAACAGAGAGGAAGACAGCATGGAAGGTAGTGGAGGAAGTACAGTGCAGGGCAGACAGTGTTCAAACAAAGCCAACAACTATATGAGTATGTGTGTGTGTATTTGCTTTAAATGTACTCAGTGCTACATTTTCAGCTTTTGGCTTGTGAGAATAAGAATATAAGAAAAATATGCATTCACACTCACAGTTAAAGTAGTTAGATGTGGGGCTGATTTGCATTGTCAGCACACTCAAACTTTCAAAAAAGTATTGGAGTGAGACCTCATGCACCTGTCCAGTGGACATACAGGGGACTGATGTATTCATGCAGACTCAGGTATGTTCAGTATTGACATGACCTGTCTCCCATATAAAAGAATGTGGCTGTTACACGTTAAGTCTTTATATCCACTCAAAGCTCTTTTATACTACATGTCACATTCACACATTCATACACATTGATACACTGATGACAGGAGCTACCACACAGAGTACCAACCTGCTCATCAGGAGGAAACTAACATTCACACACGTTCACACACTGTTGGTGCAGCCATCAGGAGCAATTTGGGGTTAAGTATCTTTCCCAAGGACACATCGATATGTGGACTGTGGACAGCTTTTTTCAAATCCAGGTCCTAATATATGTGAGAATGTATGGATATAAACTGCTTATGAACACTACAAGGTGTTACCTGAGCCTGTAATGTAACGACATCCAAACTAAATGTTTTTGAATGTTACAACTTGTTTTCCTGTGTGTTCATGAAGATTACATTTGTCTTCATTTCACTGACGACAGAATTATATGGATTATGTTTTCAGATAATAAAGCCTCCTTAGCGGAAGACGGTCAAGATAAAGAAGGATAGAAAGAGGGTGTTGGGAGGATTGGGTAGAAACAGTGTGGGGTGTTGGGAGAAGAGGGGGGAGGAGGCAGAGGAGTGGAAACAGGTGCAAATCCCAGAAAACCCAGAAGTCATCAATCTTCCACTGAGGTGGAACAAGGCGAGCTGCCCCAGTTGGAGCCACACAGAAACTCTCCATGCTGCCAATATATTACTCTCATTCATTTCCATCTATCACCAACACCCTAACCCTTCCTGCATGACTGCAAGAGCAATTTGACCGGAAATAAGGATAGATTTTTTATTTTTATTTCTTTTTTTTGTATGGATGGTTAGCTTTTTTTTCACATAAATTGCATTGCAAAGATGATTTGAAATTGATTTGTTGGTCCTTCAATCTATGCAGAAAACCTAGAGAGCCTAAAGAGCCTCAGGTCTAGAGCCTAAAAGGCTAAAAAGGACAAAAATACCTCATCTACATCCAACGATGCTGAACCTTTAGTATGACGTTCAGTCACCATTTGAATGCAAACGGCTTTCTTTAATTGGATAGAGGAAGTCTCCAGAACATGCAAATGATCATTCTTCTGTTTGTGAGGTAACATGTGATTATAACTATAATCTGTCTTTGTCTCACACACCAAAACCCACCTGCTAAACTGTGCTTCTGTACTGTTTTATGATTCCAGTTACTAACACTAAACTAAACTTTAATAAGGTGTAACACCAGTCCTTATTTTCTGAGTTTTTCTCCTTTATTAAACTTCATCTAATTAAATCTATTGAGTAACATTTTGACACAACCTCAGATCTTTACACTGGCTTCCTGTCTGTCAGAGAATAGACTTTAAAATACAACCATTGCTTTACAAAGCATTAAAATACATTTCTGATCTGCTCCATGATGAACCATTCAAACCTCTCAGGTGGTCTGAGACAGTTCTGCTTTCAGTTCTCACAGTCAATACTAAGAATGAAGAAGCAGTGTTCAGTTATGCTGATATGTTCCACAGGTCCACTCCAAGACTATTCTGTTTGCAACTGTTTTTTTTATTTAAACAAAGGGTTTAGGGTTAATATCTCACACTGCACTGTAACTTTTTATGCTCCTGTTTTTATCTGTCTCATTCTATTTTAGCTTCATTTAATTTAATTGTGTTTAAATGTATTTTTATTTTGCCATTTGTTGCTTCTATACTCTATCTTGATGTATTTCATGTTTTATGTAAAGCGTGTTGAATTGTGTTGTTGTTAAAATGTACAATACAAATAAATGTGCCTTGCCTTTGCCTGTAGTCATGTCCATGTGGGCCCCATAAGGGTTAATTTAGTGCTACAAATATTGGTCCCAAGTGGGTTTGTCTACAGGTTCCATGGTGGACCTACCTTTGTTTTCCCAGCTGGGCTTCAAGTGGGTTCTGGCTGGGTTTCAGGTGGGGCCCACCTGGGTGAGAACCATGTAGGCTCCATATGTATGCCCATTTGGGGTCTAAGTGGGATCAGAAGGGACCTTAAATGGGGCCCATTTAGCCAGAGGCTCATGTTTCTGAAACAATATGGGGCCCATACAATTCGCCCTATTTATGCCCATGCTGGTTTAGCCCACTTACATCCCTTATGGGGCTCATACAGTCAGCCCACATGAGTTTCACATGTTACTGAAACCATGTGGGACCTACAACATTTTCCCAGTTCAAGCCATGCATTAATTAAATCCTTAACAACAAAGAACATCAGGGTCAAAATGTCCAATTTCACTGTAATTCCACTGTCTTCATATGAAAATGCATTTATTGTGAAGCCCATGAAAGTGTGAAGTCAGGTGGTCAGCAGCCCATCACTATATAATGGACTGTCATAGAATTTGGTAGAGACAGTCATGTTCCCCTCAGGTTGAACATCGTTGGTGATAATCTGACTTCATTTAGTGCCATCAGGTCAAAATTTACATTTGTTCAAATACCTGTAGGACATTCCCATTAGCACAGCTCTTGTAAAGGACAAAAGTTACTTTGAATGTAGTGCTAATTAGCAAATGTTAGCCCACTTAAATGCTAAACTAAGATGGTGAGCATGGTTAACAGTACACCTGCTCTGCATGCAGCCTCACAGAGGTACCAGCATGAATATAGAGTTTGTCACCCTTTTCTGCATCTTGTGTACACTACTGTCAAAATGTGACAAATGCTTGCTATCTCTCTACAGTCAAGGTAGAACTGTATCAACCTGGGAAGGTGCCATTCTTTTAACCTGCTACTGTAGACTTTGTTGCAACCTAACCTGTGTGTTTGAATGTCATCTGTATTTTCTGTTCATTTTATATGAGATAAATAAGGGTTCTGTTTTCAAAATGATCATCTAGTGGGTCAAATCATGCTTTGTTATACAGTATATCTCCAGCAGTTTAAATAGTTAGTGATGTGAGATGTGGCGAGGACATCGTTATACCAAAGGTTCACTTGAATTGATTCTCTGTTAGGACAAAGCTTCACAGTGATGCACACGGCCAAGAATAAAAACTCTAAACCCATCACAAATACACAAGTTTACAGAAAAAATAAAGACAGAAAACATGAGGTAGAGTGGAATGTTTGGAGCCCTTGACTCAGAGAAATATGGCATTCTCTCAGATGATATTGGGTGTTGAGCCTCAATAAATAAACACAGGTAACACTGACGAATGACCCAACATCTGCATTAATAGCAATAAGCTGTCATGTCTTACCAACTAACAAGAGACATCAAGAACCATATTCAAACAACAGATGGATCATGTTGATATGACAGTGTGGCATTAAACAGATGCAGAGATGAAAGATGTTCAGGGCAACCACTATATTGCAATAAACAACAGTAATACAGAGATACATGCCTGCATTCAACCTTAAACTAATGACACCAGGTGGAATGAGGAAGTGAATGTCGAGGAGCTTTTTGTCAGTGGATCCTTGACCTACGAGGAAAATCCTCACATTTCTAGGATTGTACCTCATTTTTACATAGTTTTTAACAAAAGTGTGTAAAGAGGGGAATACATGCTTTCTAAATGTAAATGTAAAAAGTCAGGTGATGTTTAAGAATCCAAAATAAAGACAGTAAAACTAGAAAAGAGGTGTCTGAGTTCCGGTCAGTCCTTCTATATCTGGCATGTCCAAACTATTCCATAAGGGGTCATGTGTGTCTGCAGGGTTTTGTTCCAACCAATCAAAAGCACACATGATTCAACCAATCAACTGTCTGAAGAGATGAGTTGATTAAATGAGTGAAGTCTGGTGTGCTCCTGATTGGTTGGAATGAAAAGCTGCAGCCACATGAACCTTTATAGAATAGTTTCTAACACCTCTGATCTACATACAGTATATGAAATCATTATTCACATGGATAAGATCAACTTTTTGCTGATGGTGGCTGTAAGTTATATAAAGATGTTTCTGTTATTATGTTGGTATCATATTGTGCAATATAAAGGCATTTAGTCTGTAAAGGAAAGAAGACATTAAACTCACCTGAAGGATGATGAACTTCGTTGCGACCTACCGACAGTAAAAATAAAAATAAAAGTCAGTATAAGGACATTGAAAAGTAAAAAAAGACTGTATTTACTTTAAAAGGAGTACAGATTAATTTCATTATTTAAAATATAAAAAATAAATTCTGAGGCTGAATTCAAATGTGTGTAGACTTTCCACAGGAAGTCTGAAGCAGACTTACACAGCAGTATGTAAGTGATGATGTTCTGTTATCTTTTCAATATTTAAAAGAAAAATCATCATTATAACAGTCATATGTATCATATTATGTATATATCATATCATATATGTGAGGTATAATGAGGCTACAGCAATATAAGAGAGAATCAGAATACAGATTTATATTGATACAGATTTTAGTGATCACTTGGAAAGTTTTTATCCTGCCTCAATCATCCAATAAGAGAACTGCAAAGATCAATCTGACTACTGATCATAGTATATGAGGATCAGAAAAACAAATTATAACAATAGATAAGCCGTAGAATTAAGGACATAATGTGACTTGATCAATAAAAACTATAATCAGCAGTCAAAAACACAACATAGAATACAAGCATGGAATAATGATGCTGCCCATGATGCTGCCTGATGAAGGTGAGACAGAAATGTTGCAGCAACTTAATAAAAAAGGGAATGAGACTTTGTGCAAGAGCTTTGCACTTTCCTCCTACTCCCACTATTCATGTGTGCAGAGATATCCTTTCTTTCATTTCTGGAGAAAGTTTTTATCCTTTATTTCCTGTGTGTTTATTGTTTATTGAAATGAAAGCATGTGAGAAGTTTAGAGGGAAAAATCAGTATTTGGTGGAGCTGTTAACAACTCATAGACATCTGAAATGTGAGCCTGACTACACACTGCTTTTTGGTTTCATCTTCAACAATGTGTTGTATTTTAAAAGCTTGTTATATTATCCATTGTGTCAAATCTTCACCTGAAAAGTAACTAAAGCTGTTAAATAAATGTAGTGGAGTAGAAAGTACAATAGTTCCCTCTGAGATGTAGAAAGTAGTATCACATGGAAATACTACAGTAAAGTACAAGTACCACAAAATGGTAGTTAAGTACTTGAATAAATGTGCTTAGTTCCATTTTACCGGTAGTGCTAAGATGCTTCCAGGCTGTGTTATTTGAGGGGGGGGGGCTAATATGTAAGCCATCTCTCTATGCCAGGCTTAGTTTTTTCCCCAGGAGGTGCCACTATTGAAGCTCCAGTCAACCAGCAGAGCTTTAGGAGATAACCAGTGAGGATTTGAGTGTTTCCTGTGACCGAGAGGGGGGGGGGGGTCTGAGCGCTCAGCGGATGATGCCTCTGCCTAAGTTGAATCACACTGTTAGGTTGCACTCTGTTATTATTATTAATATTAGGGATGCTTAACAGTTTTAATCTAACAACATTAATCCCATTATGAATAACTAACTCTGTGTTCATCTGTTGCTGTGGGCAAACACTGCTGAATTAGCAGCTGCATCACTGCTGCTGTTCACATCTGGCTGATGCAGTGGAGCATGAAGACAGGACCAGAGTCTTTACATTAAAATGTGCTATGGAGGGTAAACTGCTTTTTATTGCTATGTACATTATGGGTTAGCAGCCTCCAGCCTCTCTATTACTATTTCTCACTACTTTAATTATGTTATATATGTATATATATATATATATATATATATATATATATATATATATATATATATATATATATAACCAGATAGACACTTTATAGGTCCAGTCACATTTTATGTTTGGCTGTCTTCAAATGCACTTTTCATCTGAACACACAAATCTGCTGTTTCTGTTTCTGGTCATTGCACCATGAGCTCCTCACCAGGATCCACACGACCTTTCTGAACCGAGCAGTGGTATAAGCAATAACAGCAGCAGTGACTTTTTTTTTTTGAAGCCCCGTGCCAAAAAAAAACCCAGGGCTCCTTCTCGTTTCTTCTTCACCCTTTAATGTGATTTATTCATTGCGGGCTTCTACGTATGCATCAATAAGCAAGAGCTTCAACCGTTACTTCTCGCTGCTTGCTGTGTGTCCGGTGCTGATGGTGACTGGACTGTGTGGGCTGTGGTTGATGCTTGGTTTTATGGTGGTTGTTGTTTGGTTTGTTTGTTTGTTTTTATTACACTTGCACAGAATTTGAAATGGGCGACTTTTTAAAAGAAGATGACAACAAGTGGTTAAATAATCTGACATTAAACCTGCAGTGGACATAATAACACTAACAGTTGAATTGAAACCAACAGCATTAAAATGTACTTTACAGTATAAAGAGGCAGCGCTTCATGTTAATATGCATAAGTAGGCTATATTTAGCTTTAATCTTACATTACATGCCTGGTAGTGGACACTGCTGTCCACATTATTTTCATCTGGGTCTGTTTTTTTTTCATGGTTTGGCTAGACCCCTCAGTTCCAGTTAGGGTGCGAACTACATAACAGGGTGCTTTGTCTCTAAAATACTGACGATATGCTACTTTTGCCATTCATTTCTATGTCATCATCATCATGGACCATGCATTAAATTGGGCTATTGATGATGTATAATTCATGCACAAATGAGTCTGTGCTATTACTCATTTCTCTGTTTTATAATCAGCTTTAAGATGTATCAGATGTGTCAAAAAGGAAAAAAAAGGAAGATAATTAAGATCGCAACTTTACCCAAAATTTACCTCTTAATAAAAAAAAAGTGAGCTCCCCTGAAAGTCACAGCATAGTTCCCACCCTGGTTCCAGTGAAGGAGCATATAATTATATTTAAGACAATAGCTGATTTGGTTTGTTGGCTCTTTCCTGTTTCAACATGACAATGTCTCAGTGCATAAAGTCAGTCTCTTCAGTGTCTTCTGGGAACAGAGCCAGGCCTTATCACAGTCACACACCTACAGCACATTTACAACTTCTCATTTGTTTAAGCTTTATTCTTGACCTTAGGAACCGTGGCAGATTTTTATGCCCACACAAATGAAAAGTCTAAAGGAGTGCTAGGATTCCAATTCAGTTGTGATTGTGTTCTGTGACAACGTTTATTTACATCCAAACGTAATGTTTTCTAAAATAATTTCTGTCGTTAAGTTATGGAAATATCCCGGTTACAGCACACATTACATCCAGGTCTTTAAAAAGGAGGCAAATAGTGGTCTTCCTGCATGAAAGACAGATGAGTTACGTGGTCATCCATCATCTTGACCTCCACACCCTTACTTTAAAGGGCACACATCTTCCTCTGCGTTGGCACTAAATGTCGGCGTTGAACATAAATCATGGGATGTGAAATAATTGTACAGTATGGATGTAATTCCAAAGATACTGGGCTGCATGCCAACACATCCATCTCTAAGACAACTGAGCAAACTCCTTCTACTGATGAAGAACATGTGAGTCAACTGGAAGGTCTGGAACCAGCTAGTTAGTTGGAATAATTTGGTCAAACTAGTTATTTCCTGGGTCAAGAATGAACTCTGATGTTTTAATCATCAATGTTGTGATGTGCAGAAGAGACATTATAAATACCAAATGATGAGAATGCATTTGGTATTTATAATGTCTCTTTTAGACCAAATCCATCTTTTAAAACCAATTTTTACACTACAAGCAGAATCTCATAGCAATCTTGTGTAGAGGTAAACCAATATTCTACCCAAATGTTATCCATCAGAGATCAGATCAGGGTCACTTATCATATTCCTTCACATAAATTAAAGATGTATCCATCTATATAACGGAAAATGAGTTATGAGTCATGTCCAAGAGTGAACTGAATATTTTATTGCAGACGTTTCAGACAAGACCCTTTCCTTCAGAGTGGAACTGTCAACCCTGTTTGTCACACAGGTGGAGGTGTAGATGGAGCTGCAGTATAATCAGGTGGAGGCATAATAGAGATGTCTTCTACTGTTAATCTAATTTCATTTAGTGTTGTGATGTGTTCTACAGGGTTTCAACTCTTTCTGAAATTGTTACACAAGTAGTTACTGGAAGCAAATGTGATGTGAACCATGTTGTGTGAACATGTGTTGTTCTTCCCCCAAAATGTATCTACACTGATGCTCTATTTCTGTCTGGACAGCTGTCAAGAAAGCTGCTTTTCAAGGTTCAATCTGTCTCCATTCACCTGTTCCCATCTTACCACATTATATGTAATACCAATGCAAAGAAATATAGCACAAGTGTGACTAACATACAGGTAAAAGTAATACTTTATAAATATAATCAATCAAATCAATCAAGTGATTGTTCAGTCTGTAATATGATAGAAAATAGAGAAAACTGTCCCAAGATGTCCCATTTATAATCACATAATAAATACAATCAGAATCTGGATCTGAACAAACACCCAATCAATCAATCAATCAATCATTATATTATTTGATCAATCAATCATTCATTCTATCATTCAATCAATCATTAACTCAATCAATCAATCAATCAATTATATCATTCAATCAATCAATCATTCAATCTATCAATCAATCAATCATTCTATCAATCAATCAATCAATCAATCATTCTATCAATCAATCAATCAATCAATCATTCAATCTATCAATCAATCAATCATTCTATCAATCAATCAATCAATCAATCAATCATTCTATCTATCAATCAATCAATCAATCAAGGCTGGGTTAGATGAAAATACCTTTGTGAAAGAATGCATTTGTCATGTACAAGAAACAAGATGAATCAGTTAATCCATACATGTCATCTCCTATAAAGATGCATACAATTCCAACGATAACTCACCAACGTCTTAGATGTAAAACTAAAGAAAGAACACGTATGCTGTTTTGGTCATACCATCTGTTCACTCCTTCCTCATTACATCACTTTTGGAGAGAGAATTTGATTGAAAGCCTTCTATTTATGAAATGATATACCTGATTTTTAATTAGATCTTTATGTTGAGTATTAATTACTATAACTGCACACATCTATTTTGGAAAAATGAATCTCCTCCAACTTTTAAACTGTTCCTGGATCAAATATCAGAATGTTTACCATTGGAATGATTTTCTCTATTAAAATATAACTATGGATACATTTTTTTAAGACCTCCTGTTATTTCCTGTTATTTTCTGACTTAGAAGACTTTTCTAGATGTGATCAATAATGGACAATTTCTGGCCCTAAGCCTGCATGGACATAAACACACCATAAATCATGGACATGCTATGTTAGTGTTACTTACACTGCTGATTTTGTTTTTGCTTTATTAAAAAGGTATATTTCTACATTAATGTCTTTTTCTGAGGATATACTTGCAATGGTCTTTCTTTACATTTATAGCATGGTGGTTATTGATATTCTGTCAATATAATAGAAGCATACCGACCTAATATGTTTACTAAACTTAGGTTGGACTTTGGCCAAATTGTTAAGTGTAATGCTCTGATAGAACACATCATACAGTATATATATACATGATATCATTTCATTATATTTACACACATCTTGAATACAATTTAACAAAGCTAAAAGGTATAGGTATATAGGTAATGTAGGTATATAAATGGTATATAGGTAATTATAAAGTATTATATATTATATTATAGTATAAAAGGTATATCAAATGTGGTTTCAGAAAATATACTTATTCATATAGTTCTGCGTGTTTCCTCACTGGTGCTGGTTATTGCATATTCTTTGAAAATACAAGAAAAAGATTAAATATAGAAAACTGAAGCAAATCATCTTATGTAGGAAGCTACAACCAGAGAATGTTTGCCATTTGTACTTGATGAACAATTAATCAATTATCACATTAGATAATGTCTAATTCTCTGTTGATTGTGTAATTATATCAGCTCTATTTAAACAAGCCCTGTTTTAACCCTGCTGGCACAAACACATCCAAAAACATTCTCAGTTGTAGACTTTGTTCTCTTAGTGGAGTTTACATTGCTTCATTGCACATTTACTCAGATTACTTACAGTGTGCTTGTAGCTGTTCAAGTGTTTCATGACACAGTTGCTAACTGAACATTTATCTTACAGCACAGTGGCATGTTAGAAAATATATTATAGAATGTGTGACACTCCTTATGATCTTGACTTCATACGGACAGTGTCAGTCTTTTAAAAAGGAAGGTCTGACTTCACAGAGTGGTTATTAACATATTTGGGACTAGTTGTGAGAGATTCAGAAGGACTTTCAGACGAATATTCACTATTATTCAATCATGAGAGGCTTCTAAGCTCCCATTTTATTTCTGCAATCATTTTTCTGTGTGTCTGCCTGATGGAAATGGGGTTGATGAGAGCTGTGAGAGTGAATCAAAACAGTCAAGATGCTGCAAAACCAAAACAATGAGCTGAAAGATGCGATGTGAACAATGCTCAGCGTAGCATTTAGTAGGCTATAAGTGAAATGTGTGTAGAGTCACATACATATAAGTGTAGAGTAGTTTATTTGTTGTCTGACTTGTGAAGGTTAGTTGAAGAAAACGTACGCTACATTTAGCGTCTTTCAGCTCATTGTTTTGGTTTTGTAGCATCTTAACGGTTTTGATTGACTCTCACAGCTCTCATCAACCTCTTTTCCAGCAGGCAGCCACTGTACACTACCTGCCCAACACCAAACCACACACTGATAGTTAGAGACATTGTGGAGCCAGACCAAATTAGAGGTAAAAGCAGAATAATAAAGTTTGTGAAATGGACATTAACAAATCAAATTGATGCTTATGTTAATTGCTCCTTCTGGATGGGTAAATGACATTTTTTAGTATTTACAGCTTTTTGTGCTGCACACAAATGGCAGAAAAAAATAATGAATGCACGTAACACATCTGAATCATACGTCAAAATAAAGCACGGATAAAGATAAATGATTATCATCAAATGTTTTTGTCATTTTAGTGACATCTGTCTGTTCAAGTATGATTTGTTCATTTTAAAAAAAAATCCAACAAGCCACCACATCAATTATTTTCAGTGTCGATTAGTCTGTTGATTTGTGTCAATTATTTGGTCTATAAAATGTCAAAAATGGTGAAAAATGTCAATTACTGTTTTCCAGAGCCTAATCTACATCTTACATGGTCAAATGTCTTATTTTGTCCCAACCAACAGTCCACAGTCCACAAGCAAACGTAACCAGAAAATAATCTCCAGCTCCAAAGTCTTTCTTCTAACAATAAATTCACACTTCTTCAACTCACTCCATATTCTGCTACTGCATAAATCCATAAATACAGACTCACATTGTACATGTATCATAATTATCTGGCAGGTTAGCCATTGTCCGTAGTATCCTTCCATAAAGCACTTCTTTTGCTTGATGTAATAATTATTACTGTGTGTAATGTAATGAGGTGTTTTCCACATGAAGATATCAACACAGATAATGTTATGATCAATCAAATGTCACTATGGAATTCATTCAGATATTACCAGGAGAATACTGGGATTTTATATTACATCTTTGAGAAATGTCTTTGTTCATAAACAATGTATGACCTTAAAGATGCATTCCGCAATTTTGTGAACAGTTATCCTCCATTGTCCACAGTTATTAGAAACTGACCTCGGCTCACAGTTGAGTTTTAAAAGATCAACACCGAGCTAAGAGGCTAAGTTGGAGTTTTGTATGGTCCTATAACAAAATAAGAGCGTGTATCTTTATTGCAAGAACAGGTGATATTGACTTTGATTTAGCACTGGTAGAGTTTCACCTTTATCTGTTCACCAACTAATCTGCTTCACAGAATTCTAACTTCTCCTGCCTCGCTAACCCTATTAACCAAGCCCTTACAGCCGAGCTACGTGAAGGCTGAACTTCCTGAGAACGGAGTGCTTTCACACAATCACAAACTGATCAGCAAGCTTAAAAACACGAGCATGTTCCATCCACAGAAAGTGAACGGGCTTTCCTGTTTAGGAATGCGCAACATGTCCCGATTGCAGCGCCTCTACTGTAGCTGTCACTTCTTTAATTGATTTAAGAGAACCCTGAAGCTCAACCAGCACCCCCCCCCCCCCCCCCCCCTCCGGCTTAGTGTCCCACCTCTAACCTGGATACCTGGCAACACGTGCTGTAAACCATCATTAAGAAAAGGGAAGAGTACCAAAGGGACTTGCTTTTTTTGGATAAATGTGGAGTGTAGAGTCAGTGCCCTTTGGTACATTTTCTCATTACCATGCTTGGTTAGGAGTGAAAAGAAGAGCAGTTACCTCAACAACAAGCCTCTCAGTGTCCCTCCGTGCTGCTGCTGAGTAGATTAAGTCCAAATATTTCATCTAACTCTGTCTGTGGCGAGTCGGCTCTCTCCGTTAGTTCACCCTGTTGAACTAAAAGCACGCTCTATCTGCCCCTCGCCCTCTCTTCTCCTCCTCTCTTCTCTGCGTATCCTCTGAGCTCTCTCTCTCTCTCTTTCCCTCTAAGTCCCTCCCTCTCTCTGCCTCTTTCTCTATCATGCATCCCTTGACCCCCCCTCCCTCCCATCCTCTCTCTTTTTCTCTCTCTCTACCCCACTCTCTCTCTCTCTCTCTCTCTGTCTCTGTCTTCCTCTCCCCCTTGAAGTACTTTCATCCAATCCCTCCCTGCCGTTTACTCTCTAGGTTTCTCTATCCATTTCCAATTTGCTTTGCAGGCAGGCCTGTAATTAAGAAAACTGTTGACATAGGAAATTGTATAAGGTTTACAATGTGAACAATTCACAATTTTAAAATAATACTTTATTATCATACTGTTTTACATTCTCTTTCAAGGAGCAAGCTTTGAAGATCAATATCTATCTGATTTCTATACATTAGTGCTGAATTCACATGTCCACACAATGGGAAGTTCTGAAAATGACTCGAGGGTGTTCCTATATTAACTGAGTTAGCTGTCTCATTACTGGCGTAGTGCTAAATTAGCTGTTTGTGTAGCGGTTAGTAATGAGGCTTTTCCATTATACAGTTCTAGCATTACTCGGCTCGACTGGACTCGTTTTTTTTTGCGTTTCCATCAGGGATAGTACCTGGTACCTGCTACTTTTTTAGTATCTGCTCTGCTGAGGTTTCAAGCGAGCCGAGCCGATACTAAAATGTGACACCAACAGACTGCCAGCCACTGATTGGTCACAGAGTTTCATCACTGGAAGTCATGAGCGCGATTTCCAACACAAGAATCAAAACCCGCCATTTTTAAATACCGGCAACAATAGTTACAGTGAGTTTCATGCGAGTTAACATGGCTCCTACGCACAAAAACTACACCGTGGTCCTTGGATGAGGTGTAGACGTTCCTGTGTGTGTGGCAGACGACCCCGCCCATGTTGAGGAGGTACCATGAAGTAATGGAAAATGACGTACCTGGTACCAAACTGAGAGTCCGGTCGAGTAGAGCTGAGAAGTGCTAGAACTGTATAATGTAAAGATAAGTGAAACCGCTTTTTTAGTTTTTTTATTATAACTGTTTTTTTATGACTTAGCCAAAAGAAATAGAACATATTAACAGTGTTGGGCAGTAGTAGCGTTACTAGTTTAACTACATTTCTCAGTAGCGTGGTTGTAACCTGGCTGTTTTCTACATCAAATAGCTTTTACGAAGTGAAGCTATTTTACTGATCTAATAAGGCAGTAGCATCCAGAGAAGCTACATTTCCCCACGCATTTCTAAATCCTAAATACAGCAGCGTTCCTGCTGCGGTCTGAAGCAGTAACCTAGGTGACAGACGCTCTTCCATGTGACGTCACGTACATGTCCTTCTGATACCTGTAAATTGTCTGCTGCAGCAAGGCGTAGGGCTGGGAAGTGCACAGCAAGGGACAATGACAGAGGAGGGGGCTATATCTTGACAATTTTATGTTTCTAATCAAGTCTGCAGAGAACAATTACATGTTCCAATGCTCACTCTCAGCATCCAAGACGTCAAACACGAATTTAAGGACACACATTCAAGTATTGCTCCTGTGGTTTGAACCAAGTTATTGAGGTCATTTACAATTTGTTCTCCAAATATGCCTTAAATGAAGCATACATGTAAACACAGGTGTACTTCCCACACAGTAGCATATATACACCACCTGTTTGTTGTGTGTATGTGAGTATGTTTTTGTTGCCATGGTTTTGTAGCAGTAAAAGCAGAGAGAGAACAGTTTAATAAACTATTGAACAGAACATTTTGTTTGTCTTACAATTTTATTGATCACTAGATAGCAATGACTTGGAATGAAGGTTGGATTAAAAAAAAAAAGCTTGGATTGGTAGTTAAGCTACTGTCGTCATTTTATTGTAGCGCAGCTTGCTACATTTCTCTGGTGGGCTTCAGTGTTGTGAAGCTTGATTTAATGTAGAGTAACTGGTAGCTTAGCTGATAGCTTAGCCCAACACTGCATATGAATCAGTCAGCTTTAGAAGTGTTGGTTGGAGTATTTTCAAACCTTAAACAGAGCTAGGCTAACCGTTTCCCACTGCTTCTGTGTTTTCTGGGCTACCAAGCTAAGCTAACCACATCCTGAATACAGATCTATGCTTAACAGATATTTCATGACCTGTTTCTGTGCCATGAAACACTAAATGCACTTTATATACCATCTATGCACTTTTAATGATGAGTTTTATGTATGTATGTGTGCATAGGTATGGGTGTATGTATCTATATTAGGGGTGTAACGGTATGGGATTTTACAGTACGGTACGGTGACAGTGTTAGTACAGTATACCACGGTATTTCACGGTGACAGTATTTTATTTTTTTAAAGATTTGTTTTGGTACTAGGGGCCATGAAATAACCAACAAAACAGACAAGTATCATTCTTAGAAGAAAAACATTGCTTTATTTAAGCAAAATGTGTGTGTGTGTCTGTCTGTAAATCACCAGACAATCCATTAACTGAAACCAATATTACGGTCATGGATCATGTGGGTCTCGCGTGTGTTTACCAAAACTACCTTTTGTGATTGGACTGCAGGGATGGTCCGATGGACAATGCCTGACAGCCATCGCCGATGGACACCCCATCGGCGATGGCTGTCAGGCATTGTACGCAACCCCCCCCCCCCCCCGCGGCTACTCTGACTACACACTGTTCATTTAGGGCGCACTAGGCAATCGTACCGTGCCCACGTTTGCCCCCTAAAGTCCAGATTATTTGGCTAGTGTGAGTGCAAGTGTACCCTGCTTGAGGGAGCCAATTTTCCAGCGAATCCCGGGAAATCGACGATTTTTTAAAAGGCAACATTAGCTGAGCCCTGGTCATTTCAAAAAACACTAAATGCAACATGGACACATTTTGCATATATGGGTTCCCAATCCGACCATTTATTGTGTATTATTTTGTCATTATTAAGGCAAAAGAACTCAATTTATTTCTTAATCTACCTTGTTCGCACCAGTCATTATAGCCTACATCTTGTATTGGAAAACTTTGAATTAAAACCTACTGAGCGAACTCTCCCGTTCTCTCCTATGAACGAGTCGGACAACAATGTGTATCAAACATGAAGCAAAGTGAAAAAATAATAAAGTACATAACAACGTTGACCATACAGCCTGCCCTGAACTAAATTGAATAGATACATTTGAGCAGCACACAGGTAGGAAACACTTTTTCTTACTGCTGCAGCTGTAAAATTAGATAATAATGTGACTGAGTTACGACTGACCACTGATCTTAATGTGAACGTGAAGTGAAATGTTTTATTTGAGTTCCCTACTCGTGTAAGTGGAGTTGCGCCAGCAGCGCCGCATAATATTCCACAAAATGAAAGAAGTAAAAAAGAAAATGGTATGAACATTACTGCCTTGTATACTATTATAAAAGGAAAGGAAATTATTGAAAGCAAACCCTTAAAAAAATGATAATGATATTAAAATAGTAAATAATACATATGATAAGATATGTATTTTGACTGTAATGTATTCTCTTTGTCTCTGTTGGCTGTTTCTCTTTTACCTCAGTCAGTTGCTGCTGAAAATGTCACTAAACTTATTTTCCTCTCTTCCTCTGCCAGAGCCTCTCACTCTGATTCTTCCTCTCTTTTCATTTTATCTTATTCCCTTGTTCCCTCCCCCTCATCCTCATCCTCCTCCTCCTACTCTACACTCCCACCCCCATCAAACCACCCCCTCATCCCGCTCCACCCCCCCCCCCCCCCCCCCCCTCACCCATCCCTCCCGGTAAAGATAGTTCAGAGTTGTTGACAGAGTATCAGTCGTGAAGATTCCAGGCAAACGGTCTGTTTCTCTGCTGGCTGTTTTCACTGTGTTGTAGCTGAGACGCTATCCGACTACATTTCCCCAGAGCTTCCCGAGCAGGGCTCTCTCCCAGCACTTAATCACACACACACACACACACACTCTTACAAGTAGGCCTGTTATGACAGCCAAGTGCACAAACACTGACTGGCATGAATATGAGCACAAACAGAGGATGATTTTTACCCGCAAGTGTGGTTTTGTAAGAAGAAAGAAAAAAATAGGGAAAAAAGCATATATGCACACAGACACACATGCACACACACACAGACCCACTCACCCACACACACACACATATATATACTGTGCATGAAGTCAGCCAAACATATGTTTGATATGCATAAATACCCCAAAATAAGCTCCTGACATGACATGCATTTACTGTCACACAAGCAGCAGGTGAACACATACACAAACACACACACTCACACACACACACACACACACAAACAAATACACACAAAGGCTATCTTGTGGATTAGCACCACCCCTCCACCCCCACTTTAAAGCCCGACGCTGTAGGGGTCTCCAATGACACAAAGACCCTCATCTGGCTCCCATCTTAACCAATTATAGACTTAACATGTGATGAGACATGCTGCGTTGGTGTGTGTGTGTGTGTGTGTGTGTGTGCGCATTTACAAGGAGGCCTGGCAGTCACTGCTTATAAATGTATTTTTATTTTCATATCTTTATTTATATGTTTATATATTTTTATATTTATGAATGCGTTTGTGTTGAATGACACGCAGCCTCATTACTTGACAGCGTGAGGCTTGGTCTCCCTGGCTCACTAGTTTGACAGATGATCAGAGCTTCTCTATATGTGTCTTTAATCTAACTGCTAATCAGAAAAGCTGCAGCTCTTGCATTTTTGATCCAGTCTTGATGGATGAATGTCCCTCACTGCCGAATGACCTATATATACACACACACATACACACACACACACACAACACTCCAA
The DNA here is from genome assembly GCF_027409825.1 of Scomber japonicus. Classification (NCBI taxonomy): domain Eukaryota; kingdom Metazoa; phylum Chordata; class Actinopteri; order Scombriformes; family Scombridae; genus Scomber; species Scomber japonicus. Next base: position 4,825,665 of record NC_070589.1, read on the forward strand.
CCTGTCTCTTGTATTGCTCCTTCTATTTTCCTGTCTGCTTTTATCTCATTGACAGACTACCGTGGTGTCACTGCCTCTGCCCGTCTTACCTCCGCTTTGTCTCTCTCTTATCTCGCTCGCTGCCATTTCATCAACTCAAGGGCAGAGCTGGAAGAGAGGTGAGAAGGACACATATGCATATCAACCTGTAATATCAATCTCACCTGAATAGATGATAATTATTATAGGGTTCAAAACTTTGTTCAACCTCATTCCCAATCAATGGACAAACCAAGTGTTTACGCTTATGGAATATGTGCAAATGATCAATCATTATCTTCAATGATTAATACATTATTCATAAGCTATTTTCTATTAAGATGTTGCTCAAACCCACACACACACACATCGCTTCCCATAAAATGGAACTACTCAAAAAGGAATGAAAGGAAATGGACTGTATATGTGCTACACAATGTGAAGCAATGCTATATTTAGAAGGCCTATGCCTTTTGCAATTTTAATGCTACCCCACATTGTACATAGAGATACACACTGCTGAAAGTATACAAAAAACACACACACACAATGCACTGGTACTCCAAACTGTATTTCAATCACTGCGCAATACTGGAGGACAGCTGCACAGTATGTTTCATTCAATGGAAGCTTTGTATGGCTTTAAAGCAGTAATAGACATGGACAATAGAAAAGAATCTAGTGGTGTTGGTATTTTGTCAACAAACTTCTTCTCAAATGCCAACCTGTGCAGCTGTTTCCCAGATACTGTAGGATATGGGATGAAATCATATAAATCTAACACCATGTCTTACTTACTACTAACACAGCTTCTTCTGGATCAGCTGTGAATAGCTTTTGCTTTGACCTCCAGCAGGTCAACGTAAAGATTTAAGATCCAAAAATCTGACATGTATGGTTGTAAAAGTAGTAATATATGAAATATAGGCTTACTTAAAGCCATTACTTGATGAGATAGTGTTTCATTACTAGATACATTATGATAAGATGACCTGTCTAAAGAATTCTGCAATCTGAGCAAAACAGCTACCATCTTGACTCACTTGAAACAACAGTTGAATCAAGAGTCAAGTCTTTGTCTATTTTCAAGTGTTGTTGCATTTGTCTGGAATATAAAGTAAGCAGGTAGTCAGTTGTGCTGTGTTTGTTTTAGAGGAGTACAACAAAACCACAAAATGTGGCTTGTGAGGTTCAGTCAGCTTGTGAAAGTCTTCCAGCGTACTGGAACAGCAGAAGAGACATGATGGTGTATTATATCTGCGTCCAGTGGACACCAAATGCATGTCAGTTATGTTTTTATATTTGTCAGTGCATTTGATGTCAGGTGTCTGATGAAATAAATAAACATACCTGCTGCTACTCACAACATGTCCATCCAGATGGAACCTGCAGTGTTCACTGTCAATGTGTATCATTAGTGTTTCCTACTATGTCCATTCTTGATAAACTAACTCTTTCCCTAGCTCAGTGCATGATTATTGTTGGTATGGTTATGTAAGGAAGTCACTCAGCTGTGGCTCAGGAGGTAGAGCAGGTTGTCCACTAATTAGAAGGTCAGTGTTTCGATCTTCTGATTAGTGTGTCCATGAGCAAGATGCTTAACCACAAATTGTTCCTGATGGCTGCACCAATGGTGTGTGAATGGGTGAATGTGACTTGTAGTGTAAAAAGTGCTTTGAGTGAAAAAGCACTATATGAGTACAGTCCATTCAGCTTTGATGAGGTTAGGTAAAGAGCTTGATTTTTGTCAAATACTGAAAAAGTATCAAAAGCACATTTAATTAACATTTAACCAAAACTTCAAACTTTTCCTACTTTATTCAAAGTGCTTTAGTTATCTAAACTTAAAATCACAGAGGACTGAGGATGTGCCTTGTTCAGCCACCATCCACTCTGACCAACTCCCTATTTACTTGTAAATCATTACCACAGAACATGATCCAGGCTGCAATTATGTACAGAGCATCCAGAAAGTATTCACACCCATTCACATGCACTTCCCCCCATATTTTGTTTTGTTGCAGCCTTATTCCAAAATGGATTTAATTCATTTTTCTTAAGGATGATCAGTGGAAACAGGAAGTGCCTGAGCTCAATTTGGAGTGTCATAAGGGAGTGAATACTTATGTACATGTGAGATTTCAGTTTTTTATTTTTAATATATTTGTAAAACTTTCTTTAAAAAAAAAACATTTTTGGCTTTGTCTTTATGGAGTATTATGTGTAGATTGATGTGAAAAAAAGGAATTGAATCCATTTTGGAATAAGGCTGTAACATAACAACATGTGGGGAAAGTGAAGGGGTGAATACTTTATGGATGCTCTGTATTTCTCTACACTAATTAGAAGTATACAAATGCAGTTTTGTGTGTTATGTCTATGTTTTTCTACCAGTCAACATCAGACAGACCTAGAGTCTATCTTCTTTTAGAAAGTCACTAAAACAAAAACGGATGAATCTCAAATAGATGATTTTGTGGACTTCCAAATGTTCTTCTTTTGCGTTTTGTTGTTGAATATTAGTGAAAATGTTCATATGCAGAATTTTTCTGATCATTTTATTTGGCTTGTTTTGCCTTTTTAATTTAACTGACACTGATTTTATGTATTGTTTGTTGTTTTTGAGTGGAACCCAAGAAGACTAGCGACAACTTTGTGAAAGCTAACGGGGATCCTAATAAAGAATAAAGAATAACATTTCAAGGCATAGAACTGAACTCTGAATGCAGTAAAAATGCAGGACAGATACAGTATCCACATTGACTCAAAACTATTACTTGAATGTGTAGTATGTTAAATACCCATTATGTGTATCTCATAAGCATGCTCATACTTGTAGTAGTCTGAATTTAAAAAGAAAAAAGTCAAACTATACAACCTTTTTCAGAAACCATGGACCACCAGTTGAGAAAAGGTGGTGTAGATGTACTGACACCTTAAGCACTGAATGTAAAACTTCCAGCTTCTTTATCTAAACCTTGCTCCACCACATTGGGTGCAGCATAATAACTATATTAAACAGGGGGCATGGCTATACACACATATTTGTCTACCTATGTGTTTTCCTGTTTGACTGAAACAAGCCACAGTCCCTTTGCATTTGAAATCAGGCAATATACTTAGCTTACAAATGATCTCTGCCTTAGAAAACTACCAGTTCACCTCCCTTCAGGCTTGGAGATCTTCAGGGCTTTCATGATTAATGAAAAAGGTTTACAGTACACTGGAGCTGTACTGCTCCAGTCTGATTTCATTCTCCTCATTGTACTAAAGCAACACTAAAGGCAACAGATCCCAGTTATCACCAGGAGGCTTCTAAATCAATGCTGCTGCTGGTTATCAAACAATAAATCCCTCTAGGCAAGTTTTGTAGACTCTATATAAAGCACCTTGATGACTATTTAAGCAGTGGCCCACTCATGGAGAGAATCCTTAGGGCAGTCAAAGTTCATGTGTTCTGGCAGGCCTTCCTACAGCAAAGTGATCTATCACTATCAGGAGATCATTAGGTGTTCCTGAGGTTCTCCCTTGTGTCCAAAAAGCTGAATGTTGGCGGCAGAGCCCCCTCGGATTCAATCACTTGAAAAACACACACACACACACATGCATACAAAACAGTTGTGTCCTCTACCACAGTCACTTATAACACCGCCATAGTTTTAGTAGGTAGAAGTCCATTACTTTGTGTCTGTGTCCTATCTCAACAGTTTCTGAATGCATTGTACAGACATTCATGATCCCTAAAGGATGAATCCCACTGACTTTGGTGATCCTCTGACTTTCCTTCTAGTGCCACCAATAGGTCAAAATGTAATAGTGGTGACTAATAATACTAAAACAATAAAATAATTCCTGCATCTCTCTGTTGTACTCTGACTTTGATGCAAACAATCAGTAGCATTAATTCAGCATGAATTAAAGAACCCCAGAAACTATGATGCATCTCCATGTCCTGCCACTATGCACAGAGCTGTAGGATAAACTCATTAACTTGACTGACAGCCACACAAAGCTGGAGTGATGGAGAGATAGACCAGCCAAAACCAGCTGGTAACTAACTATTATTATGTTTAAGCAATAAGACTTTCAGTGTAAAGCAGGTTGGTAATTCTGTAGCTTGGGAAAGTTTCATGAACTTTTAAGACATGGCACTCATACTAACTTTGACTAAGATTTAGTGTCAGCTAATCCCTGTTCCTTTATTTAGAAATCAGCCATCAGTTCACTGGCAGTTATTCATGCACATCTGCTTTTTGTCTCAGTAATGTTAGAAGGGTTTGCTCTCTTTGCAAAGGCAACTTACTTTCAGTAAAAGTGAGAAATATTTCAACTTTTATATTCATCTACATTATTTACTACATCTTTCATCTACTTTACTTTCAGTTCACATTCACATCCACCAGATGTAGTAGTATATCTTTCTATTAAGTTCTTAAATATTTGACACTTGATAACTGTTGCTAAGTGGTAATATAACTGAACAATATTAAGACCCACTCAGCAGCTTTATTTAAGGATCTTTGGGAATATATTTACTCCTATCCAGTCTTAGAGCTGGGAAAATATGGCAAAATGATCATGCCATGATATTTCTTTACAATATTGATGAAATTATCACATTAACGGTAGTTGTTAACGGTAGTTTTTTCCCCAATACAAATGCCATGAGAGATAAAACAGAAAACTAGGTTATATGTTAAAATTGCTTACTTGAAAATGTAAATAAATACATATACTGAAAATAAATCAAAATGCTGTCCTGTATCATTGTCCTAGCATTTACAGATTCTTGGCATTAGTATTTGCCTAAATATATAATGACATTAAGTTAACATTCATGTACATGTAGCTGCATTCACTGTCTTTACACAAATATTCACCTGTTAAACAAACATAAAATACAAAGAAGGGAAATGTGTATGGCCACCTCCCCATCACTGCATCACTATATCAACCTCATGAGCCTGATCAGTCTCAGCAGAAGTCATCAGCACCAGTGACTCCACGGGTGATTTATCTTCCTTCATTCAAAATCTGCACGTAGAGACCAACGTCCTATTTTGACAACACTTAATCATCAATATCATCTGTATTTGTGCTCCATTCACTTGTCTCTTCTTATTGAAATACATTTGGTGGCACAACTCAACTATCCACACCAGAATTTGATTTTGTTTGTTTTATTTATTTTTTGACAACTGGCCAAATTTACACCATCGTTTTCTAAAAAGTCTGTTGCTCTAGAGATATCCTGCTAACTAATAAATATTCCTGAAGTATAATCTATCTTGTGGAAGCAACAAAGTTAAAGGACACATCTGGTGAAACTTTTTTTTTTTAAATTGTCAACAAACCTCATGTGCTGACACAAACCAACAATGGATTAGTCTTCTTACAAGTGTTGTGTTGTATCCAAAGCCTGATATCTTATTCTATCTTACTCCTCTGTGCCTCAGAGCGCTGTTGTTGCCCAAAAACTATTAAAAACACATCAGTGAGACACACTGCTGTACTGAATGACATGTTCTTTCATTACCATCAACACACACACTGTAGTTTATTCTGGCTCAATCACACACACACACACACGCACACACACACACACACAAACACACACATACACACACATCCCACTGCCAGAAATACTCAGTAGAGCATCAAATGTGGATCCATCCACCAATAGTCCTCAACAAATGCACTATTTTCTCTTAAAACTAGAGTGACCAGCTATTTTAGGAAATTACTGTATATAAATTGTATCATTGGTTTTGCTCTTGTCATGGGATTTGTTGACAGTAAGAGAAATACAGAATAATGCCAACGTTTTAGACTAGTAAAGACACCGGTTATATAACTGTCATTTACATAAATATTCATTCATACATGGCTTTCATCCAAGTTTTAATACTATAGGTAATAATAACAGCTGTCTGTCAGTCTGGATGAAAGCTGGACTCATACTGCAGCAGTCACCAAATCCCTCTGGTAGACATGTCCTGGTCCTAAGTGTCATTATTGGAACAGATCTAGCCATACTTTAATGGCTTGATATTGGCTATAATAAAGCTGCTCAATTGTCCATCTTGTCTTTACTGTGCTGTGTTTTGTCCAGAATTTCAATGTACAAGTGAAAATTAGAATGTGTTAACGTGGGAAAGAATTTGGAAACACTGAAGTCCGACATCGTGGTTTGCAAAATAAAGTCCTACCTTTCTCTCACTCAGACAAAGAATAGCAGTGTGCAACAAATTCATCTATCAGCTTTTCATTTTTAGTCTGTGCTAACATGACAGATCTGATGACAGGTTGTATCAGTTAATTAGTTAGTAAAGTTTAATTAGTGTTTCACAGAGCAAGGCCACAAAGTACTCCACAAGAGTCAAATAGTAAACATATATATAATGTATAACTATACTATACTATACTATACTATACTCTACTACACTACACTACATCATTATGTGAGTAATTTGATTGCAGGCCAAAATGAAACTACTATATTATACTATACTATACTACAGTGAACTATAGTGTACTATACTACTGTTTTAAAAGATTATCTGTGTGTGTGTGTTTTCTGTTATTTTTACTTCCTGTGTTTTCCCACCTTAGTTGGTTCCTCATGTGTTCCACTTGTGTTTTGTTTGACTCAACCTGTGTCCTTTTTGTAATCACCCCTGTGTATCCAAGTGTTGTTTTTTCTCTTCTGTCTCTGATGGATTTTTGGTTTGCACCAGTTTGATTCTCGTTTGGTAAATTTCCGTCTGTTTTGATAAAGCCTGTTTTTGTTCAGTTTGTTCTGCTCGGTTTTTTGCCCAGTTTTGCTTTGCCTGCCCAGCCTGCAATAAAGTGCATTCCTCAGCTCCTGTCACACTGCAGTCTCTGCATTTGGGGCCACTTGCTCTGCATTTGTTGTGACACTACACTACACTACACTACACTACACACCAGTCACTAATTGGTGTTAATTTGGTGAGTAATTTGATGGCAGGCCAACATTAAACTTGCTGCTGATCTACGGAAGGACACTTGACACAAATTGACTTAAGCATTGCTCAACAGAGATGATACATTTTCCTTTCATGTTGCGCACCTGGAGAATTTGTTATCTGGAGGACACGGTCATATTTTGTTGTGTGATGTGAATGGATCATTTTACCAACATCGCCATGGAGACTGTAGTTTTTATTAACTTTCTTTGTTGATATATTGATTTGTGACTTACGACTTGTTCTTGTTTAATTAGTCCCAGTCGGGATGATATAATGCAAGTAAACAAGCCATCTGGAGGATAACATGTGGTTACCATGGAGATGACTAAAATCTTTCCCCAAAGGATGAATGGAAAAAGTTGCAAGACTCATAGATTTCTGTTGAGCTAGTCTTTCTTTTCAGAGCATTGTATTTTTTATATTTAAAAAGTCACATTTTCTAGTTAATCTTTATACTTTAGAATAAAAAAATACTTTAGAATCAGGACCTTTAGTATTTGCATTAAGTATCTCATGAAATGTGCAACGTCAGAAGCCGTTATTTCAGTGTACCATATGCATATTAAAACTTGTGCTGCCATGTAAATATAATTGTCTGATTGGATTTAGCAGATACTCAATATGAAATGACTGATCAGGGCCAGAAAAGCCTAACATACTGGCTTTTAAAGTGGGTAACTTTTTCTTCAGTTTGCAAAATGACATTTTAGAAAGGAGCACACTAGTAAATGAACAGCTGATGTAATAAAGGAAGCATCCGCACTCTCTCAAGGGCCAGAAAATAGACTTTTACATTAATGCAAGCATTGTGAAAAGCACAAGGTTTTGGCACAAACACAAACCAAATGAGCAGTGAGCAAATGTCAAAGGTCAGGTTTTTAAAAAACTCAGTTTTCTTAGTTAATAATGTAGCTGCCAGTCTGAAACATACTTAATATTGTGTGTTTTTTTTCTAATTAAGAATAATCCTTCCACTTAATTGGTTCCAACCTCAGTAGGAGAGAGAAGCCACAGTGATGACATTTACAATAGTTGTCTGGGAATGATATACTGGCTTTTAATTAAAAACACACCCAAATTAACATAAAGACACACACAACGGAGAAAAAAAACAGCTCATTTTTCATATAATGTATATATTCATCCATGCTACAGCACAGTTGGTTCAGAGGTATTATGAATCTCTCAGAGGCATTAGTAAATCAAATACATGCTCTCCTCCATCAGCACAAATGAATTAAAAGCAGCCTGGAGCTCACACTTAAGCCATGCTACTGAGTCCCCGCTGCTATGTGTGTGTGTGTGTGTGTGTCTTTGTGTCTTTTTTAAGCACTTTTCACCACATGTCTGGATGTAGAGCAGCACTGATGCGAGCATTTAACATGCAATCATGACAAAAACATGCTTTTGTTGTTTTGACTTCCCCACAAAGTCAATTATGGTGAGCTACGACCGAATGATTATGAGCAGACTCAACAGTGCATGTGTGTGTGTGTGTGTGTGTGTGTGTTCTTTGGTCAGCCCCAGCACAGATGGTATGGCGTGCCCCTTTAGAGATGCACAACCTAATCCCTCAGACACATGGTGGGCTTAATCTGACCAAGTATGTGTGTATCAGGGAGAAAGAGAGAGAGAGGGTGAGTGAAAAAAAGAAAATGTTAGTGCGTGCGTAAATGCACGTGGGCTAAAGAGGGGGGTGTGTGTGTGTGTGGACAGCAAAAGCAGTGAAGTTGTACTGTGTGTGCATACAAAATGTTAACTTTAGTATTCTGTGTGAGACGCCTGCAACACAAACTTATTAACAAACAGGAGAGCCCTAATAAATGATGCACTTTCACCCTCACTTTGCAAACAACTGCAGCAGCAGCAGCACACCTCCCCATCACCACTGACAACAGGTGATGAATTCCACAGCTTGAAAACTCAGCATGACACCCACTGTGGAAACACAGTGAAGGGATTAAATGCAATCTAACAAACTAATATGCATTTTGTCAAAACACTGAATTGAAAATGAACACAGGTTTAAGATGTGTTACATCAACTCACACATCATAAAGAGAAGCAATCGATACAGTATATGATTCACACGTTTCTTTGTATTTTCACAGGTATACAGACACACAGTATATAAAGTGATACAAAGCTTACTGAGTACTGCAGAGTAAAATATTTACACATTTAAAGGTTTATGTTCACATCATGTATGTGTCAAATACATGACTAACACACTTATGAATGCTTACAAAGTCTACAGTGTACTACATACTGCTGTTACATGAAACTAATGAGAATGGAGGAATTCTCACAGCCTGATGGCAGGCTGAAATTAAACTACTATACTATACTATACTATACTAGATTATATGATACACCAGTTGCAAATCAGTGTTAATTCTGTGAGTAATTTGATGGCAGGCCAAAATTAAACTACTACACTGCACTACAATGTAGGGTTGTATCGATACTCCGAAAAGTATCAATACTCAAACAGCGTATCCGGATACAATACTAATTTGCCAAGGTATCCATACTACAGTGCGCACACACTCAGCAGTGCAGCAAGTAAGACAGCGTCCGGCACATTTCGGCTGCTACAGTATGACCAGTGCGGCTGCACGAGGGCCAGACCAGCCAGTCTTGGTCGAAAATGAAAAAGGCACGAGGCAAATGAAGAAGGGAAACTGAAAGCCTGTGTGCAAACAGTGCTTTAAAGTGGTGGCAACAAAGTCGAGCAGCACAACTAACTTGGCCAAACATCTGAAGGACCGACATCCTGAGCTTCATGATGAATTCCAACAGGTTAGTAAAGCTCCCGTTCATCATTTAACTGTATGTATTAAACTTATTACTGATGTTAGCGTGGCTAATGGTGATTGTTTTGTGATAAGCTGTGGCTAGCACGCTACTAGGCAGCGCTAGCCGCGTTTAGCTTGCTGCTCAATTAATGTTGGTTGTTTTTTATTAGCCATTAGCCACGGCTATCAGCCTTTAGCTCGCTAACGTTACTCAAACATGTTGTTTTCTCTTACAGTAGCAGAATGAAGCAGAGAAAACTCGACTTGCAACTAAGCAGAAGAAGCAAGCACAGCCAACTCTACCACTTCTGTTTGACAAGCAATGGAAATACGACCCCAAGACAGTCATTCATAGAGTAAAGTGCGCTTTCTGAACTCTCGTGGGCCTTAATAAATGTGCACTTTTCAATTTCAGCCTTTTGTTTTTTGTTTTTAAAGTGTAGCTGAGAATACAGCATTTCATTTTAACTGGTTGTTGTTACTGTTATAATATTGTTCTAATTGTTGTTTTGTGCGTTGTGTTACCTCAGACAACCAAAAACGTTGTCATTGTTCCCAGGGTTTCCCACAGCACTTTACAGCTAAGGCGGCCGCCTAAGCAACACACGCCTGCCGCCTTAACTAACGTCTTCAAAAAATAAAATAAAATAAAATAAATAAATCCAACCAACGTCTGCAGCGGGCCGGAACCGCTGTGTCCGTCTGTCTGAGTTCGACCCTGAACGCACCTGTAGCTCTCTGTACCTCCCGCTAGCATAACACAGACAAGCTAACAGTGATATTAAGTTTAAGGAAACAAACGCAGACCGCTGGTTAAAACATAAATCTACATCATCTGAGGCAGAACCTGCTCAGAAAAAACACCGGAGCCCGAAAAACTAATGACACCGGTAGCGCCATGTGATGTCTACATTAACAACGTTAATCCTCAAACAGGTAACTGTGACGTTACTATAGCAACAAGTTTCAGGCTAACTATGACGGCTAACTGTGACGTTACTATAGCAACAAGCTTCAGGCTAACCGGCTCAGAGTAAATTAACGGCTCCAATTTAACAGGTGATATTAGCGGTGCAATGTGTAAAATGCTGCTGCTGCGTGTTTTATCTACTGATGTTACAAAACCTCAATTTTAAGTCACTCAGATGTTTCTCATTCAACAGACTTGAAGAGAGAGAGTGAGGCAGATTCAACAAAAACGTGATGATGCTACTGAAGCTGAATATAACTAGCCTGCTTAACCTGTACAATCTAATTTAATCCAATACAGCAGCTCTGCTATACATTCTACATTTATGAAGCTTATACATTTTTTGACAATGAGGTGAAAATTCTGCTTTATGTTCATTATTGAGTGATTGTGGTGTGCATGATTATATTGAATGGTGTTCCTAATATTTTGTCCACTCCATTAAGGCTAGTTGCGTTTACCATTTACATGTGGCTGTCTTATAGCCTACTTTTGACAAGAAACCCCCCCACTGCTCCCCACCACCTTAACTAACACATTTTCTGCGGGAAACCCTGGTTCCTATTTTTGTTCTTTGCAGTTTGCACTACCTCAGACCTCTGTTGTTTGCATATTTTTGCTACTGTTAATTTTAGATTTTTGGATTATTTGGACACCTCAGACAACAGTCCACTATGATACAGTCCACTATGATACAGTCCATTATGGTACAGTCCACTACACTATAATACACTACAGTATGATACAGTACACTACACTATAATACAGTACGCTACACTATAATACACTACACTATGATACAGTACACTACACTGTAATATACTGCACTACATTATAATACAGTATTAGGGGTGTGTATTGGCAAGAATCTGGCGATACGATACGTATCACGATACAGGGACAACGATACGATATATTGCGATACTGTAGGAACAACGATATATTGAGTTTCTTTGAAAGAATTTAATTGTAAGAAAACTGTAGCACATAGCGCACACAATGCTGTTATATGCTTAACATCCGCTTGCTGAAGAAATACAAGCATTTGCAGGATTTTTGGATAAACAAATGAAAAAAATAAGTTAACAGATTTCTTGACTCTGTTAAAAGGTTATCCCTTAACTGTAATAAGCAGTTGAAAAAAAAGTTGAAAAAGAAAATGCAAAGTCACTGCAACATCTGCTCTTTATGTGCAGGCTGAAGAAATGAATATGTGCCTTTCAATAAAAGTCTCAAAGGGATCATCCCTATGTTCCCCGGGTCCTATGTTCCCCGCTTTGTATGTGACCGGGGAACATAGGGATGATCCCGTCTACAGTTAGCCAGTTAGCTGAGTTAGCCGCCGAGTTAGCAGCCGAGTTAGCCGCCGAGCTAGCCGCCGAGCTAACAGCGGAGTTAGTCACTTGACTCTGTCGTTGCAGAGTTTACACAACTGCCTTCCTTTGTTTTGAAACCAAAATATGCCCAAACATCAGCTTTAAAAGCTAATGGAGCTGGCTGGAGCCTCTCGTCCTCAGCTATTGCCGGTGAACTGTGCTAAGTTAGCGGTTAGCATGCAGTTTGCCACAGACTGGCACTCTCGCGGGATCTCGGGATTTCATTGTTCCTTTGGCGCGGATAACATAATGACTGCTGCCAACTAGCGGCCGGAGGTTTAATTGCAACACAAAAATTAACAAACGGCGTGAATATTTGCATGTTAATTGTTAATAAAAAAATCGATACAGTGCCGTTGAATATCGATACGGTATCGTCAAATAAAATATCGCAATATTTAAGTGTATCGATATTTTCTTACACCCCTATACAGTATAGCACAGTACAGTACAGTACATTACAGTATAGTACAGTACAGTGCAGTACACTATAATACAGTATAGTACAGTACAGTACATTTCACTATCATACAGTATAGTACTGTACACTACACAATACACCAGTCACTAATTGGTGTTAATTATGTGAGTAATTTTATAGCCAAAATTAAACTACTATACTATACTATATTACACAACCTACACTACACTATACTACAGTATAGTACACTACACTATATGATAGACCAGTCACTAATTCTGAGTAATATAATGGCAGGCCAAAATCAAGCAAAGAGAATGAGTTATTTTTAATTCTCAAACAAAGAAGATCTACAATTAAGGTCACTACTTCATATCTATACAAATGTTTCAACCCAGAAAATCTGAATAGCAGTCAGTGTTCCAGATATTTGGTGTTAACACCTGAAATACAGCTGTTCACACAGTAGGTAGGATGTTGTGTATAATTGGAATGATGGGGCCCTGCATGATATTTGTATGGATGGCAGCACATATGGGAATCAAAGGAAATTAATTAGTGGATGCATTTTCAAAGGAGTCCACAGAAAGAGTCACAATGATAAGACAATAAATTTGAGTTAGACTTGGTTTGATCAAATTCAGCAAAGAGCTAAGATAAAAAACCTGTAGAAATGAAGTGTTCAAGAAGATACAATATATGCAGGTTTAGATTATTTGAAATAGGAAAACCTAATGCAGGAAGATGTGACTTTTGTGTTGAAGAAGAGTCTTTAAAACATGTGATGTTTCTTTTCCAATGACTTGTCCTTACACAGACAGTCAAATATATGAAAATGGCCACTTCTGGAAGGATTTATTCACAATTGTTCAAGTCTGACTTAAAATAACAGTCAGGTGAATTGATATTGCTTGTTAATCATTCCTACTGTACATATTGATCATTAGAAGATCACCTTCAAATGTGCTTTCAATATAGTTAAGTGATGGGGCCACAGTCCTCTTTCACTAAAAATGCATTTAAAAGTAGATGATCAGCTTCTATTGAGCTTCAGCAGTATGAGTTATTCATATCAAGTGATACCTGACACATTTACAGTCTTTTTACCATCAAATTCCCTCTTAGTGTTTCCTGTTGAGCTGTGGTGGAAGTATAGTATCAAAAAGACTTTGCTACTAAAAACACTGTAACATTGAAACATAGAAGATGAAGATTTGACTCATTTGAACGCTGAAGCTTCATATTAGCTTCACATCAACTTTTATATACATGTATGCATAGAAGGAGGACTGTGTGGACTGTGTCATCAGTAGACCATCCAATCACAACTGTGCAGGTGTGCAGTATGGACTTTATAACCTGCCTTTTTCACAGTGTGGTAGGTCTGTTCATGCACCACTCAGAGCTGTGTGCTTCCACAGGTTGCCATGCGCCTGCTACTTCAAGCTGACCAGGTTCTGAGACTACGGCAACAAATAGTGAAACAGTTAATGGTCCAAATATCTTGGAGGAGTGTTTTTCTTTTGGACCGACCACTCTGACAGAGTCCTGCTCATCGGACTTCCACTCGACAATGCAAGGGTCTAAGCTCAGTATCTACTGCTGTGCTGCTTTCATTTTCTGCTAGTGACATGGCATGTTTTTGTGGTTTCTTGCTGTGAAGCTGCATTGTTGTTTGCATGCTCTCTGTTAAGCGTCACTGCTGTTCAAATTCAATACTATGTGATGAGCATCAGTTATTTGCATTCACGGCTTCCACATGCAACCGTGTGTGAATATGTAATCTGTGTATTCAGTGTATGCAGTGTCTGTTTATTCATTTAACATGAATCTTTTCAAATTACCAGTTGAGCTAGTTTTTTGTCTTGTTGCTTGGCTTATTGTCTGGTTTACCTTGTTGCTGTGCATGTGATGAATCTGGGCTGAATGGTTTTGGGAATAGTCTTTGAGTACTTTCAAGTTATTTTCAACAGGGCTGCAATTAGGGCTGGGCGATATATCGAGTATACTCGATGTATCGCGGCTTGTTCTCTGTGGGATGTAGAAAATGACTATATCGTGAATACTCGAGTATACATTCAATTTACACGCAGTTTGTTTTTAGTCGCGGCCCGTTGAACTACAGGTTTCTCTCACTCTCTCATCTCTCCGTACAGAGAGATAAAACAAGCGCACCTAGGTACGTACATCACATTCTGTTGTGCGTGCAACGTCATATGCCCGGCAGCATGTAGCAGCAGTAGCAGCGATCTCAGGTCGCGGGAGCAGCAGGTGATATGGACAAGTGGAGGAGGGAGATTAATTCCCAAAAAAACAATTCAGGATAGCTGCAGTGTGCACAAACAACCAGTAGGTAGCACATGTGAGCAGTCCAGATGCAGACAAAATGGCAAGCAGATACGACGGGAGAAAACTGTTTGAGAATTAGTCACAGCACTCTGTTAACCTGTACAGTATATTAATATGTTACACAGTCTTAATTATATACTGTTATGATATTAAAATCATCCACAGTGCTAAAGCTTTGTGTCCATCCTGTAGGTCCTGTGGGCTGCTACAGTTTCCAGCCTTAATGTTGAGAGCACTCCAAAGTGGTATTTTAATGTAACAGAGCAGATGTTAATGTAGACTTTCAGAGGGAGGGAGGGAATTGCCTCCATTGATGAGGCTCTACTACAGCCAATATGGCAAGAAATTAAGTACCGTCTTGATGTTCTTTGTGCAACTAATGGTGCCCATATAGAAGTTTATAAAATGATTACATTTACACAGATGTGTCTATTTGCCTGTGTAATTAATTGGTTAAATTGTAAAGAGACTTTATGGACACCCTGTATTATAAGGTCAGTTAAGTTATTTTACAGTGAGTTGAGCAAGTGCTTAAGTGCCTCTTTAAATTAAGAGTGCAAATTTACACACCATGCACAATGATGGTGATGGTTATAAATGTTATGTGTTCTGCTAGACATCTACACAGATCAGCTGTTACACTGTTACTGTTGAACTTAGTAAAGTAGCTAAGTGTAGCATATGCATCACCAATACACACTATTTACACTACTGGACCAGTTCTAGGTTCTAATGGAGTGGGGTAACAAATACAATTGAGCCACAGACCAAGTGATTTAAATGCTAAAGCCGGCACATTACTGGAAGTAAATAAAAATAAAAACACACACATAACATTTGAATCAGTCAATAACCTGAAGGTACCAAAAATAAGTTTCTTTC
Source organism: Scomber japonicus (assembly GCF_027409825.1). Taxonomy (NCBI): domain Eukaryota; kingdom Metazoa; phylum Chordata; class Actinopteri; order Scombriformes; family Scombridae; genus Scomber; species Scomber japonicus. The sequence goes on from NC_070589.1 coordinate 4,841,471, forward strand.
ACTTTCACCTCTTTTTTCTTACCTCAGATAATTTAGTTCAGGCAACCCAACCTAGTTAGTTGGTTTATTTAGTTTAGATAGTTTAGTTTTGTTAGACCGACCTGTAACTATCTTATTTGATATTAATTTATTTTGGTTCAATTATCTTCTTGAGTCAGCTCTTTTTTTCTCTTCTCACAGGTAAAAGAATAATTACACCGTTCTAAATCAAAATGAAGTTATACCTCTAATCAAACAATGACAATTATGAAGAACAAAATACAAAATGTAACACTTCAACTCAGAGGTCAAAGTTCTGTCTCTGTATACTTCAGCTCAGAGTTCAGTTTATAAGTACTCCAGATCAGTTCAGTTTGAAAAGAAGAAATGTAATGTAATACTCCTACCTCTCTGGCAGAGAGTTCACCAACAGTCCATCCTCAGGCAGCGGATCCTCTCACTAGCACGATGAAGATGAATTCTTGTCAACTTAAGTTTGGAAACAAGTCTGGCTCGCGCACACACACACACACTCCACAGAAGAAACTGCTCTTTAAGTTCAAACTTCAAACCGGAACAACAACACAAAGATACTGATCTATACGACAGGCCATAAGAAAAATGTATCAATTTTGTCAATATAATTCAAATCAATAAAGTTTTACAATTACTGTGCACTGAAAATGGCAGCAACAGGGGTGGTATCTTTTTACACATAATACAACTTAACTTCTCCTCCTAACACAATATTACCCTCTTTTCAATTAACAACACAACACGCACTCTCAATTGGTTCCCGAAATATGAACCGAAACCGAAAATATTAGCAGCTAAACAGCTTGTGTTTTTAGCTTTCGCCACACAGTTGCGATGTTAGCATTTAGCTAGCATCCACAAGTGTAAACATTACAAACGGTATTACAATAAAATAAGTTGAAACTCACCAAAACCGTTGTGGTTTGATTAGATATAATATATATCACCAACCACATAGTTATTATTTTTCAGGTCTTAAATCACTCTCTGGAAAAAATATTCATTCATTGGTTCTCTGCTCTTCAGCATTTATGCTAGGTCATGCCAGGGTCAACAAAGGTCAAAGGATCATGTATCTTTTAAAGGGTCAGTACCGTTAAAGCATTTTTATATAGGCCTATTTTTAAACATTCCCATGCAAGTATTATCACACAGTTTTTAATGACTCTTCTTAGTTAATCAAATGTGACATTTTAACTGTTTAGTTTATTTATGCATTTTAATGAATTGTTTGTATGCATTCATATTTTACTGTGGGTTACATCGGTCTAAGATAAACCTACTGTTTCATGCCCTCGTCCACTTGATTTTTCCCTTATGTGTGTATTTTTAGTTATGTTTCACCACATTTTAGAACATAACAAGCAATATTAATATTAAAATCGTAGCTGATTGCAGGTTGCTGTAGTAACGCAACACGCTTTCTGGATTGGGAGTTTTGCAGGACCTCAATAGTCAGAAAAAAGTGAGCATCAGAGTAGTGATGGAAAAATTTGACATGGTTACCAGCTCAAATAAATGCTGAAACATCTCAGATCTCAAAGCAGAAATAATTGAATTTTAGCCGTCAAACAAAACTCCTCAGCTAATAGTTTAACAAACAGGTTTTGGCTTCACTGTGGTCTATTTTTTCTTATAATTTATCTATTCTTACATTTATTTCTCTTCTAGAATGTAAGCAACTGTAATAAAACCCTTTCTACTCTCAGGATCAATTACCCAGCCAGCATGTCCATGTGAGCTGACATAAGTTAAATGTGGGCTACATGGGTACTGAGTGGACATGGGCTTGAAGTGGACAAATTTTGCGGGACCCACATGGTTTCAGTAACATGGGCCCCACATATGAAGCCCACGTGGGCTGGCTAAATGGGTCCCATTTAAGGTCTATTCTCATCCCACTTCAACCCCATACGTGCAAACATGGACCTACATGAGTGTAACTCACCCAAGCCCCACCAGAAACCCAGTCAGAACCCACATGAAGCCCATATAGGCAAACACAGCCGGGGCCACCATGGAAACTGCAAACAAACCCACTTGGGACCGATATTTGAAGCCGAAATTGAACCCTTATGGGTCCCACATGGACATGCTGGCTGGGTAAGTATTTCTGATTCTTATTAATTACTACAGTTGACTGATTCAATTCTTAATTGTTTTCTCACATTTCTTAAATGTAACTCATGCTCATGCTGTCTTCAGTTGGACATTAAGAGAAATTAATCAGATAAGGAGAAGGCAATGATGAGGACATACTTCTTAGAGTTGTGTCCTGAAAGTCTCAGACTCTTCTCACATTCTTCTTTTTACTATAACCAACCGTCTTACTTTGAGTGGTTAGTGTCTGCATGAAAAAACAAATCCATATAAGTAAAGTAAGTACAGCATACAGAAGCCCATTGCTGCCACACCATAAAAAAAGAAAAACAGATCAGTTTCACATTATGATGTGAAATGTAACAAGATGTTTTTCATGTTACAAGATATTTTCACATTGCATACATGTAAACTCATTACGTTTTAACAAGAAACATCTTTGTTATAACAATATTCTATTTATCTTTTAACATTTCACATTATAACGTGATAACTTGTATCGCTATAATTTGAAATGAATGTTTGAATAGGGAAATGGTGTGAGGAGAACGGATAAAATTGTCTCATTTACACAAATTCTATTATGTTCTACTTCATGCTTGGGTTGAGACATGGCTGCTTTTGAGAACAGTGGATGATATTTTGATAAGTATGCATACAGTAAGAGGGATTTTTAAATGAAATGCATGTGGCTGTACAGAAGGACGAATGAATGCGACCCCATGGAGATGGCATCATCTCTCATTGGTCAGCTGGAGGGTCATTAATATTCAGTTGATATGGAAGGAGCCACCAGGGTCAAAAAGCACCATAAGCATGCAAGTGAATAATAAACATAAATTAACATGAACTGCATTAGCACCCTTTCTAGCTCTTGGCTCTGTCTGAATGGTCAAAGTGAAAGGGGGGCCCTCCAGAGAGCCCTCCATAGTGTCTATCACCAGGGTTTAATTCCACTGTGGTGCCAATGAGCACACAGTTTGCTGTCCTTTGACTCCTTTTAAGTGCTTAACCAGGTGGTGCACAAAGACAGATCTCTCCATATCCTTCATGGCAGGAAGCATGTAATAACTGTAGATTGAGCCACACATATATCTACTAACAGCTGCTGTAGGAAAATTAACATATGAGTAGAGGGCACAGCGTGAGTGTAGGGGCTGCAGTCTATGGAGGAAGTGGAGGATCGAGTTGTCATGCATTTTAATTGCAATTGGCCTAGTGTGAATTCACAACTGGAGCACATCACAGGGAATCCACCTCCGCCTGAGCCCAACTCACTTTGTTATAATGTGAAACTTAACATTATAACAATATGAGTTAGAATGTTATAATAAGATAAATATAGTCTTATAACTGTAAAATATTCTTATAATAAGTTTGCATGTCATAATGACTTGGAAAAATCTTGTAACATGATACTGATGTGATTTTCTGGAGTGGCAGCAATACACTACAGTCAAGTTGAGCAAAGTCAGCACCATGTAGTAGAAAAACAGCTCAGAGCGTCTCCTCTAATGACCCCCCACCACCACAGCCAGAGACGTCAGCAAGCTGGACAAATGCAAAACAGCCAATTAAAGTAGTAAAGATATGTGATTCCTGTTCACATCACGTTCATTCACTTTATATGGAGGTAAAATGAATATAAAAATTATCTTAAATGTTCACAGGATGAGTCAGTGTGTACTGAAGGAGTTTAAGTTGATCTGATGATATTTCAACTATATTTAACTGATAAAAATGCTCTTTTACTTGAATAGTTTTTTCACAACATGATCCTTAACATCATAAACTGAACTGGTTGACAGGAAACTAATCCCTGACCTACATGATGCTATAATAACATATAAAGCTATGGGAAATTCAATAGAAAAATGGCAAAAGTAGCAGAGTTAGTGTTACACTATTTAACTTAATTAAATTACTGGATGTGGACACTGTCTTCATGAGGTTTTTATATGTAACAGGAGCATTTCCAAACAAACAACATAGCAAGTAGCCTTAACCCTTAAACAGGCAGGAATGGAAAATGAGATGTGAAAAATAACTTTACATTATTACTTATCTCATTTGCACCTAAGTAAAACATTTTTCTCATGCAGAGTTTTAAAATATTTTGGATTTATGAGTTGTATCTCCCAGGATAGGTTGCCCTAGTAAGGTATAAAATGGTCATAATGGTAAATAATTGTGGGATACATACATTTCAAAAGTTGCTGAATAACAATATGAACACCTTTAGACCACTGTTTCTTCACTACTCTACTCTACTCACTTATTCAAACTGAGAGTTTAATAATCTGGCTCGTCTCCAGTCTCCAGTGGTGTTCCCCAGGGCTCTGTCCTTGGCCCCCTCCTGTTCAGTATTTATCTTCTGCCTCTTGGTCACATTCTCAGGAAATTTCATATTCAATTCCACTGTTACACTGACGATACCCAGCTATATCTTACCACTAAGCCCACTTCCACTCTGCCACCCACAGCGCTATCCGACTGCTTACTGGAAATTAAATCATGGTTCTCACTCAATTTTCTCAAACTCAACAGCAACTGAGGTCCTCCTCATCTGTACCAGATCAACCTTAGCAACACTCAACACTTTCTCCATGTCCATCAACAATTCCACTGTTTCTCCATCCCTTCAGGTAAAGAGCCTGGGTGTCATTCTGGACAGCACTTTATCCTTTGATATGATGTTACTTGGTCTGCATACTGTACTTCCATCTACGCAACATCAATCATCTCCGTTCCTCATTTTCACCAACCTGCACCGCTATCCTGGTAAATCTCTTCATAAACTCAAACTGGTACAGAACGCAGCCGCTCGTATCATAACCAGAACTCCCTCTATTGAACACATCACTCCTGCCCTGCAGCATCTTCACTGGCTCCCTATCAAGTCCTGCACTGACTTTAAGATTCTACTCCTCACTTTCAAGATCCTTCACAACCTGGCACCATCATATCTCTCTGAACTTATTCACATCTACACACCTTCTCCAACTCTCCGATCCTCTTCTGCCAACCAGCTCTTTGCCCCATCTGCCAACTTAACCACCATGGGGTCAAGAGCCTTCAGATGATCTGTCCCCCGCCTATGGAACTCTCTCCCACCAGACATTCACACTTTTGACTCACATTCTTGTTTATTTATTGTACTAATGAACTTCCACATCAATATTGGCTGATTTATATTGTTTGATGTATACAACTACTCATTTGCACATTACTATATAACATTTTAAATTTGATTTTTCTATTTTTATCCTTTTTATCATTTCTATTTACCATTTGGCTTTTTAAGCTGAATGTCATGAAACAGAACAAGAGTGAGCAGGGTCAGAGGAGAGAGTATTATTTATGTTTTATTATTTAATATTTAGTGTTATTTATAAGACAAAACAATGGCTTCAGCCTTCAACATTTCTGTCTGTGTGTCCTCACACACAAAGTCACCAGCTAACAAGTCCACTGTAATTCTCTACTAGTCTGATGGTGAGAAAGCATCAGACTGTATATTAGCTGTCATTTACTAATATAGCTACTCACATTATATTCATACCATGGCCACTTGCCGTCAATAAACAGGCAGTGTCAAGTCACTTAGGGAGCAATACACTGTGGATCTGTCAGGAGATGCTGGCTAAGAGGCCAAGAGCAGCCAATTAACTGACTTCATCAAGTGTTGTTTTTCACCTGAGTTCACAGCAACAAGGAAACATAGTCACCAATCAAATTACATGTATTTATTTGATATAAATACACAAGTATAAAGGTGAGTGAAAGGCTTGGGTTGTTTGCTCCATAAAAGTGTCTGCATAAGACAAACAGATAATACATTGTAGTCTAAAGCTGCAATAGACCTGATTTAATACTACAGGGTAAGAGTGTTGAAGCAGTGCAGTTTATGGGGTCACCACTAGCTCCACTGACTTCCTGCAGACAGAGATGTTCCTACTGAACATCTCAGTGAGGTACCACTCTGTCACAGCTTTGGATCAGCAGTCTGCTGCAGTGTTTCCAGAAGTGATCACTGTACTCACTGGGTCACTGCACCAACTGGACATTAAATGTTGAAAATTTGTTTATGTGGATAAAACCCCTTGAGATGTACCATCTCGTTTTCGAGGGGGTCCAAATAAATACACAGTTCATTCTATAACTTCAACTTTATTTATATTTAAATGCAACACGGTCGATCCAAATTGATTTAAACAGAGGAAAAACAAACACAATACAATATATTCATATTTAAAACATCAAATAAAATGAAAAGACAAAGAGCATTAGAGGACATGAAAACAGCACAAACCTATGGAGGCTTCAGGTAAAATGCCTGAGCGTGTATTCATTTGTTTATTTATTTTTGTATTATTTTACTTTACATTTGTTAATTCACTTTCGTGTGTGTTTGTTTCAGTTTTTTTTTTTTTAATTTTGTATTATTTTATTTGTTCATTTATTTTATTTAGCTTTTTTATTTATTTGTTTTATTTGTTTATTTGTGATTCTCCTTCATTTTATTTTATGTTAGGCACAATTTAAAGCTAGGGAGCAGAAGAATATTTTTAGATGATTCTTAGAAATGTTATTAGTGGGGGGAGAATCAGATGATGGGAGGAAGAGAATTCCACAGTTTGGAGCCAGCAATAGAGAAGACCCTGTCCCTATGACACTTAGTCCTGGATGTGTGGACAGACCTCAGTTCTCTGCCAGTGTGATATGGGGACAGGAGTTCTGTAATAAAGGAGGAGAGTAAGCCCATTGAAAGCCTTACAAACAATCATCAGCAATTTAAAATCAATTGTGAAGCTAAGAGGCAGCCAGTGAAAGGAGGCAAGACAGGGAGTAAGTAACCACTGGATCAATGGACACCACTACACTCAGGCCTTTTTCTCTCACTCATACACATTGACAATGTATTTTATTTGATCTTGTACAGTTTTTTAAAAGATATTTTATGTGATCCATAATGACCTTGTTTTTTTCTTATTGTATATTGCTTGTTATACCTTGCTATCCCCTACTGTGTAGTTCTGTACTACCTGTAATTGCTGCTGTAGCACCTCAATTTCCCCTAAAGGATCAATAAAGTGCAATCTTACCTAAACCAGTAAAGAAGAAGATGCTTTACAGGAACAGTACACAGCTGTTGTGCTTTGTGTTATTTGCTTCTACTTTGGCAGATCTGCTGATGAAATTAGAAAGATTGATGACTCATTTAGCTGCCAACTCACAGCCACAGGTTTTTATAACTACTATTACAGTCATTTGGTTATGATTATGTAGATTCAGTCACTTCTTCTGCTACTTAGGAAGAATCTATCTGCCAAATGATTTGTGTTAAAATAAAAGTAGAAATAGTCATAACAATCCTGTTTTTTCACAAGATTTCTAATTGTAGAATAATGAAAAAGTTAAAATGATTGTTCTTCAGTAAACTGTTGCAGCAACAGATGGTCAGTGGCTAACCGCTAAACCATGTTACCATGCAACTATTTATATATCATAACACAGAGGACCAGGAGTGGGAGTTGAAGTCGTGTTCTGTGTCTGTAAAATAGATGAGGGAAAGGTGGTGAAGCTCCACTATTAATGTAAGTTTTCTCTTCATCAGGAACTTCCAGTGTCTGTTTCAGCAGTGAGGTCAGCTCTGGCTTTGCTGTTGCTAGCAGTGCAGTGTGGTTCCTCTCCTAGTTTGGGTTCATACCACTCTGCCAAACAGCTGGGGCCAGAAGGTAGAGCAGTGGGGTTTGATTCCTTGCTTGGGCAAGATACTTAACCCCAAATTTCTCCTGATGGATGCACCAACAGTGTATGAATGTGTGAGTGAATGTTGATGAGCAGGTTGCACCCTGTGTGGTAGCTGTCATCAGTGTGTAAATGTGTGTGAATGGGTGAATGTGACATGTAGTGTAAAAGAGCTTTGAGTGATGACAACACTAGAAAAGTTCTATAAGTACAGTCTATGTACCATTTACCAAACTCACTGCACTGTTCAGCAGTTAGCTCCATAAGATGCCTCTGCACTCCAGCGGTTTCAAACCATTCCTCAGCCACACCTCCTTATTTTGATACAGCTTGAAAAACCAAAGGTCAGATGCCAAATGAAAAATACCTGATAGAAAAAGGAAAAAGATCAAAAAAGAAGTTGTTGCTTTTCTATTTCCCATATTGAGTTTCAAATTTGATGTTTCCCTTTTATTTCCATTGCCATTTTTAATTTCTTCATAATTAAAACTTTCAGTTTGAGCATTTCCATTTAAGCTTTTACATTTTAAATTTCACTTTTCTTATTGTCACATTTTCAAATAATCATTTTACCTCTTAAATGTGATTTTTAAGTTTCCAGTTTGTTTTTAAGTTTAATTATGAGGTGATTAATTCTAGTAATGTAGTAAATAATAATTTTCAATTTCAAATTTTATCTCTTAATTTTTCTATTTGTACTTTTTATTTTAATTATGTTGAAACAAATCATCCATGACACTTAAGGGATGATGGACATTAGAAGAGGAGGAGAGCAAAATGTTAGGAAAAAGATAATGATGGAAAAATGGAAGATTATTCTTGAATTTAAGGTAAGAAATGAGCTAACATCAGTTTTAATGTAAGAGCACAACACAGGAATATCAATGGACAGGTTAGTGCTATTTTTAGCATGTCATCAACTGTTCAAAGCAAACAACGTAAAGGCAGAAAAACATCAACATTATACTTAACACAGCAGCGTATTTCCTAAATATGAAAGAGTTATCATGGGAAAATGGTACATGGAGACCTGAGTCAAGGAAAATGTACCTTCGAGACAACTTCTCATATCATACCATACTACACCAATGGAATGCCAGACATCTGAAAGCAAATGGACAGGAAAGGTTATATTGACCTTTATTACAAAAGAAACCAGAGGCTGTATGCATTCAGGCATTATGAAATTCACAGAGTTATGAGTTAATATTTTTTCTTATTGTCTGTTTTTACTCTTAAAGTGAAAAATCATGCCAATTACAGAGCATCCATAAAGTATTCACCCCTTCACTTTCCCTACATGTTGTTATGTTACAGCCTTATTCCAAAATGGATTCAATTCCTTTTTTCCCTCATTAATCTACACATAATACCCCATAATGACAAAGCCAGAAATGTTTGCAAATGTATTAAAAATAAAAAGCTGAAATATCACATGTACATAAGTATTCTCTCCCTTTGCTCAGTACTCAGTTGAGGCACCTTGGCAGCAATTTCGGCCTCAAGTCTTCTTGGGTATGAAGCTACAAGCTTGGCACACCTGTATTTGGCGTATTTCTTCCATTCTTCTCTGCAGATCCTCTCCAGCTCTGTCAGGTTAGATGGGGTGCGTCGCTGCACAGATATTTTCAGGTCTTTCCAGAAATGTTCTATCAGGTTCTCTGGCTGGAACACTCAAGGACATTCACAGACTTGTCCTGAAGACACTCCTTCATTGTCTTGACTGCGTGCTTAGCAGGGGCGGACTGCACATCGGGAGCACCGGAGCAATTCCTGATGGCCTGATAGTTGTTCTGGTCTGACATGAACAGTCAATTTCACCAGCAATAATATAGTGAGCAAGAATGAGTTAGAGATTGAATGAAGAGAGAGAGAGCTGACAGTAAGAAGGTGAATCAGATCACTAAAATGTTATTTTTTGATTGTTTCACATCGTTTATGTTCAACAGCACAAATAAACTTCTCCACACACCTCCACTCAACCCTGCAGCTACGCCTCAATCCTCTGAATGTGAAACACTGGTGTGCTGTTTAAAACACAGCAGCAGCTTTATTCTGCTTTAGTTGCTTCAGTTTAGAAAAAGCAAAGTCTTAATGAGAGGTCTTCTTTATTTCCATCTGTACAATAAATCAATTCTGATCCTGATCCACTTCTAAGACATCTGGAAGTATTTCATTAATCAGCAGACAGTTAGTTTAGTCATTTAAAAAACACAATGTAGAAAAAAATATTTACTGAAAAATGTCAAAATCTAACAGTGTTTTATATGTTCCTCAATTATCATAATAGATCTGATATCTGCATGAAAAGTGTGGCCTGGAATGGAGTCAAATTCCCAGCCTGAATTATTGTCCCAGTCCGGCCCTGGTGCTTAGGGTCGTTGTCCTGTTGGAAAGTCAACCTTCGTCCCAATCTGAGGTCCTGAGTGCTCTGGAGCAGGTTTTCATCAAGGATCTCGCTGTACTTTGATCCGTTCATCTTTTCCTCGATCTTGACTAGTCTCCAAGTTCCTGCCCCACAGCATGATGCTCCAACACCATGCTTCACCATAGAGATGCTATTAGCTAGCTGATGCTCCACCACCATGCTTCACCGTAGGGATGCTATTAGCTAGCTGATGCTCCACCACCATGCTTCACCGTAGAGATGCTATTAGCTAGGTGATGCTCCACCACCATGCTTCACCGAAGAGATGCTATTAGCCAGCTGATGAAAGCTGCCTGGTTTCCTCTAGACATGATGCTTGGCATTCAGGCCAAAGAGTTCAATCTTGGTTTCATTAGACCAGATAATCCTGTTTCTCATGGTCTGAGAGTCCTTTAGGAGCCTTCTGGCAAACTCCAAGTGGGCTGTCATAAGCCTTTTACTGAGTAGAGGCTTCCGTCTGGCCGCTCTATCTTAAAGGCCTGATTGGTGGAGAGCTGCAGAGATGGATGGTCCTTCTGGAAGGTTCTCTCATCTCCACAGAGGAATGCTGGAGCTGTGTCAGAGTGACCATAAGGTTCTTGGTCTCTTGGTCTCTGACCAAGGCCCTTCTCCTCTGATTGCTCAGTCTGGCTGGGCAGCCAGCTCTAGAAGAGTCATGCTGGTTCCAAACTTCTTCCATTTACCAATGATGGAGACCACTGTGCTCTTCAGGACCTTCAGTACTACAGAAATGTTTTTTGTATCCTTCCCCAGATGTGTGCCTCCTTGTCTACAGACAATTCTTTTGACTTCATGGCTTGGTTCCTGCTCTGACTGTCAACAGTGGGACCTTATATATACAGGTGTGTGCCTTTCCATATCATGTCCAATCAATTGAATTTACTACAGGTGGACTCCAATCAAGTTGTAGAAACATCTCAAGGATGATCAGTGGAAAAATGAAGCACCTGAGCTCCACTTTGAGTGTCATAACAAAGGGAGTGAATACTTATGTACATGTAATATTTCAGTTTTTTATTTTTAATACGTTTGCAAAAATGTCTAAAAAACCTTTTTTGCTTAGTCATTATGTGTAGATTGATGTGAAAAAAAGAATGTAATCAATTTTGGAATAAGGCTGTAACATAATAAAATGTAGGGGAAGTGAAGGGGTGTGAATACTGTCCAGATGCACTGTATATATATATATTTTAAAATATACTGTATTTTGAAGGAGTTCATGTAATAACTGCCATCCTTTCTAGACTGTTTGAGTTGGTGGAAGAAGGTATGATCCTTGTTTTGACTAAAATCATTTTTAAAGTTGTTGCCATGCTATTGTTAAATGAAGAAAACAAGTTTAAAGACATAGAATGACATTTTTCCAATTTCTTCTCTATTGCTGTTATTTAATATTACTATGCCATTTGCCCTAAGTAAATATTAAATCTTAAGAAAACATTATTTTGTTTTGGTTAGCACAAATACACAACCACAAACATATATTTATATCACAATTTTCAATAAAACATACAAAATAAGGCATAATCTATATATAAGCCCCACAGGTAAAATATACACTTTGGTGCATGAAGTCGACTGGAGTGGACAGATGTGTTAAAAATGTGTGTACAGTAGATATGTAATTATAAACTTGATAAACATATTTAGAACATCCTTTTTAGTTGAAAAATATAGATTTGACCTGTGTTTTTCTCTGAGAATAAAGGGATTTAACAGATATTCCTGAGGTAAATGGTGCCTCTCCTCTACACACCATTTTCAATTCATTATGTAATATTTCAAAATGACAGGAAGAGCCAAAACTGAAATTCAGATGGAATTGTTGACAACACTTTGGGGGTTTACCACCTGGGTGGAACTTAAATGCTTCATAATGACTTCCAAATATGAGACCACTGTAGTGGAAACCATGCATGAAAGAATTGGAATTAGCAGTTATTGAAATATGGATCAAGAAAGAAAGCGTGAGGGTAATATTTTTAAACCCTAACCCTAACCCTAACCCAAACCCAATATTGCAACCTTGGAGAGGAGATGCTAGTGCACATGTCACAGTGTGGGGTAAACAAGCACATTTCAATGAAGACATTGATGAGCTAATGGATGAAAAGGAAGCGGGGCGTTTAAATAATGAATCAGGCACAAGGGTAAATTTGGTGAAGGGTAGAGAATCAGCAGTGCACCTCACTTTGATATCACAGTCTAAAAACTATGTGTGAGGTCTATGAAGGAAGCACTTTAGAGCCAATAATCACAAATATAGAAGTAGAACGGTAAATAGAACAGGATGAGAGAGAAGGGAGATGGAGATTTAGAGAAGCACATTGGTACAAGTATAGAATGAAGGGAAATGATAGTTTTCAATATATAAACCAGGAAATTGATGAACTCAATACAGAAACAAAGTGTAACGGTAAGATAACCTAATGGTGGACACAAGAATACACCACTACAATAAAACATCTCAATAAGGCTTTTAAAGTCTTGAGGAAAACACAATATTTAATATAATAGTAATTGTTTGTAGTATATCATACATATAACACACTTTCACTCTTATTTTAATGTCTAACTTGTTTTTTAAAGGCTTAATATAAATCCAACTAAATTCAAAAGAGATTGGAACTGGTGATAATCTGACAGACCTTTAAATACAGGATTAACACTATACATCAGCTATATGCATTTATTCTTTTCTTCTGTTGTTTCAGGCGTATTTTGTTTTCTCTGTGTATAATCTTTTTGATATGTGACAGTTTCAGTTTTAATTAGCTGAGAAACATAAAATCTGACTGTTCTATCCATTCAAATGTAAGCAGATCCATTCCACATCAGCTGGTTTTGTTAGTGTGTTACATTCCAAATATCCACCTTTTATTTTACCAGTGTAGTCCTGATTATAAGTTGTGTTGAGAGAATAAGTACATGCTATTCATTAGTTTAGTTTAGTTTTATTAGGATCCACATGAGCTGCAGGCTGGTTGAAGCTCTTCTTCCTGCAGAATGACCATAAGCATAAAAGTGCACAATGTATACAAAGTATAACATTACAACATGATCAAGTAAAAAGAAAATAAATCAAATTTAAAAAACATAAAATAAAGTAAAATGAAAAAAAGAAAGGAAAAATAAAAATAAAGGAAAAATTTAAACATTTCAAAAATTAAGAAAAAAATATAGCGTAAAAATAAAAAAATAATGAAAAAAGTAAAAAGAAAGAAAAAAGAAAACATAGTAAAAAATAAAAAATAAGAGAAAGTAAAAAAAATAAAGCAAAAACAAACAAATAAACGGAAAAGGAAAAAGGAAAAAAGAAAGAAAAAAGAAAAAATGAGTAAAAAGAAAAAAATATAGTAAAAAGAAAAAAATGAAAAATGAAAAAATAAAGCAAACAGAATAAATAAAGGGAAAAAGAAAGAAAGGAAAAAGAAAAAGGAAAAAAGAAAGGAAAGGAAAAAAGAAAGCAAAAAAAGAAAGTAAAAGGAAAGAAAAAAGAAAAAGGGAAAAAAAGGGAATGTTTGACATAGACAGGCTCTACTGGATCACTGCCACTCTTACAGTGAAGCCTCATTAATGTAATCACTCCTCCTGTGTCATTCCCTTTTATGTCAATCAAAATGTCCTCAATACATAAGGTCTGCAGCACATTCATGTCAGCTTCTATCATTCAGTTTATAATGTGCTTCAGTCGTACATCCAGTACTTACACAAACTTATTGCTACATGCTGACCCTGGAGACTCAGGGGGCCCCTGAGTGTCTGGCCCTCCTGGAGCGTGCTTGTCTTCTTGTCTTCTTTGCTCTGTTGGTAATCCAGGCTTGCCCTCAGCTCTGCTCCTCTACTGCACTGACCTGTGTGTTTGTATTACCTGACACTGTGACAAATTTCTACAAGAAGACTTGTCACCACCTGTTACTTAGCAACAAGAGTGGTGACTGGCTAATGTTAGGGTTGTCAGTTTTATTCCACGGCTTTGAATCAGTATTAGGTTCTTCACAGGGTCTCAGAGGACATGGATGCTGGCGTTTTAGATAAACATTTGATGTAGATTTTTCCCATTTTGTCAAAACTACAATAAAAGTGGTAAGATTTCCACAGGTGCATTTAACAGTCAATCTCAAAAAACATTTCATTATACTCAAGATCCTTCTGTTTAACATAGAGAGCTAAAGTGAATCAGAACTACCAGCTCCATTCACATTGTTTTAATCAGAGTATTTAAATCTTTAACAGCACTAACTTCACTTCCATCAGAAAAGTCATTAAAGACCGTGTAAAGTGAATTCAGACATTTTCTTCTAAACACATTAAATAGGTCATAAATGTATTTCTAAAAAAGGTGTAAAAAGCATTTCAACCATTTAGATTTGAATTGTGGAGCTAGGCTTCACAAACTGTGTTTCAACATTTCTGTGTTCAGGATTTAGTGATTAGCATAAACCCGCCCCTGCTGCTGTAGAGGTATAAATACATTCAGCACACACACTACTACTACAGTCTGAAGTTAGCCAGTTAGCTGAGTTAGCCGCTGAGTTAGCAGAAGAAAGCTCTCAGATGTAGCGTCCATGAGGTGGTGACTTTGATTGACAGGTGACACTTGGTAGGGGGCAGGGTTTTGGGAGCAGAGAAAGAGGCTGATTTTACACAACTTTGAAGCCTAATTTCATATATTTGGCGATTTTTTTAGTCATTCAAATTTGGCAGGGTGGTTAACAACACACTTTTCTGTGATATGTCAAACTTAGAACACATATTTATTCTTACTTTACACTGACTTTAAAAGGTAGGAAAAAGTCTAAACTTCACTGAATATTTCCTCTTTGCTATAAGCAGTAATGTTATAATATGTTATTGTAAAAATGTTATTGTATCTAATCATGGATGGAGCTGGGTATCAGTACTTGCTACCTTTAAGGTGTTGACCAAAATAAATCGATACTAAGTATCATTTGAATCATCTCCCATCAAACGACACCTGCAATCAGTAGTTTTTTGCGCCCCGGGGCCCAGACCTAAATGTGGAATGAGTATCTAATGAAGTACTCAGTATCAGTGTCACTTTAAGGGTTCTTGGATTGGTACTGGTATCATCATTTTTTAAACAGTACCCAGCCCTAATCAATGGAGTTTCAATCTCCAACATCGGACCTGTACATAACACTGTCACTGCTACAGCTACAGTAGCTAGGGAGCATTCATATGTGCTGCTCATCTGGGTCCAGGTCACATGATTTGTGTATACATACATGTATATATACATATATATAGGGATTATCATTACATACTGCTATGATTTTTTGGAAGAAAAAAAATCATGGTTGGTCACCTTACTGTTTTTTCATCATAATACTTTGGTTGGTAAAATAGTTACACTAGATAAGGATGCTAATTTTAAAATAAGCTGATTAAATATATATGTATTTTTGCATATTCATAGATAGTGGAAGTTTTAATGAGGTCATGTTAAGAATTTAAATGTGGTAATTCTACTGTTTATTGTTAAAACACACAGTATTACTCAAAGCAGAGCAGAGTATTATTTATGTTTTAATACATTTATAAAGGGAGTCTTTAATATTTATGTGTGTGATCTTTATATTGTCAGTGCTAGTATAGAATGAAACTACTTTTGAGCAGTCCAATTGCAGCATAAAAATATAAAATATATACACATAATGCTAGTACACACACACACACACACACACACACACACACACACACATACACACACATCTAACCCATACACATGACCACATATATATTCATACCCATAAAAACTTTAAAATATGTGTTGAATAATGTAAATATAAATAAATATATAAATAAGGGCCACGACAGATACACAGTTCATTATTGCACAGAGTCAGTTATTGTACTAAGTCCAATATTGCACTGGGTCCAGGGGTGGCAGTTCTGTGTGTTTGTGTGTGTGTGTGTGTGTGTGTGTGTGTGTGTGTGTGTGTGTGTGTGTGTGTGTATAGATAAAAAGTTGGAAATATGATGAGAGGAGTGTAGACGGGTGAAATGGATAAAGGACAAACCAACAGATATAAAACCTGTAACACTGCTTCAAATTGAAGTGGGTTTTTTCTATGCTATTGAACTATATCTTAATATTCATCACAAAAAAATTCAAAAATCAACGAAGTGCTGTCAGCTTTACCAACTTTTTATTTGCTGCTAACAGTGATGGGAATAACGCTGTTTAAATAAACAGCGTTACTAACGGCATTACTTTTTTCAGTAACGGGTAATGTAACTAATTACTATTTCCATCGTTACAATGCTGTTACGTTACTTAATGAAATGAGGCACGTTACAAACTGAAGCTAATCTACTCAGCGAACCTGTTCTCATCCAACTTTGCTCTCAGCCACAAAAGCTGCAAAGCTGGGAGAAGGGAGGGGCGGGACAACCGTGATGATGATTGGTTAAGGCAGAGTAAGATTTCATGGTAAGCCAATCAGAGGCAGTGTTTACACACACACACACACACACACACAGCAGCCTCACACACACAAACTAGCAGAAGCTGCAGCAATGGCGAGTTCGAAGGAAAAGGTTGTGTTTTTAAACAGGAAGTACAGACACTACTTTAATCTCCTTGAGGTAAAAGGCGGGAACATACATGTGAAATGTACATTATGTATCAGAGTGTCCGTTACAAGCAACTCTAACCTAATGAAGCATCTCTCAACGGCACACGCCACTACAACACTAGTGGCCAAAAACACAGACATATTTATACTTTTTTTAGAAATTATTATTTTTTAAAGTAACGCAATAGTTACTTTCCCTGGTAACTAGTTACTTTTATAATGGAGTAATTCAGTTACTAACTCAGTTACTTTTTGGGAGAAGTAACTGTAACTATAACTAATTACTTTTTGAAAGTAATGTGCCCAACACTGGCTGCTAACCACCTCCCACACACGTGTGCTGGTGCTTATTGAGTTTTTGTGTCATTTCATGCCACAGTGTAATGAGAGCTACTGAGACCCCAGCAAGTAGAGAAAGTGCTCCTTTTCTCAGGCTACATCATCATTTCCTCCTCCTTCTCTTTCATGTCTGCTACATCCTCGTGAGAGTCATCGCTCCTTGTTTTCTGCTGCTTTCTGTGTGTTTGTCTCTCCGTTGTTTGTCTCTATCTCTCTCGTGTCTGTCCACACACACTGTTGTTTCTCCGTTGCTCCGAGCTTCCTCTTCACTTGTTTCGCTCTTTATTTGTATCTGCTGCTTCTTGACCTGAAGTGGCCTGCTTCTATCCCAGCAGACATAGTGACATGCTGATGAAAGCTCTCTCTCTCTCTCTCTCTCTCTCTCTCTCTCTCTCTCTCTCTCTCTCTCTCTCTCTCGGCTCACTTCTTGTGCCATGTGGTGCACTCAGAATAAAAGAATAGGAGTAAACACACTCTTTTAAGCTATTGTGATTCAGTTGCTCATCACACCAGACATAGTTATGTCTTATTTTCTTGATCTTGTACCCCAACTGCGGATCACATTTCATCAGCCTTGCTTGTTCCCTAAAGTCTTTTCAAGTAGAGAGAGAGAGAAAAAAAGTTGCTTGACTTTTACCTTTGATGCTCGTGTATTTTTGATGCAATGTCTTTTTATACAGAGAGAAGATGTCTGGAAATGAAATGAGTATTGTCATGTAATCCCATGTGGTGCAAAGGAAGGCAGCTAAGGCAGCATTAACATTTTTTTTAATTCTTTGTTTTCCCAACAGTGACAATCTAAGATTCACTGCTGTTAAAAAACTCAGGTCAGTACACATTTCAACCCAGACTATGTCCAATACATACTTCCTATACAGTACAACCCAACTCTAACCCTAGTTAATTGAAGTTAATAATAATCAGTGTTGGGAGTAATCTGTTACCAAGTAATGTGTTGATGTACTTTTTTGATGTAACACGTCCACAATTCAAGTGCTTGAATTACATTTTCAAAAATATAATCTGTTATTATTTTTAACCAACTATTCCTGTAGTTACCTTTTTTAAACACTAGTAAAGAAAATCCACCACAAATTCACACTGTTACTACTTTTTTTGCAGACAGGCACCTGGATACGTACTACTGTTATATCACTGCGCTTGTGTACGGCAGCTCAGAAGGGACACATTCACTTTGTGGAAATATTCACATTATCTTGAATTTCATGGGAGGGAAAAAAGAGCAAGAACATTCCAGTAACATGTAAGTTGTATGTTGGCCTGTAGCAGTGATGTAGATGTGTTTAAAAGCTTGGATGTAGTTCATAACATGTATGTGAGCATATGTTTGAGAAGCTACATTGGTCCAATAAAGACTGTAAATGGAACATTGTGTGTGTCATTCCTGCTATTAGTGTAAAGATTTACACATGATGAATCCCACCTGTTCTGAATGAATGTGCGTTCCAGAGAATAGTAAATTAACATGAATGACACCCTTTTGATAACATTACAACAATTCCTTTTGATAGCCAGAGAAAAAGAGTGAAAGATAAAAGGTAGATGATTGGTGCTGAGTGTGCTTTTGAAATAAATCAGAATTCAATATCAGGTAGAATGTGTTGAATTGGTGAACCACATTGACTTTTACTATGATATATAGTCAGTGGATAGGTGGTCAATATCAATTTGATCCTAAATGAGACCAATGAGGATAAACATTATTGCACCATGAGAGTGAGAAGATACCTGTATCTGCAAATGCAGTATTATGGAGTATTATGGAGATGCATGGTGGGCTGGTTGTTGGGTCTGTCATCACACAGCTTCAGGTTATACCTCTATAAAAACCTGTCACTGTCTGCTACATCTCAAATGTCTAAGCATCTTTTGAAAGAAAGGACTAATTAACCATACTATCAATGCCTTTTCTGGTCAACACCTTTAGTTATGATGAATGAATGAAGTCATGCAGTGACAGTAGAATGGGTTAGATCCTTTATTATGCCTCATGGGTACAGAGGATGTGGATGTAGGCAGATATTGCATGCTACCCAGCTGGACAGAAATTCAATCACTGCTCTTGAAATGGAGGCAGAGTGAGAAAAGGCCAAAACAAATAAGCAAAACTCTAAGGCAAAGGAAATTGGTATTATTAATATTAATGTGTGACCTCAAGTCTGTCGGTCATTTGTGCCATCATGGCAAATCCCAGAACCTGAAGTTGATCTATGCATGCTGAATAATAACAAAAGATAGAAATCTTTATACAGATGGTGGGAAAGTGGTATAATTTCGACTAATTATTCCTGGATTGAGAGTTCAAAATGGACATAGGGTGACTTTCATGGTTAGAGGACATTAAACCAGACAATACCGTCAACTCAGTGATTCAGCCGCAACTTTAACTTCAATAAGAGAAATAAAATCCAAGTCCATACCTGATATATTGACAGAGATGATTAAATATTATACTGAATCACAAGGCAGGGTGTTAAATCCGCTTACCTTCGTCTCAATTGATTTCCTACTCTGAAATGAAATTGGAAAATTAAATACGGTGCTTTAAAAAATGTTTTTGTCAGTTGGATAAAAAGGGGTATCAAAGCAGTTTCTGACACGAAATAGAATATTTTTAAAAAATGGCTTGAAATTCTGTTTCATGATTTGCAAGCTTCATTTTTCTTGATAAGACACTACCTATTGAGGTTAATAATGACCCTAACCCTTCAACATTATTAACAACAGCTAGAACATTGACAGTTTGGTTATATGTAGGCTGTGTCCAGTCTATAATAAACACAGAATATTAAAAAGATCGTACAGTTGTACTTTATTAAACATCTGTTTGGAACTTCTTTCAATGCCAGTACAACTTTTTCCAATGCAAGTATTTCAATACAAGCCTTTTCTTTTTCAGTTAAAGTTTTGTTTTAAATGGAAACATGTTATTTTCAATGCCAAATGCTCCATAGTTTTTGGACTTATCCATGTGATACATAATATATTTGCTTTTACAACAATGACATCACTAGATAGTCACAAGGCACTGCAATACTGAACAATGTGCAATATTTGTTTGCTCTTAAATGTCTCACAACATAATTGTCTTATATATTGAGTTTTTAGGTTGCTTTTTAATCTGCTCTAACCTTCATTTTTAATGCCAAGGTTTTTGTATGTTCTTATTTAATAATGTGTATGTCTGTATGAGTCACTGGGTACATCTATCTATCTATCTATCTATCTACCTACCTACCTACCTACCTGGTCCAATCCAGGTACAATACTGTGCTCAGCAGTTTGATGGTCAGGCTTTTGTGGAAAGTTCTCTGCAAGCAGATGTGAAAAATGCACATGGGATTATGATGGGGAAAGAAACATAACATGCACAAAAAGAAAATCCAGAGAGCTGAATCGTGTTGGTAATCGTGTTGGCCCCTGTACAGGGGCGGCTGTAGCTCAGGAGGTACAGCTGGTCGTCCACCAATTGTAA
This sequence comes from Scomber japonicus, assembly GCF_027409825.1. Taxonomy (NCBI): domain Eukaryota; kingdom Metazoa; phylum Chordata; class Actinopteri; order Scombriformes; family Scombridae; genus Scomber; species Scomber japonicus. Next base: position 4,862,202 of record NC_070589.1, read on the forward strand.
AATTCTAATTGATGCCCGGCTCCGCCAGTCCACATGTCGAAGATACTGAATCCCAAACTGCTCCTGATGGCTGCACCAACAGTGTTTGAATGTATATGAATGGTTAGTTTCCTCCTGATGAGCAAGTTGGTACTCTGTGTGGTAGCTCCTGTCATCAGTGTATCAATGTGTGTGAATGAATGAATGAATGTGACATGTAGTGTAAAAGAGCTTTGAGTGGTCAAAAAGACTAGAAAAGTGCTATATAAGTACAGTCCTTTTCCTGCATCTTTTTCCATCCATCTCATTTCTTCTGTGACTGACTACTACAGCACTGATGACTCAAATGTGTAACTTTATAAATTTTTTGTGTACATTAGGCCTGAAAAATGTTCTTAACTGGAGTTGATACGTCATCACTTTTGGTGAACTCACAGGTACAGTTCAGAAGTGGGATTTCTGGGAGTTATTCTTCACTAGCAGAATACAGGTTCAGTCTGGGAGCTATACTCTAATAAGTCTTAGTAAATCAAGACCCAAATACATACAGTAAATTCACAGAAAATGACAGTGCAGTTCAGAGTTTGGTACATCTCACAGCTGAAGGACTGTTTATGGATAGTGCATTAGTGTTAAAATTTGTTTTGCATATTGATTTAAATATTTTAATCTCTGATTCATGTCTTATTTATTGTGTACTGCACTCTTGTGGCATAAAAGGTGAACAGTGGCCAATGAGATCTGGACCTGGTGAACACTTGTAATACCTCCACAAGCAATGGTTACATTGGGCCAAGGTCTAAATCCAACACCTGCCATTTCTGCCAAAGTGAAGGCCTGGTTAACGGCTGTAATAGTTAACCTGTCTATCAAGAAATGACTCAAACATCAAGTGTCTAATTCTCACCCACTCCAGAATAAAGCTGAAGATAAATACACAATCCATCACACATGACTGATTATTTCATACAGCATCTTTACAAATTTGAAAGAGGTATCAAATTGTTCTTTCATTCCCCATCATCTTTTAAACTAGTGATTGCTGCTGTATTCTGTCTCTGGTGTACTGACTGTGGACCTTGCTGAGTTTTTTTGGGATATGTGCTGAGAAATCATTACAGATGAGTGCAATCAGCTAGTCTTGCTCTACAAACTGTTTCAGTTCTAATTGCCACTTGTCATTTTGATTTGCCAGTTTGATTTGAACCGCCTGCCTTTGATGAACTGTACAAAGTTTCACTTCACCAAACTGCCACAAAATATATGTTCTCTTACATCTAGTGGTCCAGCCTTTGAGATTTCTTTTCTTTTCTTTTTCAGATTCCACCATTTATATAATAAAATCAAGGTGAATGGAATTTAATTATTAGTTTTCCCACAAAAAGAAAACCTTCTTTATAGAAACAGTATCCTCTTTACTTTGGATACAGTAAAAGAACACACTGTCAGTAGTTTTAGTATGAACTGTTTCTTTGGTAGAACATTTCTTAGATGAATTTTTCAATGCTTTAAGCAGCATGAATGAAATTCCATCACCATTTAAATGTTTTAGTTAATAAGATATATGCATCAGTCTTTTGATCTTGAAGGGCTGGTTGAGTTCTGATTTTAATAGCCAAGATCAGCCTGGACGACAAAATGAATCTCTATGATCTAATGATTAACCAACATGGATCCTACTGTGTACTTCACACGGTAGTGCCATGTGCCAAAGCATATTTGCCAGTCCATTTTTACCATTTTTTGTTTTTATTTCATCGCCACCCACAATCAATTAACTAGTGGACAACCTCCCCTCCCTCTACCCCTCACTCTACCCCTCCTCTGCCTAGATGGGTCAATTGAAAATTGCACATCCTCTGGAGAGAAACAGTGAAAGACAGAAAGAGATGTATATTATGTTAGAAGAAGCAGACAAGGTTGATATTTTACAAGCACGGACCAGCAAAAGCAACTCAAGAATGTATTCAGAACACATACCTTGACCACTGTGCAACATAGAGCAAAGTTCTGGCTAAATATGAAAAAAAAGGATTATAATTAGCTTTTTCTTCAGGTCTTCAGTTAGAAATACAGACTAACAAGCTAAGGCCAGCTCACTAAGGTAAGACTACTAACTTCAGTTCATCTACAAGAACTGCCCAAAGGCATATGTACACCACATAGACGGGTCCCTTTTGTTGAAAACCCTGGATATTGATTGGCCAGATCCATCTCTGAGTGAACCTATGGCAGGATGACCAGACTATATGATTGGAACCCAATCATATAGTTGACACCTGGAGAAAACCAGGGGAGGGAGAGAGAGGGAAAGACAGGAAGAAGGAAAACACAAGTATTTTAGCCTTTGGGTGGGAGTGGAGGTGTCTATGAAATACATATTTATATGTGAAATTAATAGACAATTCATAGAAATCAATACATTAAATGAATGTATTATATTTCAGACCTGTGGGAAACACCGACCTGATATATCTGCATGTGTTGTACTTGCACAGGTTTCGTAATTTCATTGTGCTTTTTACCTCCTTACATTATTTGTCTATGCAAAAAGTTTCACAATAAAACTTGCTCTTTGATCATCCATTTCATTAAACTGAGATCAACTTGCTTATTATTTGATAAACAGCTGCTGGGATCAGGCCCACGTCTTCCACGCAGTCCAAACATCAATTCATTATCAGAATCGACAGGTGGGTTGACGTTCCGAAACACCTGCCGAGCGTGACTGACAATAGGAAACAGTGGGTGTGTTTGGAAATTAAATGTGATTCACATCCAGTTCCCTGTCACTGCCTCAGTTACCCTCTGAGAATAATTGCATATTTTAAGGTTAATTATTGGCCTAAAGCCAGACACTTTCAATAGGTTAACAGAAGAGGTCGGGGAAAGCACTATACTTACCACAACTAAGAGGAAAAGAAGGTTGTAGTATTCGCCTCATCTTGGATGTCCTCAGTTTCTGGAATGCACATGTAAATGAAATGTGGTAATATATACTGTATATCAAAGTGTCATTCTTTACAGTGTACACAGCTGCGTAAGAAACATTTAGTAATGAGATAAAATGCCAGTAGATTGGCTAAGGAGAGCTATTTAATGAATGCATGTATCAAAGGACATATGATGAGACCAAAAAGAAAAAGAAACAAAAGAGAGAGAGCAACATTAGACTTTGCTTTGTGTCATAACCAAAAAATAGCAAGGCACACTGCTTTGCAAAAACTATAATATCTTTAATTAATGGGCTTAGTGGAGCTCACAGTCTTCTATAAAAGAAGTGACGATTCACAGATATACAAGGGCGTCAGGTGTCAACTGCCAGCCAATCACAGGAACACCTGATAACTGACACCACACCATGGAAAAAGTGCAAATCTCTCCCCAGGCAGACCAATAATATCTCTAAATGGATCCTTGTCAGAATCTCCAAATATGTCGACTTCTTCATTAAACCTGTTGTATCTAACCTACCATCAATTATTTAATATAATACTCATGTTTTTAATAATCTAAGGGTGTGACCTCATCTAATGTAGATGGGGTCACATCCTTACATTAGATTAATTTAATCTATTTCTGACGCTATGGGAGGAACAGTATTCTCCCCACAACCAGCTCAAAGATAAGATCAAGTTTTATGACCAACACATAGATGACCTTCTATCGATTTTCTCTATTCACTATTATTATTTCATGGATATTTGAATACTGGAAAGGTCAGCCTGAAATTGAGTTCATGGTATGACTTAAAACAGATTGATTTTTATGGACCCCACCATAATGAAACACAAAGATGGACACCTCCATACTATTACATTATACTTTTTTTGCAAGCTGATGGACAGAGAGACATTGCTTTGGGCAGATTGTTTTCACCCCCCCAACACTTAAAAAAGAGCATCCCGTATAGACAATTCCAACATCTTAAGAGGATCTGTGATCAAGAGCCAAATTCAAACAGGGTTTTTTATAAAGGCTACAAAACCAGGATCATTAATGAAAGAAGCTGAGAAGACAGATTCTCCCATAACTGAAACCAAAGGAAAGCAACAAAGATAACTTATACAAACAAAGATAAGTTATACTATATACACAGAAGAGCACTAGACAAACTAAAATAAAGCAAACCATCAAAAATAATTGGAAAACCATAGAAAGTGTTGCACTTGTTAAAGTTATGTTTTAGAAGATTACCTACCACAGGAGAGAAGGGGCTCATAGAGATCTAATAGGAGATAAAAAAGGACATTTGGCTTGATGCCAAACCACAAGACTTTCTCAAATGTGAAATATGTAATCACTGTGACACCATTGTAACAAACTTACAACTTCAAGGATATACACTCAAATAAAACCTATAATATATAATCATTCATTAAGTGCAATACAATTCATGTAGTATACCATCTACAGTGCCCATATGGCTATTTATATGTGGGTTGTTGTGATGGAATGACTCCCCTATATATTATTATGTATATGTACATGTATTATGTATGATTGATTTGCTATAGCCTGAAGATATTGGTGCCTTGTAGGAATTGAACTAGTGATGCAAATACACAATTAAAAATACACACCCACTTTCTGTGTCAGTTATCCAGTGTTACACAGACTGCCAGAGCTGCCACTTGTTTTACATGCCCTGAAGACTGTGAGTTGCACTGCGTAGGCACTAAGGCTATATTTTAAAGGCCTTTTAATTTTTTCAGAGCAGAGTGCCTTGGTATTTTTCAGTCATGACTTATTGATCACAAAACAAAGTACAAGTCTAACCTCTCTCTCTTCTTTTTTTGTGTGTTTTTTTATAGTGTCCAATTACTCTAACAATATATCGGCGCTACGTGTTCAAAGGGCTGTATCTCTCACACAAGTCTTTCTATATTGATGTAAACTTACTCAAAATCAATTCTCCACTACTTAAGTCCTTAAAAGTTATAAATGAAAAAGTTTGTGCACATTATTGTATTATGTAGACGAGTTTGAACAATTTTCCTGTAAAATTACAGTACTGTATACAATACTGGCAGCTGTGGTCGCCAGTTTTTTACTGTATAAATTACTATTATTTACTATTTTCTTATAGTGTTGAGAGGTTTGTCTGCAGACTGCAAAAGAGGGGCATCACTTGTAGCAGTGATTTATAATATAGTCCAAATTACACAGAACCATGAGAGATATCAAAAACTAGATATTCTTAGTAAAGATAGCAGATTGTGTAGAGCAGTGGTCTCAAACCCTGCTCCTGGAGAGTTACTGCCCTGCATGTTTTAGGTATCTCCCCACTCTGAGACTTTGATTTTAATTATTAACTTGTTATCAAGCAGCTGAAGTAGGTCAAGGGCTTGATAACGCGTTCATGATTAGACTCAGGTGTGTTAGAGTGGGGAGATACCTAAAACATGCAGGGTAGTAACTCTCCAGGAGCAGGGTTGGAGACCACTGGTGTAGAGATGGTCAGAATATTTTAAAGTTTAAATTAAAGCTTCCAACAACTAAGGCTGTTGTTAGGGAGAAGAAGTCAGACACATCCAAGGGCTGCTGGGATGTAGAGACAACTAGGGTGGTAGATATCCACATCCTTCACGCTGTAGACGTTTATGATGAGGACAGGAGTTAATAAAAACACATATAAACTAAAATGGATACGTCCACAATTTTTTTAATCTGTCTTATAAACAATAGTCAGGTGCCCAAATTAACATTAAAGTCCATGTAAAGTAAGAATAAATATGTGTTCTGAGTTTGGCATATCACAGAAAAGTGTGTTGTTAACCACCCTGCCAAATTTGAATAAAAAAATCGCCAAATATATGAAATTAAGCTTCAAAGTTATGTAAAAATCTGCCTCTTTCTCTGCTACCAAACACTGTGGGAATGCCCACCGAGTTCGCTGAAACCCCGCCCCCTACCAAGTGTCACCTGTCAATCAAAGTCACAACCTCTACCAGAAACATGGATGCGAGCTTTCTGCTGCTAACTCAGCGGCTAACTCGGTGGCTAACTGGCTAACTATAGACTGTAGTAGTAGTAGTAGTGTGTGCTGAATGTATTTATACCTCTACAGCAGCAGGGGCGGGTTTATGCTAACGCAGCGGTGATTTTCAGACCCTCCCACTAAATTCTGAACACAGAAATGTTGAAACACAGTTTGTGAAGCCTAGCTCCACAATTCAAATCTAAATGGTTTAAATTCTTTTTACACCTTTTTTAGAAATACATTTATGACCTATTTAATGTGTTTAGAAAAAAATGTCTGAATTCACTTTACACGGTTTTTAAAATAGTTTTTTCTTGCCATAATAATTCTTCCTGTCAATACTGGCCATTACAAAATCACTTATGATGCACTTACAATGTACATCTGAAACCTATTATGTAAAATGTGAACCTACATGAACTCTATCTACTCTGGACAGAGAATAAAACTGTAGGATTCTACTCTGAGAATGATCTTGCAGGATACTTCAGCACTGACTGGTTTTATGTGGCTGAGTAAACTCTTGTCATGGATCAGCTGTGCCTCACCCTCATCCCCAGTGTTTCTCCTGTTTACCCCTTCCCAAGTGTCGGTTCCCTATTTGTTCTGTGTGTGCCTGTTTGGGCGTGACACTCCATCTTCCTCCTTCCACTCTCAATCAACACACCTGAAACATATCCACTCATCAAAGTCCTGCAGTTCATATAAACCTCGGCTCTACGCTCCAGCCTTTGCCAGATCGTTACGTTCACCAAGATGGTACTTATGTTACAGCCAAGTTTACTATTCTCGAGACAGCATATCTGTCGTGTTTGTGTGAATCATGTTTAACTGTGTTTACCTGGGAGGCAGGCTGGCAGGACATTGGCCAGCCTGCCTCCAGCCACCAGCTCAGCTCCCTCTGCCTTCCCTGCTCCACTGCTTCCCAGTTCAATTTCTCCACACCTCCATCTGCACAACTTCTAAATAAAACCGCCTTTCAACTGTTGCATGCTGTGCATCAGAAATCCACTTTTGGGCCCAAAATTGCTAAATCTCACACCTCTTAATCTCTATCATCAATGGGTTCATCATTACGGTGTAAATTCCCAAATATGTCCTGAATATATAAGTTATATGGAACTGTGTACAATGTAATAAACAAGAAATCTGCTTTTCTATTTGATGTAATGCTGCAGCCATAAAACGAATGTCTTGACGTTTCCCCATACTATAAACATTCATGTTCAGCAAATGCATTTGGTAGCAGAGAAAGAGACTGAGTTTTACACAACTTTGAAGCTAATTTCATATATTTGGCGATTTTTTTTAATCATTCAAATTTGGCAGGGTGGTTAACAACACACTTTTCTGTGATATGTCAAACTCAGAACACATTTATTCTTACTTTACACTGATTTTGTAGCTGATATAAATGATAGGATCATCAATGCAATGTAGTTTCAGTGAAGTGCTGCAACCAGTAAGACACATACCATAAAAACCGGTGTATAAGACACACCTTTTTAATGCAATATTTTCTCATTTAAAAGTGGGGGGCAGCTAATACACCAGTGTGTCCTATACACCAGTAACATACAGAGAGAGATTGGATCCGGATATGATCATAGGTACTGTATGTAAAAGGCCGTCCACACTAAGAACAATAAGCATGTGCTGTATAGACAATTGATGACCCATTACTGCTGTATGTTGGACAAAATATGATTGTGTGTTGATCAGAATAATTTCAGACACTAGTTGCTGTGATGTTTCAGTATTTACACACCAGACTGATGTTGAAGTGCGATGTGTAAAAGCACAAATTGGGTGCAGTAGTCTATACAGTGACAGCTCTGATGAAGAGTTTTAGGGACTCCAGTAAACACACAGCAACACACTCTATTAAATATTTAAAGTCACTGTCTTCTTTTAAAAGGTTTAATTGAAACTCAGCCTAACTGAACCTGGTCTGAGTTAATATACAGGTCCAGTTCAGTTAAGCAAATCATTACCAGACCATTAACCATTAACCAGATCCACTGTTTCAGGTGTAATATGTGTGTTTTATTGTGTTTCAAATAAAAATCAAAAAGTTTTGGAGTATAAACACATGTGTTTATAAATGAATAACTACTGCTACATTTAAATAAACCAGTCTTTAATAGAAAAGCATTTTTCCCAGCATGACATCCCCCAAAATAGACTGTGACTTATACACCAGAGTGACTTATACACCAGTTTTTATGGTAAGTGATATATAAGACAGCATGGCTGTATCTAATATATGGGCAAGTCTTGACTCATTCTTTTCATGTTGAAAATTATGGTCACTGCCAGAAACCTAGTAGGCTATGTCCCAAAACTAAATATGGAGTTACAAGGTTTTCACCATACAGCATTGCTTTCCAATCAGAATAAAATAAAAGTTGTTTGAGGGACATGAGCTTCAGTGCCCAGGAGCTCTGGTGGTACAAATACAGCCTTGAAAACAGACACATAAGACACATATGTGGCATTTTCATACAGTGTGCAAAAGGGATTGGAATGCTCTTTACCAGGGAATGAATCAGATAATATTGGTGAGATGTTGTCAAGAAAGTTAATCATAAAAATGTGTCCAAACTTAAATATCTGATTTATTCTGTTCTCTGAAGCTATATACTTTGGCTAATTACCATCCTGATCTTGTCTGCATAATTTTGACAACATGAAGAGCTTGATTGTCATACATTGTCAATTTTTACATGGACACATTATACACTCATAAAGTCAATGTGTGATTGTGCTAGTAATAGAGATTCATCTTCTTTGTAGATGACACAAGTACCCTGCTGTCCACATGACAGTTGGACATTTATGCAAAATAACACTTTGATTTCTTTAGAATGGAGGAAACATACAGCAACATTCTGATTTATTTTAAAAAGAAAAAAAGCTCAGCTAGATCATCTCATCTTATTTTAAGCAGCTGTTGAGCTGGACACAAGAGGACAAAAAGCTTGATTCCTTCTCTTGAATGATTTGATGAATAATTACCCCCACTGCACATAAATAAAGAAAAACCTTATTTTTAGAATAATCATTTGAAGAATAATTACAACTATTACACTACATCCAGTAAAATCATTATAAAATGTATCAATTTAATGTTGTAACTCATTTCATTTGCAAAAATTTATTTCTTTTTAAATCACAGGTTGTTTTGATCTGTCAATAATTAGTTATAGTCTTCAATCTTTATGCAAATTATTAATCAAATGCTCAGTGAACATCATATCTTATTCTTCAAAGTTATTTTCTTTTCTTCTTCATAGTAGCTGATTAAAACGGATGAAACAGATGAAAGAAAACAAGAACGCCACAATGAGAAACAAATTAAAACCAGAATGCCCTCCAAAAGAAGGGAGAGGTTGTGATTTGCAGTAATCTGGTAGACTGCAAATTGATAATTTTAACAGGGCTGCTGCAATAATGTATTTCAACAGTTAATAAATGTAAATATGTTACAGTACTAGACTTTAGACTTTATTATCCCCATGGAGAAAATCCTTTTCCATAATACTGTACATATCAGACAACAGCAATACAACAACACCAACAGGCTTTCTGTTGGTGCTTTCTGTCAGTGAGGCCGGTTTTTTAAGATGGTTATGACTGAAGGAATAAGGTTTTTCCCAAAGTGAGCTCTTCTGTACCTCAAAGCTCTGTACCAGTGCCCATTAGGGTTTGGTAGTAATTGAGCAGGTGTGTGATGTCCTGTGCTATTGAGGTTGCAATGCATCCAATGGCTTTGTTAAGTTCTGTGAGGTTGGGTGTGGGGAGACCAATTATCCTAGCAGTGGTGTTGGTTATGTGTGTGAGTTTGGCCCTGTTAGTGATGGACAGCATGCTAAAGATGCAAGTGGAACAGTACAAAAGGATGGGCTGAATAATAGGGTGGGGGGGGGGCATAGAGTCCTTTAAGCTTGTGGATGACAGATAGTTTTTGGTGGTTCCTTTTGTTTGGGTATCATTAATGTGCTCGTCGAAACTGAGTCTATTGTCCAGGGTCACACCAAGGTATTTAAAGGTTTCCACTATTTCACCTGTTTGGTTATTGATGACAGAGTACTGAGATGAGGTGGGACCAATTATCATTACCATGTGAGGTTCACTGTGTAATACTGTAGCTTAATAATATACTGCATTTCTAATGACGCTAGTGTATCTTAAAGGCCCATTTATGCTCAACGTTAAATACAGATCCGGATACAGACGGATCCTTCTGTCCGTGCTCTGTGTTCATTTCGTCCAGATTTCTGCACGTTTCCATAAAGCTTACGGATATGGACCAAATGGAGCAGTACCACCAGGAAACCATGGGGGGGCAGTGTTGCTGTCACTACTCAATACGTAGCTCTAGTGAGAAACGGAGAAGAAAAAACAATTGTGGAACTTTTTGAGGAAAGTTTGAGCGAGTTGGTTAGAAACTTTAAACATATCGTTTTTGTCTTTTATGCAAGAGGAACATTATCAGTATCTCCTCCACAGTCGCCATGTTTGTTTTTGACTGTGCGCTGTCCCCTGGTGGATGTATTGGTTAACATCCATGCGTTTTTTACGTTGGCATGGATGTTAACCAAGTATGTGAGCAGTGACGGTAACATTGTTTGAAAAGGACTATACTGTACATTTTCGTACGTACATTGAGCATAAATGGGCCTTAACAGTAGTTAACCTGTAAAGTTAACTTTTCTTCATATTAAAATGTATCAAAACAATGTGCTATAAATAACAAAGGCCCTGTTTACACCTGGCATTAACGTGCATCTCGGGTGATCCGATCACAGGTGGACAGCCAAGACACATTGCTGTTCACACCTGTCTCTGTGATGCATCTTGAGCAGACTCGAGGTGACTACTTGTGTCCACTTTTGTTGCTGCCTACATCGCTTCCACGAGGAGGTCAACCGACCCCGCTCACAGTTATTACATCAATCAGACAAGCACCAGATTTGTTGTTAGTTTGGGCTAAACTGCTAAGAATGTTTCAAGAACTAATAAACATGTACAAGCTATTCCAGCTGTTCAGATTACTCCAACACACCTACATCTGTGCTCCTCTCCTTTCTTTCATCTATTTACCAAAAACAAAATGTCATCAATGCAGGACGTGGATGTTTTTTTTTCCCTATCACGCCCTCCTCTGGGAAACATCAGGACATATTAGTGTTTACACTACAAAATATATGTGGTAAGATGAGTCCCAGACCACTTCAGCATCACAGTGTGTCTCAGAGGTCATTTACACTTGTACAGTGCTAAAAAAAAATACTTAACACTTAAATCACACATCAGATCATGATGAATGAATTATTCAAGTGTAAAATCTTTACTGATGTACATTGTATTGTTAGTTGAGAACAAAATGACCAAAAAGTCCAAAAGCATCATCCCACAAAAAAGTGAAAATTTGAAATCCCAGCTGATCCAACTTGTGTTAAATTCATCACAGGAGCTAATAATTCCACGATGATGATGATGATCATTCACATGAGCTTCCTAAATGTACAGATTGATATCCCTGAAGTTTAACTGACTTTTTCCCTTTTTGCTATACTGTGATGATTGAGTGTCCCCTTCATTTTTTTGAGCAGTGTATTTAGTGCTGCTAACCCAGAGACGCATGTTAATGTCACGAATGTGTGTTTTGTCCCCAAATATGAAAATAAATAGTGGATAAAGGAGTATGATGTTACCCAAGGAAAGACAAAACTAAGTAAACAGAGTTAAATGAACACAAATTAGGTTTTATTATGGAACTAATAAAATACAGTTCACAATAACAACTGAAAACTATTTTCTTAGTAAAAAGGAAAGGGAGGCTAATTAAGTAACAGAAAGCTTACTGAGTTATCAACACTAACACCCTGCTCCAGTTGCACTATGGCATCAACCTCCAGCTTGCATGGACAATAGAAGTTGGATGCAGTCAGCAGAGGAGACACTATGCAGCATCAAAAGCATGTTCACATTCATCGGACCACACACAAAGGGACAGCAGGGTTACACAGCTTGGTTAGGGGAGCGACAACTATAGCGACATTGTTACAGAAACATCTGTAATAGCCTGTCATGCCCAAGAGTTCCTACCTTGAAGTGGGAACTGGGAATGACAACTTTTGCATCCATGGGGATCTATGGGGAAGGGCAGAACTCAATAAAGGAAACACAAGACAGGTGAAAAAAGTAAACCATCCGATGTGTCTTTAATCTTGGTGATCCGGACTTGAGATCTGAAAATAATCAGTTGTTTTACATCTGACCACAAAAGAGGATAGGACAACTGACATTTTTTTATGGAATGACAGCAGTAATGCATGACAAATTGTTGTCTATTAAACATATGTTAAAAAAGAATATTGTAGAAATTGCTTATTTTAGGGCATCAGTGTGAATTTATCAATAATATTCTCAGCTGCCTCCTCAATCAAGTCGTTGGTGAGAACATAGATAACTGCTGAGAACTGCTGTGCAAAAATGCTTTGATCAATGAAACAGAAAACTATATACAGTACAGTCTAAATTCAATAGAATACAGCACAAAATGGCTTGTAATTCCTTGAAATGCCGTCTGTTTGTGAGTTGGATACAGATGTGCACACTGCGAGAAAGAGAGAGAGGACAAAAAATGAAACCCTCAGAGGGCAGGGAAACATCTCAAACACCAAATTAACCTCAATGAAGTGCCACTCAAAATCCATCAGGTTTTTCATTAGAGTAGTGACATGCAGATTTACTGCCTGAACCTTCTTTTGGACCATCTTGCTATCTTTACACAGCTGGCCTTCATTCCACTTTCCCATTGGTATGAAGCACATAAACAAACAAGTAGAGATGTCCCTATCCAGTTGTTTTGTGTGCCCCCAATCCTGATTAGAGTCATTTAATATTGAGTATCTGCTTATACCGAGTCCCAATCCAATACAGATAGCAGATAGCAGCTGCACAGCGCACACTTCAAGTACATTAAAGTTATTAAAATCAATCTAATGTACAGGCTTGACAACTGAATAGCTCTGCAGCGCATTAAGAAAGAAACTTGCTCCAAAAGCTCCAGAGGACGATGAGAACCACAGTGATAGGCCGGTTATCCAAAGCAATGATTTCACTAACCATTACTATTGAACTTCAGTCTGAGTCGCATCATCATGGTAGATTGAAAATATAAAAACACTGAAACACTGCAGCAAACCTTGTGATAAAGTTTGGCTCAACCTCATCACAGATTATTCAGTGCTATATATCCATCTGGCCATGAGTCAACTTTCTACTTAAAAAGCTCTCTGGAACTATATATTTTCAGATCTTCTCTTCTGTGCAATCGCAAATCACATTCACAATGAAGGTTTTATGACATACTCCATCATAGTTCATGTCTATAACATGTGCATGAATATTCTACAACTCGTTATAACTCTTTCTGTCCCATTCCTCATTTGCACAGTATTACTGCACAAATGCGGGCAGGCCAGGAAAGTCAGGAGTTTGCAAATAGCAGCAGACATTGAATTCACCCTTTTAAGTATGGACAATGGTATCCATCAGTCAGTTCTGGTGGCAGTTTTTTGTTTGTTTATTGTAGCCATTTGTTCACACATTTGTTTGTAGAATCCTGCATTTTGACTGTCACCATTATGGATTTTTGGAGCCAGGAGTGATCATATGTGGACAAGAGGGTGAAGGTGACTCAATAAGTAACAATAACTGCTAGTTACTACAGTAGTTACTAGCTTGGTTAACACTGTGCAATAACAGTTTATTGTGTCTATTTTAATGCTAATTTGCTCACAAAAGATTCAAACCATTAAAACAAAATGTATTTACATAAGACCCTATTACTATTCCAAAAATGTAATATAAAATGTTACAGTAGTCCGCTGGTAATGGTCATCAGCCTTTCCTGTACTGTACTGTATTTTAGAGAAACTATATATTACTGTTAGAATTTAGCTTTATTTTACAGCAATTTATGACAATTTATGACAATGATCCTATAAAACAGAGGTCACTAATAGGTGGACTGCGGTCCATATCCGGGAATATTGAGGATTGTTCAATTTTGTCTTAGCGTTTCTATTTTAATTCTATTCTCCAGCTATTACGGTAAAAGTTGAGCAGCCCTCAGAAACTCACAGGCCAATGTGTATAGAGCATTTTATTTTTCCAACACTAAGATAAGACTACACTAAACAATAAGAAAATCACATTTTTTGTATACTTATAGAGGAGTTTCATGATATGACAGAACAAGAAGTCATTTGAGCCTCCTTGATACAAAACCACCACCTCGAGCACTGACTGACAATTCCAACAAGCCCACAGTAGAGTCAAGCTGTCACACACCTGAACACATCTTGAACACTCTTTTCTTTCTTTCTTATTGGCTCTGCCTGCTGCTGTGGCCGACGGGCGGCTCATGCCAGCAGTCTCCTCTCTGCTCTTCTTGTGCACTGTGCTGTGGACGGATGGAACTGAGCAAATACACTCTGTCTTACCACATGACTTTCTTTACTTGCATTCAAACCCAGTCAAGCTGAACCAAAAGCCAAAATGTGCTTGTTGCTCAGACTGAAAACAGGTTGAGGCTTCGCTTTAGCTTGAAAAGCCAGAAAAAGTAATCATAAATCACTAAGTATCATAAATCTCACCTTAGGGAAAACAATAATGTTTCTGATTGGCTGGCATTTATCCATTCTTTACTGAAGCACCACGTGTAAACAGTTTCTAAATGAATGCATAAGGTGTACTGAGCTGCAAGTAACCATGGCAACAGTATTTAACTCTCACTGGTTTAAGCCTAACCGTAGGGTAACAACACACAAACACACACACACACACACACACACACACACACACACACGTGCGCGCTGCATCTGTGATGGAAGTAATAACAAGTAATATCTTGGTCTGTGATCCTGCTAAACAAAAAGCATGATTCATATTTTCAGGCATGTTTAGACAACTCAAAGCACTGGGTTGGAAAAACTCATCTTGAGGAAACATAACTTCCTCAAGAGAGAGTGTGGGTCAGATCATTATTACAGAGGGTTTTTAAATCTCTCATGCCCCGTTGGACCAAGAGGAGATTTAAAAAAAAAAAAAAAATCTTATATGAGCTCTCTTTGTCTTTCACAGTTTTCATAGTCTTCCTATTTAGAATAAGGAAGGCAGCATTTATGTTCATCTGATGAAATTGTGAAATGTTACCAGATCTGACTATAGACATTCATCCATCTGTTTTCTTTTTTTGTGTGTCAAATACAGCCCAAGGCCCAGAACCGGCCCACTCAGGTGTCCAATTTAGCCCCACTGTAAGTCATTTTTTCAGTCAAACAAACTTCTATACTTATTTTTCATTCACAGTCAAGGCTGCTGATCTTCCTGTAGACCTCCGGCTTGATAATTGACTTGCAACTTTAATCAGATTTGAAGGACACATATTTCCTCGGGGGGGGCTTGGACACATTTTATCAGTATCTCTTACCAGGATACCCCTTGATGGTTTATTATGGTACATTTATATTTGAATTATATCCATTTTATTTATAGGGTAAGGTAAGATAAGAAAAACTTTATTGATCCCCTAGGGGGGAAATGAAAATTGACACAACAGTGGCGTTGTAATGGTGAAGTGATAAAAAATAAAATACAATATAAATCTACAATAAACATAAATTCCTTATACTATATACAAATTGCACTACATATTTCATAAAGTGCACTCTATAGTTTGAACCCCAGTGCCCACAATTTCTTTAAAAGTGTATTTTAAGTGTCTCATATTGATATATTATTTATTTCCACTTACTGTATGTAAATCACACCTTGCAAATACCACATACACAAATCATTTATTACCCGTGCTTTTTTATATTTGTTGGTTTTATTGTGATCTTTTTTATGCAACATAATTTTGTTGTGCAATGCATCTCTGATGTAATGTCTGAATGACAAATAAAGGAACCTTGAACTTCCAAGTGTGCAGTGTTCTTGGATTAAACAGTAAGGACAGTTTCAGTCTTATTAGTGGTAGTGGGAGGTACAGGGAGCTGTGCTGTTGTACAGTCTGATGGATGATGGTATGAAAGAGACCACAGCACTTTGAAGCACTTGGGGGACGAATAGTTTTACTGGTCTTACTGGTTTTAATGGTCTTGCCCACTCAAGATCAAACAGGACAGCATGTGGCCCTTGAACCAAAAAATGGGTTTGATACTCCAGCTCTAGAGGGTGGCAGGTAACACTGGGTGAGAAGCAGGACAGGTGGACAGTACAGCGCTGCACTTTGCCAGTGAACATCATTTCCTACAGACACATCAGTTCTCATTTATTCATCCATCCATCCATCCATTAGCTTTTATCGCTTATCCATTAGAGGGCCAGGAGACACTAATAAATAGAAAATTGGGTTTGGAGATTTGCTGGTTAGTGTTTGAAAAGTGCAAATAATGAATGAAGCTGAGCTAGCTGTGTGTACAGTAAGCAGGAGTGTTGGAAAGGTGTGAGTGTAATCCTCTGCCACTAAGTTGGAAACATGAAAACATGTTTGGTGCTTCTGTCTCTGTGTATTTTCAGTTTTCAGCATTTGGAGTTTATTTCTCCAGCTGTGTGCTCCCACAGTATTCTGAGCTTCAGCCTGAAATGTAAAACTTGCAACTCTGAGCTTGAGTTTGATTTAAAGTCAGGTTAGGTTTTATAGTTAGTTAGTAATTATAATAAATCAATTCATGTTGAACTTTGCAGGTTTGCATATGGGCCATGCTAGACTCAGTCCAGAGGAAATAAAAACATCCTATGTATGGGTTGTCATTTAGATTTTATTGATTCAGACTCTGCTTATCATATCTGGTTCTTAATTAATATTGTTCTGATTCAGTATTCTTGTAATAAGTGATAAAAAATAAAATAAAATAAACAATCTCTATAATAATCTGCATCTTCCTGGGATTAACCAGTAAGGACAGCCTCAGTCTAATTAGTGGGAATGAAGCATGAACGTGCTCCTGCAGCTTCCTCAGGAGGCAGGAAGGATGTGACTGCAGCTGGAACTATTGCCATATCAAACAGTTTATCACAGCTTGTTCACCTCAAAATGATAAGCCTCAAAAGAAAAAGGGAAAAAAACAGATTGGAATAAAGCTTCAACAAACCAACAAAACACTACAGCCATGTGCAATACACTGCTTGGAATGTATGGGTGTGTGTGTTTGTGAATGTGTATAAATGTAATATGCAATATATAATATACAACTCAAACAGGAGAGAGAGAGAGAGTAAATGCTCAGCGCTCTATTTAATAAAGGAACATTCACACTAATCCAGGTGTTGACCATCTCTCATGATGAGCCACTTCCCAGGTCACAGACAACCAATCAGAATTTAGAGCAGAGGCCATGAGACAGTCACAGTGTACAGAACTTCTGATTTTCTGAAGTCGGGTTATCCTTTAGTTGAGTAGGTCTGTTTTTGGAAAGAAAACATTTTCCATGTTAAGATGAAACAATTACTGTTCCACTTAGCCAGGTAATTAAATTAGTCATCATTCATTTCATCCCATTAAACCCTCATGCATCACAATACATAACTGTGTTCAAACGCTAACATATCTGACCCTCTCCTTTGGCTTTCTCAGCTGAAGGAACCCTTCAAGCATGAGGTTAAGAGAGTTCAAGCATGTTCTGACACCACATAGAAACAATAAAGGTACTGTTAACTTTACCCTACTATTAATACATAGATAATAATGACAATAACTTGTTAATCTTATGTTTAATTCAAGGATAAGTGAAGTGATTGTTTTGTAGAATGTGCTGCTTGTCTCGTAGCACAGTCTGGTCCACCTGACCTTTTCATCCACATGATCACATCCTGGATCTTTTACCACTGACGTAAGCGTATACAGACTTTGAGCACCTACATTAAGTATGTGTGCAGCCTGGTTTAATAGCCACATCAATGTTAGGATGTATTATCCACTGTGGAGTTAACAACTTTGGCCTGTGTCCCAAACTCATCCAAAATGTCCCCAATTTCCCAGCTTACCCCTGTCCCTGCCTGTGCTTTTGTTTTAAAGACTCTTATTCCTCCTCTCCTCAGTGATGTAATGTGTTGTAACTGTTATGTAACGGTCCTAAAAAGCTTGTTCAGCCTTCACTGGTAACTGCTGACCTTTTCCACATCTGGTTTTTCCCATGTTGAACCAGGCTGGTATGAAGCGAGTGGACAGACTATCCTTTTACACTCACATTATTATGCTACACCTACTACTGTAATGCTAGTCATTTTGTCAGGGTTGATTTAACGTATTTACTATGTTTGGGTCCAACTCTGTTTAATAGGTTTTGTCTTAGTCATTTTTACATAAAATTACACTTGTAAATTAAGTTGATACAAAAGTAAATTTAGTTGGTACAACAGAATTGTGTAATGCTGAAGAAAAAAATCACATAGGAATACTTTCCATGATTTAATTAAGTTCACTGAAACAATAACTTGAGTGTAAACATATCTGAAATGTTTACAGTAAAGTGTAAGTGAACTTCAAGTTTCTCTGAGTGCTTCTCAATTCTTTTAAATTGCATCCACATTTCACTCACTTGCATCTTTTCCTTTCCCCCCCAAAGGAAACCACTGGAGGAGAGAGGAAACAAGGAGATGTAAGTTTAGAGACATGAGACGTTGTTTCATCACGTGAAGTGACCTGTGTCTCTAATGACAGTAACAGCTGATCACAGCTGGATCAGTCAGCAGTTTGTGTCTCCACACATGTTTAGGTGAAGGTGGTACCACCACCACCTCTTTGTTCTGCCTACAGGTGTCATTGTAACTAATTATAACACAATCACTTTAGTGTCAAAGGTGAAAACATAACACAAAGACACAGACAAATTTGAATTCCCCAAAAAATAGGCGATGATACTGTAACAATGTTTTATACTCACAGTTCCTTGCAAACAACACTAGAATGGAAAATATAGTTTCTGTGTGGAATTTAAAAAATAATAATAAAAAGATTAACAAAACAATGGAGCATAACACTTCCCTTAGTTTTGAATGCTCCAACAAAATGGATCCTAGTACTTCCATTTCTGTCTAAAAAACATTGCAAATTGGTCTAAACTCTAAGATCTTGTTTAGAAATGGAACCCTGGCTTTCACATTCCCCTTTAAACATTTGCACCTACTAAATCATGCACCTGTATTTTAATGAGCTGATGAACTCCTAGAAACACAGAAGTTTGCTAAAAATGTGTTGTCTTTATCATTTATATTTATTTTCTAGCTGTTTTAAGCCATCAGCAGGCAGTCAACCTTTTTTAAATCATGTTTTTGATTGCACAGAGTCTGGTTATGGGTCAGCTCTATGGAGCTATCAGGTGTTTTTCCTCAGGTGAAGATGAGTTGGCTAATGAAGCATGTGTGGTGGAAATGATTCTCAGTCAAGAGGGAATCAGGAAAGTGATGTTTTGCGAGCTTGTACTTTCACATATAGCTTATTTCCATCTAGTTTCATAATGATCTTCTGCAGAGCTTCTTTCAGTGTAGTTTAGCTCTGGAGGGTAACTCAGGTTTAGAGCATACATAAGCAGTAAGGTAAATTTGTCATCCACCGCCTCCAGAATGATCCCAGCATCCTCAGGGTCATCTCTAAGGTGTGCACTTTCTGTCAAATGACAAATATTACAAAGATGACACGAACGTTTTGTCGTTTTTTAGACAAAACATTAACGAGGGCAATGATTCCTCATTCATGTGCTTTACACCTCATTTATACAGCACATCACTTTGACAGTACTGCAGTAAAACAGCTATTACTCACTTTATTCACATAATCAAGACAAATTATGACTATCTGACATTTAAAATGTTTCACTAAGCCACGGTGTGCATTATGATGCATATTTATTCAAAACTTTAACAAACACTGTTGCATTCTTCACATTAACTATAATTCAGTATATAGTGTGATTTGCAAAGGTTTATTTTCCTTTAACAAAAAGCATAAGACTTAAAAACAAACTCTCTCTGGTCTCTTAAAGCTTCACTCAGGATTGATCATATAGCCGTGATTAATGAGGGATTAAGGAATGATTTGTTGTGGTGTAGAGATCAGTTATGACATACTGTGAAGGGTCGGAGACACACACAACAGTTTCCAGACAAACTGAAAAGAGGCTTGATTGATAAGTCCAACTTCATGTATTTACCAGTGACTCTCATTGTTACTATGTGCAGACATCAGTTTGTGTGTATATACTTGGTTTGTTTAAAAATGTAATGCAGTAGATCAGTAGATGCATTTCAAAAAATTTAAGGCCTTATTTTTTCAAAATTTTAAGGCTAATGAGAACCCAGAGGAAACCCCACTCATTCCAAATGTGATCATCTCCTTAGAGAAGATAAAGGTAAATGAATGTACCAAATATTCACTTTGTTCAAGTAAACAGATACTTTGAGGATACATTCCTGTCTGACATCAGTGCTGTCAGTCTAAGTATGCACATCAGAAAGAATATGCAAAGAAAAACCCCATTAGTAACGTCATCTCAACCAATCAGCAGAGTGGGTTTCACACACCTGATACAACTTTGAACAACTTTTTTTTGGCTCTATTCTCGATTTTGGGGTATCTGTACCTCATATACTCCAAAATCAGAATCAATAGAGCCAAAAACTCATTAGTTCCCATGGCTATAACCCAAATAAAGAAGTTGAGGTAGCCAGGCAGAGTTTGGAGTACAATATGGACTATAGGGAATACAAGGCTATGTGCAGTATTTGTATTTATATTCATGATTTCCATTTATTTATTTATGTTTTATGGACAGGGGATACAAGGGAATGTGGAATATATTTACTAGCTTAATATTTATGACCTTTCTGCATGTGTCATGATTTTTTCCTTTTTTTTTCTTTTAAATTTCTGCTTCAACTGTGATGACACTGTGATACTGCTATGGATAAGTTGGATTACTTGTTTGATGTGTTCACCACATGGACACATCTGTATGAATATTAGGTCTGAGTTATATGTTTAAAGTCACGGGTCACCAAGCACCTGAGCAGGCTTCCACTGAACCTGTGAGGCAAAGTTGTTTTGCACCAATCATCAGTCTAAAAGGAGCGTCCAGCCAGAGTCCATTCATCATTTAAGAGGACTCTGTAGGACGCTGTAGGCCAATGTTGTTTCCTGCCAAAATATGATTGAACAGTAAAACTACTGGAATTGCGTAACTACTAGAACTACACAGAGTGGTCATTTTGAGCATCAGGGCAGAGAATGTCATTTTTTCTCACACTGGAAGCCTCTGAATGAAGCTTCATGTGTCTGTTGTCATATTCAATGACATCACTTCCCATCTCGTTCCATCTGTACACGCGCACACACACACACACACACACACACACACACACACACAATCCTGTGAATATATTGATGCACCAGATTAACTGCAACATAGCCTGTATAGACCTATACTAGTGTGAGGGTTGATATATTATTTTTATTTTTACAGTGATTAGAATATACAGTATAAGTATATGCCTACATGATGGAGCTATTAGATTGCTCTTAGATCTGCAGGTGCGTGACTCACTTTGTGTGTGGAAAGCAGGAGGATAAAGCTTTTTGAGAAGTGACAAAGTTGTTTTAGACAGATATGAATGAAGCAGATCATTTCATTAGGTAAAAACATGTTCTGAATTTTGGACATGATTACATTTATGTTTTTTTCAATCAATATTACCGTTGGAATTTTTGAACTTCGGGACAAATGGCCATCTATGCTGCCAGAGCGTCTTCCCCGTCATAACCTGCTGTAACTGAGCCTCTTCTAGTTTAAAGCAAGCTAGGTTTGGGCTTTCCAGCTGTGTAACAAAGAAACCAAACAAAACAGAAAAACTTGACAGATCATATTCAATTGTGGGAAAAGCAGCAATTATGAAATATGACACCTATACCAAATATAACTCTATAATCTATTGTGGACAATCTGACCACCTACAGTATACCATTCTAGGTCAAAATACTCTTCCTTTGTGTTTTATAATTTGAATAAAATGTACACATATTTAGGAGAAGTCAGAGAGCTACAGGTAAATAGGTTAGTTATGGTATTGCAAAATTCAAAAACAGTCAAAACGATGGCCTTGGTAGCATTGGTATTTTTCATGTGTCACATACTGCTGCTCTATTCAGCTCACATGTAATCAGTGCTGCTTTATTTCCTTGAATGGAAACCAAAGAGAGACCTGGGATAAAGTGGATGATTAGGAGCAAAAAGCTGAGCAGACAAACAGCAGCTTCATTATTTCTCCTCTTTTCCATCCTCTGTGCTAAAGGCCATTTCAAATAATCATTGACAGACCTCCAGACTCTCCAGTTCATGAAAGATACAAAACTCTAATTAGTGATTTTAACATGCAAATGAAGCCTTTTGGAATGTTTTAACATGAAAATACAACGAGAAAAGAAAAGAACATCTTGTCTGATAAACAAATAAGTTTTACGTTTTCAATAGTTTTTAAGCACAGTGTGTAACAACAGGTAAGATTGGCCTCAGGATAACAAACACAGACACACACACACACACACACACACACACACACACACAGACACACACCCGGAGGAGAGAGCACAAAGGCCCAGAGGCAGAAGAGGATGAGGTTAAGGAGAGGTGAGACAGAAATGGAAAGAGTAAAGAGAGTGAGGTGAGAGAGAGGTAGAAGAGAGAGAACATGCAACAAAACAATACTCAACAATACCGGAAAATGTTATTTAAATAACGACACAAAAGCATTAAAATATACTTAAAGTACCAAAAGTAAAGTCATTATTGATGCATTAATGTTCAATGAGCACATTAAAGCATCAATGAATCATTAATGGAGCCAATTTTAATTTATTTATATATTTTATGCATTACTTTGCACACTGCTGTAAAGGAACGAATAATTCAAGATGTCAGATGAATGTAGTTGAGGAAAAAGTTCAATATTTGCCTCTGAGATGCAGTGAAGTGGAAGTTTTACAGCAGCAGAAAACAGAGATGCTTGTATAAAATGTGGAAAAGTTGAAAACAACAGTGTGTGCATGATAATCACCACTGAGTTACCTCGTTCAGTGAGAGCTGGTGACTTCCAGATGATAACTTTCAGAAAGCCAAGATACAGTACAGCTAATCTTGACTCATAATGATGTCATCTTTCATTCTACTGTTGACTAACTAGCAAGCCTGAGCCCTGAGGTGTCTGCACCCACCAAACCCTCACACCCCTCACCCCTCACACCCCTCACACCCTCAACCCTCACACCCGCCACACCCCTCACACCCACCACACCCTCACCCCTCACCCCTCACACCCATCACACCCATCACACCCACCACACCCCTAACACCCACCACAGCCTCACCCCTCACACCCCCTGATAATCAGCCACTTAAACTTGTGTTTTCCTCATATATCACCATATACATATTTATTTTAGCCGGCCTTTTCTTAATGTGATCCACAGTATGCAAAAATAGAAATAAAATGCATCTTTAAAAATGAAAAAGTGTGCAGCTGATACAAATTTTATAAATGCAAATGTACAAAATTTTAAAAACACCATTGAAACATGTTGTATTCATCCTATTCTATAAATCGTTCTCCTGGATCATAAAATAGTTGTCATTGTCTTTTTTCTCCATAAATAAATAGAATAAAGTGTCTGGCAGCTTTAATAGATGAATCAAATATTAATGACTGATGGGGAGTTTATGAATGTGAATTGGTGTGCAGACTAATTATGAGTCAGAATATGAACAGTATGGGTTAAATGAGGTCTACTGGCCATGTCTGCGTCCATCTTTTCTGTCTGATTGTATAAAATGAAAGAACAGCCTCTATAGTATAAAGACATTTCTCTCAGGTCAGAAGATGCATAAGATCTCTAATCCATAGACTGGAAGTTGGAGGAGATCCTTCAGCAGTACAAGCTTAAATGGAAAGAAAATTAGCTAATATGATGATACAAAACTGTGAAGTTGTAAGTATTTGAAAATATGAGAGTCAGGATTTTGAATTTTGATCTCAGCTGCTCTAATAACAGGATGATTTTTAATAAATAAATAAAAAAACTCCAAAAGGTTTGTGACCATAACAAGAGTGAATGTAATTTGTAACTTCCACTCCTGATAATTAGTCATGCACATGGTGGCATTCAGATTTTCAAATCTAATTAAAAGTAAAACAAAAAAATATGTCTATACTGTTGAAAGTGACGGACATGATGATATTCATGCACAGTATTTTGTTTTCATTTAGATGAATTATGATAGATTCCTGCTTATCTTTTCCATATTAATGCCATCAGTATCTTCTCAACCATCTATATTCTCTTCTCACAATGACTGCCTTGATTTCCTGTTACACACTAAGGATATTATCTCACTTTATCTCAACATTAATTAATCTAATAAATGTTAAGTTGTTGATTTTCATGCAGCTCCTACATTATTTAATCTTGGAAACATAGAATATTGTACAAAATACATTTTACACTTTAGTGAATGTAACAGCCAACCATGACACAGGAAACTATCATCAGTTAAAGTTCATGGATATTGCTGTGAATAGCCAGATATTAATAATGCATTGAATGGAGGAGACTAACCCGTAGCAAAAGGTTGTAGCCTCTTCACCACAAATCTTGCCCCTGCTCGCTGATATTTATCCACTTTCTACTTGCTCAACTTCCCCTTCATGGCTAAAGTGAGAGGAGTTTCTGTAGTAGAGGGAGGGAGGGAGGTCTCTAGGGATGAAGAGGAGGAGAAGAAGTCCTTTCTGAACTCCTATCTTAGTAAATATATGTGAGAATAATCTGTAGATTTGTTTATCTTTAAAGTCTGTGTAAAGTAAGAATAAATATGTGTTCTGAGTTTGACCACCCTGCCAAATTTGAATGATTAAAAAAATATATGAAATTAGGCTTCAAAGTTGTGTAAAAATCAGCCTCTTTCTCTGCTCCCAAACACTGTGGGAATGCCCGCCGAGTTCACTGAAACCTCGCCCCCTACCAAGTGTCACCTGTCAATCAAAGTCACCACTTCTACCAGAAACATGGACGCTACGTCTGAGAGTTTTCTGCTGCTAACTCAGCTGCTAGCTTTGCGGCTAACTCAGCTAACTATAGACTGTAGTAGTAGTAGTGTGTGCTGAATGTATTTATACCTCTACAGCAGCAGGGGAGGGTTTATGCTTTTCAGACCCTCCCACTAAATCCTGAACACAGAAATGTTGAAACACAGTTTGTGAAGCCTAGCTCCACAATTCAAATCTAAATGGTTGAAATGCTTTTTACACCTTTTTTAGAAATACATTTATGACCTATTTAATGTGTTTAGAAGAAAATGTCTGAATTCACTTTACACGATCTTTAATATAAAAAGTGAATGCCAGCTAACCTGTGTTTTGTAGTTAGATCTGTATAACACGTTCTGCTAGATAAATGCTACTTTTATAGACTGTAAAATACTCACTACAGTCCACTTGAACAAATATGAAATATGTAAAAGTTAGGAACCAGTAAGTAGAATCAATCTGCATCAGCGTCTTATCAAATCCACACTTCTTGGAAGTCTGGATCCACTTCTTGATCGCCAACCTTACTCTCATGTTTTAACCTGTTTTTAAGTGTTTTCATGAACATCAGGAGGTAAAACAGGTCATCCACTAATCAGAAGGTCAGTGGTTAAATCCTCCATTCCTCCAATCTGCTTGATGAAGTGTCCTTGGGCAAGATGCTGAACCCCAAATAGCTCCTGATGGTGTGTGTGTGTGTGTGTGTGTGTGTGTGTGTGTGTGTGTGTGTGTGTGTGAATGGATGTTTTGGATGGGAAGTGCTGTATCACTACTGAGGAGCATTTTGGCATCTTGCAAGGCAGCCTCTGAATGAAATATTGGCATGTTTTGATTGGTTGATAAGACTAGAAAGACCCCCACCACCACCTCCAAAATAAGAACTGAGAAACTCCATTTCAACAAAGCCATACGGACGAAACTTTGGGAAATTTATCCAGTAACAGTTTGAGAACTTTCATACGAGGACAGACATGTCGAAAATGCCGAGAAAAATTAATGCGAGACACGACCTGGACGAGGAGACGGGCCCGCATGAATCCTCGGGCTCAGCTATCGAGACGAAAGACGGTGAGAGCGCCCAGCAGGCGGATAGCAACGAGGTGCTAAAGGCCATAACATCACTCCACACAGAGCTAGCGTGTGTGAAGTTGGACATTTGCAACAAGATCGAGGCGGAGATTTCGGAGGTAAAGTACACCTTGAGAGGGGAAATAGCAGCGCTGAGAACCGATAATGACACAGCAATATCGGCGCTCAGTACCCAAATGGGCGCACAAAACCAAGATCTGAAGGAGCTAGCCGATGCTGCTAACGACACTTCAGACACAATACAAGAGCTGGAAAACAAAGTTAAGAAACTCTCTGGGCAAGTTGAAGCACTATCAGAGAAATGCCTTGACCTGGAAGGCCGTTCGAAGCGACAGAATCTGAGAATGGCCGGAATTAAAGAAGGGAGTGAAAATGGTCAAAAGCCGAGAGAGTTTGTGGCTCAGCTGCTAAAAGAGGTGTTAAACCTTACAGAGGCACCAGTCATAGACCGAGACCTTTGATAGATGGAAAGAACTTGGACTGTACAGTGTAGGTGACCTGTACATTAGTGGTTCATTTGCATCATTTCAACAACTACAGGAGAAATATGGTCTGTCAAAAAGTGATTTTTTTAGATATCTTCAAGTCAGACATTTTGTAAGGACACATTTGGACCATTTTGAAAATGCTACCCCTGACAAGCTAGACAGGTGTCTTAGAGATTGCACGACGGAGAGGAATGCAGTTTCAGTTATATACGATTCATTTCAGGAGCTAGATCAGGTGAATACGGCATACATAAAGGAAGGCTGGGAAAAAGAATTGGGTATGACGATAGCGGAGGATATATGGAAGGGAAGCCTGAGATATATCAACACTTGCTCCCTAAATGCTAGACACTGTCTGATCCAGTTTAAAACTCTGCATAGGCTGCATTACTCAAGAGTAAAATTACATAGAATATTCCCAGAAATATCACCCATCTGTGAAAAATGTAACCAAGAGGAGGCAAATCTACTTCATAGCTACACACTATGTCCCAAACTAGAACATTTCTGGACAGCAGTGTTTTCATTTTTCTCAAAAGTCTTCAAGACTACATTACAACCAGATCCTCTCTTGGTTATACTAGGGACATCAGGGAGCATTGGGAACCTGCAGATTATGCAGCGCCGCCTTTTATCCTATGGTCTCCTCTGTGGGAAAAAACTTGTTCTCCTCCACTGGAAAAAAACGGAGACACCTACTTTCAAAGAATGGTTAACGGCACTGACTGACACATTACACCTTGAAAGGATTCGTTATTTTCTTAGTGGTAGGTTGGAAGACTTCAAAAAGATCTGGCAACCGATTATTTCTTTCTTGAAACAGGATGTAGGACAACCTGAGTAGTACTGGGTGGGTGGGATGGGCTGGGTCAGGGAGAGAGGTATTATTATTTATTTATTTCAATAATGTATTATTTACTTATTTTTGTATATTTTTCTGATTTTTTCCCCCATCTATATATATATATATATATTTTTTTTTTCTTTTTCTTTCAATTATTTACTTGTTCGTAGGACACCTTTGTTACTTATATTACAAAATATTGAAGCATTGCATAAACCAAGATGGATGTACTGTATATTTGATATACTATCTGCTTCACAATAAAAACAGCAGTTAATCAAACAAAGAAATATGTCCTTGGCTTCCAGAAACTTCACTCTTATCCACAGCTGCTATTTTACACATGAAGCTGCGGCTAAATGCTTCACTGTCAATTGGTACTAATGTTAGCGAGTACTTCCTGTTGAAAATCATGCACCCCTCGCCTAAACCAGAGTATTTCCAGTAGGTGAGAACATGTCTGGTATGGACAGTCTCCTGCTGGGTGCTACATGTGTGAAAGAACATATGTGAGTTCATTATGTGGAAATAGGTAGAGACAGCTGGTAGAAAAACAGCCTTCAGGCCCAAATGCACTGCAGGTGTCTGATGCACGTTTTGGAGTACACGTTGTTTTAAATAGTCCAACATGCACCAAAAGCATTATGAGGCTCCTCTACTCCAACCTTGTTTCCATCTTGGAGCGTCAAATGAGGAATTTGTGCAGCGGAAAAAGAGAGAAATAGCAACCATTGTGAAAGCTTGGTTGTCCAACACTTGAGTGAATATAAATAGGGGGTGGGGGAGGGTACCACATGGTATGCACTCAATAAAATACTGTTTAACATGTTCTTCACAGAAATTAAGTCAAGGCCAAAGAGTCTCAGAATGAAAAAATCATCTAATTGAAGCATTTTTCTTTTACTAAACATTGAAAATGGGCCACACAGACCCAAACACATTAACAGTGTTAAATAATTGATGAAGTTTGCTATAAAATGATGCGCAGCGCCTCTTTGACTGCACATGAAACCCACGTATCACTGCTGCTGTTCAGTAAACACAGAAAGGATCCAACATTCTAAGTACTGAACTTTCCTCTGAACTCCAGATTACACTCATGTGGAACATCACAGATGGATGATATTGGTAAGAATCTTCACTAATCACATTTACAATTGGAAATTTGGGATTTTGCATCCACAGATATGTTATCAATCATTCTTTTACAGAGAAAATACATTCACAATCACACTATATAGTATGATCTTGACAGCCATAATTATGTCTATGTCCAGCTGCAGAAAAAATAAAATATTGAAAAGATATTTCAATTTTTTAACAGGCATGTTAGTCAAGCAAAAAATGAGGATTGATTTTTGAACAGTATGGTGCAATTAACATGTTATTCAACTCATATTATGCACTTAAAAGTGAATTCAGACATTTTCTTCTAAACACATTAAATAGGTCATAAATGTATTTCTAAAAAAGGTTTAAAACATTTTTAGATTTGAATTGTGGAGCTAGGCTTCACAAACTGTGTTTCAAGATTTCTGTGTTCAGGATTTAGTGGGCGGGCCGCGGGTCTGAAAATCACACGGTGGTGATCGGCATAAACCTGCCCCTGCTGCTGTAGAGGTATAAATACATTCAGCACACACAACTATTACTACAGTCTACAGTTAGCCAGTTAGCTGAGTTAGCCGCTGAGCTAGCCGTCGTGCTAGCTACCGAGCTAGGAACTGAGTTAGCAGCAGAAAGCTCTCAGATGTAGCATCCATGTTTCTGATAGAGGTGGTGACTTTGATTGACAGGTGACACTTGGTAGGGGGCGGGGTTTCAGCGGGCACTCCCACAGCGTTTGGAGCAGAGAAAGAGACTGAGTTTTACACAACTTTGAGGCCTAATGTCATATATTTGGCAATTTTTTTAATCATTCAAATTTGGCAGGGTGGTTAACAACACACTTTTCTGTGGTATGTCAAACTCAGAACACATTTATTCTTACTTTACACAGACTTTAATGTTTTTCTTGATGTGGTATTATTGTTGAATGCAGTTTGAAATGTTTTTCCTTGATAAAGTGTCATTATTAAGTTGTTAGAGTTCTATTCAAAGGCGTACGATGCAGTTTTGTTTTGTATTTGTTGGTCCACTTGGAATTAAAGTTGTTTGGTAGTTAAATGAATGAAATTCTACACAACTGATATGGCTCACCTAAACTGAGTGATGCAATTTTAAATACATTGTTATGTTGTTTTAATTCTATTCTGTACCATACTATGCACTTTGGTTTTATGTTTTTTGGTGGAGATACATTTGATGTCACTCAAATGAGTGCAATGTGTGATATGGCTGACCTAGACTGATTGTTCAGGTGTCTGATTTATGTTAAAAATGGACAAAAGTGAGTACAGTAATAGTCCATGTGTAGATTTATAGGGCAGTCTATTTTATTTTTTTAGAAGGAAAAAAAGTGTGAGTTGTATTCAGTTAACAATTAGCTGCATATCTGTTTTTAGCCAGTGGAGAAGGGGGACTGTTTGATGTTTCTGAAAATAATTCCCCTCTTTACTTTAACACTGAAATGTATCTCTTCATTTTCAATTGAGGATAATGAGCTGTAAAGTTGTGTTGGTACAGTTATGTGCAATTAAGTGGATGTTTTCTGATAGTTAATTGCATTTCTCTAATTGTCCGTGTCTCTGATTTTTCAACATTGTATTGCCATTTCATTGCCTTGGGCCTATGTGTCTTACATACAGTATGTTGTTCTGCATTTAAAAAATAGAATATATGGACTCCTCCAGTATGTTGTTGTAATTTCTTTATTTCTTACCATAATTACTCATATTCTCCGGTCCCTTATTTTGCCTCAGTTTCATGAACTGGCCCCAATTCCAAATTAATTGAATAGCCTTGCTGTATACTGTATTATTCATGTAGTATGTATGTATATGTTGCCTTTCATAAATGACTGTTTCAAATTCAAATAATTAAGGATATATATTATTGTTTTTTATGGCTTTAAAGGGTTACACTCATTTTCCAGTCCAAACGTACCGCTGTTATCAAAATTAGCTTTGACAGAATTATTTTATGTAACCATTATTTAATCAGTGAAGTCCTACTGATGTCTGAATGAGACATGACCAGGGCTCTAATTTCTAACCATGGTGCACACACAAACCTGTATGTAACCTCTGACTCATGGCTATGAACATTTTGGTAACACAGATGCTGAGGTGGTGAATTAAAGTCAGATTGTTTAATGATCTTTCCACGCATTTAATTTAATTTCATATCAAATGTTAGTTATAGATCCATATTATCATAAACATTCAAACCGACAATATTATCTGTACCTGTGCTTGTAGTGAGCCATAACTATTCTATAAGCATCTTTCTATTTGACAGAATAAAAACCAACAGCAGAAGCTGAAATAAATGATGTCAGGATGTGGCGAGTCTGCCTTTCTTTTCTCTGATATTATACACAAATATACATATTCCTGATCACCTCAAACATGTTAAATAACTGATGAAATTATCATCTGTAGAAATCCAAGATGACATCAAATAACGTAAATGGAACTTAAAAATAATTACCCAACAGGGGGCTAAATGATTTTTGATAACATCTTGTAATACTGTGCATATATCAGCAGGTGTGATTTTAATTTTCATGTAATTTGTGTGTAAAATTGCTGCAATGAACACATCTGCACCACCTGCACTCATATATGGACTGTGTAAATGACAGAAACACCTGTATTGTGCTGGATTATGGAATGAATATAAAATAATAAAAATATTTATTATATTGTAGATATTGAGTGTGTGGTGTTAAATCGATTTAAAGCTGGTTAATTGGGAATTGGCTCACTGCATGGTGACAGGTAATAACTTAACCAGATATGGTATAATATTGATGGCTATTAAATGTTTAGTCAAACACATCTGTGTGTAAAAAACACACTCATTTTTGTTTTTTATTTGTGTTTGTCATGTATTATTTAGATTTTTTAATTATTATTATTTTAAACTATAAATCAAACGTAACCACTGATACATTGAGCTTATGCATCCTTCCACAGTAGGCTTACTAATGTATGTTTCTTTCAGTTTGCTTAAGGTTTCCTGGCTGCTAAACAGCAGAGCAGTCTAGAGGGCAGATGGAGCTAAAGAGAAAAGAAAATGAATAAAAAATCCAACTTCCCTCACTGGGAGCCAGAGTCTGTCTCTTGGACCTTGTACACGTCTCCGGGTGTCTCTTTGTGGAGCTTTGGAGCAGCAGCGGGACTGAACCAGTGAGGTGATGAGAGCTTAGTTTGGTGCTGGTCCACTGTGATAAGATTCAGTGGGGACGATGTAGTCCCTACTGGGAGGTTGTCTTTTTTATACAAATAAAGATGCAACTTTATGAAATCATTGATGATGTCATCACCCTATGACAGTAGCTAAATGTGGCTGTGGAGGGTAGAGAGTTGGAAGTTTGACATATGGACGGGAACAGCTGGCGATCGAAGAGTCCTTGAGCAAGACAAGCACTTTGTCCATTGAGCTAGAAAAGTGCTATTCATGAGCAGTATGTTTATTACTTACACCTAACAAGCAGCTACAATGAGTAAGTATCAACAAAAGAGATGAACAGATAAGACCTCCAAGGTGAGGGTCACATGACTGACTGACTCAGCTGAAGGCATCCATTGGCTTGTTTTCTGTAGAGTAGCTTGTGTGTTTACTTGGACTCTATTGGGGGAATGGTAAAGAAGCTTGTTCCTGGAAGAATAAGTAACACTTTGTACCACAAAAAAGCACAGTAAAGATGTTAATAAAGGTGAATGAATGAAGAAACACTTGATTAAGTTTTGGCAAATTGTGCTTGGAATGATACAAACACTTTAAAATGTAACCCGTTAGGGTCAAATGTGACCAATTTTGACAAAAACACCACAAATGTCTTTTGAATTTGATGACTTTTCCTAAAGTTGCCCTACAGGGAGTCCATACTCTGTGGCCCATCTATTGCCAAGTGTTTTAGTGAAATGAATAGTTAATAGTTTTAATAATTCTTTTTATGATGTAGCAGTGAAGACTGATGGCTCTAATGGTTCTACAATAAACCCCACACTTCCATAAAGTTCTGCTCATTTTACCTTTACATTAAATACATTTCCATCATTATTGCTATGTTATATTTTCATGTCTTAGGTCAAATAGGACATGATATTGTGTGATAGGAGATGTTTTTTCTCCTAAAAAATACACTCTCTCTGCTCTCTGAAACATGAATCAAGGTTTAATCACATTTATTGATCAGTCTGATCGATTATTGATGCTTTCTAAACACATCTGTGGTTCAATATTTGGTATAGACACTTTTAATGAGGAGATTCTTAGACTGGGTCAAAATTGACCCAGTGTGTATTGTGAGGGTGTAGAATATGAACAGTATGTAAGGTTTAAAAACGTTGGTGTTAGTTTACTACAAGTCTGATGTTATATTAATTCCCTTCATATTATCACAGAACGTTCCCTAAAATTCTTGGGTTTGTACACCCAGCCAAAGGTTTCTACCAGCTCTGTCAAGACTGTCTGTATGATATTACTGAAATGTTCTTTGAATCATACAATTCAAAGAAAAGTCTTACAGACTTTTTATTCATTGAGTGTCCACACCTAGGTGCTTATTCTAGGTCCCTGATTGATTACATGGGATACCTGTCTGTCTATACCCTATAACTTGACACAGACCACAACAAGCAGACAGATTAGCCTTATAATGCTAGAAATCAAGATTAGTCTTATAATGCTAGCAGCCTCACCTTGCAGGTCTTAGCAGTGTTATTTATTTTAGTGCGTCAGAGATAGAAAGGAGAGGACTTGTTCCTGTCCTGATCTGCTGACCTATCACATCGTATTCAAAAATAGAAGAGAACAGACTGCTGCATCATACCATAGCTTAGATGGGCACAGGTGCAAAAGCGCACATCCGGTATACATCCTTCACACACAAATACACACACTCCCTCACTCTCTGGATGCCAGGAGGAGAGCGGCTAACTGCAAAGTACAGAAGTTGGGGTCAGATATCTGAAAGTCTCATTGGTAAAAATGTCCATGCCTGCCTGAGAGAAGAGAATCAGAGTGTTTCTTTGCTATGATGTGTTTGTCAGCAGGGAAGATGTTTTAAGATGTATTTTGGGTGAGCAAAGAGGATACACAACTTCTTTCATCACTGCTGGCAGCAAAATAACACAAAAAAAGGAAGCTGACAAGCATAAACATGTAAACACAGATACAGAACATTATAGTAAAAATAGATATTGCAACTGAACCGTCATTAAATCCAAACACAGCAGGCTTTGTTCTGTCAGCTGAGGATTAAAAAACACAATCTGACAGCTTGGTGACCTAAGTGACTTGTTCATGAAGTATAGAGAGTGTGCCGGCTCACAAATGCAAACATGAAGAAATGGGGGTGGGGGGGGAGTCTCCACTCTGATGCATGATGAGTGGCCTCTCCATAGATAATTAATAATGCAGAAGATGACGGACTTCATAGTGAAATAGCAATGCTAAAATACAAGTAGTTCCAACAGGAATGGTCCACATGTTGACATGACATACCATGGATGAATATGGAGTACTTTTAAAGTACCCTTTCAGGTTTCTCTCAGAACTATTGTCTTACTAAATTTGGACCAATTATTGCACACTCAATTTATATTTTGAAGCACATCGCTATAATAGGTCAATGAGACACAAAATGGCACCTAGATATCCTTATCTTCAGGAATAATCTTTTACTCATAGGTGGTAAACCAGCTACTTTCAGATACTAGCAAAGACAAGGAGTCCATACTCTGTCTGATATTTATAATAAAGATTGCCTCAGATCTTTTCAAGAGCTTTCATTTGCCCAGCACCTCGTTTTTCTTTTATTTACAGTTACAGTTGGACATGGAATCGATCGTTGTCCATCCTTTAATGAATTTATTGTAGAAATGTTTCACAAATGTCTCATGTTTATACAAAAACTTACCAGAAAAGCTAAGGTTTTAATATAACAATAAATTGGCTGGGAGTATGGAACAATTTTTCTTTGATTCCTTAAAATAATAATCACCAATGAATCCAAATATTTTATTTATCTCCAAGGAAATTATGCCAATCTGTATTATTTAAAGTCATTTTCTTAACATTACATTTTGGGCATACTGGACCTTTATCTTCATTCTGTTGAACTTTGACCTGTTGTCCTTGTTCATACACGCTTTTTTGTGCCACCTAGTGGTAGCAAAAGCACATTACATTATAAAAGTCAGTAGAAACAGAAAGGCAGCATTTGGGGCAATCAATCAACAGCTGATCCCCAGACAAAAGTGGACCAGGTACAAAACCTTATCAAAGTCTATGGTAGAACCTTGTTTAATAAGATTTGTAATTTGATATTCTGCTATACAAATCACTATAATTGAGAAATTGAAGGTAAGGAGATGGAAACCACCCACATGCTACAAAGTTACAAAGTTCATAAAATGTTTTTTTTTTGGAGGGAGGGAGGGAGGGAGGGAGGGAGGGAGGGAGGGAGGGAGGGAGTGATGATGTATATTGGTGATGACCTATAGAATGATTGTGGGGATATGTTTTTGGTGTTTTTTGGCTGTAGACTGTACCAACACATGTATTCAAACATGTACATTTTTACTTGACTTTTACTTTATTATTTATGCTTGTTGTAAGTGTACTGTCTGGTTGGTTGCCTTGTGTTGCATGTGTCTTCCAATTGGAAAATGAAATTGAAAAAAAAAATTGGTCCCCCAAAAAAAAGGAATGGTCCACAAGTTAAACCAGTGCAGCTCACCAAAAAAAAATAAAATACATGAGTGAAAATCAGGGATCAGGGATCAGGGATATGTTCATTCATGGGCAGTGCAGTGATCATTTTCAAAACAGTCCAAACAAACCGTGTACATGCAGACCAAGAAAAAGGCAACAATGGGGTGCACCAAAAAAATATAATCAGATTTATGAAATGGTACGCATGCATGGATGCACGTATTTTTCTCTGTTTTCTCTATAAATCATAATCAATTTGTAAATGTACACACAACCCTCATATCTCACCTCTCTCCCTCCTACAATTAGCCATAAATGGTCAATGCAAAAGCCTTCATGAATATTGATGTACATGTTGTTACCGTGGAGAAAAGCAGGATTAACATAAGACAAATGAAACTATTTCCAATATTATACAAAGTGCTCAGATATGGACAAGCACACTGCTGCATACTATCAGTATACAGTAGATAAAGGTCACTGCTTAATATTTGTTAAGTATCTACTGTATAGACACAAATGTGAGTGATGAGAACACAAACACTCTATATCTAAAATACAATAAATACTGTATAATGCTGTATATCTATGATAATGTGTTCCTAAACATAGAGCAGCAGAGGTTGAGTTATCCTGACTTTGTTTAAAGGCCTCTTGAACGCCTCAAAGTGCTCATCAGATATCTAACAGTGCCTGCAATGTCTTTCCAACAGAATTCAGCATCTGAGTTTTACTAAAGGGATGATCGTGGTCAGTCTGCAGTAACTGCTTCTCTTTATCTGATTCCAGAAAGAAATAAAAGTTTGTTTTTTTATTGTATTTTTTTCCTGACTCTGGAGGTGTACAGTCCTGGATTGTAGGCAGGACAGCACAGATAATCTTTTCTGTAGACTATGATGCTATCTGAAATCCTAAAAGTTTACTCAATAGCAAGCAGCAAATTGAGTTTCTTGTTCATTGATTCACTCCTCCCCTGCATAACACATGGTGATTTTAGACACAGCCTGTAGCTTTTTACAACACCACTAATCTTCAAGCACGACAGCGTTATATCAGGCAGTTGGAACATAGTGTTAGCGCTGGAATAAAACAAACCAACACATCCAAAGTGCAGATGCTTTTGATAGTCCGTTATACCGTGAGACTCATAACTGATAATGTAGCGGCGTAAACAGAGGACACCGACAGCGCACAGACAGATCAGACAGAGCAGCACAGTGCCGAAGCAGCAGGGGACACTGAGAAATATACACAAATATATTGTAATTTATTCCCATGCATGCTGCTCAGAGTCATCTCACTCAATGGCAGCACACCATTTAGCTGCTGACATGTTTGTCACTGGGGTATTAATGTATATGTATGCGCTCGCCTCCCTGCTGTGCTGCTGCTGACATCACTCAGTGCTAAAAAAACCTGTAAACTACACTCTATTTAACTGCTGATACCGCTAGCAGCTCACCGTCCTTGACACATCTTCTACATGCTGACCTGCTGCCAGTATGCTAAAGAATACTGAGGAGAAGCTGGAGAGCTTGCCAGTTCCATTCCTGTACTAGTCAGGTAGTGTTTGTTAGCCTGATACAATATATAACTATCAACTAGTTTGGCATGATCTTACATTATAACTTTTTATGTTAAATAAAGCTAATGGAATATAATTGTTCTAAATATTACATTTAATCTGGAGAATCATGGAGATCAGGAAACATTTACATTTAAAATGAAGTCATGATTAGTATAAGTCCACTTATGTACACTGTAGGTGATAAAATATTGAATATTTATCATTCTTTTGTGGTTACACCATTTGACATTTACAGGAGCATTCAATCCTACTTTTGGTTAAAAATGGTGCAAATGTCATTTCAAATGATATAAAACCAACACAAATACTAAATGTACATTTTAACAAACCTGATGCTGCTTTAAAACTTCATCTTGCCAAACCTTATTTATCACTGACCAACCTACAATAGGTTACAAGTAAGACGATTTTTCTTTATTTATTATAAAGAAATATATACTTAATAATAAATCATTATGTTGATGCTACAGGTGTAAATAAAACAAAATGATGAATGATGAATAAAATATGAGCTGTATTTAGAATATAGCTCAATATTTTGGGAGGATAATAAAGCATAAATGTATTTACTATCACACACATGGTTGGAATGGTGTGACTGAGAGGTGCAAAAACTTTAAATACTCGATGCACTGTTTGTTTTTATCCCTTAGTATGCTCAAGTCTGGACTTCATATCTCCACAGTACATGATGATGTGTCTGCCCTCAGGTCTAGATATGGCAAAAATGTAGGCTGGCACATTATAACACAATCACACAAGTTTTGTAAGAGAAAAATTGAATGCATCCCAGATGACCCAAACTGTATGATCTCAGTTTGTAACACAACACATGCAGGTATTTTATTAAACATCTGCAGTCTGATAGGAAATACGATCTCTGTATGGATTCAATTACAGTATATTCAATGCAAATCACTTTATTTGTACAGTATGAAAGGGGCAACTGTAGAGGAACATAGAGTACAATAACACGTGACACAAGGCAGGAAAGATGTTTAAAAAAGAAAGAAAAGGAAAAAAAATAAAGAAGCCCACATACAGTGTTATACATTGATACTAATATAGTATATATCATTTTAATATTGTAGTACAGTAACACAATACATAAA
Source organism: Scomber japonicus (assembly GCF_027409825.1). Taxonomy (NCBI): domain Eukaryota; kingdom Metazoa; phylum Chordata; class Actinopteri; order Scombriformes; family Scombridae; genus Scomber; species Scomber japonicus. Next base: position 4,900,261 of record NC_070589.1, read on the forward strand.
GTCAAAGGTAATTTTATAATATATGTGTGCATACACTGTTTACATTATGTAGATGTATGCATCAGTGTCAGAATCAACACCTTCTTGCATCTCTCTTATTTTTTTTTTAACATCCAATCTCTCTTCTTTTTTTTAACATCCACATTACCAATTAGACTTGTAGTGATAAAATTAGAATTTATGTCCAGTAAGTATGTTAATGAATGTCCAATCACCATCTTTTTTTAAAATGTATTTATTTTTTCTTTTACAATATTCCCTGTCCCCACTGTGGTGCTCTGACAGTTTTGTAATGGATGAGGAGACCAGGCAGGCTACAGCGGGAAAAGCTTTTCCCAAGAGGAAACTGATGTCCTTGGATGCAGATGGCGCCCCGCCAAGGGCAGATGATGTTCTCGTTGAGTTGAATTCATATTTCTGCAGGCACTGAATTTGACTGTCATGTTTAGCATTATTTTATCAGTTTTCTCTCGCTTGTTTTTGCTTGAGTGATTAAAAACGCAACTCAGTCTCACATCAATTAACAGATTAGAGGCTTTCCTCATGTTATTGGCAGTTGTAGCATTATTGCCTCTGTGTGTGTGTGTGTGTGTGCATGTGTGTGTTGTAAGTGAATGTAACCTTTTCAACAACTCTTACACTGTGCCACTGTGCAAAATGCAGTAATTTCACAATAAAGTTTCTAAGATTGTGCATTTTTATTTATTTTTTTGCCTATTTACAGTATTTTTAATTGCCCTGCATCCATGTCATTTGTTTTATTCTCAGTTAAAGAACATATTTTAAAATAGTTTCAGCAACATTTCTAGCAATAAATGTGCATTTTATTTTAATAATCTTAAATTTGTGAATTAGTGTGATGTTTAGTTTGTCAGTTATTTTGGAGATTTTTTTCCTCAGGCTTTCTATTGTGGTTGCTATGGATGCTGTTATCCTTGATACCATGTACTTGTGAATCATTGTGTTTGCATTGTGTAGTTATCTGAGCTGTTCTAGTTATTTGTGTTATTCTATGTGATTTTCTTTCAATATAAATGTAGATTTTAAAGCACACCAGGGATGAATAGAGTTTGAAACGCAGCATTTGAAGCTTTCCATTCATCTGTCTCTCTGTAACAGTCATTCACATGTCTGCAGCCCCTTCTGTTGCTGAATTATCAGCCTTCAAACATACACCAAGGTCTGCCTGCATATGTTACTATCCAGGCTGAAACCTTTCCAGCTATGTATTTCATTTAACTTTGTGACAAATTTCATTTTCTGTTAAAAAAAAAAAAAAAAAAAGAATCTCTGGGATTACTACAGGCTTGGAGGAAGTGCTTTGGTTAGGGTTAGGTCTGATAAGATCAACTAGTTCTCATCCCCAGGTTGTCAAATACAGACACATGCATGCAAAGACTTTTTATATCTTTATGGTTGTTGGTTTTTGGATTTTAAGTAAGCAATGAAACACTCCATTCAATCAGAATCAGAGGTTTATGAGCCAATGTAAACATACAGGGGATGTGTCTGGGCATACACTCCCAAAAATACAGCAGAAGATGAACAGTAGACAAAAGGTATTGAAAGAAAGGAATATTCAAATTAAATTGAAATTTTAAACTATATTTACAGACAGGAATCGCAGTGGTTTTGAAATGGAATATAAACTCGAAATGAAGTATTGCCTGTACAGAGGAAATATGAACTGTGCCACGGACAAATAAATGAAGTGTATGAAATATATGAAAGTGACAAGTTCAAGAATCAAGTAAAAGTCCAGTTTGATGACCTCCTCTTCATCATGTTCATATGATAATGAAACGTTTACTATCACAGGTTATAAAAGCACTTTTCTTAACAGAGACAGTTGTGTTTGGAGCCAGGTTGTGTGGACTGGCAGCAATTTGAACTTTCTGCTGTCAAAAAATACATCAAACCAAAAGAGAAAAAATTCAAATTGATGGCTTTCACCTTAACCTATCATGTTAAGTTTTGTTTTGTATTGAGAAATGTTAAATATATCATTAAAGGAAAAATGTTAACACAGTGAAAGTGAGGAAATATTTCTGGGCAGCGTTTCTTCCTGCTTCAAAGTTTCAAATTCTGGATTTCAAATTAAAATTCATACCTGGGGCACAGTTACATAAAATAACACAAATAACATAGTAGATCATGAAGGGAATATCAGCTGTTATGTTTGATTCCTCTTTTCAACCCTATGCAGACATGTTTCATTATTCCAATGAATAGAGTGGAACAGAGGGTCAAACAGAGGTGAAGCTGTGGAAAGAATGCTTTACATGATCATCACGTTCATACAGTATACTAGTCTCTTACATGGTCAACTTATTACACTCACATGTATATCCATCTATGTTACTGTTTGTGTGAAGTGAATCATGTTTGATACATGACTTTTAGAGACCTCTATATGGAGATCAGACACAGATCAACCACCAGGACACAGGCACCTTTAATTTTTCAGGAATCCAAGATGAACGTTGTCAATCAGTGAGCCATAATCTTGATGCCTGGATATTTTTGCCAATTTAAAAAAAGTAAAAGGTGAGTAAATATTTAGTAGTTTATTTTGTGGTTGAAAATGTGTGTATCAAATTAGATACAGCAGGTATAGAAGCTCAGCTATCTGTCAGTCTGTTCATTTTATTACATGTCATGTTGTGGCTGATATGAGCTCTATGTCTCTATCTATATCAGCTACATGCCTCAAAGCACTTGGGGGTCTCTTTCATACCATCAGCCATCATACTGTAAAACACCACAGCTTCCAGTACCTCCCACTCCAACTGATGTATTATATATTTATTGTTTATTCTATATAGTATTTGGAGATTGTTTTTTATTGTATATAGTAATTATTTTTTTATCACTTTTATCACTAAAGAATATTGTTGTGTCAATTTTGAATGTCTCCCTTAGAGAGATCAATAAAGTTACCCTACTTACCCAAAATGTTGTGTTCAATATGTTTTTATTTGTTTTAAAGAAAAAAGAGAAACTCATATAACACGCTATTTAATAATTGTGTTTAATGATTTATCAGCAAGGTCCAATAAACACTCCAGTTTCAAAGAATAAGAATTTTGTTTCTATGTTTTGATGGTTCAGACTTTACAGGGTTAATGACAGTTAAGCATTGATTACATGCAGGTGTGACAGTACCTGTGGGCTTCTTCAGCTTCATATTATCTCTGGAGTTTTTGGGTTATCTCCCTGCATGCAGACTACAGTATTTATTAGTACCTGCAATGCCAATGCAATCCAGTCATGATTTATGAGGTTGCCTGTTTGCCTTGTTTCATATTATTTATTACTCCCCCCCCCCCCCCCCCCCCCCCCCAAAAAAAAAAAATCATCTGATTCTGTAACAGTCAGGCCATCCCAAATTTTACATTTTCTCCTTTCTGCCATATTTCTTCTCACTCTTCACTTTTCAATTTTTTCCATCCATTTCCTTCCCCCGCTGAGCGTTCTTGGATTGTGTCTCCTTCCTGTGATCGGTGGAGCTGTTCAGTATGTGTGAGTGCTCTCCCACTTCACTACCAGCCTAATCCAGCACATCCCTTTGATCAGCCAGCACTTTGTTCTTACGAGCGAGATCGACAACGTGTTCTGTGACGATCACGTTTTCGGTTTCTATTGTTGCTTTCTTGTCTTGCACGCATGAGTTTAAAAAAAAAAAAAGAGGAAAGGAAAGGAAAGAAAAAGAAAAAAAAAGAACAAGGCTCCTTATTTTTTGTTTTATGAAGATGGAGCTTTTATGTTGCACAGCTAGTTTCATTCATTCCATGTCTCATCAACACATATCAATTGTTCCAGCATCTAACGTTACACTCTGAGGGCAAATTGCCTTCATGTCTCCATCCTTTAGGGGTCTTCTGTTCATCTGTTAACAAAAGATAGCAAACTTTGCTTTCTGTTTCTTCCTCCTTTCTCCTTTTAATGACCAAAAAGGCTCCTTTATTCTCGCCCTCACCAGTGCCCAATTAGGGTTTTTTTTATTTTACACACCACCTTTATGTCTAACAAGATCTGCAGCATGTTCTAAAGGGAGGGGCGAGGGGGGGGTGGTCTGAATCATAGCCCTTAGCACTTTGCAATTTGTCACAGTGTCGTAAGTGACGATGCTTCCTCCTCATGCTGTGCACCTGAAGTAACAACGTTCCAATCCAATCAGTTTAATTCAACTAAACGGTGTACGGCAGCACATGGGAAGTGATTGGAGTATGTGAAGGATTAGCCCAAAAATCGAGGCAAAGGTCGCTCCTTTGTTCATTGAGCGAATCATGGCGTAAGTGGTCACTGGATATTTGTGTTACAGGTTATAAATGATATATTTCATTGTGTGGCAAGAGAATAAGTTGATTTCTCCATGAACCCCTGGATTCACTTTTGATGTTGAACCCTTCTGTAACAGAGTAGACCTGAATCGGACTGATTACGAGTGGTGTGAACACTATTATTATTTGAGTGTAATACATGCCCTGTGGGTGTGGGTGTGGTTTTTTTTACATGTGGTGTGAGGTGAATTGCGTTCTGATGACCTGATGATATACAGGTGTGTTCAACCACCAATCTGCAGCAACACACACTGACTAGAATCATTTGTCTCTATTTGTATGCAGGTATAGACTTTAATGGTTGTATTTGTTGTAGTTTTGAAGTGTTTCCCACTGCAATTATAAGAATCTATAAAACTGTTTATGTGGGCTAGTCTCTGTATGAAACAGCTGGGTTGATGTGTGGAGAGCTGTGTTGGTGCAGACTCAGCCTGACATCGATGCGGTGACCGACCAGCCATGAACCAGTGACCAGCAGTCCTTGGCGTGTCAGTTTTGACTTAGCCACACGCAGAGGAAGAGAAGCTGAGCACAGCCAGCCACTCACATGCTATTCCCCTCATCCAGCTGACTTCTGCCTTTTTTTTGCCTTTTTATTTATTATTTATTAGAATCTTGTTGAATGTTGTTTTAAATCTTCATGGTCTGTTGTCTTTTACCCATTTCTTTATATCAGTGGTCTCCAACCTTGCTCCTGGAGAGTTATCACCCTGCATATTTTAGGTATCTCCTCACTCTAACACAACTGATTCTAATAATTAACTCATTATCAATCCTATGACAAGCTTCAGCTGCTTGATAATGAGTTAATTATTAGAATCAGGTGTGTTAGAGTGGGGAGAAACCTAAAACATGCAGGACAGTAGCTCTCTCATACACTGGTTGGTCAGCTTTGAACTGGATGTTTTTATCTTTTTTCTGTTTTCATCTGGCTCCTGGAAAATGAAGTCCACTGGGATTCTATGACACCATAGAGGTCAAAGAGGAGCTGGATCATAACACTCATTACACAGTTTAGATCTGAGTGGGAGTGGGACATAGGATGGGTAAAAAAAAAATAGATTCACATAACCTTCACATTCTGTTCAGTGCATTTGAGAGCTTTAAAAACACTATATCTACGTTTCTTTTAGCCAAACGTTTCTTAATGTGACCAACAGTTCAAAATGGAAATAAAAATGCATCTTTTGAAATTTGTTGTGCAGCTGATACATTTTTATATATGTAAATGTACACATTTGACCTGTGTTTATTCAATAGATTAAAAAATCACCATTCAAATATTTAAACTATAAAATGTTATGGACCATAAAGTAGTGATTGTGAATGTCTTGTTTTCCATCAGATTAATCAAACATTTATTAATGACTGATGGAGAATTGGTGTGGACACTGTGAGTCACAATATGAACAGTATACAATTGTGATATGTATCTAAATCAATTTAAGTTTATTTTGTAATGCGTTATGTTGGCAGAACATAAAATGCAGAACTGAACCACAGGGTCAGTGCAGCAGCTGCTCAGTGTTCACATTCTAGCAATCAGGCACATTTTGGATTTACTGTAATAACTTATCAGTTAACTTTGCAAGCTGACACACACTGCAACCCTTCACTAAATCCTCAACCACCTACAGTGGAGTGGAGTGAAGAAAAGAACTTAAATGTTACCCATACAGCAGGAGAGCAACAGCTGTCCTGGGAACTGACTTAGCTGTGTCTTCACTGTTAGATACACCACACTCACACACCAACTCATGTTGTCATGAAAAACACTGAAGCTGTGATGTTGGTCAGTAAAAATAACTTTGATTTCATTCCTCTAATACAAGCACATGGATGGATCTACCATATGGGCAGGCGGAGGGGCCCTAGAGCAGAAAGTGGCCCCTCAATGATGAAAGAAAAAAAAATACAAGCCTTTTTTGGGGGGTTTTGTCATTTTTTTTGTGGGGCTCCACAGAAATATGACTTAAGGCTTGACCCATGTTATTCAATTCAAACTAAATATGAAGTTGAGCGTTATCCAGTCAGAATAAAATAAAAGTTGTTTTTATGAAAATTAAGTCTCATGATTGACTGTTTGTATCTGTCAATTTGATAGCTGGGCAAGTAATGATTGGTTAGCAGGCCACAATGCACTGTGGGTATGTTGCATCAATGAGTGTTTGGGGAAAATCATATAGTGGAAAATGGACATCGCCAGTGGTAACCAAAACCAAAACATAAATGAATTAATTATGGGGGGCTTCAGTTCCCAGGGACCCTTGGGGGTACTCACCCAGCCTTGTACAGACAGAGGATTGTAAGATTCTTCCAAATAAATGAGGTCGACTTTTTTATATTCCAAAAAGCTGCACAGTCTCACACTGATCTCTGCTTCTTTGCACAGTAACAAATACAATGCAAGCTGTTCACTATCATACCAGTGTTATACTGAGGAGTGGTAGTTGTTAGCTAGATAGCTACAGTTACAAGTTATTATTCTTCTGGTATTTCTTGGCAGTTACCAAACAGTGTCAGGTACACTGCGCCACCCTCTGGACTGAACAGTGTATCCCATTCATCCATTCATTTTAACTTCATTTTAGATATGAGGATACTACATGTTCACATTATTGGTAAAGTGGTAAATGGACTGTACTTATTTAGCACATTTCTAGTCTTTTTGACCACTCAAAGTTCTTTTACACTACATGTCATACCCCCAACCCTAACCCTAACCCACCCTAACCCTAATCCACACTCCCTACATGACTGCCTGTACAGACTTATCCATCTGTCATTTTTGTTAATTCTGATTATTTAGTTTTGTACCTGTGTGACTTTTTTTGCCACAGTCTAGAGCCGGGCTGTGACAAATTAAATTATTCTTAAATGTTCTCATCTAATGAGTTATTCATTGACTCAGTGCATGGAGGCTGTATTGTGTTTTGCCATCTGTCCATCCTTTTCTGCCTCTAGTCTGGGGCACTGGCAGCAGAATAAGCAACAAAGCCCATTTGTCTTTATATACGTGTAGATATTATACATTTTAATGTGTGTAATCATCTAACTTTTAGAACCTATGTTGTGTGTGGGACATATTTTCTGCTACATAGAGTAAATGTGCACACACAATCCTACAGAGGTTTAGGAATGACAGCAGACAAGCACCATTTATTATTTGATGGACTGACATTAACAAAAGTTACAAAAGCTTTCTGCTCAACAGATCATTGGCTTAATCAACAAAAAATGTCAATTGAGGCGAGGACCAAAGGAGAAGAACTGAGGGTGAAACAAACAAAACCACACTTCCTAACCCAACAGATCTACACTGTAAACGCATTAACTGGCTGCACTATTCTACACACACATATATACACATACTAAGGTTTTTATCAAAGTTTCCAATGTCTAACCTGTTCAAATGTCATGATGGACATGCAGCAAAGCCATGTGTGTGTATGTGTGTGTGTGTGTATTTGTGTGTCCTAAACTGTGTTTTTATCCATTGAAGTGTGGAGAATGACCTCTCAGAGGAGCAGACAGACACAGACAGGAGGAGAGAGACAAAGCTCCATAAATATTTCAACCTCTCTCAGATGTTCATGTGTTTGTGGATGCAGTAAAATCAGTTTAGCCACTACAGTATTGTTTTCTGACCATGATCTATACACTTTGTCTCATCAGATTGGAGGATTTCATTTAGCTCAATATTGAAAAGAAATGTTCAGATAGCCCATAGTCATATATTCAACTATAAAACCAGCAGGGTGCAGCTCCAACCTTCCTTCACCCATGACCTACACAAGAAGTAGTGTGTCCTTTTATATATGAACTCAGACCTCCAAGCAGGAAGTGTTTGTCCTGGCCCAGAACTGCAATTGTTTTGTCAGTTTTTGTTGGTCAGCTAGATCCCTTTAGAGACATAAGTGAGTGGACATCTGGAAGCAGCTCTGAATAGAAACACTGCTCCTTCACCTCTAACGGTACGCTGCAAAGGACATTGCTTAAAATACACTGCCTGGCCAAAAAAAGAGTTGCCACCAAAAAAAAAAGGTCACACACTCTTAATATTTCATTGGACACCTTTAGCTTTGATTACGGCATGCATTCGCTGTGGCATTGTTTCGATAAGCTTCTGCAATGTCACGAGATTTATCACAAGATTTATTGTTAGAAAACAACATTAGAACTCAGGGCATAGTGAAAGTAAGAGCATTTCCGAAGAGAACTCAAGGGATTGGGACTGAACAGCTGTGTAGCGTTAAGAAAACCACTAATCAGTGAGGCTAATTGGGGGAAAAAAGGCTTCAATTTTCTAGGGAGCATAAAGATTGGACTCTGGAGCACTGGAAGAAGATCATGTGGTCTGATTAGTCCAGATTGACCCTCTTCCAGAGTGATGGGCGCATCAGGGTAAGAAGAGAGGCAGATGAAGTGATGCACCTATCATGCCTGTCTACTGTACAAGCCTGTAAGGGCAGTGCTGTGATCTGGGGTTGCTGCAGTTGGTCAGGTCTAGGTTCAGCAACATTATGTGCCCAAAGAATGAGGTCAGCTGACTACCTGAATATACTGAATGACCAGGTTATTCCATCAATGGATTTTTTTTCTTCCCTGATGGCACAGGCATATTCCAAGATGACAATGCCAGAATTCATGGGGCTCAAATAGTGAACGAGTGGTTCAGGGAGCATGAGACTTCATTTTCACACATGGATTGTCCACCAAAGAGTCCAGACCTGAACCTCATTGAGAATCTTTGGGATGTGCTGGAGAAGGCTTTGTGCAGTGGTCCGACTCTCCCATCATCAATACAAGATCTTGTGAAAAATGAATGCAACACTAGATGGAAATAAATCTTGTGACATTGCAGAAGCTTACTGAAACAATGCCACAGTGAATGCATGCCGTAATCAAAACTAAAGGCGCTACAACGAAATATTGTGTGACCTTTCTTTTTGTTGGCATCTTTTTTTTTAGCCAGGCAGTGTATATAGTCAGTGAAGTTTCATTAAGAGCCAGCTGACCACCTGGATGTTAGCCTGCATGAACCATTGACCTGCTGACCACCGAGCTCCATAAGAGCATTGTTTTTCTTCTTTGATAGTTATCGGTGTTGGAGAACATTACTTTTAAAAGTAACTAATTACATTATATCATACCTACTGAGAACAGTAACTGGTTAGAGTATTTTAGTGTTACTTTGTGATTCCTCATGTTGTTTAAGTCCAGACTTCCTTCAAAATATAATGAGTGTACCATCATCACACAGCCAAGTCTGGATAATCAGGAATGACACACACAGTGTTCCATTTACAGTCTTTATTGAACTTAAGTAGCTTCTCAAACATATGCTCACATGCAGTACAAGTTATGGTAACACTTTATATTAGGGTACACATATTCGCCATTAACTAGGTGCTTACTAATATGCATATAAGTAGCACACTAGCCCTTTATTAGTATTTATTAAGCACGTATTAACACCTTATTCTACATAGCCTTATTCTACCTCTATTACGCCATGAATTAAGCTTTTTCCAGATATTACCTCCTAATTATTGCTTATTAACTGTAAATTAATGCATTGCTGTTTCTGAATAATGATGTGAATAACCAGTGGGTTATTGGGGCCTTGTAAAGGGGCAGTAGCACAAGAATAGTAATTATTCCTTTATCACTCTGAATTAGTATAGTCTATTCCTGTGGAATGCAATGCAACACTACAAGTGGTAATATTACCCTAATAACTATAAATTAATCATTTTTAACTCAAAATATGTTCCCTATTCTAAAGTGGGGTCTTGTTCATATTTAATTCACAAGTAGTTGGATCCTTATTAACCCTCATTTGTTCCCTATACTAAAGTTGCAGACTCTTCACATTTAGTTACGTCATTATAGCATACAACTAGCAGTTAGTAGCCAGTCAGTTAGTACAAGTACATTTATTGTAAACTGTAAACAGTCAAGCCATACATTCATCTTAACAAAAATTAATACAAAGACTCAGGTCAATGCAAATGTATGTTCAAGGAAACATAATTACGTCAGTGACAGTAAGCGCAGCACTGAGGAAACACGAGTCCAAATTGAAGCCAGTGCCCAGCCCAGTCAAAAAACCAAACAACTGACAGGTTTAGTATTTGTTCACAATGTTCAAAATGGCATTTACAACAGCTCAGTGTTTACTTCATCTGTACAACCCCAACTACAAAAAAAAATGTATCTTGGCACTGAGTTGGGACAAATCAATAAAAGGCTGTAAAAGTCGAGTAATGCTAAATACAACAGAAGTACATTCCACAGCTGATTAGCTAACTAGTAAAATTATACAAGGGCACCCAAATTTGTAACTTAATTTCACACAGGATATTTTTTTTGGATGTCATGCAAAAGCATGCCCAGTGGTCCATGTCTGTGTTGGTTTCCACGCCAGTAAGTCCACTCAATTACATCTAAGTGATCTTTCAATAAATTGTGTGTACGGTTTCCTCTTAATCTCCATATAGTTGATTTGCAAATGCCCCATAGTCGCTCGAGATTTTGTGTGTGTGCACCTGTCATAGGGTCAACAAAACATTATTGGTGGTTAACAGTCAGATGATTGTAACCTTCATCCTGAAGACGATGATATGATCTCCATCCATCTGAAATGATGGAGCTTCCCTGTCGAACGTGCTTTTTTATTAGGGGGAGGAGATGATTGGCTGAACGGTGAGGAACTATCTTGAACACGGGTCTTCTCCTGTCCTCCTTAATGCCCAGTATTCCAAAAACCCAGGAACTCCTGTTGCTTGCCCGTCCTCTGTTGTACTGGAATTCAAATAATCATGCATAATCGATCATCATTTTTGCTATGTAATGACATCATACAGGTCAATACTTGTTAGACAGATCAGTGTAGCAATATTTGAGTGGTCTGTGTGGTCTGCATAGCCTACTTTCCTTTTATGACCAAATTTGCTCTCATCTATCAGAACAAGTTCTCCTCTTCTTCCAATAGTCTGTTTGCCTCTTCTTCTCATTCTCTTCATTGCAGCTTTGCAAACCCTCCGCAGCTTGTCAGCAAGTTTTGTCAGTGTTGCAGAGCTCTGAGTAATCCCCTCTTGCATCATGTCCACTTGTCGTAGGCGAAGACCTTGAGCAAATCAACCACAGAAATGTCTCTGACTTAGCATTGTACTGTATATTGAAGTCAGTTTCTTCAATTGTCTAAGTCTCTTGATTTGTAACTACAATTTCTTATTTGCACACATGCCAATATGGCATTCAGGTCAATAGCCTTGGAACCATTAAGTAAGACATAAAAGTCAAAAAATGACTTTGACTTATCTTCAGACTCCTCGCTGAATAATGGACATATATGTAGAAGACATGCAGAAAAATTTACCAATAGGCTATTCAGACATCACTTCTCCTTGCTTTAAGTTAAACCAATAACAGAAGAGGGCCGGTCAAACAAAGCCTAGTCAATGTATTTGTTGAAGTTCCCCTCGTACCACTTGCCGCGGGCCCCCATTGGAAAACCAAAGCACTCAACTTCTTTAACCTCCGGCAGAAGGTCAGACACCGCCTTTTTGAATGCACTGTATTTTTGGACTTTGCCATCGCAGGTATTCTCTAGTGTGGTGATGTCCCGCTCAAAACAGATTGTGACATCAATCATCAGAGCCTTTTCTTTCCGGGCCAAGATAAGGTCAGGGACTCCTACCCATCCTCTTCCATCCTTTTCTGGGGGAAGACTGCCCTGGAAATGGCTTTCGTACACTCATCTGGAGAGTTGTACAGGGACAGCAATCTCTTGAGCTGAATGGTAGGGGTGACTGATGCCAACCTGCTGATTCCGAGTCCTCCGTCTTTGCGTCTGCTGTATAGTATGCCATCGGTAGTAAAGGGTTCCACATGAAGCCACTTTTTCACCACCGTTCGAATGTCTCTATCGCACTCTCTTAGGAGTGATATATTGGCATTACCATGATCCGCCACGTAAGTGATTCTCGGGAGCGCATATGCCTTTAATAATTCCACTTTTTGGGAGGGCTTGAGGGCAGCCAGTGAAATCTTGTCTGTCATGTCTCTGATTGTGTCCCTGATGGGAGGGACTAGGATGCCTTTTAGTGGGTGAATCTGGACGCCCAGATAATTCACAGATTCCTGTGCTCCCACCATGTGTATCGCTTCTTCACCTAGCAACCACGGCTGACACCCACTCAATGAGTAATGCCTTCCAGCACCTTTTTTCTAAGAGGAAGCCGTGACATTTTCCTGGGTTGACTTTCAGACCAGTGAGGCCGGAAAACCTGCCAAGTATGCCCAGATTTTTATTCATTCCGTCCCATGAGCCACTTAAGATGACCAGGTCATCAGCGAAAGCCAAGGTTGTGAGGTTTCTTCCTTTAATCTCCACACCAGATCCCGCATTCTTCAGGGTATGGAGCAGTGGATCAAGGGCTAGGTTAAAGAGTAACGGGGACATCGGGTCTCCCTGTTTGACTCCCACTTTAAGATTAATGGCCTTTGTCAGGCCATTAGCGGTCACGATTTTTGTAGTACACCCAGCATACGAGTCCCTGATGATTCTCCTCATTAGCACATCAACACCCCTCGCTCTCAGCACATCCTCTACTGTATGTGCTTGTGGGAAACTGTGTCAAATGCTTTGGAGAGATCAATAAATACCACGGCAAGGGACCGTTTCTTGGATTTATGCAGCTTGATCAGGTTTTCCAAAATGCTCAGATTCTCAGAGCACCCGGGGGCCTCAGTAAAACCCCTTTGCCTGGGGTGAATCGGGCAGGCGTCCTCGAGTCGGAGGGTGAGGATCCTGGAGAAAGCATTCAAGATAACTGAGCCAACTGTGATCGGACGCCACTGGTTTATCTCATTGGCCTTAGCGGGGTCACTAGACTTGGGGATGAGAGTGGTTTTGCTCCGTTTCAGACAGGAGGGGATTCGGCCGGACAGCAGTATGGCATTAAACAAATCTGCTAGCTTTTCACCTTTTTTGTCCCAGATAAGTAGGTTATTTCGGCGGACCCCATCCGGACCTGCTGCTTTATTCTGACCCATCCTGCGCACTGCGTCAAGAGCTTCGGTTGGAGATATGGGGAAAAGGAATGGGATATTGTCCGCCTTGGGCAAGCGGGCAAATTGTCCCAGCCCCACATACTCATCCACTTTCTCCCAGATTCCCATATAAGTCCTAGTTATCACCTGGGGATCGATCTCACACAGAGAGCGCTCCCTGCCATCCAGAATAAACTGCGCCACTGCTTTCTTGTTTGAGTAATACGTAGTCTGAACATACTTTAAAGATATTTTCTTAGCCGGGTTCCTGGATGGAGAGGACATGCCCGGACGTCTCGCCTTACGCCCAACACGTGGAGGAAGTATGCGACAACGCCATGAGTGGACCAACTTCCACAGGAACCTGTCCAGAGAGACACCAGAACGCCGTAGGAAGGAAACTCCAATCCTACTATTTGGTGTAACTTTCTTCCTTAGATGAGCCACGGATACCGTACTCTCAAGGGCCATTTCGATTCCCAGCTTTTCCAAAAAGTCATCCAGTTCTTCAGCTGGAGTCACAGCCACCACTTGCTGTGTACGTGACTTGATCTGTCTCCATTTATTGCGGACTTGATTAGCGGTAAGGTGAGGTAGTGCTGCTACCACATCCTTCACAAAGCCTGTCCCGCTTAGAGAATTTTGCTGGATACTGGTCAGTGTGTTAACATCCGAGGCAGACCACACGTACCTTGTTTTCTTAACCGGAGGGGCAACATTTAGCCGTCTCAAATAGCTGGCAAGATGTTTCACTCTTTGATGCAGAGAGAGACCCCTTTTCGAGGAGAAACTCTTAGTGCATAGGTCACAAGCATGCGCTGTGGGTGCTTCGACCCTGGATCCAGTTATGCCACATTTAGCGGCATGGCATGCAGCCTTATGAGGAGTCTTAAAGGTTGAGGCACAAACCCTGCAGACCACCAGGGTTGTCCTAGCTTTGTGAGTCTTTCTCATATGCTGGAGGGTTTCTCTCACCGCCCCTAGAGAGGTCCTGCATATAAGGCAGTCCTGAGCAATCCAAGGTACCCTCAAACCCACTATCACAGAGGGGGGAAGAATCTTGTTCTTGAGTTTTGAAAGCCAGGTCCTATCCCAGGACATAAAGATCATACTAGGATCTTTAAGTTTAGGGAAGTCTCTTTCCCACAACCTTACGCATACTAGCCTTTCTGGGAGTTCCAGGGGAGCCCCCATTTCCGCTCCTTGTAAAGAGGAATCTGCCCTTAATTCCTTTAGAGACTACAGTATCAACACCAGGCTGATCTGAGTCACCTCCAGCACTTCTAACTACCCTTGGGCGGCTGGGTCTGCGTCTTGGAGTGGAGAATATCTTCGAAATAAGATATACAGCAGCTGGTCAACCTACAGGTACCTCTTCTGTCTGGTCCACCTGTGTTCTCATAGTGGATAAAAATGATAAGAAAGTTGGCGCTGTGAAGTGCCTTACCTGTGGCAGTCTGCTCCGGAACGACTCTTAAAAGACGGGCACATCTCATCTTTTGAAGCCCATCAGGTCATGTGGAAAAAAAGTATTGCAACAGACGTCAATGTTATCATTTGTCAAAATAGCTACAGTTCTGAAGAAAGCGGTCCTGGAGAAATGCACGCAGGTCTGCGTGAAGGATTTGAGGGCTTTCAGAACATTTGAAACACCTGCGTTCAAGGAGTTAGCACAGACGCTAGTGGACATTGGTGCGACACATGGCCAGTGTGATGCGGGGGACCTTCTTTCGTGTGGCATGACAATATCTCGTTTCACACAAAAGAAATATGACAGTGTCAGGGCAGAACTCCTTCCAGTAGTTGAAAAAGCCATATCTGATGGACAGGCATGTGGGGCTTCCACGGACATGTGGACCGATGACTTCAGGAAGGTGAGCTACACATGCATCACCCTTCATTACATAGCAGATGACTGGGAATTCAGCAGTCGGGTCATCTGCACGTGTGCATTCCCACTCGGCCTAAGGAAGACGGCGCTCAACCTAAAGGGAGAATTGCTGAAGCAGTTGGGTGAATTTGGTTTGACGCCGGATGAGATTGACAAGCTGGTGTTTGTGAGCGACCAAGCTGCAAATGTGCAGGCAGCACTTGCACAGTGGACACACTAGAGCTGTGTAGCACATGTGATAAATACTGTGCTGAAGCATACTTTCAAGACCAGCGAAGATGATGAAGAGGAGGAGGAAGAGCTACGGGACGTAAGAGCCTGTTTTGATCAGTGCAAGACCCTGGTGAATTTCTTCAAACAGTCAGGCTTACAACTACGTCTCCAGCACTCTCTAAAACAAGAATCTGAAACGAGACAGAACACAAAACTGGACATGATCGAGTCTGTGCTTCGTGGCTTTGATGATATCCAGTCCATCCTGCTTGAAAGAGCAGAGATGCACCGCATAAGTCACATATCAAAAGACATGCTTCAGCTCCTTGTGCGATTCCTGCAGCCTTTCAAACAGCTACCGAAGAACTCAGTGGCTCAAACTACCCCACAATCCACCTTGTAGCCATCTGGAGAACAACGCTGTTCGAACATTGAAACGTCTCCCCGGCTGATCCAGTAACGCTAGAGATACTGAAACGCAGGTGAGATGAAGCTTAATTTATTTATCATTCTACAACACAGGCTTATATGACCAAATGCTAGTTATTGCACCTTTATGTTACCCAAATAATGACAATAGGGTGATAAAATAAGAAATAATAACTTTATTTTATAACTTCTGAACAAGGTTGCAAGGTGCTTCAAAATGGCAGACAAAACAGCACAAATAAAAATAACTCAGACAACGAAATAGCATAGTCTACAGAAGTTAAAAGTCCAAATAAAAATATTAATTGACAAGAAACGATTCTAATCAATTCTATAATAGCGGGTTTAGTGTTAATTGGCGTCCTGTTATGTGGTTATTATTCTTTTCTAATGCATATATATTATATTTAGGGCTGTCAAATGAAAAACTAATTAATTGCACTTTGTTGTACCCTTCTACAATCACAAACTATAATTGCAACATAAGAGGGAGATGACATTTCTCACTTCGGCGGGCCGACAGGCTAGGGGGACACATATTACTGTTAGAAAACATTTATAAAGTAAATATTCTATTCTTTTCAAGGTGTGCGGGGCTTCTGAAAGAACGAATCGCTTTGGGACACCACGAAAAACTAGGTGTGCTGCTTTGGCCCAAGTTTAAGCAACTTCGGATGTTCACCCAGGCGGAGAGGGAGGAAATACACCAAAGCGCATGCAGAGAGGTGGCCAGCTTCCCTTCATTTGAAAGTTCTTCTGAGACCACCCAACAGCAGGAAGATATGGAGATCACCGGGCCGTCTTCAGCATCCTTCACACCTGCTGAAGCAGCAGCAGCACCTCTATTCAGCCAGTGGGCTGACATCCAGGAGAACGTCGGTGATGCAGAGCCAGAAGAAGCGGTGCGTTGCTATTTAAAGCACAGCGCCACAATGCTTAACGATAGAGACGTTCTTCCGTTTTGGAAACAAAACCGAGTCTACCACTGCGCGCACACTGGAGAATCGTCGCACAAGTCTCAGCACTGCCAGTGTGAATGCCTTACTGTTCCTTAAAAGCAGCATGTGAAGTAAAAGTGACATCAAAAAATAAGTGAACTGGTGGTTTACTAAAGGTTATTATTATTGTTATTTTTATTGTTTATTTATTTTCTGTTTAAAAATGTTTTGTCAGCTATGTACAGTCATAGTGGTGCTGGTCTGTTTACAAGACTTGCAGAGGCTACAATAAAGATCTCAGTTGGCTGTTCGACGACTTCTGTTCTCCGTCTCATACTTTAAGGTTACTGACGTTAAGTAATCGATAAATTCTATATAATTTATTTCGTTTTTATATCAGATGAGGCTGTTGCACTTTCTTTGCACTAAAGTTACTGTTTTATGCTGTGTTTTTTGTCTTTTGGCCAAAGTTAGCCTCGGGTTATTACGAGCCGTACACTAAAGCGGTTGTTATTATTATAAGGTTGCCACATCACGGCCAGATAAAATATGAATGTTTAGTCAACAAAGATGACTTTGATGATCAAAGTAATCGTCTGCCTATGTTAACTACATGAAATACAATAAAGTCTATTGTTAGTTATAGTCTGCACATTCACGCATTGTGTTTGTGTGTGTGGGAGAGAGAGAGAGAGAATCCGAGTCCAGCAGGATGACAGGTTGACTGACAGAGATTACAAATGTTGAAAAGCTGTTAAAAACAACACATTTAGTTTTTGGGGTGAGAAATTATGGCGATGTTAAAATGTCTTACACAGTACTTTGTATCATTGATGTCAGCAAAGCCCCTATGTGCAACATACTGTAAAACCAATGAATCTGCCACAAATGAATTTATGGAGGTTATAAACATTTAAAAACAGGACATTGAAAACTACAGGAACACATGTGGGGGTACAGGAATACATGTGTTATCTTAATTATGAGTATTAAGGTAAAATAATCTCAAACTGAAAACAGTTTCTCTAACCGTCTTTTTTATGTAGCCCGAGGCAAAGAAGAAGACTCTCCCCAAAAATGAGTTGATGACTGACTCAAAAGAGAGGACTAAAGATGAGCTGCATAAGCCAGGTAGATAATGGTCTGTTTGTTCTGTGTAGAACCTACACTACATGACGAGCTATCTTAATGTAAATATTCTGAATCTTAAATGAATATGTTGTGCTTCTACTGTAGGTTCTGAAGATATTGAAAGTCAGGCACCCAGCAGTAGCAGCCTCGGATCAGGTAATGGCCTCATGTTTTCTGGTGTTTTATATTCAAATAAACATTATACTGAAATAATGTCTGTACTGTACTTCTAATGTTTATCAAGGATCAGTCTCCAAAGTGGAGTTTCTGGAAGAAAAGATTATCTGGCAGGAAAGGATGATCAAGGACCTTGAAGAAGAGCGAGATTTTTTGCGTGTTCAAATCCGGGGGGGGGGGGGGGGGGGAGAAAAGAAGTGAGTAATGTTGGAGAAATTTACAATTTTGAGTTATTAGGAATATTGTGACCTAATGTCTCTCAACACAAGCTGATCAATGTCTCTTCTGTCCTATTCTTTATGAAAGCACAACAAAAAGTCTTTACTTTGGAAGATGACGTGAGCCCCAGTGACATGGAAGGTGACCACCCCCCATCCTCCCCAAATATTAGTGAGTCGTTAGACAGTGATGTCACTTCAAGACTCCCAAGACATTCCAAGCGTCATCGCACTAGATCGCTCACACCCTCACCTGCAGCTCAGGCTCACCCTGGGCGATCTCATATGAGAGGTGAGATTGTGTTTACTTGAACTTCCTGCCCATGAAAAGAAAATACAGATAAAAGCCTTGGGTATTATTCCAAACAAAACAGAGTATGCTTGATAGACTGTTGTCATCAATGCAACTTTATCTGCATTAGCCGTGGACTGTCTTAATCCCTCATGCTGTTTTTTCTTTTCTATTCTTGTGGGTCAGTCAAGGGGCCAGCAGAGGTCATCCAGCGATACAAAAAAGTTCTGAAAACGTTTTCCCGGGTCCGAACGATGTCTGAAGCTTTCCGCATCAATGGTGTGGATAGAGGCACCATTAAGATGACAGCACCGATTGCAGAATTGAAATATGTGGACCCAGAAAAATTTGCATCCTTGAAATTCGACCCTGCAGTGGAGACCCTCCTGGCCTTTGCCAGGAAATGCATAGTTTTGCATTGCATTCCACAGGAATAGACTATACTAATTCAGAGTGATAAAGGAATAATTACTATTCTTGTGCTACTGCCCCTTTACAAGGCCCCAATAACCCACTGGTTATTCACATCATTATTCAGAAACAGCAATGCATTAATTTACAGTTAATAAGCAATAATTAGGAGGTAATATCAGGAAAAAGCTTAATTTATGGCGTAACAGAGGTAGAATAAGGCTATGTAGAATAAGGTGTTAATACGTGCTTAATAAATACTAATAAAGGGCTAGTATGCTACTTATATGCATATTAGTAAGCACCTAGTTAATGGCGAATATGTGTACCCTAATATAAAGTGTTACCCAAGTTATAAACTACATCCAAGCTTTTAAACACATCTACATCACTGCTACAGGCCAACACACACAACTTACATGTTACTGGAATCTTCTTGCTTTTTTTGCCTCCCATAAATTCAAAATAATGTGAATGCTGTCCCTTCTGAGCTGCCGTACACCAGCTCAGTGATATAACAGTAGCCCGTATCTAGGTGTCTGCCTGCCAAAAAAGTAGTAACAGTGCAAATTTGTTGTAACTTGTGGTAAAAAGGTAGTTACAGGAATAGTTGGTTAACATAATAACAGATTATCTTTTTGAAAATGGAACTAAACAACTGAGTAGTTAAGTGATATACTTAATGCTTAAATGCGTTAGGTTACTCGTAATTCCTTTGTAAAGCATCACCGCCAACACTGGATGTTATATCGTTGTTGTCTCTCTATTGAAACAACATACAGTACTCAACATACACAATGCATAAAAATAGACAATACAAATATGTTATTTGTGTGCTTAACCTTTTTAAGCTGGATGAGGGGTTTATACAAAAAATCATATTTATGGTATAAGCAGCTTTTGGATTCACAGAACAACAAATGTTTGAGCTCCTCTGTAAGCAGAAAGTTTGGATTTTTACTCATGAACCTACACTCTTAACAGATTATCCATCAATCACATGTTATTTATATAGCAGCTTTCATACAGGTTAGTGTAGTTCAAAGTGCTTTAAAGTTAGTTGATTGACAAGCTGATAATAAGACAGAACAAGTGACAACATAAAGAAAAGGAATAAAAACAAAGAACAAATTAAAAGAGAAAAAGTGTGACCAATGCATGCAAGAGAAAATAAGAATTATATGTTTAGAAAATCTAAATAAAATATGATTTAATAAAAAGTGAAAATAAGAGAGAAAGAATAAAAGTTAGAATAAAAACCAGGTTAAAATAGAAAAGTAAAATAAAAGATTTAATAAAAGTTTAATAAAAGCTGGACTAAAACTAGGTTAATAAAGAGATTGAAAAACAAAAGAAATAGACAAATAAAATAAGACAAGAAGATAAAACTATAGAATGAAAAAAAAGTAGAAAAATGCAACAAAATTACAAAATTGAATAAAAAGAATAAATGAATTCAGTTTTTATGTAAAGCACAGGCTGAACAGGCAGGTTTTGAATGTCCTTTTAAAAATGTCCACACTTCCAGCTGCTGATCAGTCATGTAGAGGTAAAATCACAAACCATTCATTGATTTAAATCACTGTTATGCTCTCTCTCTCTCTCTCTCTCTCTCTCTCTCTCTCTCCAAATTGTGCCCAAACTGTCAATATTTTGTGTGACCACCATTATTATCTAGCACTGCCTTAACCCTCTTGGGCATGGAATTCACCAGAGCTGCACAGGTTGCTACTGGAATCCTCTTCCACTCCTCCATCATGACATCACGGAGCTGGTGGATGTTAGACACCTTGCGCTCCCCCACCTTCCGCTTGAGGATGCCCCACAGGTGCTCTATTGGGTTTAGGTCTGGAGACATACTTGGCCAGTCCATCACCTTCACCTTCAGCTTCCTCAGCAAGGCAGTTGTCATCTTGGAGGTGTGTTTGGGGTCATTATTGTGTTGCAAAACTGCTCTGCGGCCTGACTGTATGAGCCCCATAAGGGATGTAAGTGGGCATGGGCGTAAACAGGGCAAATTGTATGGGGCCCATATTGTTTCAGAAACATGGGCCCCACATGTGAAGCCCATGTGGGCTTGCTAAATGAGTCACAATTTAGGTCCATTCTGATCCCACTTAGACCCCATATGGGCAAACATATGGGGCCCACATGGGTCTCGTGTAACTCACCCACTTGGGCCCTACCTGAAACCCAGTCAGAACCCATTTGAAGCCCATATGGGCAAACACAGATGGGCGACCATGGAGAGCTGATTATCATCAACAATACATACATTCATACATGTACAAATACATGGTATCCATCTTCATGTAGCTCACTAAATGTTCAGTTCTCTTAAATACGATTTGACCCTTCATTAGACCCGACCCTTTATTACTAACGACATCAGCTGAAACACATTATTGTGGGCCAGTAATATTGTTATTGATTTGTAACACTGGGATAGAAAAATACATTTAAAAAATGAAAACAAAATCAATTAAAATGTATATATATATATAAATAAAGTAACATACGTCAAATAATATTAATAATATAAGAAAAACAACAATGATAATAAATATATGAAATAAAGAAAATGGAGTTTTGGAGAAAGTTGGTTGCCCCTCTTCTTCTACAGAGCCGGGGACAGACCACGGCAGGAATCGGTGGCAAAGGTGGGATTAAAGGTGTGCCATTAACCTATCACTGTGTAGCGGTAGCCAGAAATAAGCCAGGTATATTTAAGATGAACACTGATTTCATACAAGTCTACATAATAGCAACAGTAGTATTAACAATAGTAGCCTGCGATTCTTTTCTTCTACGTTTTGAATGTGCTACTACTGGTGGTTGGTGGTGACAGGCTCCCAAGGCCCGCCGGTGCTCCCAGGACTGTGCCAATCCTGTCTTTTATTTTTATGTATCCATTTCTTTACTTATTTTTAATCCCCCACTTTCTTTTCCCTTGTGTCTAATTGTGCTGCATTCTTTATGTGTATATGTCAGTTCTGAACTGATGTATTACACTGATGCACAGATAATCTCTGTGACTCTGTGTGTCTTTTTAACTCCCAAAGTTCTGCATTTAATTGAAAATCCATGTTGAGAGGAACCCTTAGTTTCTAATGGCCAAGCTGAGGGTTTGTTCTGTCAACTTACATTTTCCATTATATACTTTCATCAGTTAAAGAAAGATGTGTCTGTGAATACCTTTTGTAAAGATGATAACTTAGAGTTCACAGCATTTATTTCTGACTGGCAGATTCAATTCAAAAGTACATCACATAAAAGAAGTAGATGTGGAAACTGAAAGGTGAGGAGAGGTTAAGGAAGGGTCATCAGTATGATGCAAATAGCCAGAATAAAAAAACAAAAGAGAACAGAATCCAATGGTTAGATGGGATGACATGTAATCTCATGCTCGCTGCGAGGAAACTGGGCCATTGCACTCGCAAATATTAATGGACAAATATCAACATGCAAAGAAAATGCGGGTATGACTAATTCAGCCAGTGGGAATTACAGAAATATATTCAACCACATTTTAAATACTGAGGTCTGGATTTAAGGTTTGCTATAGAAAAGAACAAGAGCAGAATAAGAGCTGTGCAGTGAGTGGAAACCGATTTTAAAAGAATTAGATCATTTGTGGTTTACATGTATATTTTATGTAAATCTTAAAATGTTGCCTACATTTCTTTTTTTTTTAATTGAGGTTGTCCAAATTGGGATTTGGTCGTGGTCACTGAGTTCCTTCTTTCAAATTCAGCCTCGCCAAAGTACTGCAGCGCACATAAAATCCTCTAAAAGGTGACATAAAGGCTACAAGGAGATTCTGCATCATTATCAGCCAGTCGTGCAAGTGAAGGAGATGGTTTCCATGCTGGAATCTTGTATCACATCAGAGAACGCCCTAATTACAAAGGAGCTTAAGGGCGTGAGGGTGCCAATCCTTGGTGGATTACACTTACAGCTGAGGCAATTTGTGCTTGCAATAGGTGATGAAGGGGCTATTTGCCTGCACGCTGCTCACTTGCACATCCATGCACCAAAACTTGACGTGTATTAATATGCATATCAAGTTGTCATACTCGACACTCAGTGAGTAAACTAGAAAAGGTTGGCTTTAGCTCAAAATATGTGGACTGCCTTCTGAACAGTCTCAATGATTAAACGCACAAGATTAAAGCTGGAGTTTGAAGTGCTGACACTCTCCAATTCTGTGCAGGTTAGCCAGGATGCACCTGTCTGAATATGTTATTCCTGTCTAAATTCATCACTTCAGCACATAGTATCAATATGGCATTGACTGTATATATTATAAGTGTTTGCTAGCAACATCAAAGTGAAGAAGAAGCGGTGTGTTAATGTGGAGGTGCACAGAGACATTGGATTTTAGCTTTAACAGGATGTTTAAAATAGCATCTATCCAGCAGGGCAACAAGACTAAATGTCAACAGACATGCTAGCAGCAGCTGTGCGAGGGCTGAAATATAATGTCGACATGCTAACACACTCCTGAGTACAGTGCTAATGCATAATATTTATTTACAGTCATCACTAATGTATGTTTAGTGTATTAACATACTAATGTGTGTTTGGTTTATGACCAAATACCGAATACAAGAAATATATGAAAGTGGGTCACCAAAGTTGCTATAATTTAACCTGAGGGAGGATTTTTTTCTATCTGCACATCCAGCAGACCCAGAAACATTCCACACTATCCACATGTTCAGGTCTTCAACAACTTACAGATGTTCACTTTCTTCACCAGCTTGTCACTAACTTTGCTGCTGGGCAGATAGAGTAGCAGAGCTTTATTAGTTAAAACCAGGGTTGGGAAGGTTACTTTGGAAATGTAATATGTTACAGATTACTAGTTACTCTATTTAAAATGTAATAAGTAATGTAACTATTTCAGTTACTTATTCAAAGTAATGTAACTTATTACATTTGATGACTTTTCTAATGTTCTAACCAATGTTTCCAGCTGTTAGGGTAAGTGCAGCTGTTTTTCATGGATACTGACATGATTTATAAGAGAGATCATTTCTTATAAACATTTATCTCTCATTGTAAAATGTATTCATTAGTTCATGTAGATTTTGGAATATAAAATAAAGATATTTGATGAATAAAGTGGGTTTAATTGGTACAGTACTGTGACTCCATTTAAGACCATGTGTGCTCCAAATAAGCCCATGTCATGATTTATTTACTAAATATAAAAAAATAATATTGATTTCAAAGAAATAAAAACAGCAATATATGTATTCAGTAACATGTTAAATATTAAAAAATGAGGAAAAAACCCTCCTGAGTAAAATCTTAAAGGTGTGACTTCAGATGTAATCTCCTTTGTAATCATCAACATTTTCATCAGTAACTGTCATTTAATGACACATTTTTTCAGATTAAAGGTTACATATATTTTGTCATTATATAACATAATGCTGTAACATGTAACTAGTTATTCGCCACAGTGGTTAAAACAGCTGGAAATGAGTTAAATTAAAAGCTAAGTTATGGATTGAAAAAACAAAAAGGTTGATATGGAAAGGAGTTAAAAGCTCTGTAGAGCAGAGGTGGACTTTTGAGGGTTTTTTCACATTACACATGTCATTTGATCCATTGTTTGCATCCATTTAAACCTGCACTATTTATTTTATGGCACTGATATGGGTCGCTCTGAGATGGACAGAAGGTATGACTATGTACACTGCAAAGTAAATTTAAACCTCAAACATCATTTTATAGATAATGCAATATAATAAAGTGAGGGGAGGCAGGACTGAGAGAAATGAAATACTGTCTAGATTACATCACTCTGTATATATGGGGTATTCTCTTGATATTCATAATTCATAAGCATGAGGTTTTATGTGGTTCAAAGAGGACAGACAGCTGTAATCCTGCCAGGAGGATGAGATTCCCACTGGAAAGTCCAACACTAAAAATATAAGCACTCACAGTGGTCAGAGGCAGTGTGTATAAAAGGGTCCAGTGAATGGCATATGTTACAGTACACAGAGAGGAATGAGGACAGATGTGGAGAAAACAATGAAAAGTACAGTGAAGCATGAACAATGAAGAGACAAGAATGTATCTAGTTTATCTCACTCCTGCATACATTTGTACAACAGCTGTCTGCTTTATTAACATTGACTATGTATATCATAGTACATACTGTACATACTCATACATGTATTGACTATGTTAAGAAACAGTATAATGTAATGATCTCAATAAAAAGATACTGAGGTAAAAATGGGCAAAGTGGGCAACTGTCCCAATGCCCCAAAGTCCTAGTTTCACTCTATAACAATAGGATTGAATCCATTTTTATATTTGAGAGTTGTAAAAACACCATATACACATTTCTTTTAGCTGGATTCTTCCTAGTGTGAGTCACAGTATTAAAAGATGGAAATATAATGCATCCGTGTTATAAATGTTTGTGCAGCTGATACACATTTTTGCTTTTTTTTTCGAATGCTCAAAATTCGAAAAACACCATTCAAATGTGCTATTGTATTTTTCAAATTCAAAAACAATCTTCTCCTGGACCATAAAATAGTGATTGTGAATGTCTTTTTGCCATACATAACTAGAATACACACTGTTTGCTCTTTGACTTCATTAAGGATTAATCAAACATGTAGTAAAGAGTGTTGGGGAATGAATGAGTTAGAATATGAACAGTATGTAAGGGTTAATCCATTTTTTTAGAGAATTTGTACCATTTAAGGACAAATCTAATAATACAAATACTCCATATTAGGCATTTTTTACTTAAAGCATTTACCTCCTTAAAATCCTTAAAATTACATCTATCAATACACATTTATTGTTCATTTCAAAACTTTACAGTGTTGTTCATTTCAAATGTGAAGAAGGAGACATCTTGTGTCTAGCTGTTAAAGTGCAAACTGGACCATCACTGGCTTCCAAACAAATTGTAATGTCTTAATCATGTTCATAGTGTCACAACCTGGCTCAAAGGTAGGACATAATATTGTAGATGGACCCTGTCAAAATCTAGTTTTATGATCTTTACAATTTGGGTTTATATTGCCTTTGCGTGGTGTTCCTTAGTAACAATTTGTCTGACATCATTTGTGGCAGTGTGATTAGTCACTGGCATGGAAACAGGGGTTGGTTAGCATTCTATCATGGTACTGGTTGGTCACAGAGGAGTGTGGGGTAAATAGCAGCCCTCTAACAGCTTAATTGGACCCAGGGTACACATAAAGCCTTTAGTAATGAGACTCTACGAAGTATCATTTTCACAGAATGCAGGACCGTGATGATAGGATTTAAGGCACAATCCCCTTGAAGTGTTGGGCTGCCGGTGTTAAATAGGCAGCATCCAAATCCGAGTGTCCCAGGACAATCTGGAGATGAGTGATGATGCAGGAGGTGGAGGGATGAGCAGCTGTTGGCCTGAACGACAGATTCTGACAGTATCTAATTAGGACTGTACCAACAGGAACATGGCCAGAAAGTTGGACAGAAAGGAGGGATGTTTAAACCAAAATCATGTACTCTTTCAGTTGTGGTTCACCTGCATTTAAACAAACTGAGTATATTTGAATTATTTTACCCTTGTGATACATTTTCAAGGATTTAATAAAGTCTTGAAGGTTTGGAGTTGCTGTATTTTTTCAAGTTTTAAGTTTAGCCCAGAAGTCATCACACTGGATTCTGCAGTTAATGTCCGATGCCAACATTCAGCATCAAAGCGACAGGTAATGAGGCCTTTATGTAGTGAAGCAAGAGAGAGGAGGAGGAGGAGGAGGAGGTGGAGGTGGGTGCTAGATGCAAATTGCGTCTGACTTTCATGTGGCAGACTAAAGTTCTAATCCTGGTTATGCTTAATCACAGTCCTTAAAGCATGAGGTCAGCGATTAATGTTAACATTAAACTGCTGTAACTCTGTAAATGACTCATAAACATGAGAGGAGGATTTCATATCTTGTGATTTAACATCATCTCTATCATAAGGTCAAAAGTCTATGCGATAGATTGTTAAGTAATATCAATGTAGATGCAGATGAGCTTTGTGTTTTATGAAGAAGATTTGATGGAATCTATAAAAGGGGAGACACTTTTTTTTTGGCCACTTAACAAAAGGAGAGTCAGATTTGGTCCACAGGCTGTTCAAATTTGTGTTAAAGGTGCAGTGTGTAGAATTTAGTGGTATTTAGCAGGGCAGACATGTCAGAAATAGAATATAATACCCACAAGTATGATTTAATTAGTGTATAATACCATGAAAATAAGAATAGTTGTGTTTTTGTTACCTTATAGCAGTGGTTCTCAAACTTTTTCGGTAGTTCCTCATTTTGGACAAGCAGGAATTTTCAAGCCCCATCTGCCCCCCGTTGCCCTAACACAATGCTAATGACATACGCCAAGCTTAAAATGTTCATATTTATTGAAGTAAGATCAAGTAACATCATGTTGTATCTAAATTCTAAATCAATAACATCAAATAATAACTAGTTCAAAAATAGAGAAAATAAAAGTGCAGTTGTCATCACTTCAAAAAACCCAAGTTAAAAAATACAGGAAATAATGAAATTGTCCTTTGCAAATGCATTTGGCAAGACAGGTGAGCAAGTGAACATCTGAGTTTTACCACTGCATTAGTGGCTACAATGGGCCTGCATTGCACATCTTTTCAAAGCAGGGTTGCAGGCTTGACACTGCCACTCTCAAGTCATGCTCAATGTTGAGCTGAGATCTGTACTTTGTTTTCAGTGAAGCAACAGCTGAAAAAGCCATCTCACATAGATATGATGTGGCAAAGGGAAGAATGCACACAGCTCCCTCTCCACTCCAAACCAGAAGCCACTATGAGTCTGAGGTAAGTAAGGATGATTTAAATCATAATTTATAATCAAAAATGTCTAACCTCCTGTGGTAATTGTATAAATCTTTCCTTAATTATAATTTGTTAAGAACCCGGGGGGTGAGGATGAAGTTCAGCCCCTTTTCTAGTAAATCTCGCTCTGTTAAACCCAAATTGTATGATGTACAAAGGCACATTATGTTGGAAAAGAGGGAGTGGGTCCTTATCCCCCTCACAAGTTCAATTGATCCAACCAATGTTCCAAAATGAGATTGGTCATGGTGGGGGTCCAATGAACCGGGTCCCTGTCGCCTACCTGGAAGTGCATTTTATTGACCTCTGTGAGAAAACTGTATTTTAATTTGGATCTCTTTATTTGTCATTGCATAATAAACACAAAGAAATCTGTGTGAAAACAATCCATTCCAGTTAGTAAGTAGCATATAAAATAAATAAAATGCATGTATAATATATGAGTATAATAGTCAATAAAATGTCAAAATATCAACTGGCTGCATTGAATGGATCCATAAGCCAGGCATACTGAGCACTGTTGATCATCATGTTTACCACTAGAGGGCAATACATCTTACACACTGCACCTTTAATACAATATTTACATCACACATGTATACTGAAAGTTTTTTTAGTTTTTTTTATACTTCTGTCTGTACTGGCTGCAAAACAAATCTTTTTTTAAACCAATTTTCAACTAAATCCACAGTCCTTGCTCTGTTTAAGAATACATTCAAAACTTGAATTTGAGGCTTCAACAGTCTGAGTTACACAACGTGAATGATTAGTATAAATTCAGTCTCTGGCTGAGCTGTCACTACCTGACTGCTTCTTATCTGTTTGTTCAGTAACACAAATACAGAGCAAGTAATGTGTGTTGGGTTGTGTAGTTTAGCTCTCTCTCTGTTGCACTGTCATCTTCACTATTTTCTCTTGCTCTTTTTTTAATGTAGTAAGGCTTCAAGTTTTATCTGTACTTGGTTTGCATTTCATTGTGGATACTTACTAAAGAAAACAATATAAAGGTTTTTTTTCAAGATTTGCTTTGTGTCATCTCTATGCTCGCCTCTCTCACTCTTTATTTTCTCTCCCTTTTTTCGAAGAAGATATAAAGAAAAGGATATCTCAGGGCTTAGAAGGTGAATATTAAAACAATGAATAACTAAGCACTGAAAGCAGGGGGAAAACTGCACCAGGTAACCATGAATTACACAATAAAATATTAAAAGTATAATGTATTACAAACTTTAAAATGAGATTATAATACTCAAATAAAAACCTGACTTAAAAATGCTAAAAAAGGCAAGATATCTAAACAAATTAAAAGGTTTAAAAGTATGTAACTAAATTAATAAAACGATGAAATAATGTCTATCAAAAGGGTAAAAGCTCAACCAGGTGCAGGTTATTAGTAGTAGGAATGCAGTCACATGGCTGGCAGTCAAATTACAAAATAAAGGCCTGCAATAAAAGCAATTGAGGAAAAACATTAAAGTAATTTAGAGACACAATGTATATAACCATGAAATATAAAAATACATTGCAAATAACGGCACAATATATTTAAATGCAATTATAGACATAAATAAAATGTGTGACAGAGGGGAGTGAGACTTTTGAGTTAGATATAACTGTACTAAACAGACATACATTGATTCCACATTTGAACTTTTCCAGCTGACATTTTCCAGCCTGCTGAAGCCTCATTTAAGCCTCATCTGAACTTTATAAGATGTTTTTGCACAGAAGGAGGACTGAGAATGTTGTCCCTCACCTCCTACATTGAAACCACTTTCAAAAAAAAAGGAGAGTTATTTGCGGCCAGGAGGGACAAGTGGTGCAATTACAGCAATCAATAACACTTTCACTGCAGCCAGTCCCGGTAGCCTGCTGGTTAAAGCACATGCCATGTAACTGCAGACGTCTGTTGTATGTCATACCTCTGTGTCTACCCCACTTCCCTTTCTCTCTGGCTGTTCTTCCATCTGTCACATAAGGTATAAAATCATCAGAGGAGGGAGAAAGGGTGGGGATGGGGTTTTGGTGTTGGTCAGTTGGAGGAAGAGGAGGAGGGGGGGGGGTCATCAAGGACACCAAATATGCCAGGACCATCAGCGCCCGCTGGCAGTCTGACACTCTGCGTCACGTCGCAGCTTCTAGAATGTACTCATAGAAGGATCAGAGAGGCTGACTGAATAATGTCAGTCCACACAAATAAAAGATGTCAGCTGGTCAGGCAGCGCACCGCCACACAGGCAAAGGTGTGACTGATGACATGATGCCTGCGAGCATGAACGTACACACAAGAAGCATGACAGAAACAGACACAGGAAGCAAAGGACAAACATGTTAAGTATGCATGTTAATCACACATTACACACACCCAATACAGCTGCACACACACACATAGACAGACATGCACAGCACGCCTCAGTGAAGGGAAACAGTGGCATTTATCATGGGGATGAGGAAGGTTGTTAGTCTTGTCGTCTCTGCTCAGCAGCCGTCATCAGTTTTAATACACACACACACTGTGAGATTGGTACATACTGGATGTGTGTATATTTAGCTGCATGAGCTCATACACAGCTGCACATACATCACAGGTTTGCTGTGTTTGCATCATGAAGTTTTTTATCTTGAATGTAACTCATGTTTAAAACATGTCCAAGTACATATTTTCATGTTTTTATGTATTTCAGGAAGGATTTAATGGATTCTATGGATCTTATGTAATTAGTTTTATTTTGAGTTTTTTGCCTTTATTGAGATAGTAGCTGGCAGAGATGCCGACAGGAAACAGGAAGAGAGAGGGGGCTGACCTGCAGCATAGGCCTCTGACCGTATTCAAACCATTGACACTGTGAATATGTGGCACATGCTCTCACCACTTGACCACCAGGGGGCTCCTAATCATGTGTCATTTCTGTCTGCCAAAGATAATTTCCACCATGGTAGACAATAAAGTTCTATTCTATCATCTCTGTATTTCCAAACTGCTGTTGAGTATTTGGAAATTTCAAACACTCATTTATTTTATTTCTATTTACTTTATTCACTGTACACATACAGAGGTTTATAAAATATTAAAGATTGAACAAAATATGCATTTGTTATTAATAGCTCCAACAATACAACAATAAACTTTGTGTAGGTTTAATAGGGTTATTCAGACATAATCAATAATATTTGAGGAACAGAATCTTTTATATATATTAAATTCACCTTGGGGCACATCTTTAAAGAAATGCACTGAGTCAGTCTCATACATGATTTAGCATATTGACATCTTAATTAATAATTAAAATTATCCCCCAAAAAAGAGAAAATGTAGTTGAATTAGTGCCCAAATCCACTTATAACTATGTTACAATTAGGTTTATAACAACAATGAAATCACAATGCACTGGAGTTGAGAGTACTTTTATGTAAGATGATGGTTTCAACAAATATCTTGACTTCTTGTCATAATACAAAAGAGTGTATTATACTTTAACAGCAGTAACTATACAGCCAATACTATTTAAATAATAATAAACTTTATTTCTATAGTACCTTTCAAACCCCAAGTTACAAGGTGCTCCACACAATGTAATATTAACAGAAAAACATACATAAAACAATAATCAAGCAAAAATAGATGAAACATTAAACAATAAAAAAGCAGCAATTATATACTGGTGTGTGCACGCTACTCACTACTTCCTAACACTGAGGTTGGAATACAGGGGTGCGGTTGTGTTTATGAGTGAGAGAGAGAGAGAGAGAGAGAGAGAGAGAGAGAGAGAGATACAACTTTCACAGCTTGGAATACACACATACACGAAATGGCTCCCAATTAAAGTTTTACATAGCATGCAGTAAAACATCAGCATCCAACATCTGATAACACACTTCCACTGTGTGTGTCTGTGACTGCAGCTCAGGGTCCAGGTGGAGTTCAGGTATCGGTGTGAAACCTGAGGGATCATGGGAAGCTGAGTTCATGGGCAAAGGTCCTAAATATATAACATTCTGACAGAGGCCACTCTCAATAACAATAACTTTTACTTTTGATACATTTTGTTGTTAATACTCATAAATCGTCTTCTTCTTCTTAATGGCTTGAAGTCATCCTTCACAATTTTGTGAGTGATCACACTGTGCACCATTAAAAAAACAATAATAACATTACATACAAAAAGCCATTAGTCAAACAGGCTTATAATGAAGGGATTTGAACAGCTATTTGTTCATCCTCCCAAAGTCAGAGTGAAGCCACTAGCTGAAGGGAGGGGTAACATTAGGAATTTATATTTATCATATACATATCTTTATCAGTCAGGATCTTATTCTCCCTGGGTCTTTTTCATTATTTAAGAACTGTGGTATTTAGAATTATTATTATTTTTAAAAAAGTTTTAAATAGTAATGAGCATAGTTGTCGTCAACTTTAGAAAAACTTTATCTTCACTTCACTTGGTTCAGCGTGTCCACCGCGGCCTGTGTGTGTGTGTGTGTGTGTGTGTGTGTGTGTGTGAGTGTGTGTGTGTGTGTGTGTGTGTGTGTGTGTGTGTGTGTGTGTGTGTGTGTGTGTGTGTGTGTGTGTGTGTGTGTGTGTGTGTGTGTGTAAACTGAGCCCCACCATTGTTGAAACTCCAACACAGAAACACAGACAGCAAAGTACAGAAGCAGCACAGCTATAAATGACACTAGAACGTGATACAGACTTAATATAGTGTTTTTCCTCTAATTTGGCGGAGGCATTGTGAAGAAAAATGCTCATGCTAAGACATATAATGAAAGGGAAAACACTCATTTTAATATTTGGTGGACAGGCTGTCAGAGTTACTTACTTTACTGACAGTTACCTACTTTTAGCTTATTTAAATGTTGGCTGGACCAAGCAGGTTTATTCAACATATGCTACCCAATCTTTTCCTTTATTGTATTTTCAGTCAGTAATCATAGTAAAACTCAGTGGCATGTTTTTTTGGGTTTTTTTTTTACCTTTTTAAACAGTCAGACTCCTGTGTGGATTGACAAACTGAATAAGCAGCCTACACCAATGATCATTTCACTATTTTTTTAGCAACTTACAAAAACAAGTAAATAAAAATAAAAGCTTACATTTTTAAACCATCCTTTGAGATGGTTCAGTTGAACTCATTGCTGATCGTTTTGGCTGTCAAATATAATCACCTGACTGTATGAAAATATGTTTATTTTTAGAAAGATTAAAAGTGGGGTAACAAAACCATAACTTTGCTCCTTCTAATTGAATAATATGAACATATTCACTCCATTGTTCAGGCACCTATGAATACACAGTATCATAAAACCACATACACTTCACTTCACTGAAGATGTTTCAGTTCTTGGAGAATGTAGAGAAAACAAAAATTATATTGGGTACAATTCTGCCCTCTAGTGGTGTAGCAGGAAATTACTGGTCAGTGAGCTGTCACATATTTCCAATCTTCTCACATAAAAATCACAATTAACTGGTCATTGTAGGAGAAGATTCTGAGATATTATTGGCAATATGCTGCCAGCTGGAGAAGAAAATACCATCCTAATACAAAGCAGGATGGAAACAAAACCTGTTTGTTATTCATAAAGGAAGAACTCTAATGGAGCATGAGTCCTCTGTCCAGCCCGGCAGTCAGTATTACAAAAGTGTGGAAGTCAAAGCAAATGTTCGAGTCTCTTTTTAGTTAGCGACAAGTGAGTTACAGATTCATGAATTCATCAGTATGCTGAATTAATTTAGAGATAATGATGTATTTAATTGAATTCAATAACTCCCTCAGGCGGGCAATTAAAAAATATGTGCAGCAGAGAAACACACACACACACACACACACACACACACAGATCCATGAAGCACACAGGACTGGATAGTTAATGACTTCTAGCAAAATATCATGTGAAAAGTAAAAATCCTCAGTTGAAGAATGTGAACATGATGTTGCGAAGTGACCCCAAATGAGTTCAGCATCCTCAGGATGTGTAGAACCGCCACCACTCCTGCTGCTGCTCAGTAATTAACGTTTCAAATCATTTAATTGGCACAGTTTTTGACAGCCAGATGGGGTTGTTAGTAACTATTTCATCAGAGTATCTTACTTACGTATTAATAAGTCTTAAGTCTGTACATGTAAAGTTACATGTATGACACTTTAACTGGTTCAACTCTGGTATCTTGAGAAGAGAGACTGTGTTCAAAACCAGGTTCTCTGTTCTGTGATTCAGGAGCACACCAGCGTGGTAGGATCACTTCTCTTTCCAGAAGTGTGTTACTGCCCTTCACTTCTATTTAATCAAATATATTCAGTGAACATACAGCAAGACATCACAGCCAAACAATATTTACAGTGCCTCAATATATAGCCTTAAAAAAATGCTGTCCACAGTTGAGGTACAGTACAGGTCAGTCATTATGGTCAAAGAGTGTGGGCAGCAGCAATGGAGGCATCAGTTAACATTAAAGTAGTAACATAAGGACATACTCTTAAAATGTAATTTTTTAAAAAACATTAATTTATTTGCCTTTACTGTTCGACAGTCAGTGGCCAACCACTCGGTTACAGTGCATGCCATATATGCAACGTGGGACACGGGACACTCCAAAAATGTCAAACTAAATTGTGTTTTGAAGTAATAAGTTGGTGTGTAAAGTTGTAAAAGATGAACTCAGTGTAAGTTGGACTCTGACAATGTAATGTATTACAATAATACATGATAACACACACAAGAAACTACAGGTTTGTGCCAACAGTAGTCTCACTGTGCCTCTTGTGATGCCCCTGTGAGGTCATGTGTAGGGTGTGGCTGATTCTTCTCTCCCTTGCAGGTGAATAAGCTGAGGTTGATTGCAGTAACTCATGGCACCTGAGCCTGGTGCCCTATAGCTTATTTGTAACTCCTCTGTCTCATTCATTGTGTTCATTTTCGCCTGAGATAGGGAACCAATCACAGAACGGGGAGGCGGGCTAAAGGCGATGACAAGCGTAGAGTGACTCTGTTTACATCCAGCATGATGGCCACGGAACTGCAGCAACCGTTCCAAGCAGCAGTAGATTGTGTGCTAAATACAATGGAAGACAAGTTCACTTTGAAATAGAACAAAAACTTGCGCTACATGATTTTTCCTTCATAAAAAGGATGTGTTCACGCTGCTCCGTACAGGCTCTATTGTTCCAATAATAGAATTTAGATAATATAATTACATAAAAATAATAGGAATCATCTTTGGAATCAATTTCTGAATGGAGCCTTTTGGCTGTCTGACTTTCTCTCCTCTGCTCTGTTCTCTGTCAGTTCCCTTGTTTGATTAGTTTCACCATTTTTCAAGTCTGTCTTAAAACAACAGTCAGGAGCCCAAATGAGCATTGAAATCTTTCTTGCTGTAATCATTCCTCCTGTTCATACTGATTATTAAAAGACCTCCTTCAAATGTGCTTTTAATGGAAGTGATGGAGGACTAAATCCACAGTGTGTCCACACAGTCATTTAAAAGTAGATGATCAGCTTCTATTGAGCTTCATCAGTGTGAGTTAGTCATATCAAGTGATACCTGACACATTTACAGTCTGTTTACCATCAAATTCCCTCTTAGTGTTTCCTGTTGAGCTGTGGTGGAAGTATAGTAACAAAAAGACTTTGCTACTAAAAACACTGTAACATTGAAACATAGAAGATGAAGATTTGACTCATTTGGACGCTGAAGCTTCATATTAGCTTCACATCAACTTTTAAATCATGTTTACACAGAAGGACTGTGGATTTAGTCCTCCATCACTTCCATTGTAAGTACATTATGAAGAGATCTTCTTATGGTCAGTATGAACAAGAGGAATGATTGGCACATACTGTTTTAGTCAAGTCTTGAAAAACAATGAAACCGTTCTTTAACGTGTTTCTAAAATGTTTTTCTCCCCTTACTCATCCACAGCAGGTATATTTCACAGCCATAAAGAGCTCCTTATGCTAATAATTAACAGCGACTTGTTATGAACAAGCTCAAAATAATTACAATTCTATACAATAATTCCCACAGGGCTGTTTATTAACCAGTCTATTGCAAAAGATCTGCAGTCTTTTTAAACAGTGGAGTCAAAGGGCTTTACATAACCATTCATCAGTTTAACATCTGACAAGTCATTGTAGTGGTTTTATACATACCTGTCAATAAGGAGATACAGCCTGATGTTAAAAAATGTACATATTAAAAATATATAAGCTAAGGTTGCTATAGATAAGTCTACAATAAATAAATGCAATCCTTAATATTGTAGTGATGAAGGTGCTGGCAACATAAAAAATATATATTTATTGTCAAATTGATGTTTATCTTCATATTTTTGCATGTGTAATATCAGTAATTGTATGTGTATCAACCACAACTAAGTCATAACAATCACTTATCAGTATCAGCCCTGAAGCTCCATATGGGTGCAGCTTTGCCTGAAATTTTGGACCAACAGAAAATAACAGAGGTGTCCACATACTTTAGGCCACAGAGTAAGTTAAGGTTGTACTGTGTTAGTGTGACCACTAGAGGGCAGCCAAGATATTTACAAGCAGCCATCACAACCGCTCGCTGTCTGACTGCAGCTTTGAATATATCAATATAAATGTCTTCCAAAATGTGAATTCACACTTTATTAAAGCTGTAATGTCATAAACAAGAACAGGAAATATAATTATAGTATTTGACAGATTGTCTTCTTCATGCAATCAGTAGCTTGTACCTGCTGTCATTAATAAATCAATGTCACACCTGAATTCATTCACAGTCCTTTAATATTAATCCACCCATACTGTGTCTGAGCCAAAGTTTATTTTTCCCCAAACACACAGTATAGAATATATGTTGGTTATAGTCTGAAGCCTGAAGTAAGACTAAATCAATTTGAATGTGATTGTGATGCTGGTTATATTATTTTTGAGCTGACTGGTTTATTTTGACCATTTCCTGTAATATTTAATAAAGTGTTTTATAATATATTGTAAAATATTTGTGGAAATGAGAGTCAGTGTGGATCTGCAGCTACAGGACACTTAAGGAAGTGTAATTAGACTCCTCTCTCATGAGTGCCGCCAGGGGCCCATCATCTTATAATCCATCCAAGCAGAGAGCAGCTTTCCTTACGGAAACACAAACACATACTTGACTCGTTGGCTAGTTTATATTCTTCTCCTGAGAAAATGTAATCTTGTCTGTAATTTTTTTTTTTTTAATCACTGACTGCTAATCCGGCTGTTATAGCCCACATGAGATGATAAAGCCAATAATGCAAAATGAGAAACTGTCCTGAGGAACCAGACCGTAGAGGGCCCCAAAGGCCCTGTAGTCATTCTGTGTTACTTGGTTTGTAGTGATTGAATTAATTGTAAATTTGTTTGGAAACCACTAAAGCATGATATCAACTATCAACAACTATCAGCTGATACTGAGGGTGCTCAGGAGCTTGGGCACCAGCAGGGAATTGTGAGCACCCAAGGGCAGAGAAGAAGCAAAGCAGAGTCTTAACTGAGAGTTAAACCCTTTAAATAGTACACTTCTACACTTGTTGGTGTCCTTACAGCCCCGTTAAGGTTTACACTCAGTTCTGTCTTACAGTACATTTGCACACCTCCTGTGATCTAACTGACTCCTACACACAAATACACACAAAATAACATTCACACCTATTAGTTGCAATCAGTATCAGTAACACATACTGCCTAACCCTAACCCTCATATACTGTTCATATTCAAAATATATTCGGTTAAAAGTGTCTATACCAAATGTTGAACCACAGATGTGTTTAGAATGCAT
Organism: Scomber japonicus; assembly: GCF_027409825.1. NCBI lineage: Eukaryota > Metazoa > Chordata > Actinopteri > Scombriformes > Scombridae > Scomber > Scomber japonicus. The sequence goes on from NC_070589.1 coordinate 4,938,027, forward strand.
CAATAGTTTGATTAAACCTTGATTCATGTTTCAGAGAGCAGAGAGAGTGTATTTTTTAGGAGAAAAAACATCTCCTATCACACAATATCATGTCCTATTTGACCTAAGACATGAAAATATAACATAGCAATAATGATGGAAATGTATTTAATGTAAAGGTAAAATGAGCAGAACTTTATGGAAGTGTGGGGTTTATTGTAGAACCATTAGAGCCATCAGTCTTCACTGCTACATCATAAAAAGATATCCTCATAATTACTATCTTATTAAAACTATTAAATATCAGTTTCACTAAATCAATAGACAAATTTGACCTGGAACAAAAAATACAAAAGTATAAGATAAGATTTTGATTTTAAAATATTTAAATTTGTGTGTATTTTGGACCATTTTAGGAAAAGTCATCAAATTTCAGGGTAAAACACATTTGGTTTTTGGGGTTTTTTTTGTTTTTTGTTTTTTTTTACATTTTTAGTGTCTAAACAGGTCAAATTTGACTCAAACAATATGTAAGGGTTAAAGAACAGAGTAACTGAGCACTGCCTCCACAGGTGGCGCCATCTGTTTCTGTACCAATCATCTGAGATATCACTTTATTTTAATGTGTAATAACCGTGAGCACTGCAAAGTTTTAATGATTCATTAATTATGTTACTCAGTGTTTCATTGGTGTATATTGATCTGTTGTGAATGACGATATTAACACAAACTCCAACAAGAGTTAAATAACTACAAACTGACTGACTGTTAAATTTGAATATATTTACAGTGTGGCATTGCCATGAGTGGAGACTGTGCTTTATTCAGTTTGATTAAGTTACTGAAGCACCCTACCAGTTTCATATCATGGATTTTTTCTGTACAATGGGTGGTTGAGGTATATCAGGCACCCCCGGTGGGACTCCATGAATTATGATGATGATGAAGTCTTTGATTCAGATGCAGCAGTGTTACTCTCTTATTTTACTGCTTTTGTGTGGAGCCCTGAGATCTGACATTCACAACAACAGTAAACATTATTTTCACTGTTTAGATTTGATTAGTTTTCTGAAGTGTGTCCCTGTAGGATTACAGAGAAGTTAAGTGGATTGTTTGGAACTGTGAATGATATTTGATTGATAAGGAGCAACACAGCAGCATGAGAGAGCTTGAATTTTAAAGCAGATGGATGTATTATTAATATGTCAAGAAAATGATTTTAGCCTTACTGTTTTTCTCTCTGCATCTTTGTTTAAACTCTTTTTCTTAAGCACATAATACATTACTATTTATGAAAAGTAAATCATGTCACGTTTTTTATTCATTTTACCTTTGACAGCCTCAAACATAAACCAAACAAAAACAACAAATATGTTTCTCATTTCAGCTTAATTACTTTGTTATCAAGTCTAGCTGTTAATTAAAACAGGAGTTTTAAGGAATGCAGCTTGTTGCCTTTCACAGTCTGAAAAAAGAAAAAGACACCCCACTACTTCAGAACCAAGCTAACACTGCACACTTAGGCTAATGGTAGCTACTTAAACTAAGTCCTGCTAACAGGGCATGTATCATAATGAATCATCACTGACACAGCAATCATCAAAGCTCCTATAAGTCTTTGAATCTTATTAATGCAGCAATACTTCCCATAATGATCACAGGCATGCTTTTTAGAGGGCATACATTTAGAGATTGAGACAACAATGACTCAATGACAAAACATTTAGATCAAGTACTGTTAGAGAGAAGCAGATGGTTTTTTGAATGGGATGGGCAGCTGTTGGTGGCAATTTAAGGGACTTCTACTTTGGAAGTTTTGGTACAGTAGCTGCCGATTGGTCTGTATACATGATTAATATATAAATGTGAAATAAGGGTTATCTGTTCTTGTGGTTAGCGCTGTTGCCTCGGTGCAAGAAGGGTTTGGGGTTGAAGGCCACAACAACAAAGATGTGAATCATCTGAGAGACAAGGCAAGAAGGGCTTTTTATGCCATGTAAAGGAACATCAAGTTAGACATCCCAATTCAAGCCTGGAATAACATGTTGGACTCCGTTATATAACCTATTTCCCTTTATGGGTGCAAGGGTCAACTCACCAAATTGAGACTCTTGATGCAGAATTCTGCAAATCCATTATCTCCATGTAATGAAATAACAACCACAAATACCCATCTGAAGGAAGAAGAAGAAGCAAAAAACATGTTGAGTGGAAGGACTTTAAATCAAGATCATTTCAATATGACTGTTCAAGGTGGAGCTCATTTTAAGCACGTTATATTCTTCTGGATAGTTTAATTCATAATGAATCATATTTTATTAATTGATTCTATATTTCAGTGTATAATCTGAATCTGAGTAACCAAAGGTTTCCCTCTTAGACAAAAGGGACTGATCCTTCCTAGCAGAAGTACAGTAGAAATATGAAGTACAGTTTCATAAAATGGAAATAAAAGTATAAGTACAAGCCTCATTACTATAATTAAGCAATTGAACAATTGATTGAATGTACTTGTTTCCTCTCTTACATTGGTATTACCAGGGAGTCAAGCAAAAAAAAATCTTCCAACTGAAATTTTTTTCCAACCAAGTCATAAACTGTTCACCGTCTACCTTTTCATAGAAACCCTTTTCCAGTTGTTTCCTAGGATTTAAGGTAAAACAAGGTGGAAACAGCTGAGAAGTTGTTCTCCTGCTGAACAAGATTATATTTCACCCATTAACCATTGCTGCTCTTTTATAAATGAAATGGAAAAACTTACAGGCAATAATAAGACATACCTGTATAGCCACAGTGGAGATCAGAGGTATAAATGTTCAATGGTTTGTATTATATTTTAGCACCTTATGGGCTTCAGAATAGTTATTAACATTATAAAAAGACTGTTGCAGTGACAAGGAGAGGATTTTTATTTTTTTATTTATATTTATTGAGCTCTTGCCTTGATGACAGCATCCAGTCTCAGAATATGAGAAAACGGTTTGCCAGTGATTTTATCTTTTATTATTCTAAATATGAAAAGAAAATCAAACCATTTCTGCTCATCACTATTTGACCAGGAAAAAGAAAAATTGTATTTCAATTTAACATTTTGTATTTTAAAGGTAGAATATGTAGAATAAGCAGAACAACGCCATCTAATGTCTCGAGATCGTAGTCGCAACAAACAAAAAGTAATTCCAGCAGTCGGGTTGCCAGGTCCGGTGCCTGATTTTATTTTAGCTCTAACTCTGTAAATATACCACTTTATCCACATGTCTAACCTTTTTAGGCGAGAAAGTAGCCCTTTAGATCCACAATGTGACGCTAATTTGTCCAAATAACATCTGCTTAAAGTTTTGTTCCTGTGAATTCGGAGCCACTCAAGTTAGCCATAGCGAGTAACGCACTTCCGGTCATTTTCACAAAATAAAACACTCGTTGCCTTTTATTATTAAGTAAACCATAACGATAGAGTTGGTGCTTTTATTTTGAAAACAGGAAACGAACATACCCTCGCTGTAACTGACTTGAAACCACCGAGGTACATTACGTTGTAACGCCAGTGGGAGTAGCAGTTAAACCTGGGGAGCGTACCTATGTTCCCCCGGGTCCTATGTTCCCCGATCGCGCCTAACTCAGTTGCTAACTCGGCTGCTAATTCAGCTGCTAGCTCGGCTGCTAACTCGGTGGCTAACTCGGCGAATAACTCAGCTAACTGGTTAACTGTAGACAGGATCATGCCTATGTTCCCGGGTCACATACAAAGCGGGGAACATAGGACCCGGGGAACATAGGGATGATCCCCTAATTATGTAGCAATACAGTCATACTGCACATCAAATTAAATAGGAGAAACTCCGCTACAAGCACGTCATTTTTACACACACCAAACACAACTCAAACACCAAGCATATTAATGATCAAATATCAAAATCCGAATAGCGTCAGAAAGTCAACCCACTCTCCACATTTCCATTGCTACCGTTTTGATACTTCATGGTACACAAACAAATAGCATCTCATATGAAAGCTAAGACCCTGGCGAGTTCAACAGTACCACTGTTATTGCGCTAAAAACTCAGTGAACCAGCAGCCAAAGAATACAAAGATAAACAACCACTTATTTACAGCGACTAACAGATATTCTGTCTTACCTTCGAAGTTTTGTGATGAAAAGTTGTATTTGAGAGCAAAAAACGCTGGTTTTAGTAAGTCCAACACGGCTCAGCTTGTTTACAACTCCATTTCACCCAGTGCCAGCCTACAGTAGCTGCGCCGGAACAACATACAACTTGGCAACCCGCAATTCCGTCCCGTAACTGGCTGGTACAATGTACAGAACCTCATTGTCAAACCCGTCAAAAAAAATTTGTAATATTAATTCAGACTAAACTTTTTTTAAGGAGAAGCAATACTTTCATTCTGTACCCCTCAAAACGCCCCGTGGGTGCATTATTTTTTTTTAAAAAAGCTTTTAATAAATATTCTACATATTCAACCTTTAAATAGGGCTGTCAGCGTTAACGCATTAATCGCGATTAGATGAATGCAATCCATAACGCGTCATTTTTTTTAAATCGCATTTTAATTTTGCAAGCCTTTTTGTCCCTTCTACTCACCCGTAGACGGCTCTATTTATTTCCTGTTAATTGTTTTTACGTTTCCTGTGTTGTTTTTATGTATTTATGTACAGCACTTTGTTTCAGCTGTGGTTGTTTTAAAGTGCTTTATAAATAAAGTTGAGTTGAGTTGAGTTGAGTGAATAAATGAGAACAAGTGTTTGGCGCTTGAACTCCATAAGGAATCATCACGGAACGGCTGCATATATATATATATATATATATATATATATATATATATATATATATATATATATATATATATATATAGATATATAGATATTAGGGCTGTCAAACAATTATTTTTTTTAATCGAGATTAATGGCATAATTTCCATAGTTAATCGCGATTAATCGCGTTTTGAATGGTGGAGCTGAGGCTCGCTTGGCTGCACCTGGGTGTTTAGCGTGGAGGTGCTAACTCAAACTCGACGTACTCCGGTGGTAGTTAAACTCCGTTTGGGAGGACAAAAAGGCTTACAAAATTAAAATGCGATAAAAAAAAATTAACGCGTTATGGATTGTATTAATCTAATCGTGATTAATGTGTTAACGCTGACAGCCCTAATACATATATATATATATATATATATATAGAAAGAGAGAGAGATCTCCCTGGTGGTGGTGATTGCTGAGGGGTCTAAGAAAATGGCAGAATGGAAGATAGATTGCAGATCCTGCAGCGAATGGTGGAGATGGGGAGGTGGTGGAGCGCATGAACAGCTGTATGACAGACTGAAGCAGAGAGAGAGGCATATTTTAAAAAAAGACAGTTACGAGATGATAGGCTAAGGCTGGTGTGGCGTTTTGCTTTTGGCTGCTGAGAGTGACAGGTGACAACTTAAGATCACGCACCTGGAACTGACAACTGGGTAATAGGTGAGCATGCGTGAAAGAAGGCAGAAGTTACCCCTTAATGCCTGTATGTATTAGAGTCTTCCTGATTGAACTTTTGCTAAGCATCGTTATCAACATTCACAATAACAGTAAACTCTATTGTTGACTATGCCTTATCTTCTCTAAAAAGGTGGCCCACATTTGTTTTAGTGATATATGGGATATATGGGACATATTCACTATTTATCACATGGGCTATTCTAGGTTCTTATTGGTAGATGCATTATTAAATTACCCAGTAGTGCATAATGTTCAAAATAGGATACAACGATATAACCCAAGTAAAACTTTTAATGCAGACATTTTTGTATTGGTGTAGTCAATTGCAGTAGGCTATACTACTTTACAGAACTGAATACAGATTCTCTCTTCTTTCTCTTTTCTTTTCTTACAGCTACTAGTTGGCTCTTTCTCTCTCTTGAATGCATATCTCCTGACATGAGCATGAGTGGATGTTGCAGGGTAGCAACAGAAAAGGAGGTTGCCTTCAGGTTTTTTACAATGAATGTTGTTTGGTCACTGTGGTTCAATTTCAGTATCTGTTGTGTTGAATTGCGCTTTACCTCAAGGCTGGAGATTCAGCATCCTTAGCAACAAGTGTGTGGTGTCTTTTGTACCAATTCCTTTTTGAGTTTTATTGGTACCATGTCTGCTCAGGTACATGCTACCTCCAGGAAATAAACACTTCCAAAAAAATTCACCTTATCCTGGCTACTCTACTTCAATATTAATGATGTAGAGATTAATTGATACATTTGGGAAATGTGAAACAAAAGTCTGAGATTTGGCTACATCAATTCTGCGCAGAATTTGGGTAAGAAATCGATATGGCTGTTAAAAATAAAGTCCCCTCATGTAGCTTCTTGTGTGTGTGTGTGTGTGTGTGTGTGTGTGTGTTGGTGTGTGTAACCTTCTCCCGCAGGCTCACTACAATTCCAAATCACACACCTGCTTCCAACCATCCATTATATTTCCACAATGAAAAAAATGTCGGTACCACCATGTGTTCATTGCCTGATGTTCATACCTTCACAAGGCGAGTAACACTAGCATTAGCGGACTGACAAGTGAGTCCCTTGGGGGTTACTGTAGCTGTATGCATTCTCTGATGAGGTCTTTTAATACTATGCACCCTTCTATACAAAATGACCTGACTCAAACACACTCACACACTCTCAATTATATCAATTATATTCTTATATATTACACATACTATACTATACAGCAGGGGTAATCAATTCAAATTCACTGAGGTCCAATTAGTGAAAAATTCCTCCAGTGAACATCATAATGTTCGTGTTATTTTTCAGTAGCTTGAAGTATCATTGTAGTTCCATCAGCATGTGTGTGTAGTGGCTAGATTGTAGACTGTCACATAAATACAGTAGAATTCTAGAATATGGCAACAACAATTATAAGTGTTTAAACTCAACTTGTGGGATTCAAATAAATAAAAAAACAATACATAATAAAATAATAAGATAAATAAATGTTCTTTTATTATATCAAATAACAATGACATTTAAAATAAAGTGCATTCTTTGAGCACACCATGTGATATAGCTTCCTCTTATCTGCCTCCTCTCTGTCTCTTGGCTATACACAGTGGTCTGTGAGTTTCCGAAGGCCGCTCCACTTTTACTGTAATAGCTGGAGAAGCTGCGCCCGTTAAATTTAGTCCAAGTATTTCTATTTTAACAATCCTCTATACATTTAATCAATTACGGGTCCAGGTCCTGGTCCGACCAAGAGAAACAAGTGATAGAAGCTGAAGGAGTTATTACACATTATATTGATGATATTGATGTTAAGTAGTAAATTAAGTTGTCAAAAAATATTTGACACTTGGGCTCTACAGGGAGATTTTGAATTGAGGGACTTCATGAAAAAAAACACACCAGGTTTGACTCATTGAATCAACTTATCTCAGTCTTCAGGCAGTTGATTGGTCGAATTGTGTGCTCTTGATTGGTTGGAACAAAAACCTGCAGGCACTCGGTCCCTTATGGAATAGTTTGGACATGCCTGAACTAAACTGTCTCAAGATAGTTTTCATGAGCATTACCATTTTATTTCCATAATCATAATACAGTTTCAAAGGCCTCTCCAGACTACCAGGAATACAATTTAAACATTGAATCAAGAATACTTGAATCATCCTACAAAATGTAATTGTCTAAATGGTGCCCAAATGTCCCACCCAAAACACAAAGCATATGACGTTGGTGTCTTTTATGGTTGTTACACCTCTGCTTTCAACTTCATAAACCACACTGGTTGTGGGGTTAAATGCTTTAGCTCAGGGTCACCACACCAATAGAATAGAATATTTCTCATTTTATTTTTCTGCCTAGATCTCTCAGCTGAACTGGAAATTAGAACCAGTGACATTTTTGTTCTTCAACCTGCCACTCAGTGTGTAATTGACAACCTTGTAATGCTAAAAAGCGTAAAGAAATGCTGGCAGCAACATGAGCTAATTAGTCGCACCCCTCGGGAGGATCATATTTATTCTATTGTCATGAATGCAGGGAACATCTAATGAATTGGAACGGTGAGGCTGGCCGGGCTCACCTATCTTCGACTGGCATTCAACAGAATTCACGGCCGGCCGTCACAGCTGTCAGTCGCCAGACAGTAATGGCTGTGCTCTCACAATGTTAGCCAGAGGCGTTTGACAAATTGCTTGCCTTCTTACAACAAGCAGCTGAAAAACTGAACATTTATGTGGACTACATGTTCCATTATACAGGTTAAAGTTGTGTTGTTCTGTTCAAAGAACATTCGGAATGTGTCATTTCTATGTACCAGCTGTTTAACCAACTTAAACCAAGTTAGTTTTGGCTCAGCAAAGGAAGAGATAATGGGTATTATGTTTTCAGTTTGCTTGTAAAAGCTGGTCTTTAACATGAGGGTTTATGTAGCCTCAGGGGACTTTTAGGGAAGGCAGCGTTGATAAAATACATCTTTTTTTAAACTTCTAGTTGGTTTGCTTTAGTCTGAATCAGTGGATGAGTTGGTGAACTTAGTCTGGTTAGGGTTAGGTTAGGGTTAAGCCAGCTAAGCCAAGCAAAATGAACTTGACTCCTCTCAGTTGGTCCTTCTTAATGCACAGGTTCAAACTTGTCAAGTTCAACTCAGGGACCTAAACTCCTGAGGACAGGAGGATGCATTTCTAGTAACATTCTTTCTGACACCAACTAACAGTTAACTTTTTGCAGTGTGCTCAAGGCCATCATGACATGACAATTAACGCTTCATTTTTTGGCAGCACACTCAAGTCATGGATGTATTAGAGCGCTATTAAGTCATCAAAAACTCAAGACCATTAGTTGATGTAATGTGTGAGAGAACGGCCGGGTCATGCCAGATATGTTCCTGCTCAGATTAGTGTAAAAAATGTTGTAGATTGTCATTCAGAGTCTGCAGATCAGCCCCGGTTTAATTATGTTATGGACAGTAAATATAATATTGCAATTGAATTGACTTTTCATCTGTTTTTAATTGAAAATACATGTTGAGAAGAACCCCAAGTTTTAACTGACCCAAACTGAGGGGTTTTGTCTGTGACAACACTATACTCAACTCAAAGATTCCACCAAAAATGTCTGGATAAGATGACTGACTGAATCTCACTCTCAACGTCTGTCCACTAACAATCATGATATGTCTATTATAACATGAAAATAAATTTATAACCAATTTACCATAAACTCCACAGCCTTTGTTCATTTTCATTTACTAGTATATATTGATTTTTATTGATATCTGTACATATCTGCCCCAGAGGCATTGTTGTTCTGTCCACTAAAACCATTAAGTTTCACTTTATCTTCAGACAAACTGATGCAGCGTCAACAAATATTAGATTTCATCACTGAGACCAAAATGGATCTTCCAAACAGAATTACATCATATATCAAAACTCTCAGAGACAACAGAGCCAGCAGTAAATTACCAAAAGGCTGCAGGGATCAGACTGTTCTCCCCAGGGTGACAGTGGACATTGACCAGCAAGTCATCTTAGGATGTTTTGCAGTGATGGTTGATTGAGACTGGCTAGCAAATTCATCCAAATTGGATAAATTGAGCAGGTACTGGAAATGTAAATAGTTATTTTCCAACCTGAAAATAAATTGTCTGAACTTTATGAAGTGACTGAGATGATTATTATAAGACTGTTCATCTTAGCTGAAAATCTATCTCAATATATCATATGATACCATCTCTGCCATTGGTGTTGGTTGTTGCCAAATGCATTCTGGGACATTCAGTTACCCCAAGTCCACATAAGTCATCTAGCTGCTGGTGTCACTGAGCCAGAAACATGACTCGACAAGGTCTTGTTACAGGCCAAATGATCAACTACACCACTTTGGGTTTTTGACACAAAGAAAAAACCTTCCAGATAATGATCTCACTTGATTTCTCAGTCTCAAAAACAAGAAGGTCCCACCAACACAGACAAACCCAAAAATATGGTCAGAGACATGTTTAACCAAGGTAAAAAATTATGTAAGCCAATACAAATGACAAAGTTTACCAATAATAAAATATTATATATGTGAAAGACCAATAAAAATAATACCAAACAAAAGAAACACTACAGGGTACAATACATATCTAAATAAAATGATTACTCTACATAAGGGGACTGTACTGTAGCTACTAACCAGGAGGAATTTGTCCTCCAACACAATCTATCAATCAGTCATACAATTGAGGTTAGCGCATGCAATATAGGAGGAGGTACTTGTCAACACAATGTACCCACAAGCCAATACAGGCTTATTCATAACAAGCACTCAACAATATGTGCAAGTATCACCTCCAAGTGTGTAGCCTTTTAAAAAATCTGTATTCAAAATAAATCCAATCCTTAATAAGAGATATCTTAACCCTTTACATAGTATTTATATTCTGACTCCTAATTAGTCTCACACTCTCTAAGGGTTAAAAGTTCTACTTACAATTTTCATAAATAATTATATGATTGAAATATATGAATTAAAATGGCTTGAAACATAAACAACCAGTAATAAATTAACCATACATTGCAGGTAGGTAATCAGCAGTGGTAATCTCTTGTCCTGAATGGAAATGAGAACTTATTGACAGTTCTACTCTGCCGAGTCAGATCGAGGTCAAAACATCTTTCCTTCATTAAAAGAATCTGTGTGGTGTGTGTTTCGGTCCACAGCTGAGAGCCACTGCTGTGTTCAGATCTGCCCAATTGAATCGCACCAAGGAGGAAAACCAATAAGAGTCCCATTCAGTGGAACCAAACAAGATAGAATGAACAAAAATGCCCAAAAGTATGGACCAAAGCATCACAGGTTTACAGGTGGACCAAAGAATGGAGTATAGCCTGTCAAGGGAGGAATAATAATGAGACATCTTTTGAAACCACTAGAGGGAGCAAACAAGATATCACACTTCTATATACTGTATATTTCATGGAAAAACAATCTCATGAAAGCGCAGTGCAAGAACACCACACCCATGACCACCTCGCAGACTGAAACAAAACAAAACAAAAATAACAGGATACTCTTGGACTGTAATTGGCTCACAGCAGCATTTTCCTTCTCTTTAACTGCATGTATTTCCTGGCAGGCAAAATCCAGAAATGAGCTGATGCAATGTCATGCTGAGGGTTGTCATGGAGGAATTAAGGGGGTGTCGGGAAGGAGGAGGAAGGGGGGAGCCCAAAAAAAAAAGAAGTGAAAGAGGAGAAAAAGGCCAAACAAATATTGCGTTTCTGTTTCTGTCCTCTCTGGCATTGGCCGAACCTTTGATGTGGTTTACAGAGTGGATCAAAGAGAAGAAATCAATACCAATATTTCTGTAGCCTGACCAGATGAACATCTGTCTGATCGCCTGTATGTCTGTTCACCTACCTTTCTTTCTCACTGCCTCCACACCTTTTTATCCATTGATTTGTCTGATAGCCAGAATGAATACATATTTATTTGCATACATTTGTGTCTGAAGGTCTGTCTGAATGCCTGAATATCATGTCTGCTCATTTTTTTTCTTTCATTTGGTTGACTAATTTAACTGCCAGATAATTAACAATGTTGCCTCAACTATATATCCATATGCTACTTATCTGCATTACCAAATGTTTTGTGGAAAAACTCATTCTATCAAATAATAGATTTGATTTAGACAATGCAATGTATTTCTTTTCATGCAATGCTACATCTGTGGAGGACTCTTTTTTAAGTTTGCGGGGAGATGGCAAACCAAAGCTTGAGGGGATCAAAGGGTAAAAGGTGGACCTGTATGACATGAAATACATACCAATTTAAAAATAAACAATTTTATTTCAATTTTTACTTTGATGTAACCATTAGAAGGGCCAACGTTGAAGTTTGAGAAAGGTGGTTGTCTGGGATTATGTTGAAAATGATAATATCCATCCATCTATCTATCTATCTACTCACAATTAAAACCACAGAAAATGTTCACCAATCTCTACAACTATCATTTCACTCTATGGAGCCCTTTAACCTCTTCTAGCCTGGTTTGGTTGCCAGGGGCCTGTTTCCAAAAGTAATTAGAAAGTATGAATTACACACAGATAGCAAAATGGTGGCAGAATGCAGATTCACAAATGGTTGTTCCACATGCTCATGGATGGGTCACAAGATTGTTTGGATTAGAGAAATGAGACCCTTTCTTCTTGCATTCATTTTGACATGATGCAAACAACAGCATGGATGTTGCTGAAGTTAGTGAAAGGAGCCCCTGGTGCACAAAATCCACCCTCATCCACCATGTTTCTAGCAGTAGCAGTCAGCTGTATTCATTGACCAAACTCTAAAAAAAATGGTCAGTGTTAGAGACTCGCTGGTGAACATTGTGCACCATTTAGCAGCTATTATTGGACTTATTTGTTATCAGGTGGATGTGAACATGACCACAAAGCAAAATGCATTGGTAAAGGTAGCCAACACCACTGTTTTCTTTTACATTCTATCATTTGGACATTCAGAACAAATACATTTTGATTTTAATGCAATAACAATACGCATCAACTCCTCTCAGGAAATGTGCTGCTGACAGGACAGCTGCTTCTGTGGGCAGAGATGCTATAAACGAAGTGGGAGTATGTGTGGATTAAAAGGATGGACGCTTCTGCAGTGCTTATACTCAGAATGTTGATTTTTCAGAATATTACACTTCCTCCCAATAGGCCAAAGAAATCCATGGATGTAGCTTTAACCTAGTATTCTGGTAGCCTAAACCTAACATGTGCTTTGTGCTCCTAGAGGTATTGTGTGGGAGACGGGGTTGATATAAGACAATGATCACAGGCTGACAGAAATTAATTCAAGCCTTTGCCAATGTACCTATTTGATTCCATTAGAGTTGACCTTATTCTTATGTGAGACATGTTTTGAGGCTTGCAGTGGTAATGTGGTCTCCTGCTGCTCTGATTCTGCTTTGGTAATTAGCAGCTTTTTACAGTTTTACAGCAGCTAGCAGCACGGGGGAACCAGAGCTGTGTTAAAACAAAAGAAACAGATGGAAGGCTGTAAATAAAATGTTAATGCCCCTCTATTCTTCTCTCTTATAGTCATCTCTCCACCACCCCCACCCACCTTCCCCGTCAGGGTGTTCAAAGTGTCTGGAGCACTTAAGAGATTGCTATTTGTCATATCCCATAGCTGCTAATGTATGCACTTTGCAAAGTGTGAATTTATTATAGGAGGATACATTTAAGAGGAAAGTAGTAAAACTAACTATGATTTGACAGAAAATAAATCATCCAGTCTATTGAGGTTTTCAGTTTGTTACAAGTAAAACCTGGTGTGTCTGCAAAACAAATACATTTAGAAGCATTTCTTGACCAAGTCTTGCTTCATGTCTTGTTTCTACAATGAAAACCAAATGTACTCTTGCTCTTGTTTCAGCATAAAAGAAACATCTGAATGCTTTACAAGAATAACCCACAAACGACAGACTGCAATTTCTACCAAGAGGTCTGGCATCACATTCCTCCACTCTGACATCCTGACTGTCAAAAGCAAAAAGGCTTTCTATCAGGAGAAAGCCAGGCAAGAGACCAAAGACATTGGCGGGGAGGAGGGGAAGAGAGGTGAGAGATTGGAGGCAGGGAGATGGATCGAGGGAGGAAGGTTTTGTAGCCGGCAACCCTCCGCTCCCCTTTTCTCCTTTTCATCTCGTCCTCCTCACTCTGGCTGTCAGCTTCACTTCCTTGCACCACTCTGTCTAATCTAAGTAGAAAGCAGGTGAGACAGGCTGATGATGAGACATCTGACAGCATGAGAGGATGTAGAGCAGGGGGAGGGGGAGGAGGAGGAGGAGTAGGAAGAAATGGAGGCAGAAGAGACAGAAACTGAGATAGAAGACCAGTATAATGCCAAACTAACTAAACCCTTCTGTAATGACTGTAATGATAAGTAAAACAGTAGATGGCTGATTGTTACACAGGTGATACCAATTCATAATAAATTGTAATCATGTTATGAAAAGTTTTGGGTTTTTTTACATTTTGGTAGTCAATGCAGACAATGCATGAAATAAATCACAACTTATTGCTGAAAATGCTGATATCTGCAGCTATATTTGAAATCTTGTAGCGCCACCTACAGATGAAATAGTTTTAAAATGCTACAAACTTGTTCAGCATTACCATCTGTGCAACTTCTCTGAATTTGGAGCCAGCATTGTGGTCATGGGTGGCATTGCAATTTAACCTCTTACATACTGTTCATATTCTACACCCTCGCAGTATGCACCCGGTCAGTTTTGACCCGGTCTAAGAATCCTCTCATAAAAAGTGTTTATACCAAATGTTGAACCACAGATGTGCTTAGAAAGCATCAATAGTTGATCTGACTGATCAATAAATGTGTGATTAAACTAGGGATGCAACGGTATTCGGTAAAATATTGAACCGTTCGGTCCGCTCTGCACGGTACAATACAACCTTATGGACCGTGGGTTTTCGGTTTCGCAATTCATTTTGCATTGATGCTTTACAGACCACTGTGTGTGTGTGTATGTGTGTGTTTCTGTCTGTCCGTCCGTCCGTCCATGCAGGTGAAAAGCCCTCCCCACGAGTTAATGTCCAATCACTCAACCCCTCTCACACAGTAACTGGAGCAGGTTCAAGGTGCAGCTCACACACAGAAGTGGAAAAAAGAAAACAAAGAGGCATGGCCAGCACTAGCGAAGGAGTTGACAGAGAAAAGTTTGAAGAAGCACCGGCTTCATTCAAATCTCCGGTGTGGGTTCATTTAGGTTTCGCCGTTGAATACATGCAGGAGTCTCCCGTATATTGATAGCAGCTCCCTGACGCCCACAAATGAGACACAATCTCCCGGAATCTGGATCCAGAAAGCAAGAGTGTGCGCTAGTGAGTGACTGTACGTGTGTGTGTGTGTGTGTGTGTGTGTGTGTGAGAGAGAGACTATCAATGCAGCGCGTATGAGAGAACAACGTCCTTAGCTGTGTGTTGCAGCTTATTAGACCCATCCCCCCACCGGACCGACACCGATCACCTCGATCGCCCCCCCCCCCCCCCTTCCCCAACCCAGTGTAATGTTTTATACATATTTTATACTGTATAGCATATACAAGTAGTCAAGGAATAAGAGGCAGTTTACCATTTGAAAGTGTTTGGTAACTGTTAACTTGAAAGGAAAGTGTTATATTATTCAGTACACCAGTGATACTGTAATTGTTTACTGTGAAATGCAGTTTTAGCTGATAAGCAAAACAAAGAGATCATTTTGGGAGAAAAAAAGTTGTTCTCTTTGCACAAAACATGTACCGAAACCGAAACCGTGGCCCAAAAACCGAGGTACAGACCGTACCGTAGGTTACCTGTACCGTTGCACCCCTAGATTAAACTTTGATTCATGTTTCAGAGAGCAGAGAGTGTTTATTTTTTAGGTTTTACACCACTCATTTTTGGAGAAAAACCTGCTACTATGTCAATAGATACTAGTCAAATTTGACCCAGAACAGCCTCAATGGACAACAATGTGTAGCACCTATACAAAAGTATAAAATGTAAGAATATTTTAATTTTTGTGCATTTTGGGCCACTTTAGGCCACTTAAATTTCAGGCCAAAAAATTACATTTGAGGTGTTTTTACAGCTGTCAGTGTCTAAATTTGTCAAATTTGACCTGAACAGTCAGCTATGTACAGTAAGGTTTAAGGTACTCCCACACTGATTTCAGTTTCAAGCTGTGATAGTTACTGTTAGTTCAAGAAATGATAATCAGTTTTTATCCATGGGAAATGTCCTTAAATGACGCAAGAGCTGATCATCAATCAAAAAACCCCACCCTAACCCTTACCTCCTTGACTTCTGAAAGCAAACATAAACCCTTGTGTGTCCAACATTTTTTGTACTTTTGAAATTGGCAGTCTTACAAACACATCTACTTTACACAATGACCAGTCCAGTGTGCAGAACTGTCCAAACTGTGTGCTGATAAACCCATTCATAAATGATTACTTCAGCAACCTTTCTGCTCCACCTTTTGTGTGATCTTTCTAAACAGGTATAAACATTTCTGCCTTAAAATGTGTTCAGAAATTACCTTGTACAGTCCTGTAAGACAAGTCTTCCAATTTAAACAACATACATGGTTCATATGCATGCATTTCCATGTTATCATGGTTATCAAAATGGTCTTATATCAGTATAGTTTATCACTTACACAGATTGAGGTTGAGCCTCACTAGATGTCAGCAAACAACTATTTGCTATGTCAGGATATAGTGGAGTGATGGCAACCTGAGCAGTGAATTACGTCACACTCCATCTGTTTGTGTTATCTGAACTTGTCTTTTCTTTGTTTTGGTGGCTGGTCCAGCTGCTTTATGCTTGTTAATGCATGTGAGTGTCTTCGTGTCCTCTCTGTCCATTATCAAGATGGCAGATGTGTCAAACTTTCTCAAATTACAGCTAAACAGTATACTAAAATATGTTTCTGAAAGCATTCGAGGCAAGAAATAGGCAATGCAGTAACAGAATCTTGATCCATATTTGATCAGTACTGCCTAGTTTGACAGTTTGATCTGAGTCTCACGAGCTGTTGCTTTTGCTTTATTCTTTTTTTCCAACTTTATTGGGTAAATGACACACACATTTGTTTCGGTCTGAGATGTTGTGTATTGCAACTTTAACAGTTCATAACTAGACTGACACTGCCTGAAAAGGAAGGCCTTAGTGGTTCAGTCCACATCAACAGCATTGATTGACAGCATTCACACCACCACAAGGTTAAGTTACACCCTGAGACTCAAACAAGTCTCAGAGTGGAGAAAACTGTAAGAGGTATACTTATTTTACTTTTCGCTTGTTTTTACTTGTTAAAATAAATCGCTTCTATCTACCAGTATTCACCCTAAGGCACTCAAGAAAGGGTCTACCCAAAAATCTGTTTTACACTCTCAGATATAAATGTTACTGAAAACTCCAAGTCCAAGAGGCAGGAGTCCATTTCAACAATTACACCTCACTCCAAGCAAGCTCATATTGCTCCCAGCCCCAGACAGATGTCAGTGGTCCCATTACAAGACAGTTTTGTACCATGGGGGCAACAATTCCAACAAAATAGTTGAATCTGACTTGTGGCACGGGGCATGAATTATGTCGTTTTACTGTGGATACTTTATAGCTTCTTACCTCCTTTGAGGCTGTAATATTAATAAAAAAGGTATATAAAAATATATACAGTAGATGTCTTTCAACCGAGGGGCATAATTATAAATGCTGGTATGGTTAGTCATTAACTGTTGTTACTGCAAGAGGTGTTGATGATCACCTCAGGTGTGCTGAGATGATCATCAATAATGTCACTCTCACACTCTTACATTTCTTGTGACTGAAATAAACATTCGCAATAGAAATTGCCAGTGTGCCTTGACCATTTTTCATTCACTTGTTAGAATATAAGCTTTTCAGGACTCAATTATAGATGGAAATTATGATGAAGGAATAGATTTTAGCAGTGTACTTGAAAAACAAAGGAAACCTCTAAACAAACAAAAGAGAAACATTGTCCAAGGTTTGCCCATGGATCAAGTGTGTCAGGCCACCACAGCTCATATTCCAACCACACTGACACAAAGGTCATGTTTTAGAAATATTAGATGAATTGAATATTTTTGAATAGATAAAAACAGCACAGATGAATAACACTCATTCATTTAGTTTCATTGTGTTGCCATCTGACCTGAACATGGATAGCTCCTCACAGAATAACTCCAAACTACAATAAGACACATTCTGACTAAAAGACAACCCCTGTGACACCAAACACCATTATTTTTCAGGTGAGTCTGCACCACTTTCACTAATCAGACTGCCATTTCCATCTGGATAAGTCGCGTCCCATATTTTGCCTTTGACAGTTCAATTTACCACTGTTTCTTTTTGAGATAATTCCCCTCTCTGTGTGATAGTCAAAACACTGCTCTCTGAATGATTGCCCTGTGAAAGCCTGTGTATGAATCTCACCTGAAGAAGCCTCACTGAGCGATTGGAGGTGCAGCTGATATAAGGTAGAAATGTACTTTCTTAGAGTGTGTTATGGAGGAGGTTGCTCTGTTATTGATTATCCATATCGCTATGAAGTCTTCTCTGTGGGTTGGGAGGCTCACAGATTCAATAAAATACATGTTATGTTGCCACATAGTGTTCTAGTATTTTGTTAGGACAACAAATCATTCAATATGAAGCAAAATGGAACTCTTATTAATTTCCTCTCTTATTTCTGCCATTCCTCTTTCACAAGCAATAGTTCCAGGAAATTACTGATTCTATAGAAAGATACAAAATCAAAACTAAGGCTTGGTCAAAACCTAGTATTCAGTTGGACTTTGGCTTTACAAGAAGTGGCAACACAAGGCGACACCCTACCAAGGCCATCCTACTAGTGTTCGTCATAGACATTGATATTTATTGGGCTGGTTGGCTGGACCGCCAAAAACGTACTTAAATGAAATTAAATGGAAACAGATTTGCTGAATAAATGATGATGATACACGTAGCATGTAATGAAGATGAGATGAAAAATAACGGCTAAGTAAACCTCAGGGCTTTGTTTCCACTAACAATTGATCTTAGAAATGAAGAGCAGCTGAAGCATGTCAATTGGATTGATAACGAGTTCATTATTAGAACCAGGTGTGTTACAGTGGAGAGATACCTAAAACATGCAGGGTGGTATATTTCCAGGAGGTTTATATCCTTGATAAAAGATTATTTGCACCATGGATAGAAGCATCACTCTTGCAGCTGCCCCGTTGTATTTGATAAGGAATCATTACTGCTCTGTCTGGCGTCTGTAGATGCATCCCATCCTCCAAACCTGGGAGCACCATGGAGAATTTCACCAGCTGGTCCAGGAGCTGAGGCTGGACAATGACCATTTCCAGAGGTACTTCAGTACTCAAAATTGCTCAGTTTGATTCAGTTTGTTGGTGAGGGTGGCTCCGGATGAGGCATTACATAGGCTGATCGGCTCTCAATTTGTCTTAAGTGAGTGACCGCAAACCACCGTCAACAATTTATCTTCCATTCTTCATGTGTTTTGGGTGGGAAGAAATTATTTGAAACATAGATAGACAGAGGGCTGATTGGCTATAGATTTTGCCAACTTTTTGAGTGGAGTTCTGTACACAAGTCAGCGGGTCTTCGGGTCCACCCACCGGACTGACACGAACCATTAACTGCACTCATACTGTAAAATTCAAATAAATAAAAACAAGCATAAGATCATATGATTAAATATTGATAAATGTAGCTGTTATAGTTAAAAATGAAGCTTCTGTGTCCTGGGTTGACTCCCGTGACATTAAAATTAGCATGTCAATTAGCTCAGAGGGATTTTGGCTAAAACAGATATGTGGGCTGACATTGCTCAAACCGTGCTGGCCACGTCCACACCATCTGCAGCCAAAAACCATTATGGTGATCTGACTGGACTGGGATGGGCAGCCAATGAACAGTTGGCCTCACAAATGTGGGGGGAAAAAAAAGCCAGTGTCACTGGGTGGGGGTGGCATGTCGGTTTATTAGAAAATCAAAAAGACAAGCAGCAGTGCGGATGAGATTTATTTGGACGACTTCCCAGTGACCTCGGGGTCGTGGCATTATTCCAGGCAGCAGAGAGAAAAGGCTTGTATTAGCACTGATTCACTGCACTGTACAAGTCAAAGTGCACATTATTAAGATTGCTTTCCAGTACTTCTGCTGTTCTTGATGGGTAGTTTACAATGAAGCAGGACAGAATAGAGACATGGATGACATGTGACAGAGGGCCGGGGTTGGACTCGTGCCCGCAGTACTACTGGTACATATTACGTGCCTCACACAACTGAAGCACCAGGATTCCCCTGGAAGCCACCAAATAATCTTTGTTTATCACTGACATCTACAGAAATGTCATTTCAAGAAATGAAATTTGACAGCTGTCAAGACTGTTCTTGTTTTAACTTTTTAACAGAGTCAAAAAAAAGCAGGCTGGATTCTAACCAAAAGATTTTTCAAGATGTGTCATCATGAAAACTTTCTTTGTTGTTATAATAAATGCTCTCACAAAAACCTGCATGAGATATTATTATTTGAGAGATGAGTACTTAGACACTTATTTAGTTTTTTTTAATCAGCTTCATAGATTAAGATCAGCTGGCTATCCAAGACCAAGCCCAGATGAATTTACAGATAGTTGTCATCAGGTCAGAAAGGTATGTCCTGTTCTACCTGGTGGAAACTAGATCATATTCACATGTGATCTGTATCAGGATGCATTATTGAAATTAATGTCATCATGCAACCAATGACAGAGATAATTAGATTGTATCTGTATTGTGTGTGTATTGAAAGGCAATTACTCAACAACCACAGCTTGAAACAACACAATAGCATGTAAAAATAAAGATTCCTGCAGTGTGGAAAGGTGTAGACTGAAGCTGCAGCTTATTGTCGTGACCTTTTATACACATCCTGTTTGATATCAAGAGGAAACATCAAACACACAAAAAAACAAAAAATGTCCCAATATTCCTTTCAGATTTTTTAATATTTCAGGGATGCAAACAGGAAAAGCTCAAAAAAGAGAGAGTTCCGCGGGAGGAGGGGGTCGACAGCCAGGGTGTGCATTTATAGCGGAGGAGACTAGGGGTAAAATGTCTTCTCCTCAATATTGAGAAAAACATCCCTAGTCTGCCTAATTTGACTTTGATCAGCATGGTAGGTATATTAAACAATAAAAACTTGTTAAACTAGAAAAACTTATATTCTTAGACACCTAAGAGGCCTACCAAATCAATAAGAGACAAACACACAGGTTAAGTAATAAATTGTGTTTAATCGTTTCATAAAAATATGTACAAAAAAAAATCTAGGCCTTTCCATTTAACAGTGAACTCCCAGTGGGGAATAACTGCTAGTAATGTGCCACAACTCCCTCTGCCAGGGTGCACAGACATTTACATTTGTTCATTTATTTTTTGTGATTTTGTGATGTGCTGCTAAGTATCATGTGCCAATTGTTTCTTTTCTTTCTAGCAGCATTCCTTTGCTTGATGCAGTATCCATCAGTGCTTCTTCTTTGCCTTCCCTTGGAGCACTTCTAGGGCTTTACGTCTAGCAGCATTTCTTTGCTTAGCTGCATGTCTCTGCCGTGCTTCCTTCTCCTCTTCCTGTGCAGTCCTCTTGCTTTCTTGTGCACTTGCACAGGTTTTCTTGCAGCCATACTCCACCTCAACAAATGCACATGGAGGAGAGGAGCACTACCAAAACAGCAGAACGCAACTAGACTTGCACATTAGTTCCTCTTTACTAGCTAATGTTAATGTGCAATGTTAGCTCAAAATACATCATGACACATGAGGGCTATGCGTTTACAGGCTTATAAGGCTAACGTTCATTGACTAAAATACAGTTCATAACCAAGCTAAATATGATCAAAGCATAGCCAGCCAACGAAAGCTAATATTAACGTTACCTTTGATGTTTCCACACTCGTACTTCTTTCCAAGTCTCAGCTCTGAATCCGTCTCTGCTCCGGTGTCTTCAATCATCACAACTTGTTTCAGCTGCATCTTCGTGCGACTCCATCGATGCAGTGAATGGCCAATCATAGATCAGCAGCACACTGGTGTGCCTTCGGGACTGGCTGACAGTTTTTGCTGTCAGCCAGTCCCGTTTTTGCTGTCAGCCAGTCCCCCCCCCCCCCCCCCCCAAGAAAAACTATTCGGATCTGGGCGAATCACACAAGTGACCTATTTGGCCATGAAAAAAGCGAGTTTCGCTTTTTGGCGCGCTGTTTGCATCCATGATATTTGTATGGTAAATGATTTTTAAACATTTTGTTCAGATACTAAATGTGCTTCATGTTTCCAGTTCAATATAATACACAACAAATACATATTCCATTTAGTTCTTTTTCTCCCAAATTGTATCAAATGTCTCTCAATTTAAGCTTTACATACTGTTTGGGTCAAATTTGAACAGTTTTGACATTTGACAGCCCAAATGTTTTTTTAACCCTGAAATCTGATTTTCCTAAAGTGGCCCAAAATGCACAAAAATTTAAATATTTTTAAATGTTACACCTTTGTATATGTGCTACACATTATTCTAACTTATAATTACTCTTTACATCAATTCACTTTCTTAAATTCCCCATCAGTCACTAATACATGTTTAATTCATCCTTAATGAAGCTGTCAGTGTATTATATTTATTTATTTCTGGAAAAAAGGCATTCACAAATATAAAGATTTCCACCACATGTCTGAATGGTGATACTTGGCTAGTGTGATGTCACAAATATACACTCAGGAGTTTGTTTACAATTACAGTATGGTCCTCAGTTGTATATGTATTAGTTATTTCTCCATGCTTCCACATAAACAATTCAAAGTTACACAATTCAAAAAAAGAAACAAAATTAAGCATTAGTTTATTACAATCAAAGTTACCAGAACAAAATGAATTAGTTACATCTTTAAATAGAATAAATGTCACTATTTATAAAAGAAAAAAATAATGAGCCTACTACTGAACTGTGAAAACATGTATATTATTTATATCGTGACATCTTGTTGCATTTGCATATACAGCAGCTATTAATATGCATTCCTGTTATCTTGATTTAAATGCATTGTGATCTTAATATGCAGATTAGGCAAGCAAAGCCCACACACTTGTCAACAAACATGATATTTGTCACACCAGCCAATTAAATGGTCATTATCAGTTGTCATTGGTAACATAGATTTGAGGTAATATGACCCTACTCTACCTCCTAATTGGCTCAGAGACCAAATCTCATGCTTCTGAGACAAAGAGGTAAATGTTATTGTCAAAGTCTTTCTGGGGTAGAGTAATGGTAAAAAACAAGCCAAATATGTTTATAATCACAATATTCATAAACTAACCACGTGACTCAGTCCAAACAAAACGATTTGACAACATTACAGGCCTGCAACAGCCACAGTCTTTTTGTCAGGGCATTTGATTTATTGATGTCAGGATATACAGAGAATTTCAACAAATACAGTGAAAAATACTACTAAAACACATGAGTTACCCCAGCTTTAACATGAGAAATGTAGACTGTATTGGCTGCGTTACATAGTGTATGTTGAGGGATGACACACCAGTAGGCAGATTTACTTATTGATTAGTACATATCTCTGTCCTGCCAATGCTGCACCCAAGCAAAAATATGAACAACACTGCTGTATTTGACTGAATGTGTGAGAGAGAGAGAGAGAGTATGGTCACATGTAGATTTGGCTGTGTGTATGTGATTGTGTGACGGGGTCGTTACTCAAAAAATGTATTACACATCAATAGTTATTCTTTAAGTAATGCATTACTTTACTTAATTACTCCCTGTAGAAAGTAATTACACTACTAGTTGCACTACGTTTGGCTTGAACAACACCTGAGATGTTGTGTATTTGTATTCCTATCCTAGTAAGGAGAACATATGGGTCAATAACATGATGTAACACAGTGTCAATTGGTGTCAGTACATGTTCATAAAAATCTGATTAAAAACAGGAAAATACATGCGGAATAAATAAAATCCACTATTGCAACTCAACACTGTTTTTTAGGATATGCCCTGCTCTATATTGACAAAATGCTTTAAAAATTCAATATAGAAATGATTAAAAACAATGTTATTTATTTTTTTAAATGTACCGAGGGCAGTAGAAATGATAATAGATAAATCTTTATTGTCATTGCACAATCATACCAAGTACAATAGTATGACTACTGTCCCCTCCAGTGCAAACAAGCAAGTTCAATCAATCACATATAAATTAAAATAAATACAAAAGTAGCAGTGCATAAAAGTGCAATAGAGATGAGTCATTGATGTTAAAAAACTCACTCAGTCTGTTTGTGATTTTAAAGCTCTGAATCTCCTGCCAGACGGCAGCAGCTCAAACACATGGTGTCCTGGGTGTGTGCTATCTTTCAAAATGCTGTGTGCCCTCTTAAGACAGCGGGTGTTGTAGAGGTCCTCCGGGGAGGGGAGAGGGTGGCCAATGATTTTTGGGCAGTTTTGATGACCCTTTAAGTGCCTTCTTGTGTGCTGTGGTGCAGCTGGCGAACCACAAAGAGATACAGTAGGTGAGCACAATCAATCTCAAAAATCTTTCCATAAGATCTTATGAACAATTAATTATCTACAGTCTGAAAATACAGAGCAGGTTACAACAAAACATCTTAAATTAAAAGATAACGATGTGAGCGTCCACATTTATGAACTATAACGTCCTATAAACAGCGGTGTCAAGCACACGCTGCGTCTGCAGCTGATGAAAATAGACTATTGACTACTAATGTGGTCACGAGGGCAAATGCTCCCTTCAAAACAAACACCCCAGATAAATGTGATGTTATTATAGTCAGAATTAAGGGTAAAATACTAAATCCAATGTAGACTATCACTCTCAAGGTCCCCACAATGTATTCCCTCTAAATGTTTGTTCAATACCACATCAACAGAAAGGCTTTTCGTGAATATGTGAAGATCAGCATTTATACACAGTGTGCATTAAAGCAGTTCAACTGTTGTCATAGGGCACATAATGGAGCAACAATCTAATCACCCCACTTCAACTAAGTTATAACATCATAAGGCTTGATAGTAGTAGGCCTACACAACGTTAGTGTTAGCTAGCTAACGTTAACTAAGTGAGCTGACATTGAAGACAAATAGCGTTAGCTACAAGTCAAGTATTAAGCTACAAATAATGCATGCATGCATACAAATACGGTAAAATTGAAAGATAAAGAGTGTCAAAGACATTAATGTTATTCTATCCTTAAATTTACAAGCTTAGGAAGAAAATGAAAATGTCTCTTAATGTTACATTAGAATGGTTACCATAGTAAAATCAGAATAATTTATGCCTTGTCTTATTAATATGAAAAATATGAGACAAAAACAAAATAACACATTAATTATTTACTCACCAATCCGTGTTTGCACTTGCAGATGACCCTGAAAGCTTGTGAAGTGAATGAGGGATAAGTAGCTCCTCTCAAAGCTCCCCAAAACATATGGTAGTGTTAGTACATGGTCGTAAGTTAAGGTACAAGTTAAAAATAATTACTGTCTGGGTGTTTTTGCAACCCTTATGATACACACAAGTGACATCTGTAAACCTTCTTTCTTCCACTGGTAGAGCTGTGTTCTAATTCTTACAACCATTTTTAAAAATACATTTCCAGTTTCATCCAACTGCTATCCAACTACTATTCAATCGCCTGAAATGCAGTGCCACTAAAATGAAACTACTACTGAGTGACATGCCATGCACACCTCTCTAACCCTATGCATTTGATAAAGCACTCACAAAGCTGGTATGCTATTTATATCGTAATTTTTAATTTAAGTTACTATTCAAGGGAGAGCACAGTTTTGGGGTGTAATAAGGACTTAATTTCACTGTTTGTTGTCAGTGTACTCTGTGCATATGTCAAATAAAGAATCATGAATCTTAAACAAACTCATTTAAATTGCAAAATTCAGCTTTAATTGGGTTAAACTGCACACATTAAATGATCCTCAGAATAACCAAACTCTGAGTTATAAGACAGGATTCCTCAGACAGTGTAAC
This sequence comes from Scomber japonicus, assembly GCF_027409825.1. Lineage (NCBI taxonomy): Eukaryota > Metazoa > Chordata > Actinopteri > Scombriformes > Scombridae > Scomber > Scomber japonicus. The sequence goes on from NC_070589.1 coordinate 4,963,654, forward strand.
AAAAATGAAAACAGTATTTGCTCCCTTTCAGTTATCAGCTATTTTGGCACAACAAAACAAAAAATAAAACACAGAGCAAGATATAAAATTTATTTTTAAAAAGGTAGGAAATATCTGCAACGTATTCATCTGCATTTCCTGATGCAGAATCATAGAGGTCAGATGAATCTTCCAGGTTTATGTCTTTCATCTAAGAATACAAAAACAGAAAATGTTGAACATAAGAATGAGTTAATTTAATTAGTTAATTAGGTGTGTCTCATCCTGCATTAGAGCTACCGAGGATGACAAACCTCCTCTACAGACAAAGTACAGCAGTATTAAAAGCAGCAAAACAGCGGGGTCGTCACAGTCTCCCTTTATAGGGTGCTCTCCTGACGTAATGGAGGAAAAGGAGGAAACGGTGACAGACCCAGTTACCTTAGCAAAGGAGATATCTGTCCAGCTACACTTGAATAGACTATTTTCATGTAAACCCACTGTATCACGGTGGCTGGGAAGCGCAAAACAACATCACTGTCATATCCACACCTGTAGTCTGTGTTTTTCCCCTCCCTCCCTTGTGTGTCATTCTCTCTCCAAGGGGCAGGGTCCCAGGCGCAGGCAGCGGCTGCAGGACTCACACCTGGAGCTCATCACCACTCAGTTTAAATACTCCAGCTCTCCTGTCATTCTCCGCAAGATCATTACAGTTCTCCATGTGGTAACTCACGTCAGGCCGACTTCTAGTTTGTGTGTTTTTTTCAGTGCGTTTTCCATCGTGCTTACTTTGTATCCTTGTGTCCCAGGAACCCTCCGGCTCCTGCTCAGCTTGCTGCCTCCCTGGACTCGCTCCCGTGACTTGCTGCCTGGATCCCCTCCTTGCTTCCCGCTCCTCGCCCCGAGCCTCCTCCTTCCCTTCCAATCTACCTTTTCCCCACCAAATAACTCTGGCTTGTTTGTTGCTCAGCTCTGAATCTGTGTCCTGGTCCTCTACACCCCCCTCCTGGTTGCCACAATCACACTTTTACAAAGCTTGAGGCAAATTTACATTTTGGAAAACATTTTTACATATACAACAAAATGACATGAGCAAAACACTTTTACCAAGAACAAAACTAATTTACATTTTAGAGAACAAATTAATAAGTGGCTTTTACCAGTCTCCATCACAAATTTAGACATGACACAATTTTCATGGAAAGGGAATGTACCAAATACCAGAGGTGACATGGAATGTGATAAAGTGAGTGGCCAATTCATATTGTGATGTTTTGCCCGTTTTGTGGACAACGTATGAACTGCTTAACGTGGTTTTGCTTTTCGTGTGGACTGTATCCAGAATGTTTACAAGACACGGACCAGATAGAAGGACGCTCACTATCTACACCACTCACTTTATCACTTCTGTGTCACTTCCGGTATTCGGTACATACCATCAGATAAGTCGAGCCTGTGTTTTAAGGAGTGAAATAATCAAATATCACCCTCATTCATCCACTAGCTGCTAGCTCTCCTTTATTGTCTTCCAAGTGGTCTAAGTCGATATAATTTAACTGACTCAGAGGTTAATTTAATTCAGCCAGTTGTTCATCATAGAGTCACACTGGCAAATAGACAATAGTACTCCTGCCTGTCTTTCCTTGTTCTCTTTTCCACATTCAAACCTTACATATAGAAACCCTGTAGAGATCAACTGTATAATTTTAAATGCATTGTCTTCATTCTCAGAGTAACTAAAAGAAATTAAGACAAAGTGGTCATCATTAGAGGAAGAGCAGAAGAATAAGTACCTTAAGACTGAAGGACAAACAGATGAAGGAGCTTCAAGTTAAAAAAGAACAGAAGAAGCTCAAGAAAGAGGTCAGGAATAAAGACTAGGAACTTAGTATATTAGCATATTTCTAAGGATGTTTGTCAGCAACTGTGATATGAGCAGGATATGAGGTCATTTAAAAAGTTACAGAAAAGTGAAGTAAAAAGTGAAATTTGAAGTCTAAAACTCTAAATATTCTTAATCTTCATATTCCAATTGATTTGTGTATTGATATTGGGACCTAGACCTTAACAGTAACTGGGTTAGCCATTGCTTTCTGCCTTTGCTTCCCTCTTTCTAGATTACCTGGATGGTCTGGTCCCTCCCACATCATCAAGGGATTGCTGTCACCTGTTTGGAGCCTTTATAAACGTGATTCCAGGATGGCTTCCTCGCTCTCCCTCGTTTTTGATTTGGTTTTGTTTTAGCCTTGGTTCATGTTCTGTCTGACTTTACACAGCCTACTTTGCTTAAATTGTTCTATTTCATATCTGGTCAACACGCCACCGTATGGGTCACTCTCTCCGAGAGTGAGCTGTTACAGGAGACAATGTAGCAAATTAACACCTCCGCCCAGCGGGCGCAATCAGAGCCTATTAATACAGCTGTGCGATCACCTGCTCACTCTCTTTTTCTCATCCTGGAGTTCGTGAGTATTTGTTCAGACTGAGACATTTTATGTGGCTTATCAATATACATACTTATCTGCCTTCTTCCTAGAGTTTTGTCTGGAATAGTGTGGCGCTGCGAGGAGCCTCTTTTCCCGTGAGGGAGAACGCTACCTCACGTGGCTGGATTACTGTGTGGTCTTCGGCCAGGTGAGTACTGCCTGTACTGATTGTTTTTCGAGCTGAGAGGAGCCGCTGCGGCCGGGTGGTTGTACGCTACCTGAGGCTTTTATCCACACCTGTCGCCTGTGTCTTTCCGCGGAGTCCGAGTGGCAGTCTTGGCTTGCCAGACCATGTCACAGGACGGCGATGGCGGGGGTTTTCCCTCTCCAGCCATTGCCCTGGGCCAAGCTGGTCTGCGGGCAGAGAATGAGCTGGACACAGAGGCGCGTGATCGGCCGCTCGCCGGTAAGCAGCGCGCGCGGAAGAGGAAGCGTTCAGAAGCGGAGATTGAACAGCTACAGCTGCAGGTGGAGGCTATGCAGAATACCCTGCAGGGGCTTGTTCATGCTCAGCGTCCTGCAGGGCTGCCTGGCATGGGCAGGCCAGCTCCTGATGTCTGGGATAAAGATCCAAATGTGCTTTCTGTCGCAGCCTCTGACAGTTTGGTGGGTCTGCACGACCCCCAGTTCGAGGAGGAGGTCCAGCTCTCAGATTTAGGGGATGGCTCTTCACAGGCTTCAGAGCCTGAGCCGATGGACCCATTGGATAGGGCTGTGATTACAGGGGCGGCAGCACGTGCGCAGCTGGTCTGCCAAGCTCCGCCTCCAGCTGCTTCAGTGTTTGACAGGGGCTCACGGCTCCCTGTCCTTCCTGATTTTATGTCTGAGCTGCAGTCCTCTTGGGGGCTCCTAGTTCTGCAGCCCTTCCGAGGACCCAGTTGGCTAACATTGCAGGAGCTGAAACACATGGGGTGGCCACGGCCCCCCGAGTTGGGGCCACCTTTGCTATGTTGGCAGGAGCTGTGGCAAGGGCTGGCAGGGATGCAAATCACCCTAACAGGCGCTGCAGGGCCACTGATAACCAGCTCCGCAGAGCTTATCATGCCTCGGCGTTGGCGGCCAGGCTGGCGTGCACTAATTCTTTGTTGCTACTTTATTTGGAGGGTCTGCTGCAGAATTTGGCTTCAGCAGCCCCAAGTGATGAGATGACGGAGATGCTCCAGGTGGCGGACATGTTGCTGTGGGGCACCAGTGTGCATGCCCAAGCCCTTGGCCAATCAATGGCCTCCATGGTCCAGGCACGCCGCCAAGTCTGGCTGTCACAATCCAATCTGTCCAACCAGGATTGCATTGCTGTGCTGGAAGCTCCAGTGGTGCCAGGAGAGGTCTTTGGTCCACCCTGTGAGGCAGCCTTGGAGCAGTCGGGGAGCTGACGCGCTCTGTGAGGGATGTGCCAGCCTCACGCTTGCGTTGGGGTCGTGGATCCTTTCAAGTCAGCTCTACAGCCTCCAGGGCGCTGCAGCCTGCCGCCCAGGGGTTCCCAGTCCGGGGCGGCCCGGCTTGCCAGCGTTCCTTTCGCTATGACCGCAGTGGAAACTCTGGTCGTGGGGGTGCCAGACTGGGGTCAGATGGTGGCCGGCGCTGACGGTTGTCAGCCTCCGGCTTCACGCTTCACTCCTCAGCACCTTGCTCACTGGCGCCAGTGTACTCGGTGCCCTTGGGTACTAAATACACTGGAGTCAGGATACAGACTCCAGTTCAGGACCAGACCACGCCGTTTCCCGGTATTGTTCCTACCCTCCTCAGCGACAGGGCAGATTGTCAGTCCCTTGTGACAGAGGTTTCAGCCCTTCTGAAGAGTGGGGGCAATAACACCCGTCCCCAGTGGCGAGCTGCACCAAGGGTTTTATTCAACCTACTTCTTGGTTCCGAAAAAGGACGGTGGCCTCCGTCCTATCTTGAACCTGAAGGGGTTCAATGACTTCCTAAAACGCCTGCCCTTCCATATGCTTCGTCTGTCGCGCCTTCTGTCAGCTATAAGGCATGGAGACTGGTTCACTACGGTGGATCTGCGCGATGCGTACTTCCACATTCCTATTCACAGAGGTCACAGGAAGTACCTCCGTTTCTTCTTTCAAGGCACTGCATACGAGTACGCCGTCCTCCCGTTCGGCCTGTCCTTGTCTCCTCGCATCTTCACAAAGTGTATGGAGGCAGCGCTGGCCCCTCTCCGTCGCCAGGGCATTCATATTTTGAATTACCTGGACGATTGGCTGGTGTGCTCCCCGTCAGAGTGTCAGGCCCGGCTCGACACCTTGACGGTGTTGAACCACCTCAAGAACCTGGGGCTGGCCTTGAACAGGGAGGAGACTTGCCTTGTTCCATCAAGGAGGGTGGATTATCTGGGTTTGGTCCTGGATTCGACCTTAATGAGAGCTGTCTTCACCTTGAAGAGGACAGCTTGTCACAGTTGACTGTGGGCAAGCACATCTTAGTGAAGTGTGGCCGGAGGCTGTTGGGCCTCATGGCGGTGGCGTCCCAGGTGGTGCCCCTGGGGTTGCTTCACATGCAGCCGCTGCAGTGTTGGCTTGCCAGGCACAAAGTGTGCCCCCACGAGGATGGCCTGAGGGCTATCCCGGTGTCTGCAATTTGCCTTCCAGCACTTGCATGGTGGACCACAGTCCTAGGCCTCAGGGAGGGAGTTCTGCTGAGCCCGGTGTGCTCAAGGGTGATCATCACTACCGACGCCTCAGAAGCAGGCTGGGGGGCCCTATGGGAGACCCACCCGGTCCGGGGCCTGTGGGGTCCCTTTTGGAGAGGGGCTTACATCAACCTGCTCGAACTGGAGGCAGTGTATCGAGCCTTGGTGTATTTCCTTCCTGCAATTCGGGGGAAGCATGTGTTGGTTCGGACCGACAATTCGACTGTGGTCGCTTAGTCAACCAGCAGGGCGGACTGCGGTCGGGGTCCCTGCACAACTTCGCACACAAGCTCCTCCTCTGGGCTCATGCGCAGTATGTGTCCCTGAAGGCCATCTACTTGACAGGGGCAGTGAACGTGGCAGCAGACCTCCTGTCCAGGGGCGGCCCCAGGCCAGGGGAGTGGCGGCTTCACCCGCAGATTGTGGAAGCCATTTGGTCTCGCTTCGGAGAGGCCCAGGTGGACCTCTTTGCCTCACGGGAGACCACCCATTGCCCACTATGGTACTCCATAGCAGGTCCAACAGGAACATTGGGGGTGGATGCTCTTGCGGGCCAGTGGCCCCAGGGCCTGCTGTATGCATTTCCTCCCTTTCCCCTCGTACCAGCCGTTCTGGCCAGGGTGGGGATGATCGAGGCCAGGGTTCTGCTTGTGGCCCCAGATTGGCCACATCAACCACGGATGGCAACTTTGCAGAGGCTGCTGGCAGGAACCCCATGGTGCCTCCCAGTCAGGCCGGACATGCTGTCACAGGCTCAAGGACAGCTCTGGCACCAGAATCCGGGAATTTACAGGCTGCATGTCTGGCCTCTAGATGGGAGCCGCTCAGCAGTTTGAGTTCTGCTGTTATGGCTACCCTGCAGGCAGCCAGAGCTACCTCTACCAGGGTGCTTTATGCCGGCAGATGGAAACGGTTTTGCCAGTGGCGTGCAGAGAAGGGCTGGGACCCAGTCTCTTGTGGGACACGGGCAGTCCTCTTATTTTTGCGGTCCCTGTTGGAGAAGGGATTGACAGAGTCCACCTTACGGGGCTATGTGGCGGCTGTATCTGACCGTCACATCCCTATTGAGGGTAGGATAATGGGTTCGCAGCCCCTTATTAGCTAGTTTTTGAGGGGGGCTAGGCGTATCCGGCCACCGCGGTCCCACATGCTCTTCAAGGGGGCTCCCTTGGAGGACATTTGTGCAGCGGCTGGTTGGGCCTCTTCTGGGACTTTTGCAAGGTTCTACAGGCTAAATGTTACTTCATCCATGGCCTCTGCTGTTCTGCAAGCAGGCCTGTGAGATTTGTGGTCCCTGCCATGCTGGACCATGGCTTCAGGGTTGATATTCACCCAGTGGTTGTGTTCATTTATTAAGGATGTTCTGTTATGGGGACCTTTTTTCCTTTTCAGTGGAAGGTGTTTTCGTTCACAGCAGGTGGCCTTCGTCGGCCTTTGACTATTGTGCCACGAACCTGGAACCACAAACCTGGAGATTCATTATTCTCATTAAAATATGTTGTGATCTGTGAACTGGTTGTCCTGAGTGTTTTTTGCCTCACTACACCTCCTGCCTGACCTTATTTGCTATACTGTTGACCCATACGGTGGCGTGTTGACCAGATATGAAATAGAACAGATGGTTACGGAGGTAACTGTGGTTCTATGAATGAAGGTCAACACGCCAGCTTGCTCTGTCATTCAGAAGGCTAGTTTGGCCTCAGTCGAGAAAAAGAGAGTGAGCAGGTGATCGCACAGCTGTATTAATAGGCTCTGATTGCACCCGCTTGCTACATTGTCTCCTGAAACAGCTCACCCTCGGAGAGAGTGACCCATACGGTGGCGTGTTGACCTTCATTCATAGAACCACGGTTACCTCCGTAACCATCCCTTATCTTTAATCAATTATTTCCTTAATTTAAGCTGTTACTGTGTGGATTTCCCTTCTTTGTTATGCTGTTAAACAAGTCAGATGTAACAATATATAATACTTCCAACTTGACTTGACTGCTGGAAATGAAACGAAAATGTTTGCCAGAGACAAGTTTCAATCACATCTGCTTGCTCATACTAATCCAAACACAGGAACCTCTCTAATTGGTGTGTCTAACCCTTTCCCCCCCAAGACCACATTGTCCTTCTCTCTCCTTTCAATGGGCTGGCTGGCTCAGTGTTTAGCACTATAACCTCATAACATGAAGGATTTTAACTCCGGCAGTCTCAGGTTCTATCTGTGGCGAGTTTCCATGTATACATGGTGCTATTTTTACTTATGTTCAAGAACATCAAGGGCATTTCATGACGGAAGGCTTCAAATAGTAAATGGTAAATGGATTGTACTTGTATAGCGCACTTCTAGTCTTTTGGCCAGTCAAAGCAATTTTACACAACATATCACAGTCACCCATTCACACACATTTAACAGCAATTGGGGCTAAGTTTCTTGCCCAAGGACACATCGACATGTGGACTGAAGGAGCCGGCAATCAAACCTCCGATCTTCTGACTGATGGACGACCCACTCTACCTCCTGAGCCACAGCCGTCCAAACACCACTGTTAAGTCGAGTTTCCTTTGTGGCTTTTGTGACCGGAGCAGATTTCCAGCCTTGAAGTTACTACAGTCTCGATTAGAAAAGGAGATTTAAGTCTGGCAGGATATATCAATTCAACTAGGAGTGATGAAATCTCACAGCTGACAGAGTGAAAAGCAGTCACAAAAACAAAGTCTTCCAACTTTACTCTCTTCATTTGGTTTGGAGCTGTCATGATGGGAAAGAAAGTATTTCTGTACATCTTCTTCCTTTATATGTTAATTAATTTGCTCAATGGCTCAACAGAACTTCCAGAGCTCCATTTTCTAACAAAGCAAAAGTTGGCATCCATGGTCACGATCATGTTTCCATCAGGCTGAAATATAAAGCATAATAGTGATTTAGCATCTGCTTTTGGTGTATCCCTCTCATAGGTAAACTACCATATGAAAGGATGAGATATACACTATGCAAATGTATTTTCATACCCTACATACCATTTCTCAGGTAGGTGCAAAGAACTTCTTTGTTTTTACACAAGTTTCACAAAACACACCAGTGATGTTACATTCCAGATACCTGTACTCAGCATGTTCTTTGAAAATAATGCAAAGATTTGTGGGTGGTGCTGATGATTCAAACAAGACCTGCAGCATTTCACTCTTCAGTGAATCCCACACACGCAGCTCTTTTCTCTTTGCCTTGTTGTATGCAGTGTGTGCATTAAAACTGCTGCTGAGTGCCTTCATCTACGTCTTCCAAAGGTGTGGTTGATGTGGCCGTGATAGGTGAGTCAGTTTGGCTTGAGCTGGAATGTGGTTTGTGAGCAGTTTCCTCTCCTCATTGTTTTCAGTTTCAGTTTCAAAAGCCAGGGCTGCATAAACTGAAAATAGATAAAAGTGCACTGCTTACTGCATTAATAATAACATTTCAAACATTATCAAGATTTGATTTTGAGAGACTGACTAAAGAAAAAGTTGAATGAGGCTCAACCTTTGCTGGACCCCAACTGGACATCATCATCCAGCAAGGGTGGCATTTCTACGATTTACCTCAAGATGTGATACCTGTCCACAGTAAAATCTTGTCTCATAGTATTCAAACTCATAAATCTGTTAAACCAGGCAGATTAAGCACGACTTTAACCCTAAGCAAGTTGGCCCTGACTAATTTTAGATTTATTGTTGTCATTAAATTGATGTGCAGCTTGAGGTCGCATCACACAATTTATATGCCTCTAAAATCAACAATCTGGCTCGAGACGATCTGCTGCATTTCTGGCAGGTCAGAAATTTTGGTCAGCTGTCTGCATTCTGAGCAGTTCCACAGTTTGATTTCCCAATATGGCTGCTGTCAAAAGAGCTGTTATAAACTGTAGTGAGCTTGTTAATGCTATGCTAATATTATTGGTTGACATGTTGCGGTTCAAACTGTAGTCTGATGGAGGACAGCTGTGATATAAAACTGAACTTAGAATCAGAACAGACACATCTTAATGTCTGCATCAGAACAGACATCTGTTGCTCCAGACTTTCCTTTTTTTCCCCCGTTCACAGTAGAAGTCCACACAATGACATTGCCTCTCTTTTTTAAATCAACATTTTTTAGCCATCTTGCTTGAATAAACATTAGAATTGTCACTGGACACAATCTACCAGCTAAGCTTCACTCAAACTGGACCGGACTCCACCTTGTGCTGTCTTTATGCAGCTGTTTTCTATCCAAACACCTGCTATGAATATAATCAGAGGCAGTGGAGAAGCTGGCTAGCAGTAGTGATAGTTGTGTCCTGCTTCTCCTGTCAGTCCATTGACACTCATATTGCCTGTCCCTCAAGTCTCTGTTGCTATATGGAGACTCTTCTGTCACTTTTAGACAGGCAGCTTGAGATAGCAGGATGGGATGGAGTCAGGTGACCTTTCAAACTGCTGGATGGATTATTTTTCCTTAAGAATCTGGACACAGTGTACAGATGCCATGTAGACCTGGATGGCGTCTTTTTCCCATTTCCATTTACAGTAGCAGGTATCGGTGGACAAGAAGATAAGACCGACACATACAGTACCACCACCACAAGGTCTCTAATATAATTAGGCCAAAGACCCTAAATCGCATATCATGCAACCACTTTCTCTCCATTCGTCCATCCACCAGTCTCTACAGTTCACAATTCAATGACGGAAACTTTCTTTAAAATAGATATCTTGTCGTGTAGAAAATCCATGTGTCATAAATCTAGTTTCCAAAGTTTAGTTCATATTTTGCTCATATGGGGCATGTTCATAAAGAAAGTTTTGTGTACCAAGGAGATGATGAGACAATTATTCTCATTGTTTGCTTGTATATAACAGATTAGATAAGTGTTTGACAAATGAAACTGATAGGGTCGGAGGTGAGACTTCACTCTTGTGGAGGGGGATGTGACGGCCCCAAGGCTTCTGACCTATCTTCCTATTGGTTGCTTGGGATTTGGGAAGTGGCTCATAAGGAGAGATGGCCAACGCCTGAATTAGTGTGAATGCTCCTTTATAAATAGAGCTCTGAGCATTCAGTCTCTTTCCTTTGTTATTTATATTTTGTCTTAACCTCCACACATCACACACCCACACACTTCAAACATCACTGATGAACTAATATATATACACTTATATAATATATTCAAATGCATGTATTGTTCCTGGTTTAAAAAGTAATGTGTAGTCTCCATATTTTGTCCTTCCTTTGCGCCAGGTTGTGACAACCAGAAACTAAAAATCCACAGGGTTCATGAGATGTGGGTTCAGTGAGGGTCCTACCAGGTTGATCGGACCACGACTGTCATATAGTCTATATGCCATCCTGTAGTCCTGACCTTATCTCAGACAAAGATGCTTTATATTTCTTCCTCATGTGTTTTTGTGCCAGTAGTTGGAATAGTAGAACTGTCACACTGGAGATAGAGGTTAAATTGGGTGTACGGTGTGTCTCAATAGCACCTGTCCTACGTGCTGAAAGAAAACTCTTATGAGAATTCTCTTTAGATAAGATAAAATCATCCTTTATTGGTCCCACAGCAGGAAGATTTGCAGAGTTACAGCAGCAGCTCACTAACAAGAAGCAACCATTTAAAAAAACAAGGTCTGATAAACAAGTAAAGAGTAAGAAATTAAAATTGAATGTGTAGACAGACAACAGTTGTGTTCACATTATTGCACATATGAAATATTGCTATTGCACAGTAGTAAATGTTGATATTGCTTCTCACTGAAGGAGCTGCCTAGTGCTGTCAGTGTCCTGTATGAGGTGGAGGAAAATGTTCTCAGGGATGATAGCTTAGCCATTATTCTCCTTTCTCCCACAGTTGAGATGCTGCAAACTAGGGTTGTGCATCTCTGGTCAGTGGCCGATACGTTACGTATCTCGATACACTACCAACAATCCGATACATTAAAGATACATAAGCAGCAACTACTGATATGATGCGATACGATTTGATTCATCCTCCAATGACGATGCAGTGCGATTCAACACAATTTTCTCCAATGCAATGCAATTCGATACGATATGACGATGCAAAGCAATGATGCTATGGTCAGTTGGTAAGGTAGTAGTGAGGTGGAGGTCATGGTCATACTCTAAATTGTCCCTCAGAAGCGTGGGCTGTATGGTGTATTGAAGACACTGGAGAAATTTAAAAAAACATGACTCTCACAGTGCTCCCAGACTTTTCCAGCTGAGAGAGGGCTCTACGTAGGAGGTAGATGACAGCGTCACCCACCCTAATGTCAGGTTGATAGATGAACTGTAGCTCCTGTTGCCTTAAGACGATACAAAACATCTTAAAAGATTCTTTCCAACCTGCCCATCAGCTGTTTGAACTGCTGCCCTCGAGGAAACGCTACAGGTCCATCAGAATACGCACCACACGCTTTATGAACAGTTTTTATCCCAACGCCATCACCATAATGAACTCTGAACTAACAGCAAACCCCCTGGACACATCAAAAAAAAAGTGCAATTATATATATGAGAATCTGAAAACGAATTTCCCTTTGGGACAATAAAGGCTATTCTATGCTCTATGCTGTGTAAAATAGAGTATTTAAGTGATGGATGTCTGGTCTTGAGCACACCTGAATTTCGTTGTATGTTCTGTACAATGACAATAAAGTAATCTTTAATCTTTAAGCCAGTGCAGAGTCTATGATACTGGTACTACACAGGAAGTTGTCCACAGCTGTGACACTTTCCCCAGCATCAGGCTCAGGCTGAAATGTGCCCAACCAACCCCCACTGCTGGTCTGCACAAGTCTTGCGAAGCCTTAAAACTGCAGTCTGTAGTTATGAGAACTGGACTTAAGGCCCATTTATGCTCAACGTTAAATACACATTCGCATACAGACTGAGCCTTCTGTCCGTGCTCCGCGTTCATTTCGCCCGTATTTCTCCACGTTTCCATAAAGCTTACGGATACGGACCAAGCGGAGCAGTACTACCAGAAACCATGGGGGGGAATTACAAACTTTATTAATATATCCTGATCTGAGTGTGCGGCTGATGTGACTGGGACTTTTTTCTTTTTACTTAGACCCCACATATTTTGGTTGTTTTGATTCGTGAGCGGTGGATTCTTGCAAATCATATCACTACCACTAGGTGGACCCAGAGACAGTGGATTTTGTCACAGCTTATCTGTATCTTAGTCTACTGTCATTTTATAATGACAATTTTAGCAAATATAACAAAAATTGTCAGAGTTTTTTGCTCACCTGAATTTGCCGCGAGGGACAGATTGGGTCATGGTGGCTGCAAAGCAACAATAGAGGACGTAACCTGTTGAAGCTCAGACAGCAAAACCAGGAAGTGCTCTGCCCCCAAACAGCCTGACAACAGCCTAAATCTGAAACAAAGGTTCAAAAACAGTGTTCATAGACCAGACCTTTTTCTGATCGCTGAGATTGCGGTTTGTGTCCCCTAGTAACATATTAACTAAAATGACAAAGTACTTATTTTAACCCAGAGAATTAGTTTTCCCTAAACCTAACCAAGGTTTAACTCCTGCACATCTTCAGTACTTTATTAGAGACACAATGTTTTGGTCAGGCAACAGATGACCACACCATACAAAGGTCTTTAATTAATTCAGTGCTGCTCACAGTTGTTCTTACTTTGAATAAAAATGTAACAAAAATTCAAACTGAGCTGATTGTTGTATCAGTGTATCAGTATAGTTGAATCCAAAGCCTCATCAGCCTCATCAGACCATCTTTTCACTGTTTGCCTGACAGCTGGCAGGAGGTGCAGGAGGTTGAAAGAGGTGATTAAAGTTCAAAACATTCATAAATATCTCTCTGGAATGTATGCACACTCTGAAATGGTCCTCTGATGAAACAATCAAGCCTGGATTCAGTAAATGTTTGCGGAGGGTAAAGAAGAAGTTGAGTAAACATTCGCAACGGGAGGAAAGCTGCTAAACAGGCCAGCTAAAAATATGCACGTCACTTACACTGAAGTTTTTGTACAGGAGACCAGGCAAAAGACGATCCAACAAAAACTTCACACCAGCACCAGCAAGGCAGACGATGAATGCAGAGGCTTTTCTATTCTAGTATCTCATCGCTCCAATTATAAAGAGACTTTAGGGCAGAGGGTGCAGCCAACTGGATTATATTTACAGCTGAAGCAGGTTGTGCGTGTAAGCAGGGATGAAGAGGCTATTTGCTCTCAGGCTTTTTTTTATTTCTTGGCTACACAAACTATTTATGACAAAATTAAGAGATTCTAGAGTTTCATCTTTTTAAAAGGGCAGAGATTTTCGGCCTTTAGCATAGAATGACCATATGTGCAGGTTGTAGGTGTAGTTGACCTGATGCATGACTGGACTAAGTGGCTGCTCAGGGTTTCTATAAAAAATATCAAGTGTGAAGCACAAATGTGAAGTTAAAGATAATTTAAGTATATTCTCTCAAGTTTCTGAACTTGTTTTAAATGGTACTTTTCATGTAAACAAATCTGCTTTAAACAGGTTACCAGGTTAATATATATCCTCTCTTCCTGTGATTGGATTTTAATTGTACATGACTGATCTGCACATTGACACACAGTTAATTTGATTTAAAACGCTTGATCAAAAAAAAAGCTTAAATAGTTTCCCAATAGTACTCTGCTTACTGTATTTCTATTTAGGAAACCACAATTGTGATCTTGCAATTATCACTTATAATCATATCAAACACAGTAAGGTATTTACAGTCATATTCCTGCAATTTTTTTAAATACTTAATTTCATTCTGTGTGCACTGGCTCTTCTAAAGTGGTTTACAGTTTCTGCTTTACACCTGCAATTCCATGGGGGTAGGGTTATGTATATTTGTGTAGCAGCCTAAAACTATTGCATGCAATTAAGTAACTGGGTTACAGTTACCTTTCTCTAGTAAAACGATTTAATAACTGTCATATAACCCTTACATACTGTTCATATTCTACACCCTTCCAGTCTGTTCTAGGTCTATACCAAATGTTGAATCACAGGTGTGTTTAGAAAGCATCATTAGTCGATCTGACTGATCAATAAATGTGATTAAACCTTGATTCATGTTTCAGAGAGCAGAGAGAGTGTATTTTTTAGCTTTTACATCACTCATTTTTGGAGAAAAAACAGCTCCTATCACACAATATCATGTCCTATTTTACCTAAGACATGAAAATATAACATAGCAATAATGATTTCATTGAAAATGAAAATGACAAGAACTCTTTTTTGTGCATTTTGAGCAGCTTTAGGAAAAGTCATCACATTCAGAGTAAAAGACAGCTGTCAAATTTGACTTGAACAGTATGGGTTAAACAAGAAATTTTGATTACAAAATCAGGGTAACAGAGTTTCTAATCAGTTTTTTACAAGAATGCATGACAGAAGGCTTCACATGGGGAAAGTGACAGCAGACTGACTGGATGATGATTTTATTTAAAGTCTGTCTAGAACTGAAATTAATGCTTTTAGAAGTCGGTCACTCAACACATTTGACTATTGAGGAGGAGCTCCAGTCTCACTGTACTCATTCAATCAATCTGTTCCAACTGTGAGGATGCTGATGACATTTTTTAGTCCATCACTAATGCACTTCAAACCAGTAAAGCCATGCTTCCAAAATAAGGTTGGAGGTAGACCAGGAATCATATTCCTGACCTGCTGCATGTGTACACTGATTTACAAGAACCAGGTTACTGCAGTGCACCTAATCACCTTCACTGATTACCTGTTATATCTGAGTAACCTGCTTACAATCTAAGCACATTTTAAGATTTGCTGCTTTGAATAGTAATTAGTATTTGTTCTACAAAAACATGCAAGTGTAATATGCAAATATTGTTCAGTTCAATTGTTCAGTGCTGGACACAAGATGTCTCCTAAGTCCATTCTCAGTGTATGTGCACTGGAGGCTTCTAGTATACTCATCAGATTTGTGGAAGTTGTGATGTCTTTGCACATTCATCACAACACAGCATGGGGTTCATTGCATGAGTAACCACTGGTTTCTAATTATCTGGTTCTTCTCATGCACCTGCTTGCATGTAAAACACCAGAAAGTACTGCTGCAACCCCATAGCAAAGGGAAGAAAGAAAAGATCATTAACATGCAGCAAAATTTGCCCTTCTTTTTAAAATTCTGCTGTGACGGAGGTGACACTTAGTATCCTCTGTAGTTCCAGTATTGAGTGTTAGTGAAAATCAGATAAATTCAGTCCAAAAAAGACAGAAAAAGAAATACATTAAACAAAAAAAAATCAGAAGCAGCATTTTGCTTCTCTGATACTCTAAAATAAATGAGCCACTGTTCCAACATAAGGTCAGGTGTATTGAAGAATTTTGATTGCTGACCTGCTGCATGTGAACATGGATTTTCAAAGTAAGGTTGCTACAGTGCATATCCTGTTGTTTCACTTGTGTGCCTGTTAGCATACTGAGTGAAAGGGTTACACAGAGTCTGATGATCATCTCTCATCTAATTACCTGTGTTGAAAGGTCTCTTTCAAAAACAGAAACAACTCCTCACTTCATTTTTTTCCCTGGTAGTCTGCTGGTTAAGATGCATACCACGTAATTGCAATGCCTGTACTGTTTTCAGATGGGAACCTTATTTTAATAGCAAAAGTTTTGATGTATTTTCTCATTCAAGTGCAGTCATGTGGGGATGTGTTGCCAAACTTTTGACTGGTATTAAATATACTGTATGCAGTATACTGTGCTAAAGTTTTAGGCACTTGTAGATGTTTAGATTCTTATCCATTATGCAACACCATCAGGGAGGCATCTGATGAGGCCTTAATATATTCTCCAGCATGACAAAGACACTAAACATAGAGCCAGTGTCGTAAAGAACTGTCTCCATCAACAAGAACAAGGAGTCCAGCAGCAGATGGTTTGGCCCCCACAGAGTCCTGGTCTCAACATGATGGAGTCAGTCTGGGATTAACATGAAGAGACAGAAGGAGCTGAGATGCTCGAAATCTAACTGTGGCAACTTCTCTGGATGTTTGATTTCATTTAGATGTCCTTTTGTTTATGGGTTTTATAATTTGATTTATTTAATGCACAGCACTTAAAGGACATTCTCTACTACTTTCTACCTCACTAACTGAACACCAGTGAACTGCTGCTATGACCTGACTGAATTTTGTTCTCTTCATGTGAAGCATGTTTTTGAATGACAATAAAGACCTTGGTCAGTCACTAAATAGCGAAGTTAAACCCTGGTTGATGGTGATTGTAGTCTTTTGATAGTATCTGCATATGACAAACTTCTTATTGAAGGCATTGCTGGAATAACTTTCAACTGATGTAGTCATATGTGTGCAGGGGTTTGTTTCATGGTAGAAAAATGATAATTTGGTGATGGACTAAGAAAGACACAGAACTTATGTTTCAAATAGATCTTAAAGGGCCTCAGAGCTTCAGGCTACAGCACAAGTAAGTATAAGGCTGTCCTTTCAAGACCAACATGCAAAACCTTTGTTGCTCTAATCACAAGGGCCACTTCAGGCTGTGCTTTCTAACTGAAGCGCCCTGTAGAGTCTCCAAATGGAGAAAATTAAATTACTTTTTAAAAAATTAGTCAATCAACAAAAAAAGACTTAAACCACCTCATGATCTCTTTTTTTCCTCTCAGTGGATGCAGAGAATAAACATGGTTTATAAAACTATAGTAGCCATACAAGAATAATATTATGAGACTCAAAACTGACCGGTGAAAATCACATTCTCACCTGAGGTCCCTGGCTTTTGAGTCTCCATGGTAACAAGCATCACTGCATCTAATCATCTGTCACTGCCAGGCAAGCCGTGCTGTGTATCCCTGCGTGTGTGTGCACATGTGACTTCCTCTTTGCATGTATGTGGAAGGTATTGTTTGCGTGTGCTTAGATGTGAGTGATGATGACTCGGAGAAGAGTTGTGGCGGTTGCCGCTGACGTGCCTGGCACACTGGGGAGTAATTGTGATCGGTCCTTCGGTAGCAGAGCGGGGGCATCAGGTGAGGATGGGAGACTTTAATAGACAGGATGAGATAAGAAGTGAGTCCAGCAGCTGAGGCCTCTGCCTCAAACACTTGCGCAATCAAGACTGACAGGTGGCGACGGCTGTCATAGAGTCAGGAGGAGGAGAATGGAAATGTCTTGATTGGTCTGGCTGTGTGCGAGTACAAATGCATGTTCTGCTAAGTTCTCTCATATCAGGGGTGTCTAAACTTCTGTCTTCACATTGATTTGTGACGATGTTCTCATGCAAGCTCTGGCTGGATAGACACGTGAATGTCTGCTGGGCTCGTGTCTGAGCTGGATTCTGCTCAGCTGTCAGGAGGCAGCGGCTATCAAGGAATTACAATGAGAACATTGACATTTCCCTACTTGAGCGTCGGGAAACATGAGTATGTGTGAGAGGTGCAGCTCTTTGGGGAATTAAAGTTTGCACTGCTCAGACCTGCAAAAGGAAAGTATTATTAATGCTCTTCTGGAACAGGCTGTATGGCTGGAATCAAGTAACCTTAAATCCAGTGGACTATAATGATTTGTAAATCTACATTAAAGCAAATTATTCCTTTTTTTTAAATTGTATGCAACTAAACGAACACAGTTGATTGTCTAATTCATCTCTTTTCTTGAACTTATTAGCCAGTTTGATTAGCATTATCTGGCTTGAGTGAAAGCATTATCAAACTTTGGTGCAGACTAAAAAACCCTATGATTTTCTGATAGTAAGTAAATTTGTGATTTTAGCTTAAATTTCAAAACTAAACTGCTTAATTCTATTCATTTGGTAGCTGTCAGTAAAAATTATTTAAATGTTCCCCTTACACACTCGCTGTATGTGAAATAACTCTCCATTTAATACATGGTACACCACATTTATCTTACATCATTTTATTGAGTGTGTATTGTATCCACTGTATATTGCCCACAGCAATTCCACATTGGAAAGTTAAAAAAAATATATCCATGGCATGGAGTGAGCAGCTTAAATCAGTTCAATTTTAACACTTTTGAGTGAATTCAGTAAGTATGGCACAGTGTTTTATTTTTAACTTAAACCACAAAGTGTTTTTAATTTGCTGCTGTCCACCCTGCCAAAGAAAAAAAAAAACGGGACATTTCTCAAAAGCAACAGTGAGAAAAAATGGAATCTGGTGGTCTGTAGGATCCCATTCCCACCACCCCATCCCTGTTTTTCCATACGTTCTGTTCTTTTTCTTTTGTTCTTTTTTTTCCAGAAACAAAGGAACGTCTATGTTTGTTTCTAGCTGGTTGTGGCTTCCTTGTAGCTCCTGGTTTGTTCATCTTCCTCTTTTCATTGTGCAGTGGTTAACAAACTTCCTTTGTGCTGTAAATTGGAGCTTTCATTTGCCTGGGAGACTGTAAAAGGTGGCTGGCAGAATGGCATAGTGAAAGCGAGGCTTATAGGGAACCAATTTAGAGGCCAAAGGTTTCATTATTCTATAGCCATTATACAGTCAAACCTGTTAAAGCAAAAAAGTTGTGTATTAGTGTGTATAGGCACACATTGTAGATGGTACACCATTAAACTACTAACACAACAAGATGAAGTAATCAAAAGTGCATCAGTTGAAGCTCAAATGATGGAAAACCATATGAGAAACATGATAGCAATATGGCATTACTGCTTGTTTCATGTTTTCCTCTGAGGAATGTCTTCTCATCGCTCCACACAGATCTGATGTTTTCAGTGAATGTTTCATGTCATGTGCTTCATGTATGTCATGATTTATTCACATCATCATCATCATCATCATCTGTCTATATTGCTCTTGATACACCAGTCAGTGAATGGCATATTTCATTGGATATCCAGCCAGCAAGTCTATGTGGGCTCCACATGGGTTCTGAGCGGGCATGGGCTTGAACTGCTCAAATTGTATGTGCACCATATTATTTCAGAAACATGGGCATGTGGGCTAGCTATATTGGCCCCATTTAAGGTCCATTCTGATCCTACTTAGACCAAATATGGGCAAATATATGGGGCCTACATGGGTTCACACAGTTGGGCCCCACCTGAAACCCAATCAGAACCCCCTTGAAACCACCATGGAAACTGCGGACAAACCCACTTGGGAGCCATATTTGCACATTTAACCCTTATGGGGCCCACATGGACATGCTGGCTGGGTAGGAGACAATGATATAGTATATATGATGTGGCTTGTTGTAAGATTCCATGTTAAATTTTGTATGAATATGTGTTGCTATAATTCAACAGGCTATGCTTTAAATTATGTTGGTGTATGGTGTTTTAAAAACTTGTTCCTGTGCACCTTTTTAAAGTCAGTGTAAAGTAAAAATAAATATGTGTTCTGAGTTTGACATACCACAGAAAAGTGTGTTGTTAACCACCCTGCCAAATTTGAATGATTTAAAAAAGCGCCAAATATATGAAATTAGGCTTCAAAGTTGTGTAAAACTCAGTCTCTTTCTCTGCTCCCAAATGCTGTGGGAGTGCCCGCCGAGTCAGCTGAAACCCCGCCCCCTAGCAAGTGTCACCTGTCAATCAAAGTCACCATCTCTACCCGAAACATGGACGCTAGGTCTGAGAGCTTTCTGCTGCTAGCTCAGCTGCTAACTTGGAGGCTAACTCAGTGGCTAGCTCGGCGGCTAACTCAGCTAACTGGCTAACTGTAGACTGTAGTAGTAGTAGTGTGCGCTGAATGTATTTATACCTCTACAGCAGCAGGGGAGGGTTTATGCTAATCACTAAATCCTGAACACAGAAATGTTGAAACACAGTTTGTGAAGCCTAGCTCCACAATTCAAATCTAAATGGTTGAAATGCTTTTTACACCTTTTTTAGAAATACATTTATGACCTATTTAATGTGTTTAGAAGAAAATGTCTGAATTCACTTTACACAGTCTTTAACTTCCATTTTAACACACTTGCACCTCTAAAGGTCTCTACACTGCCCTGCATTTATACATAAAAACATAGCATAACTTTAACACAAAAAATCATCCAACTAGTGTAAAATAACATGATGCCGTGGGTTAGTTTCTCTCTTTCCTCCCCAATTTTCTGTGTCACCAGCTGCCACTGTCCCGCATCCACGTCTGAAACCTTACCCAAAAAGCATATAATTGCTATATCTCATTCATTACTGACCACTGGCTAGCCTCTATCTTCCTCCATTCATACTTGGCATTGTATACAGTATTTACTTACAGCAGCTGACA
Organism: Scomber japonicus; assembly: GCF_027409825.1. Lineage (NCBI taxonomy): Eukaryota > Metazoa > Chordata > Actinopteri > Scombriformes > Scombridae > Scomber > Scomber japonicus. The sequence goes on from NC_070589.1 coordinate 4,983,991, forward strand.
TGGACTGCCACACTCAGAAAGGAAAAGAAAATATCCGTAATAAATTGCATTCAGCATTAAACGAACCCCAACCTGACCTAACGCCTCAAACCCAACCAGAAACCTGATACTTGTCAGAACCCATCAAGGTTAGATGGGGTAGTAGCTCTTAAGCCCAGTACAGTGCTCATTGACAGCTATTCTGTTTTGACATTTGTAGAAAACCCAACGGCAGAAACAACAACTCTTAAATCAATATATTTCTTCAATCTAGAGGAATATCATTTACTGCTTCAAGCAACCACGAGCTGGCACAGTGAGATGTGTCTGTTTCTTGCTGCTGGTTGCTAGAGGCAAAGCAAAACAAAATAACCTTCATGTTCTCCAACAGAAATTGGCAAATGTAAGTATGATTAGACCATGATTATTAGACTGAATAATGAAGTGAAATAAGGCTAATAAGAGTCAACCAAGGAGACGTATTTTAACAGAAGAAAGCAACCTTTAATGGCATTCATTTCTGTTCAATTTAGGTGTAATATAAGTGGTGATAGCACTCGACTGCAATGTGCATGAAGCCAGAAACTCAAGGATTTGGAGAACTACTGAAAGAAAGTAAACCTAGATTATTATAATTCTCATTGAAAAGGACTGAAATGAGCATTTTAATACTCTCATTTCTAGCTGGAACACTCCCATACCTCTCAGATACCTAGAGAAAGCTGCTGCATGATGAATTTCCTTCTTTTATCTGCTGTAAAATGCCTACTGTAACAGATTGATTTTTTTTCTCTTACATCCTATTGGATGAGACAACCCAATTGCCCCCTCAGAGATCAATAACATTTCATCATTTCATCTTATATCCCTGTGTCCGTTTAGAGCCCTCACAGTAAAACCCTCCTCCATCCACGCTGTGATTCGTGTGATGCTGACAGATGTCACAGCTATAGCAGTTGGTAGATTTTAACTGCAGCTGTGGCCGTGTGTCTTCCTCTATATCTAACCAAATGGCTCCCCTGGAAGCAGTGTCTGCATTTATTCATTAAGTGACAGGTTGTGAAATTTCTTACATGCTCATAAGGAGATGACACTGGCCTGTCACTCCTTATTTACTGTGAATGAAAGGGATGAATGTGCTTCTTTTGTTTTGGATTTTAAAAAGGTAGATGGGGGCAGCTGTGAGAGATTATACGGTAATTGTGCGAGGATGAGCAATGACATATTGCAAAAATGCTATTATGGTGATGGAAATATGAGTCAGGAAGTTAAGGACAAGAGCTTGTTGATGAGATGAACAAATAGTGTAACACAAAGACAAGGAGTAGCTGGTCAGGTGAGACTAGTGTGAGAAAGGAAATACAGTGTTTCTAAATGTAAGTTATTCAATCAATATTAAGAAATAAAAAGCTTGTCACTTTCTGCTTCTTGTATTAAATACATTTATTTATTTTTAGACAACCTGTGTCCATTTTACAGCCAACTGTAGTTCTCACATGTTCAATAGTTACATTTCCATCCAAATGTATTTGAGTGTTAATGTATTACAGTGTGTAATACATTGTGTAATTGCCAATTTTGTGGAAGTTACTCAAAAAATGTTCATATATATTACTATATTATTTGTTGCTTTTTTTTAATGCGTTACAGTACGTTACTGAATGACTCCCTGTGGAAAGTAATTACACTACTAGTTACATTACTTTTGGGTTGCTCCTTAGCAACGCCTGTGATGTGTAAAAATAATATATGAACAGATAAACTAATATGAGTCTTGACCATCATAACACCATGTTGTACAAATAATAACTGCCTCAAAATATTCTATAGACAATGTGTTTCTCCTCAGAGTCACAACAACACTGAGCAGGTTAAAGAGACTCTCCATGTTTCCATCCTGATATAACACCAGTACAGATAGAAGTTTTCCTGTCTATTGATGGCCCTCCGTTCACTATTTTCGGTACTTTGCTGAGTTTGTTTCTGAAAGATGGAGATTAACGAGCAACGCACAAGCTTTGGCTGCTTGGTCGGGGTCTGCATCCAGCCTGGGCATCACTGAGGTTCTGTAAGTGTTTCGCTTAGCTTTGTGTTAGCATGAGAGGTCAGACAGTTGTACAAGCGTGCATGAAAAGCACCTTTGATTATTTTGGTCATCCGCCGAATTTATACATAATAATTAAAGAACTTATGTAACACAAGTAACATCTTTGTTTAGTAACTGTAATGTGATTACTGACTGTAGACACTGTAACATGTTATATTACTGTGTTACAGATCAATGTAATGTGATTACTGACTGTAGACACTGTAACATGTTATATTACTGTGTTACAGATCAATGTAATGTGATTACTGACTGTAGACACTGTAACATGTTATATTACTGTGTTACAGATCAATGTAATGTGATTACTGACTGTAGACACTGTAACATGTTACATTACTGTGTTACAGATCAATGTAATGTGATTACTGACTGTAGACACTGTAACATGTTACATTACTGTGTTACAGGTAAATGTAGTGTGATTACAGTAAAGCGTTACACCCAACACTGGTAATTGCAGCTGTGTGCAGATTGCAGCTTTGTTCAGCACTTCCACGGAACACCTTTCCTATGATCATTTGCTATGGTGTCATTATGGTGAATTAACAAGCAATCTGATGAATGCAGAAAATTTAGTCTACAGCAACTTGAAAAAAAATATTATATATATATATATATATATATATATATATATATATATATATATATATATATATATATATATATATATATATATATATATATATATATATATATATATATATATATACATACATACATACACATATATATATATATATATATATATATATATATATATATATATATATACATACATACATACACATATATATATATATATATATGTATAACCTTGGTCCACCAAGTGAAAGGGTGTGGCAGAAAAAATGAGAAAAACTAAAGAAAGCTCTACTGGTGGAGGATGGAAAGTGCTCTGAAATAACAGACCTATTTTTGGACCAGGTCGTGGCCGTGGCCTCAGCAACATCAGCAGCTGCAGCAGGTGTTTGCTAGCAGCAGCAGCAGCGGCACTGAGAAGTCTGAGCTTGAGGTACAGTAGGGTGAATAGACGGCTCAAATGCCAGAGCTGGTTTTTGATCTCAGTCCATCACTGACTGTAGCTCTGTGTAGCACTTTTGCTCAAGACAAATTTCCCTCAGGACATTAAAGTTTATCTTATCTTATCAAATGTAGCACAGATTTTATGGCACATTTCCATCAACTGCTGTTACATGAATATCAGTTGAATGGTTGAGATTAACATTATCCAGGTGGGGGCCATTAAACCACTGACAAGGAAGGGATGATATAATTAATCCAAAGAGTAAAAAGTTATGTAGGCAACATGATAAACATGTGACATTTTTGTATGTAACTTTTGGCATGTAAATTGGTCACATAGCTGCATACTGGTCAGTTTTCTGTATCTGGCAGACAAAGGGAGGGTAACAGTTTGATCATGTTATTAAGTGCTTTAATAGAACCTGGATGTTGTGACTTTGAAACAAAGGCTAAATTCCTTGTTCTGCTATCTCATCTGTGTTATCTCTCTTAAAGGGTAAATTATTCTGTTTTGGCAGCACCTGGCTTTTTGATCACAGTCTTTACATATTTTATACATTCATCATCATTTTGCCATCTTGTCTTCCATGCTGTATTGCTATAATTTGTCTAGTTCTATTCTGTACACACATCCATTGCATGACTGGGTCCTTGGAGAGGAATCACTCATCGGTTCTGCATGCATAAAGTTTCTTTCATTTTTACTCAGTTAGTGTTTTTGGGAGGAGTTTTACCATATTTGAATCGCAGGATTAAGAACAGATGATTTTGTTTTACTTTACATTCTGTAAAATCTCCTGATGCAAATTTGCAAACTTGACTAGAGAAACTGGTATCCCTTAAGTGGCACTGTGCTTTTTTCCAGTGCCACTAATAGAGTGGTGAGGGTCATTAGAAAGCAGTTAAAAGGCAAGATGTCAAATCCCACCAGGATTTTCTTTGTTTGAGTTTGGACTGGGAAAAAACAACAACACCAAATTCTCAGAAGTGAGAAATGGCAAGTATTTGTTACATTTAAGAAATGACTGATTTCTCTGCAGCAACATTGTTTTACCACTAGAATAATAAAAGAAAGAAAAAAGCCATGTCAAATGTAATAATGCTCAACATAATAAACACACAACTAAGTACCAGTAAATCCCATCATAGTTTCACCAGTTTCTATGATCAACAGCTTCCAAGTTTATAACTGCAGACAGTTCATACACACCTTAAGCGGTCACTCTACTGAGCACAAGCAGGTTGACTCCTGGAGGACAGACAGCTGTATTCAAGTTTGTTTTTGGGTACCTTCAGCTTTGTGGAAAGTCTGTTGCAATCTAACTCCATTATCACTTTCTGAAGAGATTCAAACGTGTATCTCAGGTCTTTGGGGTAGCTGTGGTTTCAACTGTAGATCAGGCCAAGCAGGACTGCACACCCATTTGCTACATCTCTCAGTTCTTGCAGCAGTTCAACTCCCTCAATTATAATGCCAATGGGCTCTGCTCACTCATGTTGGATAACGTAGATTTCCATGACCATTTCCTCCATTACTCTCATTGCACCAGCATCAACATCCTCAAAATTGGATTAGAATAAAGCATTAATGAAAATGTGTTTAAGAGAAATTGAACTGCCACATGTTATGATCAGTATCAATTAATCTTATGTTAAATTATTTGATTTTTTTTCAGTATCGACTATTAATTGCCACACAATAGTATAAGATAACAATTTCCTTCAATAAACATATTTAAGTAATGCAAACGACATCCATGTTTCATTTCTTAGAGTGTAGATCCCATTTATTTCATCTGAATGGCAGCCTGCTAGAATCATCCTCTGCTCAGCCACTTGCAATCATCGGTGCTCTGATCACTCATTAGCATACAGTATATCCTCTGTATGCCTGTTGGCACAATGTAATCTCTGAAGGAATTACATGAAGAATAAAGCAGGGTTTTTTTTCCCCCACCACCATCATTTCATATTTCACAGTTCATAAGCTGCCATACTCAACATTAAGTTGATTTTAATCTGGTAAGCTCTGTGCATTGATTTTGGACAGGAAATCCAGTGTCATCTGTTCATCTATTTTGTTGAAGCCATACATTTTGGCACAAATATTTATTTGCCAGGAAAGCCATTTGTATAGTTTGGCAATAACATTATATGATGATGAGCATGATATTATACATACAGTATAATAAAGGTGAGTCTGAAAGTTCCTTGGAAACTGTAATTTGATAAATCAAGCTCATTTATTAGGTTTTTTTTTTTTTGTAGATCCAAGCTTTTTTTGTCTATGACCTGAGCCATCTCCATGACAACTGATCAAACACCATTCTCTGATGAAGTGATGTATTTGAGTTAAAGTTCCCCCCACATTAATATGAGCAAAATAATCTGTTTGGAAAAAATAAATTGTTTCCCCATTATTAAGTGCTGGATGAATTTGAATTTAATCATATGATGGCGCTAGATGAAAAGTCAGAGGAGTATAATTCATCCTGAGTGAGAGATGATTGTCTGTATATTTTCATGGCAGTCTATCTAATAGTTATTGAGATATTTCACACACACATACACACCAAGTCAAGCTGAGAGGATCAACAAAGTCAATGTAGATTATCTTCTGAGGACCATCTCAAACCATCCAACAGTTGCCAGGGAGGACTTTGGGACCCAAGCGCAAGACACAGCGGAGACAGGTTTCAAAGCTTTTATTGCAAATATTGTAATGTGTGATGAGAGGGAGGGTGGTACCGGATCTTCAAGCGACGAGGGGAATGAGTAGTGGAACAGGGACACGGCAGTGGCAGTGGATGGTAGCGAGTCCAGAAATGTTGGAGGCAGACGCTGAGGAACTCACTAGAGCTCAAGGTAGAGGCAGGCAGTAGCACCAGGACCCTGTTCCATAAAGCAGGATTACCAAATAAACCAGGCTTATGTCCTTAGTTTGGCTCATGTTTCATCAGATTCGGTTCCATAAAGCAAGCTCAGCACAGTTCAATCTCAGTTACCATGGTAACTCATGCTGGCAAACTAACCTGGTCCGGACCAAGCTAATTGTCATGCTTAGTCTGAGTTGCTACTTATCCTGAAAGGAGATGATTTAACATATTATATGGCTTCATTAATCACCATGATTTAAAAAGAAAAGTTCACATAAAGTCAACTTAATAATAGCCTAATCATATAAATATATACACATATATATAGTCAACTTAAAACATACATACATACATACATACATACATTCACAAAGCACAAGAGATAAAGTTAAAGTTGGCCGAGAGCTACAATACCACTATATACACCTCTGACTTCTCCTTCAACTCAGTGAATTTTAATTGAAAACCCCTTCCCTAGTTGGATCAATAAAGTGTGCCTTACCCTTACCTTACCCTTACAGCGCAGCTTGATGAGTTGATGAGGAGCAGGTGAGTATGATTGATGAGTGAATGGAGGCTGGAGCCAGCAACCATAGAGCAGAGAAAGAATCCGCCTACACCAGCACACAGTCCGACACGCATGATATCACAACACAGAAACTGACAGGGAATGGGATGGAAACATTGAGGAAAGGGAAACACTAAATGTGGAGGGAGCATCAGTGATAACAGTTATATTTCATTCTGGACAAAAGTGGTGGATCCAGTTACTAAGTGACATTATTCCTCATAATCATCAGCAATTAACATAATAATAAATGATATTTATCATTTTAATTGCAAGGTTGTGTTACAAGACTGCTTTACAAGTTTAAATACTCTATATGTATTGTGACATTTTGTATTTTGTTATGCAGTTCAGTTATTAATTGATGCCTATATAATGACTATGTTGTCTATACTTATAGTCACAGTATAGTATAGTCACACTTATTTTAAATAATACTTTACATACACTGTATATCCATTGTTACTCATTGCTGGTATGTTTTATTACCAAGCTGTCATCTACAGCAACTGAAAAGCACTTTCGTTTTTTGTAAAATGTCTTAACATTTGGATGTGAATTTTAAGGCACCTGACATTGATTTCAGGGCCAGAGGTGCATATTGTCCTTTCAGTTAATATCACACCAGCTAACATTTCTAGAATAACTGGGTCTGTTCTTTCAGCTCCATGTCCCTGTGCCCCACGTCAACCTGCTGTAATGTATGGTCAAATGTTGCCTCACTACTTCATGTCATGCCAATTAGACTGCCAATAAGAATGTATAAAGCATAAAACCATTTAAAAAACAAATCACTTGGGTTTACTCATTAAACAGGCTATGTGGCTTTGGCCGTGGTTGTGGTTGCTGCATAGTAAATCTATTTTTATCCTAAAATGAGAAAGCCTGTCTGTTTTCTGTTCCCTCAGGAGAATCATAGTCTATCATGTCTGTGGCTTTTTTAAATGCCACCGAATTACTGATAGTGAGCCGTTTAAATGGCAGTTTGCACTGTTAGTCAAAGTAAATTAAACGCACTGAGCCTCCTTACCTATCATCTCTGGGGATTGAAAGTAAAGCAGTGCCAGCCCAGTTATCAATACACATAATTAAATGTGCCAAAAAATTGAGCGAGTTTCTCTAGAAAAGCCTGGTATTCATATTAAATGATGTTTTGACCTATTGTGAATGTAGCGGATATCAGCCTACGCTCTTATAAAGCTACTGAGCCCTCTGACATGTGACACCATTCCTAACATTACTTTAAACTGTCTTTGAATCTTTGCCTTTAGATACTTGGCAGCTTGACCTGGCCTTTTATCCAAAGTGTATTTACTTAGGCTAACTGAAATTGGTTGGCTCCAATGACTTGATAGGCAGTTTCATCTGGATGTCATGTCTGCTATGCTCAGTGGTCCAGCCCCCATCTTTGCTTGTCTTGCTTCATACACGATACACCTTTAAGCTGTCCTTTCAATCCTTTCCTTGTCCAAGCAAAGCAAATCAGGCCTTAGCAGATATAAGCTACTGGTCCATCTAGCTTGATCTGAATTTCCATTTAAATTCTACAACCCACCATCATCTGTTTACCTAACCCTACCTGCCTTTGGCCCTAAAGTTTGTGGAAAGATCCAATCTCCAAAATCAATCTCTAACTTTGTGCTGTAAAGTGTTCCAACTGCAAATCACCATTTTTTTTATATGTAAGAATATAGACAGGCATTCAGACAGCTGTGGGTTTGTGTCTGTTTTACATAATAACCTGAGTCCTGCAGTAGACATAGTGATGACAGTGACTACACTCACACAGCTCAAAATACAGACATGCAGTCTATCCAGACAGAAAAGATGTAAATTGGGGAGCAGGAGAAGACAATTAAATGATTCTGAAAAGAAGAACAACAGATAGAGAAACAGCAAAACAAACAATGCAAAGAATGGAGAATGTTCTTTCTAATTGTCTTGAGTTCTGTTGTAGATAACACTTGATTAACTGTATTAAATCGGTCAGTGAAAACCAAATATTTTAATAACTAAATTTAATAGCAGCTAAAGCGTGCCAACATATCTGCAGTATCTCCCAGCAGTTCATACATTGATTTTTGTGTATTAAATACAAATCAGTCAAGCCTCAGCAGATAGAACCTTATAATTCGAAGGTCACAATATAGCTCTAATCCTCCAATGTTTAACCAAGACCACAACTTTGGCCTAATCTTAGTGCTTTGCATTGACTTACATTAATATAAAGCTGGTAATTCTGCTTTAGGGATAAATATTGAAGGTAAACCAATTAAATATATTGAATGTGAATACCTGAAGATATGTCAGTGTTAATGTTGTTGCAAACAGTCTAGTTTTGCCTGCAGCTGTGTGATAAAGTAGCAAAAAAACTGTTTAGGAGTTGAGCATTTGGAGCTCTAACATGTGAAGTGTTCTCCATCCAAAGTCAAATCATGAGTGCAATAGTCCTCTAGTGGTACCTTGATGCTAAAGACAGGAGAATAAGGTCAAGCTCAGGATCTGTTATCCCTGCACTGATCTGAAATATGATCTTCACACCTGATCAAGTCAGTAGCAGATACAGAAGGTCATTATTGAGTAGGTCTGGGAATACTTGGATGGGACTCTTTTATTAAAGAATCAAACAAAAACGCACAGCGGAGCAGCTTATGAACAAATAATGTAAAAAGCATACATTATGCCTTTATCAGGCAGCTACAATAAAACTCTCAGGTTCAAAAGACATTTCTTTTAACTGTCCGACGCTTACCATAAATACTAACTGCAGCGGAAACTTCTAACGTCGGCTTTCTGATTCAATATAACAATTTTCAATGCGTTACAGAATGAGCCCTTCAAAGTAAAAGCTCTGATCCCCGTGTTTAAAATGAAGGTTAGTAATGGATTTAATATACACTTGTCAATCTGTCAATCCACCCATCCCATGCTGTGTCTAACTTAATTGGCATTAAGAAACATACTGTATATAATATCCCATGTCTTATCACATAATCTTATATTACCCAGGTGATGTCTTTTGTATTTATATGGGTATCAGACTGGATAGATGTAGTAGATGGATATGGACAGTATCTTAACATTAGGGTATAACAGTGTGATTAAATGGCTTAGCTGCCACTACATTCTCCTTAATCGCTTCTTTTACAGGGTTGGTTGTTACTAGATTTGAGTGCCAGCTTAGTATTTGGAGAAAGTAAACACATCTGCCATTACATGGTGCTAGGCTTGCAGTGTATCATTATGCCATGATATATGTCAGAAAGAATAGGGATCATATTGTTCTGGGTGTTGGTTTGTGTAATGTCGTGTGTCAGAGTTAAAATTGGAGACAAATATTGTATTTTTATTTTATATAATGTTTGTTTCTTTACCAAATAATTGCAAACTGTGACTAAATGAAGTTGTCTATTTCAATAACACTGCAAATCAAAAATACACAGCAATATGATGTGACTAGTGTTTAATTATTGTATTTGGCTCTGACAATCAATGGACTCCGGTGCAGGTTCAGTACTGAAAAAACAGACTAGCCTTATGTAATCATCTGCCAATCAATTCCAGTAGCTATACAGCAACAACACATAATGAAGCCTTTATCCTGTAAAGAAGGATTAATGAATTACCTCCTCCCTGTTGGAGGCTCAGACTGGTCCATCTGTGAACCCAACCTTAGTCCTAACCCCAAATTATCATCTTCTGTAATACTTAACCCAACCTGACCTTAGTCCTAACCCTGATTTACCACCTTCTATAATACTTAAACCCAAATTTGACCTGTTTTGACATTTGTACAACTGTAAAAACACTGCAAATGTCTTTTACTTTGAAATTTTTGTGCATTTTGTGATCAAAATGCACAAAAATGAAAATATTTTAAAAGGTTATACTTTTGTATAGGTGCTACACATTTTTGTCCATTGAGGCTGTTCTGGGTCAAATGATCTCTGTATCTATTGCCATGTGTTTATGTTAAATGAATAGTTAATAGTTTTAATAATTCTTTTTATGATGTAGCAGTGAAGACTGATGGCTCTAATGGTTCTACAATAAACCCCACACTTCCAAAGTTCTAAAGTACACTCTCTCTGCTCTCTGAAACATGAATCAAGGTTTAATCACATTTATTGATCAGTCAGATTGACTATTCTCATCTGTGGTTCAACATTTGGTATAGACACTTTTTATGAGGAGATTCTTAGACTGGGTCTAAACTGACCCAGAACATACTGCAAGGGTGTAAAATATGAACAGTATGTACAGTAAAAGTTAACCCTGACCTGGTATTTCCTGCAGTGCTTTACTCTTACCTAACCTCAGTGTTATCACCAACATTTCATCTTCTATGATGCTTAACTCGACACCAACCTTTCATTTTAATTTCTGGGACACCTAACCTTGCTCTCATCTAAATTAAGCCTTTTCCCCAATGACCAGGGAGGAGGACTATGGGAAACAGTATGTAAGGACTTCAGTCAAACTAATTTAGTAGAGAAAATGAAGACAAACAGTAAAATCATAACTCAAACTGCCCTGTTTTAAATATCCATCACAGTTTACAGCTTGAGCATTGAGATACAGACATGTTTCTCCTATCCAAGATTATTACTGACATTTTCCATATGATTAATTTCAGCTTGATCTCCAAATGAGGTGGGCAAATGCAGAAAACGGCTGGCTTGTATAGGGGCACCCTGGTGGTCTAGGGGTTGAACCACATGAACCACAACAGCACCAGTTTACAACCTGTCTGACTACACATTTTATGCCCTCTTGGACCAATGTTTAGCAAGTCCAATGCATTCTGAGATCGAAGTAGAAGGCTCTAACTGATACAATCCATGACATTTCAATTTATAATAAACTGTGGCTTCCATTAAAGACCAATGATATCATTTAAATGCTCTAAATGTCATGATTACAATATATTGGTAAACATTAATACAAATTAACATTTCAACAATTACATGCCAATAAACTTTACAGCCTGCTGAAGATATATTTAAAACAATCAGATTTTGAAGGTGTCAAGGGGTTTGATCTATCAGTCAATCCATTGCTCTATTGATCTATCAGTCAATCAGACATATAGTTTCTCCTGTGGATATGGACTAAAACATGAATGCATTATTATTGGTGAAAGTAATCATCAGTAGCTTTCATTTCTGTTTTATATTCTTCAGTTGTAAGGCATTCACTTCACTTCCACACACACACCCACACCCACACCCACACACACACACACTGCTGTTGGAAAATGACCCTGAGAACATATAACTGGTCAGAGTTGTTTTTGAAATAAGCCATCTTCACATTGACTGAGCACACTGGCCCGAGCACGCCCCCGTCTCTCCTCCAAAGTCCTTGGAGACGCGTGCAGAGGGCACTTCATGACAGACACTCTTTTTTACGCCATATTGCTCCTGTTTGCATCACTCTCCTGCTTTCCCACACTTGTCCCTGAAAAACTGAATTAAGTGAAAATGGTTAGAAGAAAAAGATATTATTTGTTTCTGATGGATATTGCCTCATATCAAAGGCCAGTGCGGATGTGTGGAGAGCTTCTGTAGCAGCAGCAGCGAGGCGAGTGGGAGGAAGACAAAAATGGTTTGGACAGACATAAAAGACTCGGACCACGAAAGGCCCATTGTACTGTACAGTCCAAGTTATTTCACTCTTTAAAAATTACACAGCCATTCTTAAAAGACCCTTTAACATTTTTTAAATTGAACTGTAGAAAATATTTCACCTTTTAGAATGTTAAATGATTCTCTAAATGAAGCAAAGATGTGCAACTTGTCAGAAAATATTCCTTTGATAATCTTTTTTTTTTTTTAATTTCAAATCACTCTCTGAATACAGTTTTCTTAAATTTTCTTCAATTCTAATGTAGAACACCTACCATGAGTCCCATGCTGTATGCTTTCCCTCTGACAGCTAATGCATAAGAATTTCAAATGCAGCAAATTCAAGAACAAGCCAATGTCCTTGAATCAAAAATATCCTCTTCAAAACTCATGCATAACAACAAGGTTATTATGATGCCTGTCTTACCCATCAAAGTATTGTGAATACCATATAATCCTTTTAATCCCCGCAGTAGGCCAGAACCTTTTTAATCTGAGCACCACGGGAAGAAATGTTGGTGGGTTTTTTTGTTTTTTTTTTGAATAAGCAAAATGTTTGGGTGCCAAAAACATGTGGGCTTCAAAACCTCATTCTATATCCAGGGTAAAGCAATCAAACGTTAATGTAAAACCCTGTTTAGAGATGAAACTCTGCTGTATTGCATTACATGGAGGGTTCTACCTGTCAGAAGAAAAACCACCACAGGAAACAATTTAAGAAAACAATATAATGAGATATTTGTTCTCCAGTCGCCTACTGACAAATACTTAAACTATGGTTTCCTACAGTAAGTGTAAATAAAAACAAATGAAACTAAGTAGTTTTATTGTTAATAGTTCCTTTGCTTCAATTAAGGAAATTACATGATTCATAAGTTCTTGCTTACACTTTAACCTATCCATGGAGACAAAAATATTTATTTTAAAATCACTGAGGCTGGTTGATGAAAGTGGAGGCAAAAAGAAAGTGTTTTTTAATCTGCTCAACTGTCTTAGTTCTTTATTTTCTTTTTCTTTTCAGCAGTGTTCCAGGTGCATCATATTAACAATGCAGATAAGGTTGGCTACAACTAAAGAATACTGAAACAATACTGAAGTAAAATGATAAATCAACTGAAACTCTCAAATAGGGATGCAGCGATTAACCAATTTCACTAATAATCGTCTTTGAAACATGAACAAAAATTTAATTGTAATGTCTCAGCTGCACCAAGGGTTTGTTCTCACTCTCAAATAAGGGGAATTATGGTTATTATAATCGTTTTTCGATGAACAATTGTTGTATTGCCAGGAAAATTAAACAAAACTAGACAATTGTGTAAAACATGTCTATGGGCATAACCAGCAGACTGCAGTGGTGGTGAATTCCCACCACAGAACCAAAACAAACTAGGTGTAATAGCTTAAAATGCTGCTTCAGGTACCCAAAGTTACACATGCTGTCCTTTTTCTTATGATTGGGGAGGGGGGGGGGCTACATTAACTAAAGGAGAGTAGAATTGTCATGGTAATGGCTAAGGGCCCCTACGAGTTAAACAGTTATTCACCAGGGTCCAGATGAAGCTCAGACAGCTCTGGAGGCGAGGTTTGGCTTTGTGTATCCTATTACTCCATGGAATGACTTCCACTTATCCATAGCTGGGAATGTCAGACTCTGCTTTCTCTGACCTGTGAGTGGATTCTACCTGCTCTGTGGAGAGAGTCCCCATCATCTGTGTCTCTACACACTCTGCCCCAGGGTGAGTCGCGGGATTTCCCTGTTACTGTTTGCTTGGTATGCATTTTTAATTCCTCCTAGATATATGGGATCAGTAGGACCTGATAAGTACAAAAAGCACTGCCTTTGAACAGGAAGCAGTTTTTGAAAAAAATAATGTCCTTATATGGGGACAATGGGTTTATTGTACTGTATAACACAATTAAATCACCAGTGTATTAGACTTTAGATGATGCTTTCATGTCATTTTCAAACTGATTCATGTATTGTGCTTTTGCTACCACTAGATGGCAAAAAAAAATGTGTTAACAAATGAAGAAAAATGGTCAAAAAGTCAAGCAGAATGAAATATAAGGTCCAGCAAACACTAAATGTAATGTCCCCATATGAGGATGCAGGCTCACAGGAGGTTAATTCCCTTCAGTATATTTCCATCCATCCATTCCATCTGCCTGTGGATTCAAACTCATGACCTTCTTATTGTGATTAAAGCTGGTATTTTTTACACTATTAGGTCCTACTACTAAAATTGTTCTAGTGTGGCTCAGGAGGTAGAGTGGTCATCCACCAATCAGAGGGTTGGCAGATCATATATTTATAATAGTCAAAGGAGATCCTATATCATAGTTACCAGTTTTAGGATACCACTGATACATTCACAAGTCTGTATCTTAAGTTATTGCACATAATGATGAACTTACACAGTTTAATAAATCCTTATTTGAAGCATCAGTTAAAAACAATTCAGCTGGGCGGGACTGTCACTGTTCCCTCAAGCCAACCACCAAGCATTATGAGATTTTAGTGGTGAAGGACAGGTGGATGAGCTTTGACCTGGAGGGGGCAAACAGTCGTTCCACCAGAACTAATCACAGCAGAGCAGAGCACACAGCATTTATGTTACATAAGTGTAAATAACACTGCTTCAAAATCCAATCAGGCACTCAGCTGTATGACACTTGACAGGAATGAGTGAATTTTCACTCAGACCAAGTGATAGAATTGTGAAGGCCTGAATTATAGCTGTGCTATTACCTAATCCAGATACTCAGGCAATGACAAGAAGAAGAAGGAAAGGCACAGGAATTATAATTAGAAAAGGTCTGTAATGATGTTCCAACACTTCATGCTTGGACCTCTAATAAGTCCAAGATTGTCTTGCTCCCAGGTGTGAGATCAAACTGTTTTCAAGGCCAAACACAGCGTTATGAGGAATCCAGGCAGCCACGCTGTCATTCTATTATCCCTTCGACTCGTTAAAAGCCATCAGAGAGGAGCCGTTTATGCAGGCAGGCACCCAAGGCCAAACATCAGAGTGTGTCCTCTGCCTTGACCTGATCACCAGTCTCTTATAAAGGTTTGAGAAGTGATGTTTGTGTATGTAGGTTGAATAATGAAGCCAGGAACAGATGAAAAATTTGATTCTCTCAAAAACATTCCCAGCCAGCATGTCAATGTGGGCCATAAATGGTTTAAATGCAGGCTGCATGGGTACTGAGTGGGCATGGGCATAAACAGGGCAAATTGTATGGGCCCCATATTATTTGAGTAACATGGACCCCACATGTGACGCCCATGTGGGCTGGCTAAATGGGCCCCATTTGAGGTCCATTCTAAACCCACTGAGACCCCATATGGGCAAAAACTGGTGGGGCCACCATGGAAACTGCAGACAAACCCACTTGGGACCCATATTTGCAGCCTAAATTGAACCCTTATGGGGCCCACATGGACATGCTGGCTGGGATTATGATTTCCTTACTTTCAACCATTGTATCTGAAAGACATTTAGGTAGTTTTACAATGGCTGAGAAGCAAAAGCAAAAAAGATTCACAGTACTGGAGGGCCTTGGACTAACTCCAGAACAGAAGTGATGTCGAGATTACAGACTCATCTGACAGCAGCAATGCTACTTTCTGCTGAGCAGGGATCCAGTTTATGAGTAAGTTATTGTGTTTCTTATACATTTACAACTTTTATACATGTACAACTTTTCAGTACATGTTGGCAATTTTGCAGACAATAGCGACTTTTTTGGTTTTATTTCACCTTTTTAAACAATAGCACCAGCTCTTCATGTGGAGAAGAGAGTGGCCCTACAACTTCACATTTCCACAGAGCTGCATGACCAGAGACACATTTGAAGCCATTTTTTGGTCCCTTCATCTATGTGATATCAAAGAGGATGACGAGAATCAGAAAAAGAAGGGAACATCTGAGTACGACCGGCTATTCAAGATCAAACCCCTCTACAGCCAGATTGTCATTGCTTGAAACTCGCTCCAGCCATGCAGGGAAATAAGTATCGACAAGCGTATGGTGGCAAGTAAAGCTAGAATTGGCATCAGGCAGTTCATGAGAGTTTGGATAGTTTGTGTTGGCTGAATCCTGTTCTGGATATACGTGGAATGTCTTTGTTTAACAAGGAAAAATTGCTAATGTTCATGGGGAAGGTCTCAGTTTCACATCAGTCATGGACCTAATGAACTTTGCACTGCTGGGAAAAGGTTACCACCTGTATGTTGACAACTTTTACACAAGTCCAGCACTTTTTCAGCAACTTGCCACCAATTGCACAGCAACTTGTGGAACCATCCATCAGACCCGCATTGGCTTTCCTAAAACGAAACTGAACGAGTTACCAAAGAAGGCTGAGAGGGGAGACATGAGGTGGCTGCAGGCCCAGCTCCTCACCTATGTCAGGTATCTGCGGGACAAGGTGATTGAGGAGGATATCCTGTTTTGCTCCACTTGTGAAATGGACACATTGCATGGTCCATTCCGGTTCTCTTTGACTCCGTGCTTAAGAATGTCTGTCAGCAGAGAGGCTACTCTGTACTGCTGGACACATGATCACAACCAGCGCCCTCAGTTTGTTCTTCTCATACAGGCCGGTGAGCTTCACCCTTCTAGGTCTATACTATTGACTTATTTTGGTCTACTTATTTTAATGTGAAGACATTTATGTTTAACATGCATGTTGAACGTTGACATTCAGATTTTTAAAGTACTTCCTAAATAAAAAAGGAGTTCATATTTATCTGACTTGTAACAATTGATGAAAATTAGCCGCATAGTAAGAATTCTTTCTTAAATGAGGATGTGATATGTTGAGATGCATCAAAGGACAAATTGGACAGAACATAAATGTATCCTTCTCACCACCAGTCACAGAGAGAAAAAGACAGTTTTGGAAATCTCTGACTTCCGTTCCAGGTCACATACAAGAAGGGCAAGCCTGCCAGGATAACCTGCGGATCCACGGCATACACACTATATTCTCATCTTCATGATGTGTACTCGAGAATTGATTATTTTCTTATTTATAAGAGAGTACATCGATGTGAGCATGGTAATATTGATTTGTCTGATCACGGCCCTGTCCTGTTAACAATTCAACAACCTAGGAAATACCGTACAGAGATTAAATTCAAGTATCCTTAATAATACACGATTTAAGACACAATTAGAGAAAGATATTGAATAATTTTTTAAGGAAAATAATAACGGAGAAGTTTCTGCAGACATTGTATGGGATACGTTACAAGCTGTTTTAAGGGGGAATATAATCTCTTATTGTGCGAACAAGAAGACAGAAAAACAAGAGAGACTAGTAAAACTAACTAAAGAACTGGGAGAGCTTGAGACAAAACACAAAAAAGACTTTTAAAAGGAAAGACAATTAAAGGAAATCAGGAAGGAGAGGAAATACAAACAGCCTTCCAAAGATATTACAGTCAACTATATTCTCAATCACAATTCTTTTCTTTCTTTCTTTTTATTTTATTTATTTATTCATTTTTTAATGTATTTATTTATTTTATTTATTTATTAACTAATGTATTGATTTTTTTCTCATCCCTTTTTTGAATACATTCTCTACTTTTTTAATTCTTCTTATATGTATATTTTATATATGTGTACATCATAATAATGTTTTAATACTATATGTTTTATATTAAGATGTTTATATGCATGTTTAAGGGGAGGAAGGGAGGTGAAGAAAAAAAGAAGGGTATTGATGGTCAGCTGGTTTAAAAGCAACTACTGGCAATGACATTACTGTATGCAATGCTCTGAAAATAACAAAATAAAAAACATATCGGGAGAAGCCACATTCCTTTATTTGCGTCCTCGCCACCTCTTCTTTTTCTTTAACACACTTCTAGTGTCTGAATTGAAATACCCACAAATTCAATTAGTTTGATATTAGAGAAATTCAAACTCAAATTGAATTATAAGGCTCACATATTATTGCATTTGATTTCTTTTATATTACCTAGTGTAAATGTGTTATTAAGCTATGGTTTGATTGCTAGGATAATGTTTTCTTAATAGATTGACTTACAGATCAGGACATTCTGGTTTATTCATTTTATTCTGTATTTTATTTTGTTTTCTCACTTGGTCTCATGATATGTTAACACTGACACCAGAATGAGTGAGTATTCAACAATGTGATTAATAAGTAATCAATGGAGCCTCTGGAAAGAGGACCAAGGATCCTATTTCTTCCATAATACGCATCCTATCCTAGACTATACTAACTTTTGCAACTCTGTCAGATGGCTGTTGCTCCTCTTCTCCTTTTTGCATTGCTGATTTCTGCTTCCTCTCCAGATGGCCAGGTATTTTGGGCGTTTTTTCTTTTTTCTATGACTGAGGTCTGAGAGCTCCAGAAAGAGATTAAACAAAGAAGTAAAAGACTGCAAAGATGACTAAACCACAAGCAAAGCCCTGCTTTTTTACATTTGAATAATCTAATATTTATCTGTTTTTTTATTGTGTGGTTACATTTTTTAAAGACTTTTCCAAGGACTTTTCTGATTAGTTATCTTTATCTCCATGCATCCAACTGTGCAGGCTGCCAATGAATGCACTGATACTGGGACACCTCCCTGCTGAGACTAGACTCATCCTCCTGAGAAGCAGTGAACCAAAGCTGTTCCACTGAACCTGCTGTGGCCCTCTCCTCTGACTGTCACCGTGGCGACTCGAGGATCATCGAAGTCTGCTTCACCTTGCTCGGAGGTTTCCGGGAGGCTCACGTCATCATCAGCCCTTTACCACCACGAAAACAGTAGGAAACCAGCGACCATGGTTCTTTCTCAGAGTTGATGGAAAGACCTATTCAAGAATTACATTATTAGTTAGAGTCTTGACCCCTTATTGTGTTCATCGTAACATTCATTAATTCTGTTGGTAATAACTTAATTCAGTCATGCATCCATTTATTTTAGTTGCACGAATGCTTAGTGTTGCCCATTCATCACTTTGCTTTGGTATTTAAATATCTTATAGCCAAGTCATTGTAATTGTATGTTCCTTCATATTAGAGATGGAGGTCACTGTATGCAGAGTTCATGTTATTAATTTAATTTGATACTTTTCCTCCTGATTAATTAATTATCCTATTATTAACTTTATGAGTGCTAATTAGCAACAATGAAAGGTAATGCTTATTGTTGGACATTGCTTTGGTTTTATAGCTCAGATGTGAAAAATTGATAGCAACTACAACATTTTAAAAGGTTTCAATGTGAAAGACATGTAATGTTAAGGCTACTTATATTAGTCTCTTTCTGCATGGACATAATTTATTACATTTTCCTACAGTTGCCATTAGTTACCAAGATAAGAGTGTAGCTGTTATCGGTGGAGATGTCATTTTGTCTACGATTCCTTCAAATGTAAGCAGAGGTCTCATTGAAATTGTGCTTCTTTTGAACATGTGGCTCTTAAGTTGAATTCTTCTTCTGGAGTTACATGTCTAAAAATCTACAGTTCATCTAAACAGCGTGTGACCACATCAAGGGGCACACTCTGAACGTCATCATCTCCAAGGGTCTGAACATTTCTAAGGTTGTGGTGACTGATGTTTCTCTCTGTGTGTTTTCTGTACTAAAGTTATGTGCACAAAAGTTCATAGAGAGGTAATTATAAAACAGTGTATCAGTCAGGTTTTCACTTTCACACCAGCTCTCTCTTGGGCCCCAGTCAATGAGCTTGTAGATAAGCTCAGGTCTAAAATTATTGTTATTGATGCCATTGTACTCACTAAGGTGAAGGTGGTTTCTGATAAGAAAAGATCTCCTTGGAGAAAAACCAAAAACAATAATAACAGAAGTGCATTGTCTGCTGTTGTCGACAGGCTATCAAACCCTCCTCTGAACTTCTATTCACCAGGGTCTGCAATGGTTAGTGGCTCCATATCAGGTACAGGATATGTGCTGTCCCTGTGTCCACTTAAAATCAATTCAGATACCATGACACTATTTTATCTGACCAACCATAAAAACCTGGAGGACATTACACAACATCTGAAATCCTCCTGCTGCCTTGATATTCTGCCAACAGGCTTTTTTGAGAAATGTTTCTAATTGCCTGGCCTCAGAGCTTCTACAAATTGTCAACATGTCTCTTCTCTCTGGTGTTTTCCCCACAGGCCCTGAAAACTGCAGTCATCAAGCTACTCTTAGAGACCAGTCGAGACACCTCACTAATGAACAACATTTGGAAAACATTTTTCATGTTCCATCTGCAGCAGCTGATGAATTGCTTGAACTACTGTTAAGTACTGTGCCTGTACCTGTAACTTGTAGCAATCTTTCTGAATCACTCAAACACAAAAACTTAAAAGTTAAGAGCTTAATTATGAGGGAACTAGCTAATATACTGTGTAAATCTAATCCTTTGATGAAAGCAATAGGGTAACGTGCCCCCCTTGCTACAGCTTATAAGAGAAAGGAATACTCTAAGGAATAGTTTAATGTCGTGAGCCAGTGAAGTTTATTTAGGACCAAAAAAGGAGCAAGACCTTTCAAAATATCCCATTATTGCGGTCTTTGCAGCAGTTAATTGGTTGTACTGTAGTGTAAAATAGTGTTATCGATAGCCACAGAACACAGGAAGTAATACAGTGCAGTTTGAAAAGCAGAAGTATCGCTCCATGAGAGATGTTGTGTACTTCAAGGGAAACACTTTGCTGTCAGGTCATGTGTTAAAAATGTATTTAACCTTACACATTTATGACTTAGAACTTTGTAAAATGTCTCTAAAGAAGCACAAATTGTGTAGTGTGTACTGGATTCTGAATAACTTGCCACCACCTCATTCAGTTTTGTGTGAGAGTGACAATGTAAGGGTCTAAAATATTAGATCCACTTTTACAAGAACTTTCACTTAGAGCATGGTGGGTTCATCTCAAAGCTTTGAAAGTTTGTCAAAGAAACCTTCGTAGTGTGAGAGCTGACAATTTTACATTTTTACATTAGCACAGGATATATCCCAGATATAATGCTAGATATATTTGAGGGTATATGAACTGGTACTGTGTTTGAGTTTTAGTCTTGTATGTCTTAACACGCTAATCATCCAATTTCCTTATAAGTGGATTGACAAAAAAAGGATCTCACCGTACCGCACAGCTATTGATGAAAGAAGACAGAAGGTGGCAACACCCATGAAAATTGGACCTTAATATGATTACTTCCATTTCTAGTAGTATTAAAGTGACTCTTACAGTACCTACCTACCTCTTACCTACAACAGTGAAGACGAAGACAATGGAGTCTGATTCAGAAGCACCGGTAAGTGATATACTAACAAACATTTTATTAAATTTCAGTTCAATGGGTGTTATATGCCTTCGTTTATTTATTTTATCTTGGCAGGTATAACGGTTTTCTGCAGAATTCATACGTATTTCCTTGCAAAACTGCTGCTGTTACGCAAACACTGTACCGGTAATGTTATGTTTTGTTACAATCGGTTTCAGCTGTTTTGTTTTCAGGCTAACGCTGGTGGGTTACAGTTCTGCTAACGGTGGCTAAATTTAGCCCCCTGTTCCCACATTGTGCTTCAATGTTGAAAGTGCTTGAACTTCATCTAATATTCTTAGAAAGTAAAATGTCTTTGTTTTTAAATTTTTAGAAATACATTAATGACCTATTTAATGTGTTTAGAAGAAAATGTTTGAATTCACTTTACACAGTCTTTAAAGACGAAATTATATTCCTACACTCGTGAGCACACACAAGGGTCCACTGCGGCCCACGAAACATACATTTCGTGATTAGAGGGTGGGTGCATAGGCACAGCAGTGACATCCATATGCCTTCAGTTTGTTATGATAGTGTAGCTAATACGCTGTCTTCTTGTAGCCCCGATCAACTGCACGTGTGGAATATATCCTCCAAGTGGACTCCAGAAACTAGCATAAACAGAACTACTAGGTGTTTGTGGGGTCTGCAGCTGTCCATGTACGCCTCTGCTTAGGAGCATGCCTGTGGCTTAACCCAGGTGGAAAGCTTTACCAAAACACCACTATCTTGAACATTACCCACACTTGATTAGGTGCGTTGGGCCTCTTGTGAGCATGGACAATGAGGTTTGAAGCTAAACATAGATTTATTTCAAACAAGCTGCCCATCACACAAACAATTTCAGGACAATTGCACTCACTGGCAGCCATAACACCAGCAAATGACTAGTTTAGAATTAATAATTTGGAAGTTACAACAAATGTCTCCACAGGCCAGGTTGATCTTCTGAATAAGCAAGTTTTGTTGGCTCTCAAGCAGAATTTTCAGATATCAGTAAGATGTAAACACAATGAAATAAAATGCTAGTTGCATGAGGCTGAACTGCTGGAATGCCTGAATTCACAGAGATTTTACAAATGTTAGGATGGGAGATGAGTTGACTTTCATTGTTTTTTTGTGATTGGAAAGTGGTCTCCAACCCTGCTCCTGCCCTGCATGTTTTAGATATGTCCTCACTCTAACACACAAACACACCTGATTCTAATAATTAACTTGTTGTCTAGCAGCTGAAGCTTGTCAAAGGGCTTTGTCTGCTTTCGTCTGCTGCAGCATGCTGACCTGTGTGTGATATCAACTCTCTTCTTCAGTTGACTTTGCACCAGATTATTTGAATACGATGAGGAAATGTATTACAGTTATTGCTGGTGCTTTGTTTAATACCTTACCAATTATTGCTTTGATTTGATTAAGATTTATTGGAGTACCTGTTTGCTGATTATTGTTTTCATTTGCCTGCTAGCCTTTAAATCATCTAAGAAAGTCAACTGTGTAAATCCTGTGAGCAAGACAATAAAATGTAGAATGGCTCTCATCTCTGGTACTCATACTTTAACTGGTGTGCCAATGCAGGGGCTTTTTAAATAGCCCAGTTACCACAGACAAAAACAAACACATTGAGGTGTGTCTATGTGCAAATAACCAAATATATACACAAAAATGACCAATTCGTTAAAATGTTGTCAAGTGAGGATCCAGAACATCATAATGTGTGTGTTATTATTCAGTAGATTGAAGTATCATTGTAGTTCCATCAGCATGTGTGTGTAGTGGCTAGATTGTAGACTGTCACATAAATACAGTAGAATTCATTTATTAGTATTTACACTCAACTTGTGGGATTCAAATAAATAATATTATATATTTTATATTATTATATACATAGTATAATAAGTAACAAATAAAGAAAATAGTTTCTTTTCCTATCCAATAAAGATGGCATTTTGAAATAAAGCACATTACAGAAAACTTTTAATTGTGTTTTTTTTTTAAATGAAAAAGAATCCCTTTTAACTTTTAAACTTAAAGTTAAACCATAAACTTAACTTCACATCTAATAACTTTATAACAAAACATCTCAACACATATGAACTGCATTTACACCTTGTTTTCTTTTCTAGTGACTTGCTTGTTTAGTGAGAGAAGTGGGCTCTTGCTTGTCCAGTCAGGTCTTTAAATCCAGGCTGCAATGGTGTCAAAGCCATCCTCATACACATGTGAAGGTGCTAATTGGTGAGCCTAGAACAATATTTCATCATTTATTAATGTTCATGGTGGAGAAAGCTCTATGTGGAGCCAAACATGGCCAAAATGTACAGGGCTACTTTCCTTAGACTCTGGAAAGCTGTCTGTGAGACCATTTGAAGCCAAAAAGATGCAGGGTCACTTCCTCCAAATTGCACTTAACACTGCTGCTTTTAATATTGTCCACTGTCTCAGAACATATGAGACGTACAGGTCTGTAATGTTTATTCTTTCTTGTTCTTAATTTCTTCTTTTGATGATAACTCTGTAAGCATTTTCTCTTTTTGGTAATGCAGAGAAACATCTTGCATGTGATACACCTCATGTACGTCTTTCTTTTGCAGGTCTTATTTCTGCATCTTTCTGCATGCTTGATATTCACCATCTCTGGCATGTGTCTAGCTCCTGGTCGGTCACACACACACACACACACACAAAACAAGACAAGAATACTTTACACAATCATAAGAACTATAAAGTGCATGATGATGTGAAGTGCGTATCAGAAGTGACAAGTTCATATGAATCTACAGATTTTATACATACATACCTTTATTCATAGAGCACAATACATTAAAACAGTAACACTACACACACATACAAGATTCACAATGGACCAGTGTAATAAATCGGTGCAATGCATGCCCTCACAAACAAATAGCATTCAAATCGGAGCAAGATTAAAAATCTCTCTATATGTCTGCGTGTGTACAGTATGTGCATTTGACATTGATATGCGCATGTTGTCTGTTTACTTTGTCTGTTTTAAAAATGAAGAAACACAAGTCGGGTGCGCTAAAGCAGAAAGAGCAAGAGCAGAGGAAGAATGTTGTGGCCTCTTGTGTCCTCTCACAAACTTCTTCCGACCAACTCAACCCTCCACGTCCAGCCACTGTCTTGTTGCTGCTAGCTCCTGCCGAGTTAGCAAGTTAGCAAGGAATGCGCAGCTAGCTCCAAGGAGAAAGGTAATGAGGAGAGAGGGGAAGAGAATGGTGATAGCGGTGAGGATGAGTTGAATGGAATAGCTGTAGTTAGTGATGGATGATCATCATGATGATAATGACAGGCTTATGGAAACTTCTGCTGCAGAATACACAGGATTGGGTGCCCCTTCTTCAAATGAGGGAAACTTCTTGGAGCTACTGAAGCTGCTGGCCCTGTATGATGCTCTCCTAGAGGAACACCTGAGAAACCCTGTGGGGCGCGTTACCTACCTGAGCCTGACCTGTGCTTTTGGAATGATATACTGCAGAAGACATGCATATTGTCTAACTACCTCCAAAAAGAATCGCTAGATGTCAACACGGCTGTCCAGCTGATTGACAGCTGTATGGCACAGCTCAAGGAAATGTGCACAGATGTGTCATTTGAGGAAATGCTTGAATCAGGGAAAGAGATGGCGAGGAAGTGCAACTCTTCCACTGAGTTCAGAGAGGGGAGAGGCTGTAGACAAAAATGTTTCCATGATGAGATGGCAGAAGACGAAGTCCCATAACGCGTTTCAAAGTTGAACCTTATTTCCATACATTAGACATCCTTGTGCAGCAGTTCGAGAAACGCTTTACAGATTTTAGCCAAGTTCTACTTCGAGACGTGTCCACAGCTGAGCAGGTCTTGGATGAATTTATCTCTTTCTGTGCTTTGTGTCGTGAAGTAGATATAAAGCTCAACACCACAGACGCTGTTCTACCTTTCATGATCTGCAACGATATGGAAAGGGCATTTCCCAACATCAGTATTTTGTATGGTATTTACCCAACATTACCAGTCACCAGCAAAAATGCGGAACGCAGTTTCAGCAGACAGAGGTTAATGAAAAACTACTCTGTATTTGTGCTGTTGAACGTAACCGCTTTGAAACAATCATATAATAATATTTTATTGATCTGATGTACCGGCTTTCTCAAAGCCAGCACTACCTCCTTCATTCACTCTCTAGCTCGCTCGACAAGGCTGTTAATACCTCTGTAGCCGCTGACTGACGGAGTAACTCTGTCCCCCCATTCAGTCCTGGACCTTTTATACAGAACAGTGAGACGGAATAAAGTAGCAGCGTTCCCGCATTGAACAGCCTGAGAGCAGGGCAACCTTGACACACGGCAAACTACAACAGAGCCTAGATACAGAGTTGTGACAACTTAACTCAATAATTCAACAATATAATACGCACGAAAGAAGACTTCAAATGACAATGGATAGTTATTTTAACGCAAAAAAAACAATATCTCGTTCAAAAATATATTGATATATCTTAAAAACTCGTTATACCAACCAGTCATAAAACAACGTAACATTGTGAGAGTGTATGCACAGCGTTCCAAATTATTATGCAAATTATATTTTTCTCTGATTTTCCTAAATATTCCGTGCAAATGACAATCAGCATGATTTTCAAGTCATCAACTGTTAAGAGTATACAAACCTCCCAATTATATACTTTGTCAAAAATAAAAAACTCAAAATGCACTGTTCCAAATTGTTATGCACAACAGAGTTTCAAAATATATTTTTTATAGGTTGTAAAGAACTGAAAATTGTCATTTGTTGTCATATTTACTGAAATCAAAAGCTATTTCAATCAAAAACATCTTAACAGGCCAAGTTACATATTAACATAGGACCCCTTCTTTAATATCACCTTCACAATTCTTGCATCCATTTAACTTTCTTGGAGAGTTTCTGCTTGAATGTCTTTGCAGGATGTCAGAATAGCCTCCCAGACCTGCCGTTTTGATGTGAACTGACTCCCACCCTCATAGATCTTTTGCTCGAGAACAGTCCAAAGGTTCTCAATAGGGTTGAGGTCAGGGAGGATGGGGGGGCCACACCATGAGTTCCTCTCCTTTTATGCCCGTAGCAGCCAATGACACAGAGGTATTCTTTGCAGCATGAGATTCTTCCATTCCCACTATATATGCAATTGTTGCACATGAACTGAGAGACTCAGGTTAGCTGTTAGGTTACAGAGCTATGTAGCAAACATTACAACAAAAGTATTTCCTGTCAGTAAAAAGAGATGATGTAAGGCACATTGCCAGACTGAATTCATCTGGAGTTCAACTTCACTCTAGATGCAGTTTTGTCAAGAAGACAATACTTCACAGTGGGACCAAACTAAGTGTGGCATGCTGATGGGTATGATAGACTGAAACCCTTTGGTACTGCCATCAGTGCCTGCATCAACAGCTTTTCAAGGAAAGTTATGTGGTTAAGGAGTGGCAGCAGTAATAACTATCCAGGAATCACTGCACAGCATCATAAGCAGTGTGTATTACAGTTTTTACAACTTCCAGCCTGCCTTCACACAGACTGTGGAACTGAAAGTGGTTCTATGGCAGCCATTCACTGTGTAGTAAGACCACAACTTATAAACATATAAATATACATTATAAATAACAACCCACTGGAGCTTAATATGATGCTTTACAAAATACATAATATACCACTTTCCAAAACTGTTACAAATCACTGTTAAAAATATTGATGTTTTATGGTGTGGTTAAGGGGGGGGGGGGGCAAAAACTGTCAGCCAGTCCGGAAGGCACACCAGTATGCTGCTGATGTATGATTGGCCATTCACTCCATCGATGGAGTCGCACGAAGACGCAGCTGAAACAAGTTGTGATGATTGAAGACACCGGAGCAGAGACGGATTCAGAGCTGAGACTTGGAAAGAAGTACGAGTGTGGAAACATCAAAGGTAACGTTAATATTAGCTTTCGTTGGCTGGCTATGCTTTGATCATATTTAGCTTGGTTATGAACTGTCTTTTAGTCAATGAACGTTAGCCTTATAAGCCTGTAAACGCATAGCCCTCATGTGTCATGATGTATTTTGAGCTAACATTGCACATTAACATTAGCTAGTAAAGAGGAACTAATGTGCAAGTCTGGTTGCATTTCTACTGTTTTGGTAATGCTCCTCTCCTCCATGTGCATTTGTTGAGGTGGAGTATGGCTGCAAGAAAACCTGTGCAAGTGCACAAGAAAGCAAGAGGACTGCACAGGAAGAGGAGAAGGAAGCACGGCAGAGACATGCAGCTAAGCAAAGAAATGCTGCTAGACGTAAGGCCCTAGAAGTGCTCCAAGGAAAGGCAAAGAAGAAGCACTGATGGATACTGCATCAAGCAAAGGAATGCTGCTAGAAAGAAAAGAAAAAAATGAAGACACAATTGGCACATGATACTTAGCAGCACATCACAAAATCACAAAAAATAAATGAACAAATGTAAATGTCTGTGCACCCTGGCAGAGGGAGTTGTGGCACATGTTACTAGCAGTTATTCCCCACTGGGAGTTCACTGTTAAATGGAAAGCCCTAGATTTTTTTTTTTGTACATATTTTTATGAAACGATTAAACACAATTTATTACTTAACCTGTGTGTTTGTCTCTTATTGATTTGGTAGGCCTCTTAGGTGTCTAAGAATATAAGTTTTTCTAGTTTAACAAGTTTTTATTGTTTAATATACCTACCATGCTGATCAAAGTCAAATTAGGCAGACTAGGGATGTTTTTCTCAATATTGAGGAGAAGACATTTTACCCCTAGTCTCCTCCGCTATAAATGCACACCCTGGCTGTCGCCCCCCCCCCCCCCCCCCCCCCCCCCCAACACCACGTTATGGAATTTTTAAAAAATGCTCCAACTCACAGCTGAAAACATGACACCCATAGTTGGAAATGCAAAGCGAACAGTGGTCTCCTGCAGTTTTTGTCACTTTTTGCCATCTAACCATCATCTAACTCACCACCACCTCATAAGGAAGTCATTTTATATTGATGCAATCTGAACTGCAACACTTCTCTGGGTCATAATTGCTGCAGATGGCTGTCAATGATAGATGGCGTCTGGCACTCAAACTATAGGTCATTTTTGATGACTGAATTTACGAGCTATAGTGTTGTTTTTCTTGGGAGGACGGGCTTCAAATGAGAGGTAATTGGCATTGTCTTGGTCTCCAAATATTCTTCTTCTTGTAGAGTGACATTCTCAAGTGGTGCCACTTGTGCCCAAATCCTCCTCCATCAACCCAACATCTGTGAGTTTCACCATCATGCTGGAGGGTCATATGTGGATCGCTTAAGCCTTCTTAAGGCATCATCCCAGAAATTGGTCCAGTTAATGTTAAATCTAAGGAGAACAAGCTTTATAGTTTGTTCAAGATTTTACTTGGTTTAATAAATCATCTGACTACTGAAAGCATCTCCAAATGCCTTTAAGTTGATTTGACACAATAAATATTTTATCTGAGGTTTAGAAATACAAGAACGGCTTAAAGTGAGCAGCTAGGTGCTGATAGTACTTCTTATATCTGATAGTACCAGTGTTCCTCTTGTAATTTCTACTCCTTCAGAATCTGTAGAGCTGTTGCTGGTGGTGACACGTGTATAGATATTGGTGTATGTTCTGTGGAAGGAAGCAGAACAATAATTTCCTTTTGCCACAAACAATGAAATACAGAGAGAAAGTTCGGTTGGTATGGCTCTGTAGTCCAGAACCTAATAGAGTCAATGTTTTATTTCAAATCCACAGTTCTGGAGTACAGAGTCAAAGAAAAAAGAAACTAAAAGTCATTGTACTACTAATACTTTCTTATGTTGGCTTGATTGAAGGCATGGACATTACTAAGTGTCACTCTTGGATGTGTGATGCTGGTTGGACTGATTTATACGCTTAACTTTAGTGACCCTGAGGACCTCAAGTGCAAGATTGGCTTGTTTCAGACAATCCTGATGGGACTGAACACAACCAAGCTTTGACCAAAAGTCCAAGCACCGAATCAAATTAAAATTAAGATGCTCCAGTGATTGTGAGTAATTGCCCTGATATTTCCCTCTAGAGAACATATATCAAAGTGGTTGACATGCTGCACATTTGCAGAATATTCCTTTTATATATTCCTGTGCTTGTAATTAAACATTAGTGTGACCATTGAGCCTTATGGCAAAGTTTTAGATTGTTCAGAAAATTAAAAAAAGAAAAAATGGATGTCAGACATTCTTTGTAATGTTAGAATATTGCAAGCACTATAGTTATCATGGTTGATTTACCTGATAAGGAGATGTAAAGCCTGTACTTGAAGCTCTTTATATTTGGTCTCCACCTCCTCTGATCTACTGTACCTAAAAGAGTATCAGAGACCATTGAGGTACTACACCAGCAGCGAGCATTCCAGCAACTGCTACTACCTGCTGGACATCCATCGTATCAACCTCGAGAGGGGAGGGGGGGGGGGGTATTTTGTTGGTAGCCCTGTTTTTACAGCTTTGTTTCTTCAGGTTAGATCATGCATTTAATTTCAGGGAGACTCCAGGATAATAAAAGCCATAGGTTATGTGTAATAAAAGTGAGGATACAAGTGTGGCTGGTTTGGAGAGGAGGATAATGACAGTTTCATCTGCGTGGTGGTGATGCAAACTTTGCCTCTAATGTAAAAGTGAAGAATCAATGATTGGTTGGATCATTTAATCTAAGATTGTGGATGGAGTATCACTGGTCTTGCCTCATCACTGTGTGTCTTGTGGAATGTGTTTTGTTATCAGTAGAAGGTCCATTGCTTTTCTGTCTTGGCTAATATCCAAATAAGGTGGACGCTCAGAGTCTTGGGTGTGGGGACCGTGGTAAAGTGTCAAGAAATAATTTCTGACCTTAGTCTCTGATATTGGGGATGCATGACCAGTGTAAGATGTGCATAGTCATATATGTTCTCCTCCATGGTCTTCTTCTATTGGGTAAAATCATATACATGGATATGTTTGACCAATCACAGAAGATTTATTTGTTCTCTTAGAAACTATAAGAGTTTGGGCATACTCTTTGCTCATTGAGATGAGCTGATGTCATTCTGTATGTACAGTATGTTGTCTCCTTATTGTACAATAATAATTGTTTCATCTTCAACCCAGCAGTGTTTGTGTCTTATTTCATATTTGTGTTTAGTATTGTGACAATTTCCACAACTCTAATATATAGCTAACATCATCTAAAAGGAGACATCGTTTCAGCGCATACCTTTTTATATACATGCACACACACACAGCAGCCTGTCTTGGCTGATTTTAATTTTATATTAATAATTTTGTATCTGATCAGTCCAAGAATTACAAAGTAGCTCAGTGTAAAAGACTAACGGTTTTTCATCCAGCTGCCATGACTGCATCTTTTAAAACCAACTGCTACATTTCTTACACAGGAACCTTGAAATCATCCCACAGTGCTGGTGGCTAGTGAGCTTCTGGAGTCCTGTCACAACAAGCACTTGCAAAATTATGGTCACAGCTGATTGCAGCTGCTTCCATCACAGAGGTTTTGTAAAGTTGTTCGTGTTGTTTTTTTTCCCTCCAAGGTTTGCCAGCACGCAGGAGAAGCTAACCCTGGAGCTCAGGTTAAAATCACTGAAATCATCAATCAAGTCGTGTCCCTCCCAGTATCAGCCTTATTTTGCTCACACATATGCTGAGTGGCGAGACATTTCTTTTCAACACTCCTATCAAAATACCTGTACACACACACACACACACACACACACACACACACTCTCACACTCCGCTTGATACATGCATGACAGCATAATTAATTATCACCGCTCCCACAGCACCATGCTGTTTTTTTCCCTCAGGAGAATGTTCATTATTGATTGAAGTAATTGCAAATGTTTGAATCTCAAAGCTGAGTGCTCAGATGATTGCTACTAATGGCTTCAGGTGGTACGTGGAAAAATGGAGAGAGCTGGAAACAGGAGCTGCTTTCTTTCCAAAATTGCTTTGGCAACAGACGCAACATGCATGCTTACAACAGCATGGTGCAAGCATAGGACACAAACACGACCGTCAAGTTCCATCAGAGTGTCAGTTTGTATATTTAATTTGTACTACTCAAACTGTTGGTTGCCACGAAAGCTCATTTTTACACCACTAACTTTTCATTCAAAATACCTGGATAATATTTTCACACTTTAACCATCATTCTTACTGGTTATGACATCAACACAGTCAACAGTTTCATCATAGCGACATAAGGACACAGACATTGTTATACTGAAATTGGACTTCATGCAAGCACATTTTTTTGCATTTTTATTTTAAAACTGACTTTTTTATAAGAGTAAAACTCAAATTCGTTTAAACTCTCTTAACTGCATGCACTTGTCATAAGTCACGAATCCCAGCCTGATGAATGTCACCTGTTCATGAGGAGAGATGTCACCAACGAGTAAAAACAACCTAACTTGTATATCTGTCTAGTTTCTTGTCAAAACATAATTACATTCATATATTTCAGTGAGATACAGGAACTCATTTTCAGATGATACATTTTTAACATCTTGTTAACCCTTTACATACTGTTCATATTGTGACTCATATTTAGTCTCTACACCACATACACAATCACTGTTTCATGGTCCAGGAGAACATTTTATAGAATATGATGAATGTTTTAATGCAGACTTTTTTTTAAATAAATTCAACATTTATATATATAAAAATGTGTATCAGCTGCACAAAAATATAAGAAATTATGCATTATATTTCCATTTTTTGTATACTGTGGGTCACATTAGGAAAAGTCTGACAGAGAAATGTCTTGAAAACATCTTTTTGAGACAAGCTTTTTTTTGACATGTCATAAGGTGTTTTTAAGCTGCTGTGTTATTTGTAAAAGATGGAGGCTTGCTTGATTTAATAAATAGTAATATAATAATAATAAATGTGCTCTATTGGAAAACTACAAGGTCATCAGTTTTATTTCTCCCTCATACATCAGATAACAGTTGCATTCTATACATACTCAAGTATTTGTATTAATGTGCAATGCTGGCTGTGAGATCATTTATTGAAATGTGCTTTGGTATTATTGAAGGTCAAATTGTAGCATGTTTAATCATCAAGACTTTCAGCATCCACTAAAATACTGGCTTGAGCTACTTAGGAAACTTCTACCTCATAAGATAAATGATCCCTCCACTCAGTTGTAGCATTTACAGTATAGATTTTTTCCACAAGTCCAAACTCTGCAGGACTATTAATGACATTAGAAATAACCAAACATTTTCCACATGTGTAATTATCTCCATGTTCTATAATTCATAGTACAGAAATACATATTTAACTTGCTCTATGCCAAAGAAGTCTTCAATCTTTCCTTCTACAGTACATAGAGAACAGTTTTCACTTCACAGATTGGGCCTATTTCAACTTCTTTTGAAATAATTAGTTGTTTCTTGTGTACAAACGAACAAACTCAGAAAGTCTTTTGTATCGTGAGTCATCAGACTGTACAACTCCAATGTTGGAGGGGGGGCAAAGGAGGTCATAAGGTCTGTCCATAAATGGTTTGTCTTTAATTATGCACATTTAACCAGTACTTTATTTTTTTGGGGGGGATTAGGGTTAGGGTTCCTTCTACCTGTTCTTGGAAAATTAACGCATTTTTGGCAGCCTAAATGTGCCCGAAAACTCAAATATTTTATGGTTTGGAGAGATGGGCGTCACAAAATGGCTCTACAGGGCCCCCTAGGCAAGTCAAACAGAAGTTGGTACACATATGTATCATATAAAGATGCACAAAAAAGTCTCTTGGACCCCTACCCTAATTCCAACAGGAAGTCTGACATTTTGAATCCGATTTTCAATTTTGGCACCATTTTCGCCATTCATACGCATCATACTTTAACAAACTCCTCCTACAGATTTAATCCAACCAACTTCAAATTTGCTCTGTATCATTTTAACACCTTGGAGATCAAAAGTTACCTAAATTTTATTTTTAGATATTTCACATGGTTTTTACCTTGCACTCTATGATCATTCCTATTGACTTGTGGCTTTATTTTACTCTTACACCTCTTTTTATTGTGTGTTGTTTGTTGCTTTATTACTTTTATTGAGCTGCTAGGAACCTGAATTTTCCATTAGGATCAATAACGTGACAGGATAACCCACACCTATCTATCGATCTATCTATCTATCTATCTATCTATCTATCTATCTAGTGACTTCTTTTATGTAGACTAGTTGGTTGTGCAGAGGTTTACTAATATTCTTAATATACACATACGCCTATGCCATCTGTTTAGAGATGATACTTGTATCTGGAAACAGTTTTTAGAATGTTGCTCTATTAAAAGCTTCAGCCTTAAAAGAGTGGAGAGAGAGCACTAATACTGAATGACTCGAACAATTCAAGCAGCTTTTTTGTGTAATTATCCTCTCTAATTGTGTCAATGAGAAATGACAGGATCTTTAACAAAAGCAGCATCAGCCCAGAGGACTGTTTCAGTTTATTGTTATTTGATGACTGTGTATTGACATATATGGGGCAAGGCTTATCCCCCGCATTCGCAGGAGAATAGGGGAAAGCCATAATTGCACTGTCTAACTCTATATACCCTGAAGGCACAAGATGCTTTAAAACACTTTTAATTTCATACAGGGTAACACCTTCAAGAATAACATGCATGATGTCTTGTGGGGTTTGATTGATTTTTTGCACAGTGGGGGAATTCAGTGTTTTCCATTATTCAGGGATGCACAATGCGTTATCTTTAAGTAAATTGCAAGAATCTTATATCAGACAAATAGAACAACACACTTCTAATCTGATATCACAAATCCAGTGGTCCAGTGTTTCCCACAAAATTATGACAGACTATGACAGTTAGACCTCAGTCCGACCCTGTAGGGAGTTTGGGGTCATGCTCCCCCAGAATAACATTTTATACATTTTTAAGCCAAATGCATCATTCTGGTACACTCTGGGTGCAACATTAAGAGGTGATTACTATAAAAAAGTATGTGTGCTTTAGTAATTTAACTACAGCTTATATAGGTACTAATAGTGATGACACATCCACAAGCACAGGAAAGACATTTTACCAGTTAATAAATGTTCCAAACAAACCATCAAAATAAGTAATGTCCATATTTCAGCTCTGAAACAAAGAAAGCAGAAGTGATTATTGAATTTCAACAAGGTAATTACTTAGGAACATGTAACATACTGTTAGATTTTGACATTTTTCAGTTTGTCTGATTAAAAAAAAAGAAGAAGCTTTTTATTATTATAGACTAAACATGCAATGCACAATATATATACAACACAATACATACAAATGACAAAAAAATAAAATAACAAACCCTGTAGAATATGCACAAAAGCAAACAAATAATGCATATGCATGTGTTTGTAAATTTTTTAAACAAAGGATCCTTGAAAACTACATCATTACACACAAGTGTAATGTGCAGTAACCAGTGCTGGCCATGTGTTACTGTTGAGTTACTTATGTGCCCAATGACCTGTACCTGCAGAAGAAGCCTGAGTAAACATGTTGAGTGAGACACACAAGCTAAAATCCATCTCCGTTCTTATAAGCTTCCACATCCATGTACACAAATATGACCTTATTGTGTCTTTCTTGTAGTGTAGCAGCTTTCCTTCCAAGTTCAATCACTAAACACTTCCAGCCAACTACTCAAACTGAAACATTTTGGAGTTCTTATCTTCCAATTCATGACCGTTTTCTGTTTAGCAGCAAGTTAACCTAGTGTTACAAATTTCATTTTCCTTGCACATCTTTGTCTCCTAATATACACAGACTAGGACATTTGGGAACAACAACCTGGAGGATCTCTGCAGGGCATTCCCATAGGCAGTGCATCAGGGCTCCTCTATTACTGCAGCCATGCCAGCTTTTGTCTGAGATCTTCATTTTATTACATTTACCAGGGGTCATATATACACCCTGTGCATGGTTTCCATTGAATAATTCTATTTCGGACAAAATAAAATCAGTGCTTGCCTTTTTAATGTCAGTACATTGCCTGATATGACTTACCATAGTCTTTTTATTTTTTTTAAATTGTCATGAAATTATTCCTGCGTGTCTTCACAGCTGCATTGGCAGTGCCTGCATTTGCTGTGAGCAGACCCTATTCCTTGTCGTGTCTCTACATACA
Source organism: Scomber japonicus (assembly GCF_027409825.1). NCBI lineage: Eukaryota > Metazoa > Chordata > Actinopteri > Scombriformes > Scombridae > Scomber > Scomber japonicus. The sequence goes on from NC_070589.1 coordinate 5,019,695, forward strand.
GACATAAGTGCCCTACAAATTGTCTTCTCACCATTTGCAGTGACAACTCAATTAAGTCATAGTTAATCCTCTCAAATATATTAGTAATACCACACTGGGAAAATCTTTTGATTTTACCGTGGCAAGAAGATAAATGGCAGCTCTCTTGATCTCTGTTTAGGGTTAATAATACCTAAGGTGTAATAAATCCATAACAATTTGTTTTTGGTTGCCTAAGACCCAAGAGGATTGCATAATTCAACTCCATCTGTAAATACAATGAACTGCAATGCTGTGGGAACTTTCAAAAAGACTGGGTGAATCTTTATAATATCCTCTGAATTAAATCATGGAAAAAATCCATCCTTGCATGGCTCTCCCCTTAATCATTGCAAGAATTCTTGGATGAGGCAATGCAACAGTTGGACTTATGTTTCTTCCCACAGCAACTGCTGTACTAAACTTCTGAGCAAACATTCATTCCATACTGATGATGGAAGAGAAATTGACCATTGTGGTCTCTGGCATCCCGGAGCAGTATGATTCATCATTGTTTGTTTGTTGTCCAAAGGCTACTCAGCCAACAAAGTGATTTCGAAAGTAAAATAAAAAAGCAATTTTATTTTTTAAATGACAGAAAAATACACTCGGCACATTTTTCATTTTTTTTAAACAAAATAATACACAGTGGAGACATTGTGATGTTGTATATTTTATCACCCTTGTCAAGTTCAAGGCCGGTCCCTGCTAGAGGGCTTGCAGCGAGCAGCCAGTGACCAGAGCACATGGTGCTACTCATCAATCTCTTGGCGTGAGTGTCCAGTTAAAAACACTTCATTACAACAACATTACCCATCTATTCAAGTTGCAGTTGTAGTTATACAAGGTTTATGTTGGTTACAGCCCAAGTTTCATTATGTACTACTGTATGTAGAGTTAAGAGAATATTTTCAAATGACTTTTTCTTATAGTTAAGTTAAGTTATTGTTCATGGTTTCACCCATTTATAAACTTTCATTAGATTCATTTCATACTTACCTGGAAACAATCAATAATTTTTTTTCTAGTGGTACATCTTAAATACTGGGTACATTCTTGCAATGTTTTAACAATTTTGAGTGAGCTGAAACTGTAAGTTTGTTTCCATGGTATTATCAGGCCCTTAGCATTACTTTTGTAACTGGTTATTCTCTTTTCCATGCAATAATAATGTTCTTCAATGTTACAAAGCAAGACATTCAATGTAAATGACCATACTTATACAGCACTGTACTAGTCTTCCGACCTCTAAGTATCTTGCCCAAGTAAACATGGACATGTGGACTGGAGGAGCCAATAATCAAATCGCTGATCTTCCGATTAGTGGACAACGCGCTCTACCTCCTGAGACACAGCTGCCCCAATCTACAAACAAACTGTAGCTGTACTGGAAAAGAAAGCAAGCTTTTAATTCCATGGTATTACAAAGCTTAACACATTTAAATGGATGGTTTCCTTTCCCCATGCAATATAGACAAACATGCACCATATGTTCCATAGTGTTAATAACTAAAACATGACATTTTATTGACTGAACAAGTATCACATCTCGTCCTGTGTCAGGGCAGGTTTTTGTTCATTTCTGTTTTTGACTTGTCACTTCCTGTTTTATTTTGATATGTTACTTACCTCTCCTCTCATTTGAAATACTTCACTTCGTGCCCACATGTGTTAGCTGCGTTTATGATAGGCTGTGTTCAAAACCGCATACTACATACTTCTATACTACATACTTCCATCCTACACACTACACACTTAACGACCAGATAGTGAGCAAACCATTTACACTGTAGTAAACTACACAACGACCCACAATGCATTTCATTCCTACCCGAGCTGAAATCATCAGGCTGAAGCTGATTTCATTTTAGCTCTAACTCTGTAAATATACCACTTTATCCATATTTCTAACCTTTTTAGGAAGAAAGTAAAGTAGCCCTTTAGATCCACAATGTGACGCTAATTTGTCCAAATACAGTATCTCACAGAAGTGAGTACACCCCTCACATTTTTGCAAATATTTCATTATATCTTTTCATGGGGCAACACTATAGAAATGAAACTTTGATACAATTTAACAGTAAATCCATAAGCTATACAAGCTGTACACGCATATCAAAGTTTCATTTCTATAGTGTTGTCCCATGAAAAGATATAATAAAATATTTGCAAAAAAGTGAGGGGTGTACTCACTTTTGTGAGATACTGTAACACCTGTTTAAAGTTTTGTTCCTGAGAATTCAGAGCCTCTCAAGTTAGCCATAGCGAGTAACACACGTCCTGTCATTTTCAAAATAAAACACCCATTGATAGAATTGGTGCTTTTATTTTGCAAACAGGAAGTGAACATACCCTCGCTGTAGCTAACTTGAAACCACCGAGTTAGTGATCTGTGACGTTTGTATTTTGGGTTTTTTTCAGATGTTGCGTTGCATCTTGGGTAATTTGAGTGTGAGTAGTCAGCTCTTGATGCATACTCTGCATTTCTGGAGAATCTAGTAAACCATCCAGGAACTTCTCACATACTCTAAATCACATACTACGCAGTTAAACACACTACATACTTCAAATGACGTCAGAGTTAGTACGAGTAGTAGGAAAGGATGCAGTTTCGAACAGACCCATAGTCTTCCCTGCGCCTGATTGTCTACACCTGTGTCTTGTTAATCACTCAACACTTGAGTATCGTCTGTAAAAAGTGTGTTTTTGTAGGAATCATAAAATAAATGTGATGATACAATTTAATAATATGTACCAATGTAACCACTGCTTCAGTTTATGATAAAATAACGATTGAGGCTATATAACGGTAACAACTCAGGAGAATTTATGTAGAGTCTGGAAGCAGCATTCCATGTTACAAAAGGCTGCTTTTTGTGTGTTTTATTTATGTAGAAATTTTTTTAAAGCATTGTATCTGTTGAAGGCCATTGATCAGATTTGACCTTGTGCATCCACCATGTGCATCCAAGTGTAAAAAGAACATAATCCTACGTGAGCTGCCACTACTGTTCTCCTCTAGATTGATTGATACATGTGCTTATTGTGTGTGTTTTTTTTATTGTGTTTGTGTTGTTGTTGAAAGCAGTGGAGTGTAGCACGTTAGAGGAAGATGCACTATAATCAAAACTATCCAGCAGGTAAATTGATGAAACATGTTTAAACTCAACAGAAGTGCTATATGCCTGTCATGTCATGTCTGCTGTCATCAGGTCATGCCTCATGTTAGCTTTGCAGTTTACATGATTTCCTGTTTGTTATACTTTTTTGTCTTGTTTCAGGTCACTTCACTTCCTGTCCTCCTGTGTGTCCCACTTGTCTTCCCATTCATTCACCTTTGTCAGATGGTCTTGTCTACCTGTAGTGAGCCTTCCAGTATTTATTTTCTTCTTGTGCCTCATTTTTCAGATTTTTGCCTCTGCCTCGCCCCTGTGATACTTCTGCTCTGCTGACTGACTTTCTGTGTTTTTGACCATTGATATTAAAGCATTTTTGAATCTCTCCTTAAATCCATCATTATCTAATCACAACTTCACAGATAAGGGCACCATCACTTAACAGACTTCTGGTCCCCCAAGTCATGATTCTCATTTGTAAATGGTTACTTAATGAACACTCACTAAAAAGGAAGTATTTCCTACTTTAAATTCTTCACATAGTAATTCTTGATTCAACAAGTTACGATAACTTTGTTCACTAATTTATATTCCCTTAAAACTTAATATTAAAATATATTTGCTTTCTTGTTATTTTTCAAATAATGCAGTTTAACAACAATTAACTAGTGACGTGTTCAATTTATCAGCCTTACTCTGTACTGAACTTTATGTACTGTGTGGCCAGAAATAAATGGTAAATGGTAAATGGACTGTACTTATATAGCTCTTTTCTAGTCTTTTTGACCAAAGCGCTTTTATATCACATGACACATTCACACACATTCATACACTGATGACAGGAGCTACCACACAGAGTACCAATCTGCTCATCAGGAGAAAACTAACCATTCATACACATTCATACACCGTTGATGCAGCCACCAGGACCAGTTCGGGGTTATCTTGGGGTGTCTGGACTGGAGGTGCCGGGAAACGAACTGCCCATCTTCTGATTGGTAGACGACCGCTCTACCTCCTGAGACACAGCCACCCAAAATGCCACCAATCACATATTTTAATGTCAATAGGAATATTGTCTTGTCCTCATGCTTGTGAATTATTTATATTAGGCACTTATAAATGTAAAAACAAACAACCAAACAAAAAACATGCACATGAACCTATAGAGCTCCCATATCACCAACATAATTGAGTGTTCTGCACCTTTAAGTCTAATGATTATTTCTGATAAAAACAACAGAAATAAAAGTAAAATTAAAATAATTTTAAAACTAGGAAGTCAAAAGGTACATGTATTATTAACATGTAATATGTTCCTTCCCTCAGTCAGTAACAGGCCTGATACAGAACCAGTAAATGTGTACCAGCAGGGGGAATTTACATGACTGATTGATCCTGTTCCTAAAGGAACATACTCATGCCTACAGACAGACCAATATGTCCATTCAATAAATGCCAAGTACTCCTTTAAAAAAGAGAAGAAAAAGAATCCCCCAAGCCCTCTCAATGTTCTGAGTATGTCCTCCACTGTTAGGATCAATACAGTTCCTCCTGTGGTTCACTGAGAAAAGGGTGTACCCAGCAGTGGCAAGTGCACCCACGTATTCCTGCCACTGATCGTCTGATGACTGGGAACAGATGGCACCGAGAGTGTTTCTACACAAGTCTGAGAACTGGCAGTCTTCTTTCTCCTTTGATGCCTGCATGCTGAAAACCCACATTTGTGTCCTCGGTGTCTGGCTGTATTGCCCTCGGCCCCTCTGTTAAAAAATAATTTACAAAGATCAGAACATGTCAGAATAAAAAAAATAGCCATAAAGCTATATTCAGAGCAACACCCTTCACTGCTCATTGCTGAAAATGAACAGTTTCTAGGTTTTGCCCTTCATATAAATGGGGGGGATAGCACCAGACCAGTAGTTACATGAGGCTACACCAACTGTGGCAGTTGCACACTAAGCTTTCAAAGTCCTGAAAATAATATAGACATAAAAGAAGTAAACTAGACTACATCTGCAATTTGTTGTTCCCAAAGTAAGAACTGAATTGGGAAAGAAAGCTTTTAGGTTTTCAGCACCTGATGCATGAAACAATTTACAATCTGGACTTCAACTTCAAAACCTTGTACCCTTGACCGAATTAGAAGCACTAGTGAAAAATCTGGAGTCAACGCTGTCTGCGGGCGAGTGTTTTATATGAGTAAGTTTTAATGTAGCTCATTTATGTGTCTGATTCTTTTACTGTAACTGTGTTGCTGCTGTCGTGGCCAGGTCTCCCTTGTAAAAGAGACCCTTGATCTCAGTGGGTTAAATTCAGGCTAAATAAGTAAAAATAAGAGAAAAAATATCTTCAGTTGTGGCCAACATTGCTTTTATTGATCATCAAGATGCTGTCCTGTCTTTCTCCTCATTGTACAAATAAAGACATTTAGCAGTTTTTTGCTCATTCTGGACAATGTGCGTGTACTTTCTGCAAACCTGTCCTGCAACGAGTCAATTTTGTGCGGCTTCAATCCCAGGAAAAATCTGTGAAAGCACCAACAAAAGAAAAGGTAAAAAACCAAAGCCATGAGCTGATTAATAGTCTAAATCAAGAAGCCATTATGCTTTATTACCCAGAGCAGTCCTTTGTTGTCATGTCACTTTGAAGGTTTTTTCCCTTTAATTTTACTTAAGCAGGATGTGACATGAAGCAGAGTTAATATATGTAGATGGCAAATATAAAATGCACTCAATGCTCTGACACTGCATAAGTCTTTCAAACTTGTTAATCACAAAAAGAAAGGCTAAAACAACTGCTCTCTAAAGTTCTAGTTCTTTTTTGAGGTTCATTAAAGTAAAATGACACCTCAAACAGAGTTTCAACCAAATCCACACTTATATTACCACAATGTCTCTCTGAGAAATTTCAAGATTTACATTAGTATCAAGCATATATATCAATGGCTCAGCAGTTGCTTGGCTGGTTGTCAGCTTGAAGAAAAAGAAAAGTCTTGCCAAAAGAGGCAGAGGATCTGTTGATACCAGGGTGAAGAAAGACGAAAGCATGGTCATGGACAATCTGTTACCCTGATTTCATCCTACTATGCAATTGAGCCTGAAGACAATTTAGACAAAGCCTTTGTGGAGGTCAACAGGCCACACATTGAACAAGAATATAACACATTCATTAAGGGTGTAGACCTCCTTGATGCATGTATAGCACCTCTCAAGGTACAAGTACCAAATGAGGTCAAGGAGGTGGTACCTCTTCCTGTTCTGGCAAACCATCATGTTAGGCCTTGTTCATGCATGGCTGGCCTACTGCCATGACTGTACTCTACTTTGTATCCAAAAGTCATTGAAACAAAATAGCTTCCAAGCAGAGGTTGCCACTAGCTACAAAAGGGTCTCCAGATCTCCACCACCGCCACCACCACCCAAGAGACTTTGTGTTGGAGTTCTAGATGATGTTCACACTGACAAGGTGGCATACTGGTCTGTGACATGTGACAAGCATTTTGATACTATTGTGAAAATGCAAAATTAAAAGACAATTTGTGTTAATAAGCAAAAGCTGATGTATTTTTAAATGAGGAATACATTTACAGTTAACACCTAATGTAACACATAACATTACAGACACCAGGGGATTCAATTAAAAAAAGAGAGAGAAATGTTTTCCATGTGGTCCATCTGGCCTGTTTTACATCCTCAATAAGTTTCCTTTAAGGGGAAATGGGTTCAGGCTTTTAAACCATATTTTAGTATTTACTCTACACCTAGATTACCCCAAGTCTTTAAACTTTTATTCCCCACATAAAAAGTTCATTAAACAAATACCCAAATTTTCAATTTTATCAAAAAGACTGATTTGTTCTATTACTCTGAAAAAAAAAACGCTTTTTTTAGAATAATTGAATAGCATATTAAATAATAAACCTAATAAGCCTAAATAGCCAAGTATTATATGACTTATAAGATATGTTGCTATGATAACTTGGTTTTACCTTTGCTGTTAAGACATGTCTGAGTGTTTAATCATGTGACCAAGCAGTATATCTGGCCGATTGGCTATATCCACAGTATAAAAAGGAGCAGCGGTTGATTTAATTTTGTTATATCTGATCACATCCCTTATGTGTATGAAAAAGTAAGTAAGGAAAGGATATCATGCTGCTTGATGAATTAAATAAATATATCCCTGCAAAAGCAGTGGTCAAGATCAAGTTCATAATTGTTTTCATATTGCCTAACAAACTCCATGATCTATAGGCCCGCTGTGGTTCTGATTTATTTTCATGAATAGAAAGATTTCAAAAAATCATCCCCTTGTGATTTTTTCACAAGTCACACCCTTATTATACTACATTAGGCACTGTTGTAAATGTAGACTAGATAGTTAAAATGGTCATGTTTTCCACAGAACTTCAGTAAGTACACTGAAAGAGCAATCAAGTGATAGATTGATCATTATGGAACAGGAGACACACCAGCACTGTGCAATCCCTTCACTGGCAGCTCGAATGCTCGGCAGGATGCATTGCCGATGATGACTGCGCTGCCTGGGTATGGCGGGTTGAGATTCCACACAGCTTGTGAAACGGTCATCATCGAAATTCGGGGAAGTCTATCTAGACTTGGCAAAGCTGGGAAAGATTGCCAGCACAATTCCTGTGTCCAGGGTGCCTGCAGATAATGGATTCTCACTCCAGAGCAGGATGAAAACAGACCAGAGAAGCCACCTCACTGAGGAAAAGATGACAAGGTAGATGAGAATTGCAAGTTGTGCCCAGGGGTTGGATGACTTCAACTTTGCACAAGCAGCAGAGCAATTTTGTTCAATGAAGTTGCACTGCAAATAAATAAGAATCTGACAAACACTGAATTTGGACTGACCAGCCTATTTTTGTGATCTTATTTCTTATTCATTTAGCTTATTCTAAATGTATTTAATTCAACTTAGAAGGTAAAGAGGCATACATTTGCAAATGTTCCTTCTTTCAGTTCACGTATTTACAGCAGCAATGCCCTGGTGAGTGAAGATGGTTAAAAAAATGTGTCCAGGAGTAGTTGCAGTGCACACATGTATCCACCAGATGGCATAAGTGAGCAGTCGTCACAAGCAAGCAACACAAGGCATTGCAGGACATTAGGACAAAGATGATATGGTAGAGATGGAGTAGTATCAGTAGAGGATGTAGACGCTGTGGTGTTTATCTTATCCAACTGGCTGTATCATCAACTGCCATAACCATTCTCACAACTGGCGTGGGAAATGGAATGCTAATGGAGTGTGATTTTCCAGCTGACAAGCTTGGAAAAAGAGTCAACAAAGAGGCGTCACATGGCATGGATAGTAGCTGTATGACAAACAAACATCACCATGAGGAACATTTCCCGAGACATATTCATGTCAAAACACATTAAACTGTTAATGCTAGCTCTGGTGGTAGCCAAGCTGTGTTGTTTGTTGTTTGCTACACAGCTAATTTAGCACATTTAGTACTAATTGGCTGCATAGCTATAACTAATCAAAAAAAGGTGTGTTTTTTTCAGGCAAACCAGCCTATGAAATACTGAAGTGTCAACCTAAGTACTTACATCATACCTACAGTAAGGCACACAATAGAATAGTTTTTATTGTATGTATATTTCCACATTTATTTAGTTGAATCTAATATGTAAATAGATACTATAACCCTCATGAGGAACAAAAAATATGTATTTTCTTTATTAAGATACATTAAATCAGGGGTGTCAAACTCATTTTAGTTCAAGAACCACATATAGCCCATTGGATCTCAAGTGGGTCAGACCAGTATCAATCATAGCATAATAACCTATAAATAATACATTATATATATTATAACTGTACTATAATAAACTATGCATCTAAACATATATTTACAAACCAGATGAACTACCTGAGATATCTTAAAGAAAAATGACATTTCAACAATATTAGGTCTTTTACAGTTTATTTTCCATAGTAGCTGTTGATTGACATTTTTCACAATGTTCCATATATGAATGGTTTAAATATGACCGCGATATGTATTCTTTTTTTTTTTAAAGTATATTTTTTGGGCTTTTTTTGCCTTTAATGTTGAGGACAGTGTAGAGAGACAGGAAACAGGAGGCAGAGAGGGGGGAATGACACGCAGGATAAGACCGCTCGGCTCGGGATTCGAACCGGGGTCGCCTGCAACGAGGACTATAGCCTCAACACATGGGGCGAGTGCGCTACCCGCTGAGCTATGCTCAACCCCGTATTCTTTTTTTTTAAGAGAACTGTATTCTGTTAAGGGTGTCAATACCTCTGAAGCAGCCTTTTACATGAAGTAGGCTCCTCACAGTTTAATCTACTCCTGAAACCTGGCATCACATTGTGCAGTTATCCATTAGGCTGTATTGGACATTCAGTTATTGATGTTATTGTTTATTTATCTTGCTTTCATATTTATTTATATTTGACCTTATTTTATGTTTTATTTGCAGGTTTCATCTTCTTTTTACAGCTGTGTTTAAGTGAATATGTGCCTTTGTATTGTAAATTACTCACATATTTTGTTGCTGACTGTCTGAACATTTACAATGTTCAATAAACATTTTAAAGGCAAGTAAAAACTCCACTTCATTTTTCACATATCTTGTATCAGATATGGTTCCTTTTACTTCATACTACTACTTCATAGTACCCTCATTATTTCCTATTTATTTATTTTTATTTTATTTTGTTTGCACCTATATGTACACCTGAAAAGTGTTGAGTGAGACTGGCACACCATGTGAGTGTCAGGTGATCTGGGTCTTTGTGGATTTAAGATGGCGACCATGTAGTTGATCTTTGGTCTGAAGAAGAGCACTGAGCTCAAAATGTCACTTGAGGTATCCTTTTTAATCTACCTGCATTGGGAGCTGCAGTGTGCAGACTTTTTTCTTGCTTTTACACATTAGTTATTTGGTCCAGCACCTAGTGTCTTACTCTGGATGTCTGATTGATGAAAGATTTTTAAATATAACATTTTTCATATGATGCATACCATGTGTTACCACAATAAAAAGCAGAAAATCAAATTCTAAATCTACTTATTTGTGTAACATAATATTGATTAGTGCAATGCTGAAGTAATTATGGGTGAAGCTCACAGTACCAATGTAGCGTAAATAATATAGTTAAATGGTAAAAATATGACCTTCAAGTACTGACATTTTGAGTAGGGGAGACCGGGGCTTGTTGTCACACGGGTAAGTTGTCACACTGCAATTATCTTCTTCACCAAAGGGGGGAGCTAAAAAGTGGAATACTAGTTTTCTTCCTCTACATGGTCAGGTCTCATGTCCTGTGTGAGAAGACACCAACACATTGTAAGTTGAGATGAGCACCAATTAACCAGGAGAAAGTGAGAAGACATGGTCAGGAATTACAAAAGAAAAACAGAACATGGCAATGCAGCGCCTGACGTGATGCTGAGGGCAGTCAGACAGGTGACCCTAGCTAAAAAGTCAATCAGGAGTACAGGGATTTTAATGTCAACTACCGTACCTTGGCTCGGTACTGCAAGACGTTCACCCCAGCTGAAATACAGAGTCAGACAGCTGTCTACAGTGTTTGGGTACAAATCACCACGGCAGGTTTTTAGTACAGAGATGGAACTACAGCTTGAGAAATATATTAAATCATCTGACATCTATTTTGGTTTGTCCCCATCTGAGGTGAGAAAGCTGGCATATGAATTTGCAGCGGCACAGTGCCTGAAATTTCCTCAAGCTTGGTCTGACAAAGAAAAAGCCAGCGCTGAATGGTTTACAAGCTTCCTAAAGCGGCACCCTTCACTCTCACTCAGAAAACCAGAAGCAACTAGCCTTGCCAGAGCAAGTGCCTTTAACAAGGAGAATGTTACATCTTTTTTTGACAATCTGGGGAAAGTGTTAACCAGAGATTCCCTGGGACCAGGAGATATCTGGAACATGGATGAAACTGGCGTGACAATGGTACAGAAACCAGACCGATTGGTAGCCAGGCGTGGGTTCAAGCAGGTGGGGTCACTGACATCTGGGGAAAGGGGTACCCTGGTGACCCTTGCCTGCGCAGTCTCAGCCACAGGGAACAGTATCGCCCCCTACTTTATATTTCCTCGGGTGCACTTTCGTGATCACTTCATCAACAATGGGCCACCTGGCAGCAAAGGTGGAGCAAATCCGACAGGGTGGATGAAAGAGCAACACTTTGTTGATTTCCTCCATCATTTTGTATGTCAAGTGTTCAAAGGAGAAGCCCTGCTTGCTCCTCCTCGACAACCACTGATCACACTTCTCCATTGATGGGCTGAATTTTGCCAAAGAAAATGGCATAATCATGTTGTCCTTCCCACCCCACTGCTGTTTATGGGCCGCTTAAAAATGTGAACTCTGTTTCAGATTCCTGGATGAGGAACAACCCAGGTAAAACACTCAGCATCTATAACATCCCTGGGATTATAGCCACTGCTTATCCTCTGGCTGCAACCCCTCTTAATATCCAGGCTGGCTTTCAGGCGACAGGGATTCAGCCTTACAACAGAGATGTGTTCTTGGAGACAGAATTTGCTCCTTCCTATGTCTCAGATCGCCCTCTACCAAGCCCAAGCACTAACCCAGCCATTCCAGGCTCCGAAACTGAGCCATCTTTTCCAGGCCCCAGCACTAACCCATCAAGCACCAACCCAACCATTTCAGGACCCAGCACTGACCCAGCTGCTTCAGGCCCAAGCAACCAAGCTGCTCCAGGCCCAAGCAAGCCAGCCACCTCCACCAACACATTAACTCCAGAGGATATTAGGCCTTACCCAAAAGCTGGTCCAGGAAAACAAGTTAACCAGCAGAGAAAAAAGAGAAAAACTGCTATTCTCACCGACACACCCGTAAAGGAGGCACTTGAAGCTGAAAGGCAGGTACAAGGGACTATTCAAAAATAAAGGCAAGGCAACCAAATCCAAAATACCAAAGAAGCAAAGCACAGGGAAGAAGCAGAGGGCAGGTAAAAAAATAAAAACTCCAAATGACTCCTCATCGGAAGAAGATGAGAACCTGTGTCTGGTCTGTGTAGAGCCATTTGGAAACAGCCGCCCAGGAGAAACCTGGGTGCAGTGCATAATATGCAAAAGATGGGCCCACGAAGAATGCACCCCTGGCAAATCAGTGTACGTATGTCAGAACCGCGACCCAGATGAGGAGTCTGACTAGTGAGGTCAGGTTTTGTTTGAGATTTTATGACTGGATATTACAGGACTGACTGAGGTCAGGTTTTGTTTTAGTTTTTTGAATAGATCTTCCAGGATTAGTTTGGGACTAGTTTAATGTTGCATAATGTTTTATGTCAAGGTTTATTCACATTCAAGTAAAAAATAACAACAAGAATAATTTTGTCCTTGTTTTATAAATTGCAAAATCCAGAGTGACATCTTACCCCATATAGTGTGACAACTTACCCGTTGGCCGGGCAACTTGTCACATGTTCGCTATCTCTATTTGATTGCCTATAACTCTGCACTGACACAAGATATGAACATGATATGAATACATACACTTTTGTCTTTCATCTGGTACACATTTGTTTTATATATGATGTATTGATTCCAAAAAATATATAAGGGAGTAAAAAGTGTGACAACAAGCCCCGGTCTCCCCTACAATTGAGATAATTGATGATAAAAAAGTAAAGATAAAAACAAAGATAAAACCTTGACATTACAATGATTGCTTTGAGCGTTATAATAATAACAATAATAATAGTAATAATATTAGATCCTGTTTGTCAGATGCCTGTTGAGATAAATACTCAACTTTACATTTAAAAGGATTACAGGGACACAATGATTAATTGAATCACTATTATTCAGCATATCCTTAAAATGCTGCAAGGATTTAATGAACTGAAAGAGCTTTTTTTTTCAAGCAGTTGTAGACAGCAAATAAATGCTATATTGGTGATGTATTTGAATGTTAGAGACTAATATCTGTTCATGTATTTGAAAATCTGATATTGGAGCTTAAATTTCATTATTTGCATCGCAGGGATTTGCACCTCCATTACAACAGGAACACCTGCTTGAAGGTGTAATAATAAAGTTCTAATCTAAAATAAAGGAAAGGCCAGGCAGGCATCAGCAGCCATGATTCATGTAATGTAGGCGGGAGTGAGCTCTGCACATCTGTTGCAGACAGCTTGTTTGGAGCCATCATGTTCATTATGATGTAAATGTGTCAGAGAGGTTCACTGACATGACACAGCTGATTTTCACTTATCACTTTAACAGTAATTGGCAAATAATGCACATGAATCATAACCTCTGCCACCTGCATCTCTGTGTAACTCAACTGTAGTAAATAACACTGTGGCATAAAAAAACCTCAATGTATTAAATATCAGCAGGACTACAAACAACAAGTTTTCTTGATAAGTGTTACAACAAGTTTTCTTGATAAGTGTTACACATGGGTCTTAAAAGTGAGTGTGGTGCCAAGCCAGAGTCCCAAGTAACCTAATAAGAACCCTGAAGGGTCTGGATATGGGCACTAAATTGGACATAATGGACAGTAGACTGGAAAAAAATGTGATTTTTCTTAACTTTTTATTTTCTTTATCTAAATTATCTAAAACATTTTAAAAGCTTTCTAGGATTACAAAATTGTAATTTGCACACCTTGATGCCATGTGCACTATTCTTAACTGTCTAACAGCGTTAATGAGAATAAAAGCAAGGTTATACTTTAAATTTTCATTGCTAGATGAGGCTGTCATCCTGACTCTTATTTTGAAGAACTCATCCTTTGTCGTGCAGTATAACTCAGTCTCTCTCCTGCAGTAAGTCGTCCTATCTCTTTTCAATTGCCAGTACTTTCAGGTGTGAGGGGAGTATTGTGGTAATTGTAAAGCTGGATTTATAGTTGTGCATTACAGGTGATAACATAGCTTACAGCAGCTACATATGGACCCATACAAGAACTGTGATTGGTCAGCTTAGGCTGCATGTGTTTTCCACACATTTCTGATGCTGATGGAGTGTTCATAGTGAAGACAGCATGAAGGAAGTTGTGGAAAGACTCAGTAATCTTCTTATCAGTGACACAGAGCTGGTAAAGCCATCTCCACTGCAAACCTCCTCCTCACCACAATCACCACTTCCTGTCACAGTGAATGAAAGACCATAAAAACACTGATTGCATTGTTTCCAGTTCAGTGATGAGACCTGGGGAACTTTACTATTGTTGCTCTATATCACTAAGTCACTGACAGAATTTTACTGTGGTTCTAAAATTAAAGCCCAGTAGTGGAACTCAAGTTGCCCAAGGTAACCCCTCCTACTTTCTATATTGCTTTTATTTGTAATCCTTATTATTATTCTTCCTCTTTCTCTTCTTCTTCTTCTTCTTCTTCTTCTTCTTCTTCTTCTTCTTCTTCTTCTTCTTCTTCTTCTTCTTCTTATTATTATTATTATCAGAGCCAATGAAGCAAGCAGATTACTCTCTCATTTTCTCTCATTGTCACTGTAAACATAATTTAAAGTGTACCTTTTATAGGCAGCATGGTTAGAAATGGAAACATTTATTTTTCATAGTTCAGCTAAGGTATGCTTATACTACAAGTTTATTTTAACTTACCAACAGCAGAGAATTTAACATTATTTTAGAATCCATTTAATTTCTATTATTAGAAATATTAAATATTAGCTCCCTGATCCTTGGTGGAGGTAATCCGTCATCCCATCCCATCCCATACGCTACCCGCTCCCACTGTGCAGTCATTTAAAGACACTCTGACAGCAGTAGCATCAGATTGTGTCAAGAGTTTCCATGGCAACGACACATAAGAGCTCAACTCACATTTTGGAAAAGTGGTGCACAGAAGCTCCCAAAGGCAAAGGATTATTGATTTTTCATATAAAATGGTTACTTGGTGTTATTTTTGACATGATTTTTCATGGTTGGCTTGGTGACCCACCGTGTTTGTAGTGTTTTAGTGTTATGGGCAACCTAAAAGACTTGTCCGTTTTGTAAAGGCATTTTAAGCTGTGCCCAAAACACCTGCACTCACTGTAAAATGGAGAGCGTGTCGAGCTGCGCCTTTAGAGGGAACTTTCAAAAATTGGATGGGAGGTGAGAGGAATAGATGACTGGCCGTAAGACAAACCACAACCTCAGATCCATTAAGGATGAAGCCATCATTATAGTATGTACATTTTTATATGACGTTCCAGATAATTGAGAAAAATTCGGCGTTACTATTTGTGATTAAGTGAGTGTGCCACTGCAAGGTCAGCGTAAATTCGGGTTGAGCTGACTACAACAAACTATATTAGTTACCTTACTTTAAGTTAAATAAAAGCTCATCAAGTAAAAACCCAACAAGAGTGAATTTGAATGCACTAAAAGGTTGTGCCTTTATTTTGAATAAATCTATAGATTGTATGCCTAAGTGTCCAGCTGCACAGTGGTTACATATTACTGTCTATGTGAAAACTGGTGCTACAAATGTAACAAAAAGTTAGCCTGTACCCATACTTAAAGTCTGTGTAAACTAAGAATAAATATGTGTTCTGAGTTTGACATACCACAGAAAAGTGTGTTGTTAACCACCCTGCCAAATTTGAATGATTAAAAAAATCACCAAATATATGAAATTAGGCTTCAAAGTTGTGTAAAACTCAGCCTCTTTCTCTGCTCCCAAACACTGTGGGAGTGCCCTCCAAGTTTGCTGAAACCCCGCCCCCTACCAAGTGTCACCTGTCAATCAAAGTCACCACCTCTACCAGAAACATGGACGCTAGGTGTGAGAGCATTTCTGCTGCTAACTCAGCTGCTGGTGTAATGGAGTTAATGATTCCACTTGCCATTTCGAACTGTCCTGTTTTTAATATTTGCACTGATTTTAATTTATTATTGGCCATTTGTCCATTTCCTATTGTGTTGTGTATTTTATTATTTTATTATTTATTTTCTCTGAGAATAATGGCTATTACCACAGAGATTATGTGAGTAACATGAGTGCAGTGCCCTCTGCTGGGCCCCTGTAGACTTGAGGGGTGCGCCCTGAACTCAGGTAATAGTCTGTGAATGCCGTCTTTGTGGTAGGTGCACATTTTATCAGCTCCTTACAAATAGAGCTATTAACCTTGTTTATATGGCTAAAAGTGTGTTTCTGTATCATATATGCTGACTTAAGCCTTCGTTTACTGGGGAAAATACTGTATGTCCATATTACCAGTGTTTTGAATTGTTTAAGTCAGGTTGTTGAGTGCACCATGTTATCGGTGGTTTGCTAGTCAAGCTCAGTGTGTAAATAGTGGTAGCTGCTAGCTAGCACCAAGTCAAACTTACTTATTTTATGTTGTTTTATTTTAGCATTTTTGAGAAGTCCATGTGAGAGACTGACTGTGGGATATCACTCCTTTTACCATCAGAATAAATGGCAGGTTGATGACGAAAGTGACAGTGGTGGTGCTTCTTCCATAGCACAACGCAACAGAGATAGAGTACACAACTGCTACAATAGCTTGGTGGCTAACTTGGCTGCTAGCTTGGTGGCTAACTCAGTTAACTGGCTAACTGTAGACTGTAGTAGCAGGCGGGGAGTTCTGGTCCTCTGAAATGAGGCCACTGCGGAAGTAACTTAGAACTGCATTCTATCAAAAGGCCACCAGGGGGCGACCGTTTTGTGTTCAAAAGGACTTCCATCTCTATACAAGTCAATGGAGAATTCACCAATTCCTCACTTGATTTCTAACCTCAGTAAATGTTTTCAAAATGTGTTTATGGTCTCAATCGCTAGTTTAAAGCCTTCTTCAATGCAGTATGATGTTCATTTGGGACATTTTGGCCTCCCTGATTTTATATTTGACGGTAAAGCAGGGTATGCATTAGGGCGTGGCTACGTCCTGATTGACAGGTTGATTGCCCAATGTCCTCGAGATCCAGCCCTCGCAACCAATCGCAACCTCCCCACTCCACCGTTGGCTCCACCCATACTTCCGCCCATGACTCCGCCTCATGTCCATTTAAGTAAAATCCATGTTTTTATTTTTCCCAGCATGCACCTGAGATTTTCACGATGGCGCTGCCCAGATCCGAAACTATTGGCTTCCAAGCAGCAGTCCACAAACCAATGGGTGACGTCATGGATGTTACGTCCATTTCTTTTATACAGTCTATGTGTAGTAGTAGTAGTGTGCGCTGAATGTATTTATACCTCTACAGCAGCAGGGGTGGTTTATGCTAATCACCATCACCACCAACACAGAGCTTTTGAGAGTGATGAGAAAAGCATAATCTATGCATGCTGAATTCAAGTTTACCACATAAGTAGTTTGGTACTAATGTAGTGTGTTCATGTGACTCTAAGCAAGTGTTTAAGATAATCATTTGACCAGCTGTGCATCCAGTGTGTATGTATTTAATAATGACTGGGACAGTCACACATTATTCTGATGCTATATTCTGCTGCTGAATGCTTGTATCAATGGGGAACATACAGACATCCCGTATGTGACTTGGGGGGTTAGGGGGTTAGGGTTAGGGCATTGTATGTTTATTATCTATACAATATCTATATGATCTGTACCTCTGTTACACACTGAACTTGGTAAATGTGGTTTGAATTGGTTGCTGCACACAAATGGAGCTTAAGAAGAATCTAAAGCTGGATTCTCTTATTTTATCCTAACTTTTTTAAATGGTTGTACCTGCGTGTTGGCAATCATGTTCTTTTCATGTGTAAATGTATGTCTGAATTATTTATGTCTGTTTATCTGTATGTGCAAACTTCTTGTACACAGGTCTCTCTTGAAGAAAGAGTTTTATATCTGAATGGGATTACCTGTTAAAATAAACGATTCAATAAAAAGAAAAAAGAAAACAGTTTAGTCACATTACATGTAATATAGATTCAAATGGCTACAATAAAATAAAAATATATTTTTCTTTTTTTTAAACCCATAAATGATTATGGGAATTTGAAAAAGGAATGTGATTGGCATTACACAGTATTTTCATACAACATACAAACATGGTTGTAATGTACTGACCAAATGTCAGTGAGCAAAACCATTGATAAGTCAAATGAATACAAATCACATAATAGAAAACATCACATTTTGGCTGGATACAGTCAGGGATACACTGCTACTGACTTGGAGTTCAGTGTGACCTAAGTAGTTTGACCCAATCTGGAAAGAAACATGAGGTTTGGTGTCATTCTTTCAATAGATAATAGGAGTACTGTGTGTTGTGTGTGAGTGTCCCCCTGTTCAAACATCAATTATTTCTGTTATATTTGCAGAAGATTAAATATAGATTTTGAGATATCTCATGTAATCTACAGTGAGTGGGAAGAGTTTGACTGTATGGTTCTCTACCCACAGATGATCACTTAGACTGCAGGTAGAGTTGAAGCTCATCATCTTTTTTTCTTAGTAAGCTAAATAAAACACTTGTTTAACTTGCACAGGTTGGACCCAGTATGTAATCAAGATATATTTACAGACTTACAGTTCATATTTATAAAACCTGAGCATTGGATTACCTTGCTTTTTCCCCGTAAAGTTATAGATCACTGTCATGTTATGTTGTATATCTTTGTTTAATACACCTGAGGATGCCACTAATGCTCTGTTGGAACGACAGTGGCCTTCGATCCAGACCTGATGTCATCAGACGGTGCTCAAACCTTACCGGGTGTATCGACCCTTAACTGCGACACCCTCCAGTTGACAGGTGGGCAGTGGTGGCCAAATCAGCTCCAGGCCTCTAGCTCTCCTCCTCCCTTTTTATTCCAGAGCCAACAAGAGCCTGTTTCTGCTGCCTCATCAATCCTGCATACTGCTGTTTCTTGCCCATTCCCTGATACACCCTGTGCAGTGAGCACTGTCCATGCAGACTTTACCGGGAACCTTCTGCACCCTTGCCCCCATTTCTCTCTGCACTCCTGGACAAGGTCTTGGTACTTCAAGCTCTTCCTCTCATTGGCCTCGTCACAGCCTTCTTCCCATGAGACAGTCAACAACAGCAGTTCCCAAAGTTTTAGGCTTATGATCCAAAGTTTTGGCTTGTTAAAATAAAGTAAAGTGTAACTGGCATCACATTTGAGAGCTGAAACCTATTATCATCACACTTTCTGCTTATGATTATTCAGTTACCTAAATAGTTGCAGAATAACCCGTCAATCAGTGTCATTTGCAGTTTTTTCTGATTGTCAAATATTTGAAATAAGTGGAATATTATAAATTTGGTATATGATTAATTTTTCTTCTCTAAACCCACAGCTGCTGTCTGCACAGGGTCAGCGAGGGGCTAAAAGAAGACAGGTATGTCAATAGTGTTTGTAGTGTAGTTATAATATTTTGAATTATTTAAATTAAACTCTTAACATTGCTCATTAGTCAAGCAGATTGGGTTATGGGATTTAACTAATTCAGTATAATTAATTTAAAAGGAATGATGTTAGCAGTGAGAAGTTTTTTTTTTTTTTGAGTGGACTGTAATCTTCTATCCAACAGAGTTTGAATTATAACTGTTTTAATCATTGGGGCACAGACAGATCATTCAATATGTCTTATATTTAAGAAATTTGACTAAAAAGTAATAGAAACCATAGTTTTAGTTTTTTACCTTTGAGGTTTTTTTTCCTGAGGTCTCTATGTGTGTGTGTGTGTGTGTGTGTGTGTGTGTGTGTGTACATATACAGTACAGTATGCAGATATTTGCTGTGTTTGCATGTGTATGTGTATGTATGTGTATATGCGTGGATATTTATTTATTTTCTCTTTTTTCCCTCTCTCTCTCTCTCTCTCTCTCTTACATGTGGTAATAGTGTGTTGATAGTTATGTGGTTATAATTTGTGCATTCAACATGGGCTTGCGATTTATAATGAAAAGATGATGCAATAATGCTGTCTGCTCAATTATATCAAGATAAATAAAACACTTTAATGACAAAAAAACTTGGTTCAACTTTTGATCAGCCATTAACATTCTCACCACTTTTTATCATTGTAAGTCTAGCCACTATTTAACTTTTCATAGCTGTATTTATTTGGTTCTTAATCTAAAAAATGGTTAAACATGCCACCACACTCGCTTAGAAGCTTTCTCCAGCAGGAGCATCCTCAGTGAGAGAAAGGTTAGATCGGCACAAGATGAGATCTTTTTTTTGGCTTCCCAGGGGGTAAAGCAATAGAGCAGTGGTTCTTAACATGGGGTGCTTGAAGGGGTCCCCAGTAAAGTATTGACTGTTTTGGACATGGGTTTCATAAACTTTCTTTAACCATCCTGTTGTCCTTCAGTCAAGGACGGAAGGGAGGAAGAAGGAAGGAAAGGAGGGAGGGAGGGAGGAAAGAAGGAAGGGAGGAAGGAAGGAGGGTAGGAAAGCAAGGAAGGAAGGACAGAGGAAAGAAGGAAGGGAGGGAGGAAATGAGGAAGGAGGAAGGGAGAAAGGAAATGAGGAAGGGAGGAAGGAAGGAGGGAGGGAGGGGGAGGAAAGAAAGAGAGAAGGAAGTAGGGAAGGAAAGGACAGATGGAAGGAAGAAAGGGGGATGGAGGAAGGAAAGAAGGAAGGGAGGAAAGAGAGAGGAAGGAAAGAAAGAGAGACGGAGGGAGGAAGGAAGGAAGGAAGGAAGGAAGGAAGGAAGGAAGGAAGGAAGGAAGGAAGGAACAGTCAAAATAGGTTACAATTATTTCTTCAAGAGTTGTCGTCTCACAAGTAATCTGGGCCTGTAGATGTCGGGATTACAGATTCCAGACCCGGACCTTCAGTGTGCTTCTCTCTCCTCTATCCTTCCTCTCTCTCCTCTGTACTCCAACCGGTTGAGGCAGATGTTCACCCACTCTGAGTCTGGTTCTGAGGGTTCTTCCTGTTAAAAGGGAGTTTTTTCTCTCCACTGTCACCAAGTGTTGCTCATGTGGGATTGTTGGGTCTCTTTAAAGTTAAAACCTGAAGAGTTTGGTTTAGACCTGCTCTATGTGGAAAGTGCCTTGAGATAACTGATTGATTTTTTGTAACATGAACTTTTTCTAAATGTTGTCCTTAATACATGGAAAATGAAAGGTATGGCTTGTATGTGCTGCGTTACAGCTTAGTCAACGCCTCCAGAGCTGATCACTGCTACTATAGTCAATAATTGTGATCCCATTCCGCTCCGTCGCACTAAACATTCACACCCGGTCTATTTTTAACGAAAGCCGCTTTAAGCTCCACAGAGCAGATCGAGCTAGACAGGAGGTCAGACACAGAAACAACATAGCATATGCTCAGTTTTCAAAATAAAACAACCCGGATTCCTGATTGTATTTCAGCAAAAACCATGAATAAAACAGACAAATAAGTAAACTATTTAACTATGTAGCCTACTACCCCACAAAACACAAAAATCAAGACAAATATTCAAATATTCAACTAAATTTGAGAACAACAAAATTATTTTATTGGTATTTTCAGATAGCGCACATTCCAAGCTGACAAATGTTTAGTTACAGAACAACCAACAGCATTAATGTTGGAACTTGTATATAGAAAGTATAAAGACATCCAGTGTTTAGTGCATTCAATCCAGCAAACAGGAGAAAAACAAACAAACAAGAACAACAGAATAAACATAAACAAACAAAAATTAAATAAAAAAAACACAAGTTAATGAAGACAGAGGACAATACCAGACCATAGACTATATCACATACTCAGTGATGCCAGACACAGCATTCATAATGATGAGATAGTATGCAGACCAAATATAGAGGGGAGTGATATTAAGAGATGTACGTAGATTTTCTTTCATACATTCTGGGTCTGAAAGAAAACCCAGACTGCTGGAAGTGTAGGGCAGGGGAGGGCTCTTTAATCTAATCTAATTTAATCTAATCTAATCTTCGGGCATGTCTGAAACAGTATTCACGATCATATTGTGGCGATCACGGAGACAGAATACGAATTTGGTCCATTTGGTCGCTCTCTCAAGCATATCTCAAAACTAGTAGCAGACTGGATACACACTAGTATCATGATTAGCAGGCAAATAATAATGATGGGGTGGAGGTCTCTCCGGAGGGGCCCTCACTCAATGACTGGCTTCTGGAATTAAGTAAAGTAGCTGCCAGACAGAAAGAGGTGGAAAATATCTTAATAAGTGGAGCAAATATTTAGAATTGAATTCTTTGTCATTTTCGGTGTAGGGCATGACGTCAGGTGCAGGGGGACTGGGTGCTATAATTCTCAGTGTGAAGAGGGATGGGCTGGAGGGGTTTTTGGATGCAGGAATATATGCAACATCTTATGATCACTGGGATTGCTATGACCTGTATATTCTCGTTTTGTTTTGTTTTTTGCTTTGGTTTGGTGGTGTTGTCGTCGTTTTGTTTCCCCTTTTTTTCTTTTTTTTCTTTGTGTGTGCGTGATGCACATTGGTATTTGCTGGTGTGTAGATTGATGTTTTTTGTGGGTTTTTTTCCTTTTCTTTGTTTCCTTAGTTCATTGTTTATGGTGGTATTATGGTGTGGTATTGAAAAAGTAATAAAAGAAATGTACATAGGACTTTGAATCCTTGAGCCCCTCCCAATTATGCCCTCTAGTCTAGCCCTCTAATGTTGAAACATTCCCATTTCATATTTAAACTTTCCATGAATCTGCTAACCTACCTAAGTGATTGTGCCAGAGATTAGACGGTAATTGACGCAAAGTTTACGCATTTACCCATTCTGCATCATGACCATTTACATAATTTGTGTAATATATTTGTGAATCTTCAGAAATCGTGTATTTTCTGGAAGCTCCATAGCATATGAGCATGTTTCACTGTTTCTAATGTTTAGGTCACTGTAGGTTAATTTATTTCCTGCTGTTAAACATAGTGGCAGGTTATATATACTGTTGACTGTTAACAAGGGTTAAAGGTGACATTGTGCTTTTTTCTGTTATGATGTCAGATGTCCATGCTAAACATGGTAAAAGCTCCAAAATTTGATGTAAAAAGTGCTCCCACGGTGTCCATCCATTGATTTAGGCTCAAACATGTATGGATATATCTGAGAAGTTGCCATTTGAAGTAATAACCAAATGAATAAGTGAAATTCTGCTGCTATTTTTTGCAATCCAGAACACAGTGGGCTCATTGGAGGGCAGAATAAAAATATAGAAAAAAATAGAATGGGGAAAAAAAGACCAATTTACACCTCATGTTGTCAGTCATTGACACTTTCCGTTGCTCTGAGCAACACAGCAGCAGAAACAGCATGGCAGGTCTCTAACTTTAACAGTTTTGTAATAATTAACTGTAATAAAAGAGAGAAGGGTGATGGAAAAGGCAGTCAGAGCAATGCAACACTCTCCCTGCTGCCCCCAGCTAATTTCCACTCAAGACTTTGATGTCTTGTTAATTTCTTTAAATGTATAAAGTCAACATGCTCAGAGACTGCTGATACAAATTGGTGTTTCAGCTAAATCTGACATGTTGATTCCATATTGACTTAATCTGTGTTATCCCTGATGAATGTGCAATTAAAGTGAACTACGGAACAAACCAGATTCTTCCTCTACTGCTATCCACACAGCTGAGTGTTCTGTCCAGCTTTCAGTTTTAGTCTTTTGACGACAAAACAACAAAAACTGAAGACATTTTAATCTCAAGTCATTTGCATTAGAACAGCTGTGCTCTGACTAAAATCCTGCTCACTGTCTGGATTTAGTTTGCCAAAAGAAGCTCAAATGTGGGATAACTTTACATTAACCCTGAAATTGACTCATTACTTCTGATTAGAGCTGTGGCTAGATTGGGTTTTTTATCGCTCATTTGCACATCACGTCTTCTTTTTATAATGTCATCATGTGGATCATGCCCTCGTTCTAGAAGCTTCTACCTGCTGAGAAGATCTCACAGTCAGAAGTAGGAGATGGGGAGACGGGTGGGGGTAGTTTAACCTCAGGTCTCTACACTGAAAGCCTGAGGTAGGAGGAGCAGGGGAATGTAGAGCACCTAATGTTGTATGGTAGCCTACTGATGCCAAAATTTAAATTAGTCACATTAAAAATAAATAAACCACAATTAATGTTGTTCTATTTGTATATTTGTATGATATAGAATTAGTGCAATTTACTTAAAATTAGCTAAAAATTAGCTATATGTTATAATTTGTGATAAAATTAATTTCATTTTTATTTATATACTATTCTTTGTACTTCATTTTTGGTATTTATGATTGTTATGATTGTATATAATTTAGGTATTTATGGCTGTTAGGAAGTAGAACCGAAGTGGCATTCATTACAAGATGATGAGTTAAAATATTTCAAAATGCACCTGCAGTATTTTGCGTTTTGTAACTTTCAGTCACACAAAGATTGTTAAAAATAGTTAAAATCTCACCTCGTTCTCATGAACCCAGTGTCGTGTATCGTCTCGTGAGCTGAGTGTATTGTCACACTCCTACTTCTGATGGCAACAGTAACAATATAAATTAAACGAAAGGTTAACAGTTGTACCAGTTGGGGATGTCGGAACAAGCCCTTTTAAGGAGTTGTTTTTACCATATCGATATCCCCAAAGGAGATCAGATGTTAGGTTTCCAGGAAATCTGATGTCGACTGAACATGTCAGGTCAGATTGACCACAGTAGTATAAAGTGTTTGAATGTACAGGGTTCGGGGGGCTGTTCTACTCTGGTGTCTGCAGTGTTTGCTGTATCATCAATAACGTCCCACTAGGCTCTTTGACGACTTCTGTTCTCAGTCTCTTACTTTAGGGTTACTGAAGTTAAGTAATCAAGTAATTATCTCACACTGTGCTGCCTGCATATTCTATCAGTTTGTCCAGCTTTGTTGCTTAATGTCTACCAGTCTACTGAACAGACAGAGACAGAATGTTACTGAATACAAGATGCTTCTTATTAGCCAACTACAACAGGTCAAACATCTAAATCAGCTTCTGAACAAGAGCTATTATTGGCTGCTGGAGGTGAAAGTTTTACTAATAAGGAGCTAGACTGATTCCACACATATCTTTGAATTAAAACAGTGTTTCACTTGTTTGTATGCCTTTCACATGATAGGTTTTATTTGTTGAATGTTTTCTGAATGCAACATATGGTTTAGCATTGTGGTGATATAACCTAAGGCTCGTTATTTACAGAGCAGCAGCAGAACTGATGGACTCCCCATGTCTCTACAATGAAAGTGCTACATAAATTGGAAAAAAAAAGCAAAGACAAAACCGAAAATTAGAAATGCAGTGTTTGTTTTGCATGACCCAGGTGCTCGGGGGTCGATGTTGCACCAGATCCAATTTCAGATGTCTCTGCCCAAAGCATATATGACTGATATTTTGGGAAACGTGTCTGCATCACACCGGGGTGAGGATTAGGATTAGAGAATAGCTGCACAGTGATTGAAGTGTGTCTACGGATGTCTCACCAGGCTATAGCTATGCTAAATAACACACAGCTACAGTCCCAGAATAGCTCAGGCCTCTGGCGTTCATGGCGTTGAGGCGTGGGACCTTTTCTTTGCCTGCCAGTGACACTGTGTGACACGTTAACGCTCCCTCAAGCATGAGGGGAGAAAAAAATAATAATTTCGAGCTCCTGAAAATCTATGACTTGTGTTTGGTTATATATCTTAAAACCCTGTATGTAAGTGCATCAGTAATGTAGGAGTGATTTGATTTGTCACGATTTTGTCGAAGGTGATTTGGAAGAGAATGAGTTTTTGCAGCCTGACTTCATGCAACATTTCCTTTCGATTAAAGAGAACACAAGTGGAAGTGACATGTTCATTTGTTCTGCTCAGGAAGTAGTACAGTATCTCCACAAATGGAGCTGTGAATTGAAGATAGCGCACTTTCAATCCAGTCCATATGCGTGGAAATAAATGTTATACATTGACACATTTCTATCAGAGAATTTAAGGGATTGCTGCTCTAACACAGGTTAAACTGTTTTTACTACTCCAAGGATCTGCTCTTTCCCTGAGGGGAGGGTACAGCAAGCTTGTGTTCTTACCTGAAAAATAAAGTTCCAGCTCTTTGTTCATTAAAAAGTTTCTCGTGAAACTAAAGGACAAGGTCTTTTTTCCCAGAGGGGACAACGAGAGCCCCCAGATCTATGTGACACTACAGCTCATTAAAAACGCTGACAGTCCCACTGCCGTTTTATTACCGGCCATTTTCTGTCTCTGACTGCACCCGCCTGACACGTTTAAAGAATAAGAATGTGTGTAAATGTGAGTGTGTGTGTGAGAGGAACACGAGAGAGAGCAACGGAGAAGGAGAGGTGGTCTAAAAAGGCAAAGAAGAACGTGCTTTACATTTAAAAAAAGAGAGAAAAATATCAAGGTAGGCAATGCAGTGGTGTAGCGACAATATAAATATTAATAATAATCATAAACAACATATATTTATACATAGCCACAAGACCTTTGCACACATACATGTACAAACACACACTAGCACTGTTCATAGGACTGAGAGAACAGGGAGATAAAATGTAGATAGAGTTTTTATAGATGGCAGCTCATCAGGCAGAGCGTTCCAGAAGGTAACTAAAGCACCTTTACCATCTCCTGACCTTATTCTACGTACAACCAGAAATGTTCAACCACTTTCTAATGACCTGAGCGGTCTGATGGAGGTTTAGTCACTGAGCAGGTCAGAAATATTCTGTGGAGCTGAACCATTTCAAAAAACGAATAGGATTTTAAAGTGAATTCTCTGTTGAGTGGGAAGCAGGCCAGCCACTTAAGTATTGAAGTAATGTGATGATGTTTTGTTGTACATGGCATCTCTGGTGGCTGAATTCTTTATAAGTCTAAAGAACCTTTGTGAACTTGGCTTAATTCAACCTCAGCTTCATTTGTTTCCTGTTCGGCAACCAATCAGGACTTGACTGAGGCAACAAGCCAAACACTCCTGGGATTAATTTAAACAAAGACAGCAACCTTTTTTCTGACATTTCACTAATTTGCATTTCTCAAAAGTTTCCTATTAGCATTGATTTTAGCCAGAGCAGGCCCAGTGTCTGCACTAGTCGGGCAGGAAGTTGACTAGTATCATTGCTTGCATACTAAACAGGCCATGACCAACCTGTATAGCTCATTCTTATGGTAAATGGTAAATGGACTGTACTTATATAGCACTTCATATAAGTGAAGTGAATGAGAAAGATTAATTAACAGTTATTAATGACTGATGGGGAATTTATGAATGTGAATTGGTATAGACACTAATTGTGAGTCAGTATATGAACAGTATTTGAGGGTTAAGGCAATTGTTTAAGACTTTAACCACTTAACGCACGCTGTTCCGTCTATGGGATGGGACGGATGTTAGGAGGTAGCCACAAGTTCTTCTGAATGTTTTAAACACCAACCCTTAAACATATATACTCATGCCGTACATCGTTGGAAAGCTTAGATTGTCCTGATTCATTCAAGACCACTCACTCAATAGTATTAGCGATTAGCTCGGCTAGCCACGTGAAAAAAGCTATTATGCCTACATACCTTCAAAGTCTTCCCTTTATCCACAACGATCATCTTATGACTCAGGACTTTCTGTACAGCTCGCCAAGTATCCATTCTTGTGAAATATGAAATCAGTTTCCATAAAACCAAAATACTTTCCTCAATATGTCCATGTATTTAGTCCAACACGTAACGTAATAACACAAATAACAAACCAAATACGGTCCGTTTACGTTAACCCTAACCCGGTGCGTAAAAGAGTTGAACCATATATCATTACGCACACGGCATTTTGGTACACAGTTGGTTCTTCTTCAACTTGACACATGACTTATAGCAAAATAAAAAGATAGATAGATAGATAGATGGATGGATGGATAGATAGATAGATAGATAGACAGACAGTCAGTCAGTCAGTTAGATAGGTAGATGGATGGATGGATGGATGGACAGATGGATGGACAGATAGATAGATAGATATGGCCAAACAAAAAAATATATGGTTATATATAATAATATAATATTTAACAATAATAATAATAATAATAATAATATGGTGTCAGCTTTCATTAGAGACCAAGATTTTGATTGTAGGCAAAGGGGATGTGAAGTTATAGGTGTTTGACTGCGGTTATACAGCTTTGGTAACCAAGTGTCCATTTGGAGTCTCCAAAAAGGACCTAAGGAAAACGCATGGACATACCTGTTGAAAAATAACTCTGAAAAATTCATCTTTTGGTCTTTTGACTCCAATTTGGACTGCATGAAGCCAAGACATGTGGCTGTGGCCTCATTGTGTCTATATCCTGCTGAGAGGTCCCTGACCCCTAACCCTGCCCCCCCCCCCCCCAACCCCTAACCCTGAGAGGTCCCTGAATGTCTGTACACATGTCATTGTATAGGCAAACCTATGGGCGAGTAAACAACCCCATCATTGTAACCTCTGCCACTCTTTGTCAGTAAGTCACAGAATCACACAGACACTTTTACAAGAATCCCGAGAGTGTTTCCTTTCCAATGATACCAGACACATCTCTGAGTCTCAAACTATGTGGGATCTGTGCTGCTCACAACTCGGGCATGTCGTTTAGGCTAACAGCATAAAAAATAGGGGCGTGTGTTCAGTGGTTAACAGTAGGGTTGCCACTCATCCTGTATAATATGGGGTCATCCCATGTTGAAAAATGAAATATACTGCTCCTTTAAAGAATCAACATAAGACATGATTTGTCAAGCGCACCCTATCTAATGCAAAAACTAATTTTTTCATGCTTGAAATTACATGAGAAATAATAAAACCAAAAGAGTCTCATGAGACATAGCAGAGAAGTATTTAATGAGAATGGGAGGCGAGCTGTCTGTCACTGGCACTCAATCACATTGTTGCCCAGGTTACAGAGACTCAGACGCATAGTTTTTAAAAATGCCCATAAAGACAACCGGGCTGTCAAAATACAGACAGAGCGTGAGTGTGTCAGTCCTGTCAGTGGAAATGAGTATTTTCTGTCGTATTACAGTATTTTCTGTCACCCATGGTGGATAGTCCAATCTGAAGCAACGATCAGCAGGGGAATACCACATCTGAGCAGTGTAAGAGCAAAACAGGCAGAGTGGAGTCACTCAGTTCATGATAGGCCAGACTTCCCCAGAGGCAGATAGGGTAAGTTATTTTTGGCTAATGTGTGGGCTGTTGTTATTAGACCATACTGTGTTTAGAGTCATGTGATAGTCAGCTACACTGTGCCATTCTACCATATACATAAGTTGACAGTTCTCTGGGGATGTAAGCAGAAGACCTACCCCATCCCTCCTGTGTGAGAGAGAAATGTAGCTAATAACTCACTTGGTGGAAAGTCTAGGCTACCCAATTGTTCCTGAAAAGTGCCTACGAGTGATAATATGATGAAAGAGAGTATATACAGTCCCAGTCAAATTTAGATTTTTCTTTTTTTTTTCTTCTACATTGTAGATTAATACTGAAGACATCCAAAATATGAATGAACACATGGAATTATGTGATAAACAAAAAAAGTGTTAAACAAACCAGAATGTTTTATATTTTAGATTCTTCAGACTAGCCACATTTTGCTTTGATGACAGCTTTGCACACTCTTGGCATTCTCTCAATCAGCTTCATGAGGTAGCCACCTGGAATAGTCTTCAATAACAGGTGTGCCTTGTCAAGAGTTAATTTCTGGAATTTCTTGCCTTCTTACTGTGTTTGAGACCATCAGTTGTGTTGTGCAGAGGTAGGGTTGGTACTAAGGTCTATACCAGGGGTCGACAACCTTAGGCACGCGTGCCACATTTGGCACGCCGCAGCATAGTCATTGGCACACTGGCAAAAGCAGTTTACCCTATCGACAGCATTTAAAATCACCTGTTAACCATGGCACCTGCTCTATGCGTGGCCTGTCTTCTTTAGTTTGACTGACAGCGCGCCCTCCCACCCACATTGCCCACAGGGCTGCGGGCCGCTGTCCTACACACATCTCCCACAGAGGGCCCCGGTTCAGATAGGTAGCTGATGGCAACGCCGCTACCTATCTGAACCGGGGCCCTTGGTGTCGGTCGGGGGCGGGGGGTGCGATGCGATCGGTCTAATAAGCGGCAACATAGAGCTATAAGGACGCTTTGCTCTCACACGCGCATTTATAGTCACGCGCGCAGTCACTCTCTAGTGCGCGCTCTTGCTCGCTCACTCCAGATTCCGGGAAATTGGATCTTATTTGTGGGCGTCAAGGAGCCGCTATCAATATGCGGGAGAGTTGGCATGTCTGTAACATCGACTGTAACGATGTGAGCATCTGCACTTGAACTATAGCGTCCTGTAAACAGCGGTGTCAAGCACGAGCTGCGCGCTCCAGCTGTCTGCAATTAATTACTGATGAGCTGTTACTGCTGAACGATGTACAGAGAAATAAAATGAAAATCAGAAAGGTTCACAGACAGGTGGTGATTGAGTGTGTTGAACAGAAATATTTCAGACACTAGTTGCAGACCAAACTGACCAGCAGCATATGTTGAAACGTGGCGTGTAAAAGTGCACAGCTGCAGCATTCTGATATAATATACATTTTTTGTTTGATGCACTGATGCACTGTGGTCTCCGTTTTGACATTTCCTCCCAATTGTTGTTGTAAATAATGGAAAAATATCTTTAAAATGTTCTTCCATGTGGCCTATATGGATGTTTTTGTATTTTGTATCATTATTTAACTTAAGGTTTTAACTTATTGTTGATTATGGCACATTCATTAACAAGAAGATTAAAACAGGCACTCTATGTCAAAAAGGTTGCCTTCCCCTGGTCTATACAATGAATAGCCCTATTTGACTACTGTTCTAATCCATAGTATGGCAAGAACCACTCAACTAAGTAAAGAGAAACGACAGTCCATCATTATTTTAAGACATGAAGATCAGACAATCTGGAAAATTTCAAGAACTTTGAACGTATCCTCAAGTGCAGTCGCAAAGACCATCAAACGCTATGATGAAACGGGCTCAAATAAGGACTGCCCCAGGAAAGGAAGACCAAGACTTACCTCTGCTGCAGAGGATAAGTTCATGGTAAATGGTAAATGGACTGTACTTATATAGCGCCTTTCTAGTCTGTGCGACCACTCAAAGCGCTTTACATCGTATGTCATTCACCCTTTCACACACATTCATACACTGATGGCAGGAGCTACCACGCAGGGTGCCAACCTGCTCATCAGAGGGATCTAACCATTCATTCACATTCACACACCGTTGGCACAGCAACGGGAGCAATTTGGGGTTAAGCGTCTTGCCCAAGGACACATCGACATGTTCATCAGAGTAACCAGCCTCAGAAACCTCAAATTAACAGCACAGATCAAAGCCCACATAAATGCTTCACAGAGTTCAAGTAACAGACACATCTCAACATCAACTGTTCAAAGGAGACTGCGTGAATCAGGCTTTCATTGTCAAATTACTGCAAAGAAGCCACTTCCGAGGAAGAACAACAAGAAGAAGAGGAGAATTGCTTGGGCCAAGAAGGAATGGACATTAGACTAGGGGAAATCTGTCCTTTGGTCTGATGAGTCTAAATTTGAGATTTTTGGTTCAACCCGGCATGTCTTTGTGAGATGCAGAAAAGGTGAACGGATGGTTTCTAGATGTGTGGTTCCCACCGTGAACATGGAGGAGGTGGTGTGATGGTATAGGGGTGCTTTGTTGGTGACACTGTTGGTGATTTATTCAAAATCCAAGGCACACTCAACCAGCATGGCTACCACAGCATTCTGCAGGGACATACCATCCCATCTGGTTTGCTCTTAGTGGGACCATCATTTGTTTTTCAACAGGACAATGACCCCAAACACACCTCCAGGCTATGTAAGTGCTATCTGACCAAGAAAGAGAGTGATGGAATATTGCATCAGATGTCACCTCATGCAGCTGATTGAGAGAATGCCAAGAGTGTGCAAAGCTGTCATCAAAGCAAAAGGTGGCTACTGAAGAATCTAAAATATAAAACATATTCTGGTTTGTTTAACATTTTTTTGTTTACTACATAATTCCATATTATGTATTCCTTCATAAGTTGGATGTCTTCAGTATTAATCTACAATGTAGAAATAAATAAAGAAATAAATAAACCATTGAATGAGAAGGTGTGTCCAAACTTTTGACTTCTACTGTATGTTATGATAAAGTCTAGAATTAACAAAAACTCAAATCTATAGTTCAGGATCTTAAAGGTACAATGTGTACGATTTAGTACCATCTAGTGGTGAGGTACCAGATTGCAACCAACTGAATACCCATCCCCTCCCCCTCCAAGCATGTAGGATAACCTATGGGGGCTGTGAATTGTGTGGAAAATGGGAACAGTCCTCGCTAGAGCCAGTGTTTGGTCCAATTTGGGCTACTTTAGAAACATGATGGTGCAACATGGCAGTCCCTGTGGAAGGGGACCCAGTGCCTATGTAGATATAAAAGGCTTATTCTACATTTTTAATTTCAGGTGATTATACATAATTAAAACATACTTATGAATATTATACTATATTTCTGTCAAGTCTGTTCCACTAAATTGCCACTAAATTTGGGGGATGTTGGGTGTCTTTGAATTAAATTAAAGAATACGGTCTAGACCTGCTTTATGTGACAAGTGCCTTGAGATGACTTTTGTTGTGTTTTGGCACTATATGAACAGAGATTGGCTGATTAATTGGTTGAATTCTGCATCTTAAAGGGTATAAAAGAGCCTTCTAACATGCAATTTTATAGTTTATAGTCTAGAGGCCTAATATTTGCCTTTCTCCATATAGACAGATGCCTGATTGTTCAGACTAGAATGTGTGGTGAATAAAATGGTTGACTTTGTTGAAAATCACAATGAATCAGCAGAGGGGATCACTTCACTCACTGGAAGCACTTGGCCCGAATATAAAACAAGTTTCAGCTTTAAGTGCCAACAAGAGTAAATGTGAAATTTGGATCTAAACAGTGTTGATAAAACAACAAATCAGCCTTGCACATGTTGTGCATAATACCCTCAAGCATGCCCTTGACAACCTGAGTGTAGATATAGAGAATGTGGTCCTGAAAGTGTACCGGTTCTTCTCCTTTAAAAAAAGAAGAGAGGTAGTCTTGCGGCATGTCACTACGAGATGGCTTTCTCTCAACCCTACAATAGAGTAGGAGACAAAACTGCCTTGTTGCATGTGTCTTCCCAGCCAATCACTCCCAGCCTATATGTGTGTGTCTGGTTACCTGTTCCCCATTCCCTCATTAGTTTTATTAGTATTTAAGTCTGGGTTCTTTTCAGTCTTGTATGGTCAGTTTTTTCATCAAGTTTTTCCCAGCTCTGCTCTTTCGGTTTTTGTTTCACATCAAAAGAATGAAGACCATTTCCTTCAACCCTGCCTTTATTCTCCTGCTCTGCTCTGCTTTTCATGAGGCTCTAATCCTGAAGAGAGAACTGTTTTGGATTTAGATACTCTCACAGTAAGGGGTCTGGATAAGGACTTTAATATTAGACCATTCCTGTGATTGCTCATTTATTGTTACCATGTTCTTCTTAGGTTTGGATAATTCCACATACCAGGTTACTAAACATCTGAGGGTTATATATTGTAGACTTCCATTTAAAAAATAAGGGAGATCTTTTTAGAATATAGAGTGCTCTGAGGGGTCTTTCCATATTTATTTGTATTAAACATGTTCTATGTATTGTATGTAGGGCTGGGTATCAGTACTTGATACTTTTTTTAAGGTATTGACTGAAATAAATGGATAACAAGTAGTATGAAAACATCTCCCATCAAACGATACCTGTCCTTTTTGCACCCAGAGCTAGAAAATGAATATTTTAATGGAATTGCTCACAGCCAATCAACACAAGCATACTTCAATTTATAAATATGAGTAATTTGAAGACTTTCAGAATCCATTTGTGTAAAAGTGGTGGTATGTTATTATGCATGTGAATGCTTCGATTCACATGAGGGGTATAGAATGAAGTACTCAGTGTCAGTATCACTTTAAGGGTGCTTGGATTGGTACTGGTATCGTAATTTTTATACAATACTCAACCCTAATTGTATGTGTGTATTATCATTGTGTTATGTTTTGGCACTTGTGTCTGTATATGTTGATGACTGTTACATGTCGTGACGGGAGCTTATGATCCATTTAAGATGGTGATTTAAGAGCATGTTGCTTGGAACGTCACTGGTGGATGTCTCAAACTACATCTAAGGGAACTACTATGTGCCGTCCTCATGTCTTTCTATCAACCCTGCCATCTCGCTACTCCTGCAAAGCTGGTCAGCATTGGAGAAGAGTACCCCAAACAAATCAAGACTTTGTTGAAGCTCACCACTGATTCCAGGATACAAGAGAAGGTTTTCCTTCTCTTCTGCAGTATCATTCTTTTCATCTTCTGAAGAGGTTGTCAAGAACCTTGAGGCCAACGCCACTACATCTGCAGAGCTGTATCCCATCATGCATTCCTTCAATGCCAAACTGAAACAGAGACGAAATGACTTGTTCTACCGTTACCTCACAAATTGAAGCTGCAGTGTCTCTCTCCATTTTATGCAGGCGTTCATCGATACTGCCCTCACATAGGTACATAGGTACGAGAAATGGTTTGACTTCTCTGAAAGCAATTTGCTCGGCTGACTGAATATAGCACACTGACCTTTTGAAGTGCAGTAGTAGGTATTTGTGAATGTGGATGATGGGTTCATGATTGTAGGTGTGTGGTTAGTTGACAGTTATCTTTACTAGCACACAGATGTTCCCAGACCGTTGAAGGTAAAATGAACTACTGAGGAACAACAGGGTTTTTTATTATTATATTGGCTACTTTGAGCTTGTAACTGTATTTCAAACAATATCCACCCCTGAAATTGAAATTGTAATAACCTTAAATAAATTCACAGTAGTGAAGCCATTATTCAACCTATTTATTTTGCACTTATCTTATCCTTGCTGACCTTTACATATTTTCTGTGTACCATATGACTGATTTCCTGGTGGTGTAATCATTTATTTTATCTGTATATTTTTGCATTGCTTCGACAGTGTTCATTTCTGTATTTAGGCGTTTGTGGCTTTTTTTTCAAATCTGTTCTAGCTTTGTGAAAACACAAATTCTTTCAGTTTTGTACCGTCTGTAAACAATGCTTACATGCAGGCACAGATGATTCTAGGCTGCAGCTGTTTCTGTGTTAAGGTGGAAGAAAAGACAACACAATGGACGTGTCTGAAACCAGGTGCTGTGTCTCGCATCGCCATCTCATCACTGGCCTTTCACTGCTATCACACAGCTGTCATTGTGATTCTTACCACAACTTCACCTTGGATTAGGACTTCACTGGGTCCCTACAATGAATTTTAGCTGCAGGGGTGTTATTGCTTTGTTGAAGGTTTCTTTTTAAGTCCAACCAATTAAAAAATCATTCAATTATATTATTAACTGCTATTGAAGACCATGTAATATGGTCCAGAACAAGCAAGTAAGTTGACCTTGAATGTGAAGTTTGTTTTGTCAAGTTTTGTAAAAATATTAATTTAATAATAATAATTTATTTTGTACAGTAGCTTTGGTACAAGAAACACCGCTCAAAGTGCTTCATAGCAAAATAAATTACATGTACAAAACACAAAAACAATGTAGCATGAAATGGAAAACAACACCTACTTTTAAACTTAATCAAATTAAGATAAAGTGGAAATAGAATACAATGAATGCGTACTGAATGTGAGTCTTGATAAGTGAAAACTCAAAGCCATGTGTACACAATCTGTAAAAATCAGCACCTAGGTCTCTGAAGCATAACTTCCTTTTCCCAATGGATAAAGACTCATCACTGGTCTTGATTAAGCCTCTTTCGCTTATCACAGAATGTCTTCCCATGGGTTTTACCTCACCACGGGTCTTATCTGTTTTGGGCGCCACCTGGAAAAAAAAGTAGTCGCACTGTGGGGGTTAAAGAACAAACATGTCATCGTCTTTTTTTCCTCAAACCTTCCAACCACTGACCTCAACACCCATGTAACATGAGATTTAAAAAACACTTTAATATATTATTAATAAATACTATTAAAAATAAGAAAAGAGTGAAACTAAAATACATAGAATGTGTAACAAAAGGTGGAAGAAGATGATGATAGTAATAATAATTAAAACTGCAAGCAGTGATGAACGGGCCCTCGCGCCCCCATGCACCGACTTGTAGGCGCATGCCGGTGCATGCTGCAGTCGCACGGCAGACACAGCGGGCACGTAGACGTCTTGGCACCGGGGCTTGTAATTAACACTGTGTGATGGGGCTAAGTCACATTGCATGTGTCCACTAGGTGGCGCTAGAGATCACCCACCAATTACATGTCATGTTGCAG
Organism: Scomber japonicus; assembly: GCF_027409825.1. Lineage (NCBI taxonomy): Eukaryota > Metazoa > Chordata > Actinopteri > Scombriformes > Scombridae > Scomber > Scomber japonicus. The sequence continues at coordinate 5,056,177 of NC_070589.1, forward strand.
TGTATGATGTGGAGAACACATCCTGTAAATTTCATGTAAATCGGATAATGTTTGTCATATGAGGCTGACTTCCTGTGTCCAGTAGGTAGCGCTGTGTATTTGACACAGTATTGATGCATAGATGTGTTCAGGGCGGGACCCTCTACATGCATGATGAATTTGGTGTAGACAGGACAATGTCTGTAGGAGTTATAAGGACTTCCTGCCTCATGGCGAAGCATCGAAATTGTCGGCACAGCCACGCCCAACAGGAAGAAGTAATAAAAAACATTTTGATAACTGGTGTTATGTCTTAGCTGAGTCAATTTCAGGTGTAAATACTTAAGATTATGGGAGTAATTAGTGAAAGAATGAAGCAAGTGACTTCCTGTTGCCAGTAGGTGGCGCTATGACTGTCACTAAATATGAGACTGTACATGTGTTCAGAGCAGGACCCTGAACAAGCATCTGAAATTTGGAAAAGCTCAGACCATGTGGAGTGAAGTTATGAGGGTTTGAAATGTCATGGCGAGACATCGAAATTCGCCATGTCACCATGGCAACCAGGAATGACGGACGAAAAAGCTTTTGATAACTTTTCATCTCCAATGTCTCAAGATGATTTTGTGTGAATTTGAAGTGGATGGGATGAAATCCCTAGGACTAGTTTGTTCAAGTATGATGCGTGGAAATGACCAAAACACTTCCTGTTGGACTTAGGGTATGGGTCTAAATTGCGTTTTTGTGCGTCTGGAGATGATACATAAACCTGCCAAATTTCATTCTTCTATGTCAATCGGGAAGGCTGAGGTTCAATTTTGAAATATTCAAGGGGGCGCTATTGAGCCGTTTAGTCACGCCCATCCCATTGAAGTACATAGGATGTTAAATGAACCCACTCCAGATGTGTGTGTTGAGTTTCGTTACCGTAAAGGCATCCTTTGCCTCTGAAAACTGTAATCGTATTTTCATGGCGTTGAATGCGTTGTCATGGCAACAGTATTTGATGATGGGTCATGAGTTGCAGAATGTAGCATCACCAAGGTCTTATGTCTCAGCTGAGTCAATTTCAGGTGGAAATACTTAAGATTATGGGAGTAATTAATGATCAAATGACGCAAGTGACTTCCTGTTGCCAGTAGGGGGCGCTATGACTGTCACTAAATATGAGACTGTACATGTGTTCAGACCAGGACACTGAACAAGCATATGAAATTTGGAAAAGCTGAGACCATGTGGAGTCAAGTTATGAGGGTTTGAAATTTCATGGCGAAGCATCGAAATTCGCCGCGTCACCACGGCAACCAGGAATGATGTGGGAAAAAGCTTTTGATAACTTTTCATCTCCAATGTCTCAAGATGAATCTGTGTGAATTTGAAGTGGATGCGAAGAAAACTCTAGGAGTAGTTTGTTCAAATATGATGCCACAATTTGCATTAAAATCTATATTTTCATTCAAAATGGCCGACTTCCTGTTGGTGTTAGGGTATGTGTCCAAGGGACTTTTTGGTGCGTCTTGACATGTTGAACATGTGTACCAAGTTTCGTTGCTCTATGTCAATCTGTGGCGAGGGGCTCGATTTTCTTGATTTTGTAGGGGGCGCTAGAGAGCCATTTTAGCACGCCCGTTTATGCAAACCATAAAATATCAAATTTTTCGCCGGGTCTGGCTTGCGTGGAAACTTTGGTGACTTTTGCGGCACGTTCAGGGGGGCAAAAAGAGCGTTGTTTTGGGAGAAAAATAAAAAACGGAATAATAATAATAATCCGGGCAATTACAATAGGGCTTCGCGCTGGTCAGCGCTCGGGCCCTAATAAGATTAAAACTGAATACGTGGCATGTATAAAATCAGATTAAAAAAATCGTAGAAGATATCTTTTTAAATATCTTGATTTATAAGCTGTATGTGTGTATTCTTTTCAGAGATGGAGGTCACTGGAATTTAGATTTCATGACTTTCAGATATAAGAATAATATAATAATAATAATACGTTTTATTCATATGGCGCCTTTCACAGACCCAAGGACGCTTTACACACAGAAACAAAACAAAAACTTTTCTTTTCCTCCATTTCTCCTCTCCTTTTTTTAAAAGTAGGATTTGAATGTAAAACAGGAAGGGAGAGATTCAGGGAGAGAATTCCAGAGATTGGGGGCTGTGGCACAGAAGGACCGGCCTCACAGGGTGGACAGTTTGGTGCGTGGGACAGTGAGGAGGTTGCAGTTGGAAGACCTGAGAGACTCAGAAGGAGAGTGTAGGGGGAATAGGTATCTTAAAGATATTGAAAATAGCTCTCGTAATAAGGGGCACCACCTTCGTATGAAGGAAAAGATTTTTACTTAATTGGTTGTTTGATTAGCCAATTAATAAATCAATAAATCATAATAATTAATAAATCAATACATTTCTGAATCAGTCAAATATCTAAAGTTCGTGGCTCTACGGTTCAATAGATCCCCTGTATCACTTCAAAGAATAGACATACACAATTGATTGGGTTTTATGGGTTTTATTAACTACACACTACTAATAAATGATGTATGAATAAATGTGATGATACAATGCAATATGAATTCAAGAGATTGCTTGATATAGCAACATGAATGAAAGATGATGGTGTGAATGATGAATTTAAATGAAAGATATGTAATTATGTGGAAACTAAGAAAACTTAGCCTATAAGTTTTACTGAGCCTTACTTTTAAAGGAAATTTGAATTACTCGATCTGACATCAACCCTTGATTAATGCAATATTTGGATCCTACTTTCATCGATGGAGGGTCTCAGCTGTCCAGAACCGCGCGTACGCACACCAAGTGGAAGATCTCAGGGAGCATCGCCGGTCCAAGCGGGGGAGATGATGTCCGGTTCGGCTGGCCTTCGTCAGACTGCCTTGTTCCGGTCGTTGTCCGCTGGAAGACTTTGTTCCTCTCAGTTATGATGAGTCGTAGGGTTGACAGGCGTTTGTCTGCCCAAAAGTTCTCTCAGGTTGATGAAAGATGGAGGTAAAGTCTAATTTAACTAGTTCTCTTTCTGGAGAGATCTCAGCGTCAAAATCATCAAAAATGTCAAAAACAGGCTGAATGTAAAACTTAATGACGCGTTTACTTAGAGGGCCTTTTTCTAGACGTTGCTGGTGAAAGTTACAAGATTACAAAACTTAAGGAAACTTAGATAAAGAATAACTAAAGATTAAACTAAGAATGTGTGAGGTGAAGAAAAGAAAAGATGGACAGAGCAGAGCCCTGTTCGGGTCGCAAGACCCTGTTCAGGTCATGCTAAGACCAAAACCAACAAGGGAAGAGAGAGAGAAGTGAAGAGAGAGTTCATGGGTGCAGCTGGTTTTTGTCCCTAAGGAGGGTTTGTGTGTCAGCCAATCAGATTCATCAGAGCTCACTCTGAGGATCTAATTTCCAGCTTTTTATCATGAAACTTTTCATCATCATCATTCATTCATTATTTAATCCTGATTATAAAATGCATACTATAATCTATTGACACAGAACACAGGATGTATTATTCTGTTATTAATATGACATCTGCTTGATTCATCAAGCCGCCATTCATTAAAACCTGAAGAGGATTAATATGATCAAACATAACACATAGTTATTCTACTTATTCCATGATAGATAATTGATTATCACCAAAATGTAAGCATAACATCAGTGTAACACTTTCTCACATTAAACAAACATTTTCATACCAAAATTTAGTAAGTAAGTAAACTAAAGTAAGTAAGAAAGTATAATCACAGTTCTTCAAATACACATTTATCTATGATCGCTGTAATAGCTGTTACAGTGGAGGTTTCTTTAGGTAATTGATAAGGATATAAGTAATTGGTATTGTTTAAACCATACTTTTCACTAAGATGTTCTTATTTAAGTATTTAACACTAATTTTCTCACTTTCATGCTCTGTGTGGTTTCAGGAGACACAGAGGGGGGGAAGTCAGGAATGTGTCTTTTAGTTTACGACCGTTGTCTGTGTGGCTCTTCTCTGATGAGAAGGAGTCTCTCTGATAAATGATGACGTCCGAAGGAGACACCACGTCTGTTTTTCGTTACTTTATGTAGTTCTGCTCACCCTTGGTTTCCCCATGGAAGACTGGATGGCTTACAAGCTTCTCATGAGACCCCTCATAAGACCAGAGTCTCCGGGTTTGGGGTGAAAAAGGCCATTTTCCATGCCTCGGGTTAAACCTTATGACCGGAAGAATGGGAAGAGGGGACAAACCGGCTCATTCTTACAAAGTGAATTATCACTTAATGGTCCCCTTGCCATTAGCTCAAAGCCTTCTATTCGACTCATTCTGCTCCATGGAATGTTAATGGATCTTTGTTTGTCCAAGAGAAGGACCCTGTTTGTCTCTATATCAGACCTGGTCCAATTTCCTCATCTGAGGGTCAAAGGTGACTCTGACCAGAGGATGTTCTGAGCAGTACTGATGTCGTGTTCACTACAAGAGTAAGGAGTGAGGAGTTCACGAAGATAGAGGGGAGCAGGTTATGGAGGTCTTTGAAGGTGAGACAGGGCTGGTAACCAGTGTAGCTGGGAGAGGATGAGGTCAGGATTCTGCCTGCTAAGTTCTGAATGTACTGAAGTTTTTTGAATGGATTTTGCTAGGAGAGCAATGAAGAGGGAATTGCAATAATCAATATGGGACATGATGAAGGCCTGAACCAGAGTTTGAGAGGAATGGTTGGAGATGTGCGATGTTACAGATGTGAGAGAAAGATGTATTGATGAGGGACTTGTGACGACTCCTCCGTTCCACTAGGAGCTCCTGTAGTTTTGGGTTTGGTTGCTGGTTTTCCTTCGTTTTGCAGGATCCAGGGCTGGGCGGAGTTTCGTCACTTGCTTCATTGAACCACACCTGGGCCCGGTGTGGTTCTGTATAAAGCTGGTTGTTCCATGGTGTTTCTGGCTCTCTTCCCTTGACACTGCAGAGCGGCTGTTTTACTTTTGTTTGCTGACACACACACATACACACATATGCCTACATGCCTATATGCCTATACCACTGATTACTGAATTCCACGTTTCTTTCTGTTTTACATTTATTACCTGTAAATAAATAGTTTGTCCTTAAGTGGTAAACTTGTCTGGTCTCACATATTTGCCGCAGCCTATGAGCCGGCCTGCGACAGACTTAATATGTGCATATATAGTAGGGATGCAACGGTACTCGGTAAAATATTGAACTGTTCGGTCCGCTCTGCACGGAACAATACGACCTTATGGACCGTGGGTTTTCGGTTTTGCAATTCATTTTGCATTGATGCTTTAGAGGCCACTGTGTGTGTGCCTGTCCTGGCGGGTGAAAAGCCCTCCCCACGAGTTAATGCCCAATCACTGCTGTAGCTCCACCCACTCAACCCCTCTCACACTGTAACTTGAGCCAGGTTCAAGGTGCAGCTTACACACAGAAGTGGAAAAAAGAAAACAAAGAGGCATGGCCAGCACTAGCGGAGGAATTGACAGAGAAAAGTTTGAAGAAGCACCGGCTTCATTCAATTCTCCGGTGTGGGTTATTTAGGTTTCACTGTTGAATACGACGAGGGAGTGAAAACTGTTGACAGACACTTTAAGACATCCTAACTCTCTCGGAACTGCCAGGAGTCTCCCACATATTGATAGCGAGCAGATGATCACACTGTTATTGAAGGCTAATAGTTAACAAGGGAGTTAGTCATGTAGCTTGGTCTTAGCCCATTCAGGGCAAAACAATTGAGCATTTTACGAGGATAACAGAGCACAGCACAGTCACGTCTGGTGTCTTATGATAAGATAGAAAGGATTAGTTAAGAGACAAACTGTCATGTTCGTGTTCCAAGGATGAAGCCGTGTTGTTAGGAAGTAAATTAGTTTAATGTCTCTGTAGCTCAATAAAGCCAAATACGGATCCGAGTCACTGTCAGCAGCTTTCTTTAGGAGTTGCTTGAGAATATTAACTCCTTTTTCAGCTTGCCCGTTTGACTGTGCATAGTGTGGGCTTGACGTCACATGCTTGAAATCATACTGCACTGCAAACTTCTGCCATTCTTTGCTGCTGAAGCAGGGGCCATTGTCGCTCACCACGGTGTGTGGAATGCCATGCCTGGCAAAGATAGATTTAGCATGTGTTATGACACAAGTTGATTTTGAGCTTGCTAGTAGCGCCATCTCAGGGAAGTTTGAGTAATAATCCATTACCACTAAATAGTGGGGGTGTGATGACGTCTAGCTGACTCTGATTATGTGTAAATAAGATTTGTGTGTTTTTGCTTATAATCTACTCTACTTTACCTCTGAGATGAAACAAGTCCATTCCTACTTTGTGCCATGGTGCTGTTGGCACCTCAGCTACCACCATAGGCTCTTTGCTCTGCTTGTTCCTGTGTTTCTGGCATGTTTCACATTTACTTATAAGTGTTTCAATGTCTTTGTTCAGTCCGGGCCAGAAAACCGTCTCCCTCGCCCTCCTTTTGCGCTTTTCGATGCCGAGATGGCCTTCATGTATCCTGTGCAACATGTCCATTCTCAAAACCTGTGGAATAACAATCCTGCCCTTTTTCAACAGCAGACCATCCACAGTACTAAGCTCACCTCTGACATGGTAAAATTGTGGACATGAACCAGCTGGCCATCCCTCATCCATGTTCCTCATGACATGCTGTAGCTCAGCATCCGTTGCTGTAGCCTCAGCTATTTGTCTTGACTTTATGTCAGACACAGGCAGTGTCGCCAACACCATGTTCACATGACACTGTATGTCCTCGTCTGTTGCACTCACACTGTCGCCTGTAGTTGCTGTGGATAGGGCATTAGCAAGGACTAGGTGTTTACCTGGAGTACATACAGTATCAGTTCAAAATCATACCTCTGCATCTTCATCATTAACCGCTGAATCCGTGGAGACATTTCATTCAGATTCTTTTTGATGATGGCGACCAGCGGTCGATGATCAGTCTCGACTGTGAAAGACGGCAGGCCGTACACATAGCTATGAAACCGCTCCAAACCATACGCCAGTCCCAAACATTCTTTCTCAATCTGAGCGTATTGGCATTCAGATTTTGTCATAGCCCGCGATGCACAGGCTACCGGTTTCCAGTGTTCACCCTCAGCCTGGAGTAGAACTGCACCAATACCATCTTTGGAAGCATCTGTAGACACTTTTATCCTCTTCGTGTGGTCATAAAATGACAACACAGGCGCTGTGGTCAGTGTGTTCTTGAATTTTTGCCACTCATGCTCATGCTTCACTGTCCATTTAAACTGTCCCTGTGCAGAAGCTCTCGTATGCTTTGCTGTCAGATTGGGAATGAATTTACCTATGAAATTGACCATCCCCATGATGCATAGCACACCTGTTTTGTCTGTGGGCCTTGGCATGTTCTGTATTACATGTATTTTGTCTTGATCTGGTTGGACACCACGTGCAGACAGCTTGTCTCCAAGGAAGAGGATCTCATGAACACCAAACTCACATTTACTCTTGTTGAGTTTTAGTCCATACTTTTGTATGCGCTCCATAACTCTTTTCAGCCTCTCATTGTGCTCTTGGGCTGTGGAACCCCATACGATGATGTCATCAATGTACAATCGAAATCCAACCAAGCCCTCGATGATCTGCTCCATCGCTCTGCGAAATATTTAAGGTGCTGACTTTATACCAAAGGGCAGTCTGAGAAAGCAGTATCTGCCGAAGGGCGTATTAAAGGTACAGTACTTTGTGCTGCTTTCATCCAGTTTCAGCTGCCAGAAGCCTTGTGAGGCGTCAAGCTTCGTGAAGTAGCTGGCACCTGACATTTCACTGATCTCTTCACGTGTAGGTATTTGATAATGTTCACGTTTTATGCTCTTATTTAACTCTTTAGGGTCCATACACATTCTCAACTCAACATTCTTTTTCTTTGTGATGACCGTTGAGTTGACCCAGTCTGTAGGCTCGTTAACCTTTTTGATCACCCCTAGCATGATCATTCTGTCGAGTTCTTTCTTTAGGCAGTCTTTCAGTGGAGCCGGAACTCTGCGTGCTGCATGAACAACTGGTTGGGCACCTTCTTTCAACTGTATTTTATATGTGAAGGGCAATACACCAAAACCCTTGAAAACATCTGAAAAGTTCTAAACAATTGTGTCCATAGAGTCATTTGTTGGGTTTATGGTTGGATTGATGCGATATACTCTTTTCACAAGCCCCAGTTCTTCACAGGCTCTGTCACCCAGAAGTGATTCACATCCCTCATTCACAACAAAGAAGAATAGGTGGTGCACTTTTCCTTTAACTGTGACACTCAACCTGCATGTGCCCAAACATTTGATTGGCCGCCCATTGTAATCTTTCAGTCCAGATTTTTTATTTTTTATTTGTGGCTTATTTTTCATTGTCTTTACATCACACATGCTTATGAGATTTGCTTTCGCACCAGTGTCCAATCTCATTGTGACTACAATCCCATTTATCGTTAGAGGAGCTATCCATTTATCTTCTCCAGGGACATCATTTATATTGTCTGGTTTATTTATTTGTTCACTTTCACAATTCACCATACCTGTTAAGTTAACTGACTGTCGCGCAAGATTAACTTGACGTGGAGAAGTATAAGCGGAGTGTCTATTCAATGTAATCATTTATTAAATGAACTTTCACATAAAGTGCGGCTTTGTTCATCCGTCACCTTCATCAACTGCATACAACTGAAACTGAAGCAGCATGGCATACTTTCATAGGTATGAAAAACCGTAATACCCCACATATAACAACCAACACTATTAGGCTACCGTATTACAATATAAGAGCGCCATACAAAAATTATATTTAACAATACCAACAAAAAACGTGACACTGAGATCAGGCTCATCTAGTAAGTTCACAGTTTTTCCTTTCTTCCCCTCTTTCCGTCTGGAGAAGCATTGTTTAGCAAAATGATTCTTGCCTTGGCAACTGGAGCATTGCTTACCAAATGCTGGACACTGTCTAGGCTTGTGCTGTGAGCCGCAGCGCTTGCAGTTTATCATCACGTCCTCCGACTGCTGTGCAGGCAGGGTCTGTGTGCGCCATCTCCGCTGATACGACACTGCTCCAACCGCTGCCGCGCTGTCGCTCTGCACCGAGGCGACTACAGACATCTCGCTGAACGTCTTCACATGCTTTTGGGACAGCTCACTTGCCTGGCAGATCTTAATGGCTCCTGCCAGTGTCAGCTCCATCTCTTGTAGTAGCCTCTCTCTGACCTTTTTATCCTCCACGCCGAAGACAATCTGGTCCCGGATCATGGAGTCCTTCAGCGTCGCGAAGTTGCAGGACTGCACCTTTAGCCGCAAGTCCGTCAGGAAGCTATCGAAGGGCTCATGCTGCCACTGTGTACGAGACCAAAACACGTACCTCACGTACGTCTCGTTCTTCTTCGGAGAACAGTGAGCATCAAATTTGCTAAGCACCACATCCAACTTTTCAGTATCTTCAGTGATATGGTACGGTAAGTTGACTACTAACCAGTACTGCCGCCTAGTGGTCAAGTATGTAATAACATCCAATCATAACACAAACTTCAGAGGGACAAGCACAAATCAGACAGGAAGGATGGGGATTACTCATAAGTTGCAAAATGAAATGACTTACCACCCAGTTATTGTGCTTTATTAACTCTGCTCCAGTAGTTCCTTTTTTTTGAAGAGTTCAATGAAGTGACGGGTGTCCAGGTCCAGAGCCTCAAAGAAGTCTGCCTTAAGATTCTTACTGGTAATTATATTACAATTGGCAAATACCTGAAAAAGTAGATAGGGGAGAAGGAGAACCCGCACATTAAGCAGGCATCAATTTCATTCATATCAGTTGCAAACTAGCAACCGTTATGGCTTACAAGACAGAAAGACAAGGTGCATTTACTACATTTTAACCTAAAAACAGATTTGCATCAATAAGTCCATCATTTGTGAGATGAAAATGCCATTTGATTGTTTGTTTTTTTCCTTCAATTCTTCCATGAGAATATTTCTGCCATTTTTTGAGGCTTGTTTCAACGTGTCCTTCAGGTAAATTTTGCAGATGATTTGCTTCACCTCTTTGGCCGTTTGATATTCTTGCTTGGTGATTCTCCCTCTTGGTTGCTTCTACTTCTTTTGCCTCCATTGATTTCTACATCCTCACATCTGGCTTTTCGAAGCTTTGTGTGATAGTTGCCCATTTTAAATTTCAGGCTGTTCTTCCAACCATACCATCCTGGCTGAGGACCAGGCTCAGAAAGGCGGGGGTGCTTGCTGATCAGTGCGTTTGCACTGCTGACGTCCTCATCTCCAGGATAAACTTTGAAACTGTACAATGTCTCAGTAAGCTTTTCAAAAATGTCATGCTTCATATCTCGTGATGGAGTGATACGTGTTCCATCTTTCAAATAGTCAAGGTCTCCCTGTCTAAGTCTGTATGCAACATCAACTGAGAAATTTGGTGTATCAAAAAACTATGGCCATGGTCCTCTTTGTTATTCCAGCAGTCAACAGAATCTCAGTGTCTGCTGTGCTGCACTCAGATGATCAGATGTTGCAATAAAGAACCAGGAGGTACTGACGTTCGTTTTATTAAATAACAGAAACAGAGTACATGGTTCCAGTTAGGTTAATCAAAAATTGTTACAGCTATACAAATACTCACACTGTTAAGAGCAAACTAAGCCCTGTAAAGCCTGAACCATGAAATAATTGCCAAAAAATGCTATATTTTTAAACTGGTGTGTTTATTGAATCTTCTGAACAATTAAAAAAATGAGTTTTCATTTGTATAATTTTTGCTACATCAGGCATTTTTGTGCAATTTATTGCTTAATACCATCTCACAGTGATGATGTTGTCCTGGTTTACTCTGAAATCCAGAGACCCTCTTCCCTTTTTCTTCATATCTTTCTAATCCATCATGTTGCAGTCTTTCACCCTGTTCATTCGGACTGTGCCTATGTAGTGGATCCTTTTTCTTTCACGTGCTCCATCAATGGAACTGATGTAAAGTAGTTGTCTGAAAAAACCTTGGTTGAGGTCATTTTTAGGATTCCAGTAGCACCTACATCAGATTTCACTTGGTCTGGATTTTCTGCCCCTTGGGAAATGTCAAAGTCATAAAGAAAACCACTTGTCCTGCACGTCCCCACATCTTGAATCCCCAACTGTGAGGTTTTGTTAGCATGTAGACGCGTAGATGTGATTTTCCCTTGAAAGGCACTATGATTTCGTCAACATTGTGACATTCTTTAGGAGGTATGCAAAGAAATTGTTCACGTAGTTTTTGTAACCATTCCAAAGTTTATCTTATTTTGCATCATCAGACACATTGAGGTTGTCCTTAAAGTCAATAAGTGTCAGCAATTTCAGGAATCGATGTTGAGACTTCACATCACAAACTGCGGAGTGCTTTGTCTCCATCTCCCAATAGGCTTGTACATTGGGCATCTGTACTAACCCCATGTGCATACCCAGAATTGGCTAAATTTCTTTAGTAGTAGTGTTCACTGACTTAACTTCTTGTTCTGCTATTTCCCTTGATGTCCAGTCAAGCCTGTCATTCATTCATCAAATTCAACATCTGGAGGTTCAAACTTCTTCTTCCAGTGATACTGTTTCCTTTTCACTTTGCCTCTTGCTGACTGCTTTGTTGTTGTGTCCTGTGTCCTGTGTTAGTGTTGGGTCCTCAACTTCTGACCTTGTCTGGTTCAAATGAATACACATTCAGAAAAATAAAAAAAATCAAAACACAAAATTCATCAAATAAACTAAATTAAATGAACCCCACAATAATTAGGGCCCAGGCTCAGGCGGCTGCCAGCCAGTATACTCATACATGCTCCGAAGTGTACACCCAACAGCCATGAAAGCAACAAACTGCAGAGACAACAGAACTCGCAGCAACAGTGGAGTTCGGAATCAGCATCACACCGAAAGTCTACAAAAACCATCAATAAGCGCAAATGAAAGCTCAAACAATGCAGTCACTGCTAACTTATCTGCAACAGGTCGGGTGGAGTGGAAGGAAGTGAGGCTACCAGAAAGTGAGCGTGCCTCTGAGCTACATGTTACAGGAAGCCAGTGCAGAAAAGCTGAGACTGGACTGATTTGTTAACTCCTCTTGTTTCTGGTTAATAGGCGAGCTGCAGAGTTTGGAATGAGCTGAAGTCTCTCTGTGTTCTGGGAGGCCAGTAAAAAAGTTTATTACAGTAATCAAGTCAGCTTGAAGGCATGAATCAGTTTCTCATCATCTCTGAATTTCTAGAGTCAGTTGTTCAGGATTGTATAGTAGATTCAATTAGATCTGCTACTGTGATGTCTATGCAATGGCTTTTGACTCCAGTGTCATCCTCAGGTCACACACACACAAAACGTATAATCAGCATAAGCAGTAGTGCTGCTCAACTTGACATAAAACTGTCAGATATACAAAATAAGTCATCAAGACACAGTAGCCAGGATGCCAACCCAGTGAGTGGATGCTGACAAGTTGTCAACTCTCCTGACATGTGTCATATACTTTTGGTGTGTCTTGCCCTTACATCTGTATTAGCAGATGCACCAAGCAGAAACAGAGCAAGATATGAATACATTTGTTATGTTTCTGGTCATGTAGTGAACTTAAGTCTTATATTCACTCTCCTTTTATCTCTAATGTAGTATCCACTAACTCTTAAAAATGACCACAGCTATATTTTCCACTGTTGGTCAGCAGTAAATTGCTGATTTTGTCTGACTGTCATTTGGTGTTTAGCAGCTTAGTGCACAGTTAGTTTATTAAAGTATTTCTTTGTTGGTAACAAAACAGCTGCATGCTGCTGGAAACGAAGATAATGAGAGCCATGAGACTGAAGCAGAACAGTAAAGCTGCAAGCTGTAAAACCAAAACCAATGAACTGAAATATGCTGAAACACTCCAGAGAGCTGAGGGGGGACTCTAAAGGTTGCTGATAATTCTCTGTGGGTTCACCACTATGGACAACACATTTTACATAACCATTTGACCCAGAGCTGTCAAAGTATTAAAAAGTAAGTAACCTCAGGTAACTATGTGTGAGTGTACCTTAAAGGACAGATTCACAATGTTTCAATGATTCCTCCTGTTCATACTGACCATTAGAATATCTCTTCATAATGTACTTACAATGGAAGTGATGGAGGACTAAATCCACAGTCCTTCTGTGTAAAAATGGATTTAAAAGTTGATGTGAAGCTAATATGAAATGAAATGAGTCAAATCTTCATCTTCTATGTTTCAACGTTACAGTGTTTTTAGTAGCAAAGTCTTTTTGTTACTATACTTCCACCACAGCTCAACAGGAAACACTAAGAGGGAATTTGATGGTAAACAGACTGTAAATGTGTCAGGTATCACTTGATATGACTAACTCACACTGATGAAGCTCAATAGAAGCTGATCATCTACTTTTAAATGACTGTGTGGACACACTGTGGATTTAGTCCTCCATCACTTCCATTGAAAGCACATTTGAAGGAGATCTTTTAATAGTCAGTATGAACATGAGGAATAATTACAGAGAGGTTAAACCTCATACTGTTCATATGGACACCTGAATATTTTAAGACACTTGAAAAATTGCGAACCTATTCTTTAATCTATAGACTACAGAAGTCCTAAGGCCAGATGCATAATTTGTCTGTATGGACAAAGCCAGAAATATGCCGATGAATTTTTTCATAAAGCTGTGCATAGGCCTTATTCTATTGTATAAATCTTAGTCATGGTGGAATTGTGTGCACATGCAAAAACCTAATTTCCACTCCCAGAATTAGCCATAAATAGATGAAGGCACACCCTTAACCAGCTGTTTTCATACTAATTTACCGCCTGCTTCACCAGTCTTTAGATAGTCAATAAAACAAACAGCAGAAGTGCAGTTTCACCAATGTGTTAAACCACCAAGGTTCTCCAATATAGCACCAGAACAGCTGTTATGCACAACCATTAAGCTCATCTGTGTAGCGCTTTCTAGCTTCCATATCATTAAAAGATCACATGTACCTGTAAACCCTGATCAGCAATGATATCTTGTAATAAGATAAATAAATGTAATCAATAATACGTTTGTAGCAATCATATCTAAATTGACTTTACAAGTTATGTCACAATAGGATACAACAAAACAATATTATTCTTTTTGAATATTATTCAGCTAATACTTCATCTCTACCTCATCACATCACCCTCAGATCACTTTAGAAAAACGTGTACACTTGTCTTCAGAATGCAAGAGGTGCTGCATAATATTAATTATTATTATTATATATTAAATGGACAACTGCTCTACCTTCTGAGCCACAGCCACAAAAAATACCATTTTATGTGCAGGACATGGTGTATGCATGTACATAAGCATCATTTACACATCTGGCACTGGATGTCACTTCACACAATCTCCCATTCCTTCATCAGTCTTTGTGAAAAAAAAAGATGGCTCCAATACAGCATTTGCTTTGAGGAGCTGAAAAAGTTAGATAACAGGGACTTTGTGAGAATACAAAAAACAATATCCCCCATCAAAATGTACCAGTGTTGCAAAGCGGGTACTTGAATAACTCGATTTTGTCAATATCCATTATATTCATGAAGACTCACTTTTAAATTAATTTCCCAACGTTGTAATTAGAATGTCTTTTGTCTAAAAACCTCAACAGAGTTCAGTCTGCTCTGTCCTGATGTCATTATAGACATTTCTGAACTAACCAAGAATCCCTCTCCTCCCCCACACAGCCACATCAATTATGGGCAAATCCACCATTGGGGGTGTCTGGGCAAAGAATACCAAAAGTTTTGGATGCTGTTAATAATTTGCTGCAAATACAAATGGAGCAGCCATGTTGGAACACAAAAAACATTAACTCTAACTGTTAAAGGAGAACTTTACTCAGAGACTGAGGTGGGAGGACTTCAGCAGTCAAATAAACACATCATTATCTCAGGTCCCATCCCCTCTGTTGACCGGGGAACTGGAGTATTAACAACTGCTTTTTCCTCTATTAGTCCACAATCTGGTTTTTATTGGCTATTCAAACTGCTTCTGACTGACTTTTTAAAGACAGACGGTATTTAAACCAACTAGTTTGGCCCTAGAACATATCTCACCTCCTCAGCCCCTCATGAGCCTCTGTAACATCTGTGTCCACCTGTGCATGATGTTGCTCAGACCCTCCTGACCACTGGCCCAGTGCCACCTATTTAAGCCCCATGAGCTGTTCATGTACAGAGCATGAGATGCACAAACTGTCTTTCTACTAGGAACCACTAGCAATATTCAAGAGTGTGTGTGAGAGTTTGTGGTATATAAACCATCCATCCAGCCAACCCAAATTAAACATGAAGGTCTTCATTTAATCTCCGGTGCATATAGGTGTCAGCCATAATGGCACTAATAAAAACAAGATGTTCATCCTTCATTATTTTCTTATCTCTTATTTAGTCTTTTTAACTGAGACTTGGCTCAAACACAAAGGGAAACTGTCTGCAGTTCTTAGTTTGGAGAGCCAGCCAGGTTTCTCTCCTGGCATTTAAGTCAGTCTTTTAGTCAGTTTACTATATATTTTAAATCAAACTGTATAACAGGAAGAAAACCTTTTACAGTAAACACTTTTTGTTTGCCACTGCAGTATAAGGCAAGCAGTTTATTCAATTATATTCAAAGATTTTATATGATAAAAAAACAAAAACTCAAAATTCCTCAGCGGGTTTTGTTCCTCACTCAATTTAATTTCAAAAGAACATTCAGTTCAGTTCAATTCATGAGTTCAAGAAATGAAGCCAGTCTGGCTTTTTCTTCTTGCTTGGGTTGATGAAAGTCATCAGCTGATCAGTGTGTTGATGATATGTGATGTCAGAGCAATCCGGAGCATGTTGACGGTGTGCTGAAAGTTCAGAAATTGGCTGCTGTGGTGGATGATTAGCTTTGTTAAGGGTCAAATGACCTGGTTGTTGTTGTGGTGCACAGAGCTGGTTGCTATGACAAGTCTGTGAACTCTTCCCCAATCTCCTCTCTCCTCTGTCTGACGAACATCCTGAAAATATACAAAAAGATTTGTATGTTGGCACGAACCAAGGATGAATGTGAAAATGAGTGTTTCCTGGGATGTTTGATGGTGTTGTGTAGACTAGCTAACACCAGACCGATTGGTTCCCTATCTCAGGCGAAGATTTTGTCTTGGTTGCCATGCTAACTATCTGAGCGAAGTAGAATCTCGCTGGAATGAGAGCATGAGTTTACCCAGGCTATGTGTTGTGCATACTGGTTTAAAATCCTGCCTGTCACAACTGTCAGAACTTTTCAATTCTGTAGTTGCTGTCCACTTAGAGGCTGAGATGGTGGTGTTGTCGCAGTTTATTAATGATGTTTGAACTTTTACCTGGTCTGTATTCGTACTAGTTACTAGATGCTCAATGAAATCAGCAACACAACAACAGGCACAGGCGCGAGCTGAGGCTGGTCAAACATTTTAATTTCAGCCCGTTGATTGAAGATCTTGGATTGGAGCGCTGGGCTGGGTGTGTACCGCTCCGATCAGGATCACTGCTTGGGAGCGACAGGGACCCGAAGGGTGACTGACATAGAAACACTGGAAAGGACAAACACACATACACACACACACATACATATATCATTTTCTAATCATCAAAATTCTAATCTGGATAACCCAGTGATCCACGTACACCCTGATCTAAACATATGGACTGAACATAGCATAATTTGATAACTTCAGTGGTGTTGTGGTGTTCCAAATCACTGGCAGCCATTCCCAGTCAGGCTGTGCCCATGAATAAAGAGGACACATTTATAAAGACTTAAAGAGATTACATAAACTCTGAAGGTTTGAATTAAGGAATTGTAATTCCATTCATACTGCACCAGCCATTTGTTTTCAGCCTGTCTGTGCAGTCACCTGGCCAGTTTTGGGAACCCTCCTCTCCAAAAAACTATTTCGCCCCCCTCCCCACTTTATCCTTGGGAAGTGAAAAGTGGTGCTTTGGCAGCGCTCCGTGATATCGCTTAGAGAGGTGAGCCTTGACATGGATCCCCAGCTGCTTTCTGTCCAGATCCACTTTGCAAACTCTCATCAAACAAGCTAAATTGATGCTGAGGGCAAAGAGAGAAGGTCAGATGAGGAAAGAGCAGGGGGGTAAGAGGAGGTGGGAGAGGGGGGGCGGCAAGAAATGAGATGGGGAGGAGAGAGAGAAGTCTTAAGAATGGAGTAAAAAAAAAAAAAGAAAAGGCGCGGGGGGAGAGAGCGAGAGAACATTTTTAAAGACTGACAGACAGAAAACGAGTGCACTTCTCCATTAAGTCCTGTCCTGGAGCGCTGCAGAGAACAGAGTGCGACAGCTCATTAACTTCCATCATGCCTCGCTGTTTCCTGCTTATAAGAAGAGACCGTGAACCCGTAACTGCTTTCAAGACACTTGCACTTTTCTTTTTGCTGCTCGTTGCTGTTATTTTCTGATATGAGTGCTGTGGCTTTAGAGAATCTGACTGATGTAATAACACAGACAGAAAGATAGGCAGAGGCAGATAAAGAGAAGGATGCATCATTATCTTAACTCTGAAATATGGACTCTGTAATTTCTACACTCTTCTACTTAGCTCTTAGAATAGAGAGTCATATTTGCCTTGTGAGGAAGACACCAGGACTGACATCTGCCCTGTTGGTTTGTGGCAGGGGTGGAGTGGTGGGGAAGTGTTTCTGATGAACTAATGTGAGACTGGACTGGAAATTGTGTACAGAAGGAGGGGAACAAAGTGCTCTGTTTCTGTTTCCTCCACACATTGCTGATAGATGCTCAGTTAGACTACGAGTGAACAGCTGTAGGATATAACAGAGAGCCAGCTTGGTAGATCAGGACTGTGACAGTTGGTCATTGAGGCCTGGTGCTGGAGGGGTTTCAGAGTGCAAGGCCTTAAAAAAAAGATTTCAGAATGAATGGTGTTTTTCTTTACTAAACTGAAGATATTCGATTTAGGAAACCTTGTTACAAAATATAAGGTTGAGTGGTAGAATTGTAAGAACATGGCCAACAAAGTTTAAATGCATGAATGAACCTTACCTACAAGTGTAAAAGCACAAGGGCACAGGAGACCTTCCTTTCCTAGAAATGTCAGAGAATTGGCTAACAAGCAATGTTCTTCTACAGTGATATGGTATGAAAGCATGTTCGGATGGCGCCTTTTTTAATACACAGCTCAACATGTGTATGGACAGAGTTTTAAAAACCATCAACCTAGACCATGAGGTGTGGAGGTATGTCTAGAGTTTGTCTAAAATATTATGCAGAAATCAGGGGTGCCATATGGGGGTGAAAGGTTAGGATGATTCAAAGGGCCTGTGACTGAAAGGGGACCTAAAAATATTGGAACATTAGTTAATTTAAATAACAGATATTAATTAAATATTGTATGTACAATGTACTCATTAAACTAATGCTTTATTTTTCTTGTTTCTGGCAAAAATGAACCATCCAAAGCCTCTTTATTGTCCAAATGCACCCCTCTATTTAAATGAAATGGTTCAGTCCCGCCTCCTATTTTTACAGTTGAGCAATCAATCAATGAGAGTTGCAAGTCTTCACAGGTAGAGGTGTGCTTACAGCAATTGTACATAATTGGTGTTGCCTATGTGTGGTGGTGGGGCCCAATGTGATATCTTTTCATGGGGCTCCAAATCCCTGGTAGCTGACTATGACTATAAGTGTTTCTATGGCTTTTGTTCCTGCAGATCTTTAGAAGGCCAGCAGGACTTCTCTGAAATCTTTAGATGTGAGGATGCAGACTGGTTAATGACAACCAGAGGCTGCTCAGACTGGCTTCAGCGCCCCTACTCTCTAACAGAATCTGACATGTGGTTTAAAACCATTTTTATGGTGGTGTGGCTACTTCTGGTAAGAATTTAACAAGATGGATAGAAAATGTCTTCCTCCTGATATTTTGGGCAGTATGCAAGCTTGGGTATATTTCCTTTAGAGAGTATATGTTGAGCAAAATTCATCAGACACCCAGACAGCTAACAGCATCCTATAATGTGTAACAGATGGATGTAGGAAAGAAATCAAAGCACATTATCATTATGCCAAGTGTGTGTGTGTGGGGGGGGAGGTTGTGGATGATAATCAGACATTCAAAAACAATCTCTGATGGCCCTTAGAGTCACAAAACATAAAAATATGTATCACTTTCCACTCGTGAAAATAAACAGAGAAAATCACTGTGTTTTATGTGCTGATGATCTGTCAAATACAATCAAGGGTTAGGGTTAGGTTTAAGAACTAGTTTTTGTTCATGGTGCTCTAAGCATTAAACTGTTCCTTTTTAGAAAGCTAGCCTAGTTATTTATTCCATGTACCTAGCTGTGGGTGGCTCCAGGGGAACTACTTAAAGGTAGAGTCAGTCATTGTGAAGAAAGACCATTGATATATATTTTTAGCCTTCAAATATTCAAAAGAACAAATGTAAGAAAACCAACTAATAACAAACACAAAAGACAAACAAATAAAACAAAAACAAAACAGCAACAACACAACATCTGGAGTTCATTAAGAGTTCATCAACATTTCAAATAATAAAGGCCCAAATTCAAATACTAAGATCATAATCATAACTCCTTAAGACAAGAAAATAAAGGCCTCCACAATTCAACACAAATATCTCCATGACCATATTTATCATACATCAGTCTTTCCAAAGGCAAACATTTTATAAAGTGGTCTATCATCATCATAAAACTGGGAGGTGATTCACTTTTCTGCTCTCCATTAGAAGCTCAACTCCCCCAAATCCATGGATGCACGTTGCCATGGCAATGACCAAAAGAGAAATATGGTGGAATCCAGAGTGATCCGTTAGCTGTAGAGTCACTTCTGTTCCTCTTACACTTCATCATGAGCAGAAAAACTGATCATCTTTTGTGAGCACCACACTCTCCATCCACACTCCACCTCTCTGCTGCCTCCATATTTCTCACCTGTGTTCAGCGTCTCTGTCCACAGAAGCAACTGTCTGTCAGCTGCAGCTCCTGCAGGGCTGAGAGGAGAAACTGTCTACACCAAGCTGACTGACAGCAGAAACTTACTGAACCTAAATAGTTTAAATGTCGGCTCCATGGGAAGAAATCTGAAGTGTTTGTATTTATTGATTCATTGATACGGTTAATAAATTCAAAAGATATATACAGTGGGATATTTGTGTGATTTAAACAGCTGCCTTGCTCAGATTATGCTTCACTGAGCATGACTGAAACAGACCCGGAGCATAAAGAAACGTGGGGTGGTCTCAGACCCAGACTGTGAGACTGTCTCAGATTCAGTGTGTGATTCAGATACATAAAATCCATGAATAAAATGGAAGTGTATCTGTTCCATGCACATATACAGAACAGACAGCTAGCAGACTGAGTTATTTGCTGAATTTGACAAAAAGTGAAATTGGCTTAGAATTACTGACTTTATCTTTAATACTGCATAAATAGACAAAATGACAGCAGTGTATAATAATCACACTATCAAAATATTTTTTGATTAATGTTTAGACTTTCTCATCATCATGGATAGTTTTGGATGCATTTTGAATCTCTTCCAGCTCTAATTCATATTTATCCGTAACAATGGTGGCCAAAGCTCATGGGCATTAAAAAGTGTTTACACCAAACTAGCAGAGAAAATCAGAAAAGTTGAAATAATTAAAACTGTCTGCTCAAACCTATGAGACTGTTGTATTACCGGTGAGAATCCTGTGTTTGTGTTAAACATTGTAAAACTGAAATGGGAGCACAGAATGGTGAAAAACAAATATCCGAAAACTCTTTCCAACTTTCACTTTTTGTATTTGGCTCATTTTCTTAGATTCATAACTGAAAAATATTTATATAATTATGGTTTTAAATGAGAACTGCAGGTTATTGATGTTTGTTAATCTGACACTTGAAAATAATTGATTCAGAACGCACTTTGCTGAAAACTGTTTATGCAATTATAGTTTCTTTTTCATAGCACTATAGATTTGAAAGAACGATGTTTTAATTTCCTTTTGTTTCTCTGACTGAGGCAGAGATATGGATAAGAGCAAATACAATCTGTCAAAATGTGATAAGTATCGTCAAGTATCGCCAGAGTTCTGCATGTGGTTTTAGAAAAGATTTTGGACAGAAGACACTGAATTAAGAAACTAAGCAACAGGAAAAAAGTGAACACAATAAATAGGGGGAAATATTCAGCTTGAAATGACATTGCTGAAGCCTTATTAACATGATATTCAAATCACTTATGGATAGGGAGTTTGCTCAAAGACAAAGAGAATAACAATCCAAGGAGGCAGAATTTCCTCCATTCAAGTTGCCTGTAAGAAGTTTGTGTTTGGTAAATCAATCCACAGTGAAGTCATAGAATCTGTGAATCCAATTGTGCCTAAATGGTAAATGGACTGCACTTATAGAGCCTTTCTAGTCTTCCAAGCACTCAAAGCACTTTTACACTACATGTCACACTCACTCATTCACATACATTCATACACTGATGGTAAATGGAATGTACTTATGTAGCACTTCTCTTTGACCACTCAAAGCGCTTTTACGCTACATTTTGCATTGACCCATTCATACACTGATGGCAGGGGCTACCACACAGGAGGAAACTAACATACACACACACATTCATACACTGTTTGCACAACCATCAGGAGCAGTTTGGGGTCAAGTTTCTTGGCCAAGGACACATCAACATTCACTGTGGAAGAGCCGGGAATCGAACCGCAGATCGAAGACCTGCTCTACTGCCTTGAGCTGCAGCCACCCCAACGCCTTATTCTTATCATTGTTGTTTTTTCTTGTGTATAAAAATGTATGAGTTACAAATACATATAAAGTGAAAATATTCAAGCATTAAATAAGTACACTTTAGAACAAGCAGGTTGTGTTATATGTTTAGAGTGTATACAACCAGTCAGTGTCATAGAGAAAAGTATGTATGTGATGTATACTCTTGATTTACACTATTGAGTGTTTAGTGAATGTTATAAATACTGTACGTAAAGCTATTTCCTTAAAGTATGTTTCAGATCGATGGGGTATAGATGGCATAGATGGCCTCATTCACATTCCCTTGTCTTCTCCTGTCACAACACAAACAATAGTTTAGTCCTGTAATAAACTTAGCTCTAAAAATGTTGCTTTTGGTGGTCTGCTTGTATCTCCTCTGGCATCAGCAGAGCCTTCAGGTAACTGAGATGATATCCTCACTGGAGTTGACCTTCATCTGTCCTGCAGTGATTCCAGAACACGTATGCGTCTGTAGAGGCTGAATAACACCCGGACAACCCATCATAGTCACCTGTATCTAGATCCTCATCTTGATGGTCCATCTTGACACAGGGCTGGAACTCTGGGACATTGTACGTCTGGGGAGAAAATAAACTGGGTCTACCAGTCAGTGTGGAGCATTGGAAAGACATCTGACCATGTCAAGATATTAACCCATGATGTACAAGTCTTAACACTAGGACCGCCAACATTCGAACACTCCCTTTAACTGCCGCTAGCGGTCCGCCAGACCGCTATATGTAATTTCATTGTTTGTGTTGTTTTAACCCTTCAGGTGTATGGGGACATGGGAAACAACTTACTGTCACATAGTCAGGCAATCAATACCAGTCATTGTTTAGTGTACAAGCTACTCGTTCAACAGTTAAACACAAGATTACTAGGAAAAGGAGAGAAATGAGACATGGATCAAAGAGAATGCGGCTGCGGGGGAGGAGGGGGTATCAGTCAAAGCACAAAGCAAAATTAAAATTATAATATATATATTATAATAATAAATAATAATAAGTGCACCTGATGCTGTTATGGATATTTATATATATATATATATATTATTTATTTATTTGCTGCTGCGTGTTTCGCGTCCAAATGGACGAATTTGCCGCACAATGCTAAAATACAATAAGCCTACACTTATTTAAAATGTGTAACTTACCTCATTGCAGGCAGTAGTTTGTATTTTAATAAACATATGCACAATAAAAGAGAAACTCAGAAACAATGGGGGAATAGTAATAATAATAACCATATTTTTAATATAACAACTTAATATTGATATTAATAATACAATTATATACAATACAATAAAATATCAGGCCATATAATAATAATGATAATAACAACAACAATGATAATAATAATAATAATAATACAAATCTATATTTACATGAACGAATCTATATTAAAAACAAGACAACAAATCTATGTCTGTGGCACACAGCTGGAGCAAAAGCTCTCCACCCTTACGGTGCACTTCCCACACACAGGTCGCGCGCATCCTTTACAGGACACCTTTGTTTTGTTCTGCTGGCAGTGGCTGTTCACCTGACACTGCCGTCTTTGGTGGCTCTGTTGCGGCTCTGCCAGTGGAGCTACTACTGGACCGGCCTTGGCGCACATGTGTTCCGCCCGCAGTTCTTTTGCCAGCTGCAAGATAAAGGCTCGTCTTGCTATGTTCACCGACAAGCACTTCTGGTAGAGAATGTGGGCGTTTATTGCAGCCATGTCCAGGAGATTGTAAAACACTGCTACTGGCCATCTTCTTGTTGCCCCTTTCACAGAATAAAGCCGTGCCATTTGATCCAGCACGTCAACCCCGAACTGTAATGATGGAAATTAGTGCAATGTAAATACGTTTGTAATAATAATATAACAGCAACAATTGTCACAGCCTACATACAACGCAGCCTAAAGTTCTTCACATTATAACAAATATTAATTATTCCTTTATATGATAAAACCATCACATATGTTACCTTTGTGCTGTTATAATAGCTGACTGTCTCCGGCTTTTTCTTGGGATCACTCCCGATGGACACACTCTGGTGCATGGAGCTGAGGAGTGCCACGTTCTTTGAAGCTTTCCCCTGATATATAGTGAGAGTGGTGCGTTCATGCTTCAGCACTTTAGTTGAAAACAGCTCTCCTCTCTGTTGCTGGACCGAAGGAGGAAGTTCCCGTCTGGCCTTATTTACTGTGCCAACCAGGCTGGTGTTCTTCCTCAGCAGATTCTTGGCGAGGCTGAGGGACGTGAAGAAGTTGTCCGTCGTGACATTTCTTCCCTTCCCCATGAAGGGCTCCACCAGCCTCATCACAACATTTTCACCCACACTTTGTTTTGCTGGTCTGGTTGGATCTCTGCCCAGGTATGGGAAGGCATTTAACATGTACTTCGTGTCCACATCTGCAGCAATCCAAAATTTTATGCCGAATTTATCGGGCTTGTTTGCCATGTACTGGGTGAAGCGGCACCGTGCTTTTGTTGGGAACAGCTGCTCATCGACTGTTAAGTTAGCCCCAGGTTTGTAGCATGCAACGCAGTTCTCCACAAATCTCCCCCACACCTCTGACACCAATGTAAACTTGTCTGTGGAGAGACGAGCACGCCTGCTCTCCTTCTTGTCAAAGCGCAGGTATCGCATGATCTCCCGGTACCTGCTCCTTGGCATCGTGGAATTGAAAAAAGACAACCCCCACTCCTCAGACCAAAGGCTCTCCATTTCAATATTTTTGTTAAACACTCCTCTAACAAAAAGAAGAGCGAGGAATGCCTTCAGCTCTCCAACCGAGAGATCCCATTCAGAGCTCTCCTCAACACGATGTGCCTCTGCTACAGTGCACTCACAAATATTTTGTAGCATCTGCCTGTCAAGCAAGCACAAAAACGCGCTCTGAGCGTCTTCTATGTTGCGCTTAGCAAACGCTGTAGGACCGGCAGATTCTGTGAGGACATTTTGGGCTTGTTGTCTCCCTGAGTGTCCTCCAGGGGCGATGGCACTCCAGATTGTCCCATCTTTCCCCAGCTCACATGGGCTCGGGACTGCAAAACATAAATAGGTATAAATAGGTGTGCGTGTGTGTGTATATATATTACATTATTCCACTATGCTAATTGGGTTATACATAGCCTATTTATTTTGTAGAAACATTTTCGTTTTCAAATAAATATTTTCGTTTCCAGAAATTGTTTTATACATGTTTGTGTAGTTTAACATTTGTTTTTTAACATTTTGGTACACTTTAGCAGTATTTTGTAAGTCTTACCCGCATCCGGAGATGGTGTGCGCGCTCTGGTGTCAGTACCTGCTGGTGTTAGCACATTTGAGATTTATCACTTTGTTATTTATTTATTTATTTCTTATATGCATTTGACAAAAGATGAACACAGCTATAAATGTTTTACAATAACCACTTTACCTGGAGATGACGCATGAGCGCTGGTCGAGATGAGTGCAGCTTGTGCGCTGGACTGAACAGCCGCAGGCAGCACTTGGACTGGTGGTTGCACTGTTGAGATTTATTAGGGTTGCATTAGAATTCCCTTTTTTAATTTGTTGTGATAATTTTAGATGTTCCTTGGTGTTAATTGCCTATACTATTTACAAAATCAGTATCCAGTTTGTAACCAATTAGTAAATGACCCAAAATATATAGCTGCGCTGGAAAGATCGAGAAAGAGCCAAGATTTCCAGGGCATCGGCTCCATAAAACAAATACATTTATAAAAACAAATAAAACAAATGAACGAAATAGATAAATGATAATAATGATAACGTTAATAAAAATAGATAAATGATAATAATGATAACGATAATAAAAATAGATAAATGATAATAATGATAACGATAATAAAAATAGATAAATGATAATAATGATAACGATAATAAAAATAGATAAATGATAATAATGATAACGATAATAATAGCTAGACTAGGCTAAGAATAATAATAGGCCTAATAGCTAACAACAATAATAATAGCTATTAGCTAACAATAACAACAACAATAATAATATTAATATTACTAATAATAATGATAATAATAATAATAATGACCTGGAGTGGATACACCAACAGATGGGGTGGCTGGCACAATTTTTCTTTTTTTTTGCCTGGGTTCAGGCTCAGAGTTGGTGTCGGAGCTCTCCTCCTCACTCCAGTCAATGTCACTCAGTTGATGTAATAACATCAAAGCCTCCTCAACAGTATATCGCTGTCGTTTTCTTCCCCTCTCCATCTTCAGATCGTTGCTACTACTAGGCTAGGTCTATCTATCCGTCCTGTCCGTCCGTTGGTCCTGTCCTGTCCGTCAGTCTGTCGTCTATCTGTCTATGTATGTATCTATGTATCTATCTATCTATCTATCTATCAATCTAGCTATCTATTTATCTATCTGTTCTTCTTTATCTATCTCTTCTGTCTTCTCTCTCTTCTCTCTCTCAAATGGAAACAATAGACCGGCGAATCAGCGCGAAAACAAACCCCGCGAAATGTATATAATATGTAACAAATCAGCTGCGGTACGTGTGGCCGCAGGGCGGAGAGAGGTATAAATGCTCATAAATCATTTGTTTTTTATTGTAGCACCTTATGGACTTCAGGACATATTAAAAACACATATTTAGGAAAAGTCATGGGCTGAAAGGCTTGTAGTCTTTATTTAAACAGAATTATGTACATTTTAATAACCCAAACGGTCTGTCAGACCGTCACGGCGGTTCTAGTGTTAAGCCAGAAGATGATTGCTAATTATGCAACAGATGAATCATCTGAAGCCATCACAGTGTGACAACCCGGATAAAAACCCCCGGATACCCCGGAAACTGTTCACTCCTGGCGGGAAAGTCCGACGCTATTTCTGGGAGTCGGAAGTGGGAGAGAGAGAGAGTGGAGCCGTGAGGACCGGGCAGGTGGAGCAGAAGCTCTGTGCGCGAATAGAAAAAGTAAAAAAAACGTAGTTCAAACCGTTTTAATATCCGTTTGCCACAAGTCCGGAGCCAACCCCACACTCACCTCATCACGCCATAACCTTTGCTTACCTGGATATATACAAAACAAAACAACACCCGCTGACATCATTCGTACCCTCTTTCAGAACAAAAGCAGCATACACACACAACCCACTCGGACCACAGCACACACACATACAACGTGTGAGTAGGCAGACGGTTTGTGTTTTTCCGATTGGTGGATCAATTTCTTTTTTGCACTCAACAGAAAAGTGAACGTTTTATTTTCTTTTTGCCTAAAATGAAAAAGTACTTGCTTTATTTTGAAAAACCGGAAGTGCAACGTGAACTGCTTTATTATTATTATTTTTGGAACTGAAAAGTACTTGTTTTATTTTTGTTTGAACTGAATTGAGGAATGAAACTGCATATTATTTTCTTCTTTGTGTGTTTATAATATATCAAAAGCAAAATAAATTTTGTTGTGGTTTTCTGTTTCCCTTATAAGTTTGTGTGTATATAAATATCATTGTGCTTTATTTTAAGGGTGTACCTAAAACAAGGTTCATCCTTGTGTGTGGTTTGAAAAACTAAAAATTTTGTCTGTCACCTCAGATATATATATATATATATATAAGAACAAAAACCCTAAAAGAATAAACACACACAAACTGTCACTAAAGTCATGGTTTTCCACACTGAAGAGAAGAGTCTTAGGGTGTACTCACACAAGGTCCGGTTGGCTTGTACTGGGCCTCAGCACGATTGTCCGCCCTTCCCACTCCCACGCTGGCCTGTACTCACATTGCATATAATGATCTAGGCCCAAGCATACCTACTTCATCACAGTGCAATTATTTTGTGTAGAAGAAAGCGCTCTTGCACAGCACCTCTGCCATAGACCAAAGCGATCCTTTTCCCACCATGTTTGTTAAAGGGGACAGTCGCATCATTGATGTCATGTTCATGTATGGATTCTAGGGGTCAAACATGCTCGGACACGGTACAGATCACCTAGTGTGAGTATACCCTAAGAAACTATGAATACCAGTTTTATTCTGAGCTATGTGACCAATATACGACTGGACTAGGGCTGTCTGTTTAACAAATGTCTTTTTTGCCCATCTAACAGTCCAAAAGAACAGATTAAAGTCCGCATAAATGAGAAGCAGTAACGGTGGAACATTTAACATTTTTCCTTGATAGATGACTAAAATGATACATTGATTATCAATATAGCTGCAGATTCATTTTATGTTGGTGAACTCATCAATTAATTGGCTGGTTGTTTCAGCTCTAATTCAAATCAAACAACAATCTAATTGGACTGTGCAACACAAAAGGGCCAACAAGACACATTTCATTAATGCGCTTTAATAATTATACATGTTGAAAAATAGAACAAAGAACAAAGTTATCAGCACAAACCTTACCTGACAGTTCTGCTCCCAGGCAGTGAGATGTTTTTCTGCAGCTGAAATGAAAGTAATAATATGAAGGTTAATATCAAAGTGAATTACAATGACTGGACTGGGGCTTTCCAACTCTACTGGGTAAATATAAAATAATAGCTGCCAATATCAGTTTCATTGTCCTGAGATGGCTATTTTAACTCATATCTCTGGTAAGAACACTGGCTGCTATAATTTGTTATAATTTTCTTGCCTGTCTAACCAATGTGGAAGGACTGACCCAGTATTGTCAGCTGTGGAGAATGGAATATGTGGGATGGAAGGTGGAAAATAAAGAGTAGATGGTTTCCTGAAGTATTAATCTTATGAGAGAAAGAGCAGGAACATGAGCATTATTCAGATGTTACAGATGTGATGATGTAAATAGAGATACATACAAGCAAAGTGATAAAGTATAATTGTTCTACTTTTATTTATTTTTATTTGTTAATATTTACTTGTTACTTCTTTATCAGTTTAATTCTCTGCATTTTCTTCTGTCTAAATAATGTGTAAAAATGTCACATTTTCTGTACTCAGTTGGTGATGTGTTAATTTTTGAGAGGGTGGCTCAATAGGACTGCAGGATTATCATATAGACCTAGCCACATTCTTGATATTATAACTCATTATAATTTTAATTTAATATAACTGCTATTAGGAAAAATACATAATTGTGTAGGCCTTTTCTTTTACTGGATTTTAAGGATTTTAATAATACTTATTTTTCAAAGCATAGTTTTGATGGTATAAGCTTCACCTAGAATAATGTAACTGTAGCAGCTGAGCACAGTGCTATCAGTGCAGGTTAATTTCACATTAATTTCACGTCACATGAACAGCTCCAGGTTACACCAAACATGTTCAATAAAAATGATACTACAAATCCAACTTCAGCACCATGGACAGCACTAGGGATGCAACAGTACTCTGTAAAATATTGAACCGTTCGGTCCGCTCTGCACGGAACAATACGACCTTATGGACCGCGGGTTTTCGGTTTCGCAATTCATTTTGCATTGATGCTTTACAGACCACTGTGTGTATGTGTGTGTGTGTGTCTGTCTGTCTGTCCGTCCAGGCAGGTAAAAAGCCCTCCCCACGAGTTAATGTCCAATCACTGTTGTGGCTCCACCCCCTCAACCCCTCTCACACAGTAACTGGAGCAGGTTCAAGGTGCAGCTCACACACAGAAGTGGAAAAAAGAAAACAAAGAGGCATGGCCAGCACTAGCGGAGGAGTTGACAGAGAAAAGTTTGAAGAAGCACCGGCTTCATTCAAATCTCCGGTGTGGGTTCATTTAGGTTTCGCCGTTGAATACATGCGGGAGTCTCCCGTATATTGATAGCGGCTCCCTGACGCCCACAAATGAGACACAATCTCCCGGAATCTGGATCCAGAAAGCAAGAGTGTGCACTAGTGAGTGACTGTACGTGTGTGTGTGTGTGTGTGTGATCAATGCAGCACGTATGAGAGCACAACGTCCTTATAGCTGTGTGGTCCCCCCACTGGATCAACACCGATCGCCCGCCCCCCCTTCCCCAACCCAGTGTAATGTTTTATACATATTTTATACTGTATAGCGTATACAAGTAGTCAAGGAATAAGAGGCAGTTTACCATTTGAAAGTGTTTGGTAACTGTTAACTTGAAAGTAAAGTGTTATATTATTCAGTACACCAGTGATACTGTAATTGTTTACTGTGAAATGCAGTTTTAGCTGACAAGCAAAATAAAGAGATCATTTTGGGAGAAAAAAAAGTTTCTCCTTATGCACAAAACATGTACCGTAACCGAACCGAAACCGAGGTACGGACCGTACCGTAGGTTACCTGTACTGTTGCACCCCTAGACAGCGCCATAGATTTTTCAATACATGGCACAGTTAGGCTACGGATATTTCAAAGCCATGATCAGGCCATAGATTCTAACATGCACAAACTTATTTTTAAATAAAGGATGAATGGTTGAGCATAGCTCAGCGGGTAGAGCACCCGCCCCATGTGTTGAGGCTATAGTCCTCGTTGCAGGTGACCCCGGTTCGAATCCCGAGACGAGCGGTCTTATCCTGCGTGTCATTCCCCCTCTCTCTGCCTCCTGTTTCCTGTCTATCGCCACTGTCCTGTACATTAAAGGCAAAAAAGCCCGAAAAAATATACTTTAAAAAAATAAAAATAAAGGATGAATAAGTTCGACTAACATATTCAACTTAACAACCCCTATGTCTCTTCACTCTCTGTGCTACTAGCGGTCCGTGAGTTAACAAAGCGGATGCATTTTGGTCAGTTTGCTTAAAAGGGGGGTGACATCCTCCTTCATACGCTCTCAAATCACCTTCTGCCTTTACTGTATATATAAATATTACAAACAGCTCACCACCCTCAAGCATCACTTTCATGTCACATTTTGTCAAGGAGCATTTTCTTGCTTGTGATTCATTAAGTTTATAATTTTCAGTATAGAAAAATACACTGATGTTTTGTACATCCCACTGAATTTCACGCTGTTCAGATTTGTTGCACCCAGCCAGCATGTCCATGTGGGACCCACATGGGTGAATGCGGGCTACGTGGGTACTGAGTAGGGATGGCTCGATCTGATACTCAGGATCGGTATCGGTCCGATATTGGTCAAAATTTCAGGATCGAACATTGAAAAACACAACTATAGCCCGTCCGATCCGATACCTGAGCCCAAATGCTCAACTTAACGTTGCATGACATGCCGTAAACAGAAATGAGTGACAGTGACAGTGAATTAGCCTAGTGCTCTTATCATGTCAGCTGTATGGAATTACTTTGCATGCAAGGAAGAGAAAAGTAAAACAGCTGAATACAAGTTGTGCAACGCGAGTGTCTCAAGGGGTGGCAGCAGCACTGGACGTTTCAACACCATGAACTTGATAAAACATTTGCAGAAGCATCACGGAAAGGAGTATGAAGACTTGTTGCAGTCAAGTGCTAAGAAGAAAAGTGAGCCGCGACAGCAGTCATTGTAGGATTCTGAAGCGCGAGAAACTCCCCCCAGAGAGCAACAAAGCAAAGGTGATAATGGAGAAAGTCATCAAATTTATTTTGTTAGATGACCAGCCACTTTCCGTGGTCGAAATGTGGGGTTTCAATGTTTGGTTGAACATTTAGAGCCTTGTTATCAGTTGCCAATTCGGCATTTCATTTCTGATACGGCTGTCCCACTAAAGTACAAAGAGGATCTCGAAATGTTTGGAAAACACTGACACGGTTAGTTTAACAACTGTGTCCGATGTCCCTACTAAGTCTGACAGCACAGTGGATAGACTTGAGTTTTACGCTGCAAAAAGCAGTGCTGCAGGCTAAGCAGTTCTGTGGTTCACACACAGGAGAGTCAATCGCCACACATTTTCGAGAAAAATATTAATGCAATTTCATCACTTGATATTGAGGCTAGGAAAACTTTAAATGTTGTATGTAAATTTGTGTCATTACAGGTACTTCACAAATGCAGAAACCTCAACACAGGGAAAGGATGCATTATTGGCAGAGGTCATGAAGATGGAGGAAGTGATGAAAAAGACCAGAGGAGCAACCTCTCAGCCAGCAGAGGGGACTTCTTCCACCTCAGAGCCAGCAAATAAGACCTCATGGGTAGAGGCTACAAGCAAGAGCAAACTTGGAAGCACTTTTGATGAACCCCTGGAGCAAAGTGCACCTGGTCCTGAGTCAACCACCACAAATGCACGTGTTGAAGTGCAGACCTACTTCAGCGAGCCAACTATTCCGCGTTCGGACAATCCACAGCTGTACTGGAAGATTAATATAACCAACCTAGACTGCCCACCTTGGCAGTTACGGCAACTAAATTTCTCTGTGCACCATCAACAAGTGTGGAGAGTGAGAGGCTCTTCTGCACAGCCATTATTATTGATGAAAGAAGGAGCAGACTGACAGCTGAAAAGGCTGAAATGTTAATATTTCTGAATAAGAATCTGCCCCTCATGTTGAAGTGACCAAAAAGGAATGTAAAAGCAAGTGTTTGTGACAGTTATTTAAAGTTAGCAGTTATTTAAAGTAGCTATATGTCCTATTGTTGTCAGTGGAACATTGGAATTGAGTCCATTCTATATCTAGTTTGATATGGGTGTTTTACATACAGTTCAACCCCAGAGGTTACATGTGAAAGAAGAAACATTCAAGTTTGTACTGATTTGAAGTTTAAATAGGCTTGAGGAACATCATGGGCTATTTTATTTCTTTGTTTAGGGGAGCAGAATATTTGTGGCACAGTTTGAACATGGTGTTTTTAGATGTCCATATTAAGCAAAGTACAGCTATACAAACTATATGTATTATTAACAACTTAACAGAGGAGAAAAGAAGGTATCGGATTGATATCAGTATCGGACATGAAAAAGTTGTATCAAGCCATCCCTAGTACTGAGTGATCATGGGCTTGAACTGGGCAAATTTTGCGGGTCCCACATGGTTTCAATAACCTGGGCCTTACATCTGAAGCCCGTGCGGGCTGACTGTATGAGTCCCATAAGGGATGTAAGTGGGCTAAGTGTGCATGGCCATAAACAGGGCAAATTGTATGTGCTCCATAATTTCAGAAACATGGGGCCCACATGTGTAACTCACCCAGTTGAGCCTCACCTGAAACCGTGTCAAAACCCACTTGAAGCCCATATGGGCAAACACAGGTGGCGCACATATTTGCAGCCCAAAGTGAACCCATATGGGGCCCACATGGACATGCTGGCTGGGCAATTTAGACAAACAATAATCATTCAAAAGAGCTACATGTATGTTAACTTGGATTGCAAAAATATGTATGATTCTTTAGATATCTTAAAACATGTCTCGCTTGAAACTGAGCAGAAACTCCCTGTTCACCTCATCTCAGCTGGGTCTGAACACCATATTTTGAAGTCTCAATTGCAGCACATGCTCTGCCAGAAACAGGCGACCACCCTCATAAGTCATCATATATTATAGACCTCAATATTTCAGACAAGCCGCATTATCATCTGTGTCCAAGTTTTCACACGAGTAGAAGAGCTTCCTGTGTTCACTGCTGCTGAGACACTCAGCTATTAGATTAATAACCTGAAGTAGATGTTTGTCTGGAAGAGCCAGTGGTGCAGGAGGATAATGACTGATGATGTTTAGCAGCAGTGTAGACTGATATGATGATTAACAAATATGAACTTTCACGTTGGATCGTTATGTGTAGGAACTGGATCAGAATAAACAGTAGCAGTACAGCACAGGAGAATATAAATGCAGATCTTTTAGTTGAAGACTGATTTATATCAGCATAAGACTATAGTGTGTGTATGTGTGTGTACATCATACACTGAGAAATAAAGGCTGAGCTAGAGAGGAAGAAACAGAGACGTGTGTGTCTGTGTGTCTGTGCATTATCCCTAAAAATGGAATGAGTTTCTATTTATGTTCCTATTTCTCTCAATTTAGACATGCACCTGCATAGAAAAATGTTTCCCATTAATTTCTAATTAAAACATCAAACTCATGTATACTTCATTAAAAGAAAATAACCAAAATATATCATAATCATAATCATAATAATTCAGAATATTCTTGAAAGATAAGACCAGATATTAAATACATATTTTAATCTTAGTCTTGAGCACATACAGACCTGAGATGAGCAGTGGAAATGATGACTCCCTGAAAGATCTCAGATAGGGTTTTAGCATTACAAAGAGCCTGAGCCTCCCTACAGATCACCCCCATGGCTAGCCTGATCCCATTCACCTTTCACCACCTTTCATCTTTCACTACCTTAAGTCTATGGTTTTTACCCTTCCCATCCCATATCGGACAGTTTTCCCAATTACGTTTTATTCCCATTATGAAATCAACCTCTTTGATTGTCTGTGTGTGTGTGTGTGTGTGTGTGTGTGTGTTCGTGCTTACAGCAACAGACAGAGGAATAAAGGCAGAGCTAGAGGGAGAAAGAAGATCGTTATAATCAGGCAATTATGCAGACGGAATTAGAACCATCCTTTTTTTTCCTCTCTCTCTCGTGGCAGCCTGAGTGTGTCAATTTAAAAAAAAAATGTTTTAAAGGGACTGCAGACTAATCCAAGGATATGACTGAATATCCTGTGTTAATATGGAGCATCTGTAGACATGTTTGACAGCTATGATTTGGAAGTGAAAGCCTGTGATTACTGCTTTTGGAGAACTGGTAAGTCAAGCAAAGCTCCTTCAGTTCTGAGTTCTAATTAACATTGATGAGGATTTTTTTTCTTCTTCATGTCGATCCTGCTTGTTCTCACTCAGTGGTAGTAAGCGATGAGCAGGGTTGTGAAGGTTAATTTGGAAATGACAGATTACTTAGTTACTCTATTTAAAATGTAATAAGCAATGTAACTATTTCAATGACTTCATCAAAGTAATGTCATTTTTTTACATTTGATGACTTTTCTAATGTTCTAACCAATGTTTTCAGCTGTTAGGGTAAAGGCTGATTTATGCTTCTGCGTCGGAACGCCTGACGTGCACCTCCCCAGAAATATAACTACGCATCGAGGCAACGCAGACCGCAAGGGCTGTGATTGGTTAGCTTGATAGCAACGTATTTCCGGTATCGTAATTCTGGTTTACTACCTATACCCTGCCATGGATGTAAACACAAAGAAAATGGACCAAGTAGAACAGCGTCTTATTGCAGAGGTGCGCAATTATGAGCATTGAAACAACTCTTCATTGCCCCATTATAAAGACTGCCAGATGGCAAACAATTCGTGGAAAGGAAATTTCACAGTTGAGGCATGGACGTGACTGACTGTATGAAAAAGTGAAAAAACCTGAGGGACAAATGCGTCCGCCATAGGAAGAAAATGGCATCACGAGGCGGGGATCCAGGTGGGAAAAAGGTTCCCGCTTTTTACTTCTTTTTGTCGTGGCTGGCTCCACAAGCACCGGGAGATGGATTCTAATTATGATGCAACGGTAAATACCTATTTCTATTTCCTTATTGGTAGCGGTATCGGTTTGGCTGAGCTAAGCTAACAATGCAAGGGCATGATTAACAAAGCTAAACTAACAATGCTAGGTTTCCAACAAAAGACAAAGCAGTGGTGGACAAAAAGCTAAGCTAACAATGCTAGGGCATGATAAACAAAGCCTATAGTTACTGTTTCCAACAAGAGACAAAGTAGTGGTATGCTTTTTTGCTTTTTACTTTTTCATATACTGCTTGGTAGTTTTATCTACAATCATGTCGTCATATCGTTACTGAATAAAGACCAAAATGTCTGCTCTTTCACTACCACAGGAATCCCCTTCAACAACGTCTCCAGCAACAGAGCATCGTCACCCTCACCACCCTCCACACCATCACCCACAGAGCCACCGCCCTGCACACATCAACTTGTTGTGGCCACTCTGTTGTCCCCGCAGCCCTCATCATCGACTGAGCTGTCCCCACTGCCCTTGCCGTCCCCTCAGCGGTCCATCCTGTGTCATGGATGGGACAGAAAAGAAAGCGAAAGGACCAGGATGAATTGTTCTTCAAACAGATGGCATACTTGAACGAGCAGCGGATGGAGCTTTAAAAAAACTTGCACTTGCCTGGCTCTGGAAAAACGATAATTGAAGGTCTGATTCTCCATGCTCAGATTTGTCCCTGCACAGGAAAATATACAGAGTAATAGAACAATGTTGTGTGACATTTGTGCATTACAACAAAACACAGAAAATAAAGTGTGAAATTGTCTGTGTCATACCTGGGAAGGGGCGCATGAGATTGCAGGGAAGGCAGCATCACCTGATATGCAACTATCAGATGGGGGATCTGGACATCTGTTCCGGGGAGTTTTGTTGGTGGGGGCAGATTGAGCTTGTGGTCAAGCAGCATTGAGCCAAATTTGCTCTCTTTGAAAATGCCCCGGTCGCTTTCCCTTTCGTATCCACCCACATCCACCATGGTGAAGCGATACCTAGCATCGCATGTTGCCATCAGAACAATGGAGTGATTACCCTTGTAGTTGAAATAATCACTCCCGGCGTGTGGCAGTGCCTTGATGTTTACATGCTTCCCATCGAGGCTTCCTACACAGTTCGGGAAGTTCCATAATCGCCAAAAGTCTGCAGCAATAGCTTCCCACTGGCCGGGTGAAGGACATTCAGGCTGTAGAGACCTCCACAATGCTTTGCAGACCTCACACAGTATAGTGGACACCGTGCTGGAGGACAACTTGTAGCTTGCTGCTACAGCCTGTTGGCTTCCACCAGACGCTAAAATCCTCAAAGTGACTGCCTAGAAGTCTCTGGGCAACATCAACAGGCATGGAGTGGGTGCTCTGGTGAGTAATGATCAGCTGCAATCAATGAAGCAGATAGTCAAATCGAGTTGCTGACATTCTAAAATACCTGAATGCATCTCTTTGTCCAGGTCTCGCAGAGGTCTAATGAACATAGCAAATTCACACCTAGTCTGCCTCGATCGGTTCAATGGGCGTACACTCCATCTCCTACTTCTCCTCTTTCTTCTACGGTGAAAATACTGCAATAACAGCATATTTTGTTGCACATTCAACAACTGCAACTGCAGCAAGGTCTAGGTCGGTTGCCATTGTTGTTGACTGTGACCAGAAATGCCGGAAGCTAAACAAAGAATCAACTAGAGACACCGATAACCATTCAGGAAAGGAGCACATCCCTCTACCGCTCTGGCGGTGAATTGCACATGACGTGTACCCTCGACGCGGAACTTCAAAAGGTCAACGCTGCCGTAGCTACGCCGTCGTTCCGATGCAGAAGCATAAATCAACCTTAAGTGTTCCCATTAACCACCAAAATCTAAGTTCAGCTGTTTTTCATGGATACTGATGACTTATAACAGAGATAATTTCTTATAAAGCAACATTTATTTCTCATTTGAAAATGCATTCATTACTTTTGATTAGATTTTGGAATATAAAATAAAGATATTTGATGAAAAAAGTCAAAAGTCTGGCATGAGCTTAATTGGTACTGTGACACCATTTAGTAAATATAAAAAATATAAATTGTTTTTAAAGAATTAAAAACAGCAATATATCTATTCAGTAACATGTTAAATATTAATAAAAAGAGGAAAAAACCCTCTTGAGCAAAATCTTAAAGGTCAGACTTCAGACGTAACCTCCTTTGTAATCATCTGTCATTTAACGACACATTTTTTCTCAGTAACTGTAACAGATTATCTACCAGTAGTCAGTAGTATATAATTATACTGCATGTTTTGAGACTTCCTAATGTTATAAGCATTGCTGACAGTTTTTGTTAATAATTGGTGTGTGTAGTATGTGTTATGAAATGTATAAAATGGTATGAAAAACATTCAAATCTAAAAAAAACGGTTGTGGTTAAAAATAATAGCTTCCAATTAATTCTGGTTAACTTTTCACCTTTCACTACCTTTGTCTATTGCTTTTGTTTTTTCCCATCCCATAATTGGAAGTTTACCCCATTATTATTTGTTAATTTGTTCGAATTCATCTGTGTGGTCCTTTCTTAATGAACAGTGGATGGCAGCCATGTCTCCGTTTTCTGTCCCACAGTCAGTCCGAAGACGTGCTGGAACTAGGCCACATTTCAAAACACACTGCAGGTAATGGTGCGCTATTACTGCAGGGTCGTTGTTGGTGCTGCCACTACTGAGCCACATAACCCACCTGGAATACCCATCGATGCAGCCACTGATGGCAATCCCAAAGGGCTTAAGTTTGTCATAGCCATCTACGTGCCACACCTGATTGGGTCCTGCAGCGCAATAGGATCGCCTGACAAATCGGCGCCTATGACGGAGAGATACTCTTTCTGGATTTAGGAATCTGAGTGCTTGCATAACATTATCTCGTCTGACGGTCAACAAATGCTTCTGTTGCAGGGTCTGCCACATAGCCCTGTAGCCCAACAGCTGTCCTGAACCATTCAATTCAGTCCTGATGGCAGCATTCACAGTCTCCTGTGGAGTATAACTTGCCCTCCGGCTAAGGTTGAGCCATTTCAGCCTTCTTTTAAGTGTTTCCAGGCTCATAACGATCCCGTGCTGTTTCCAAAAAATCCTGAATAACTTCATAGGAGTGGCCCTTTCTAAAGTAGTCCTGGATTAGGTCCTCCTCTGAGGTTCCATCTAAAGTCATGGACACACACAAACATGCAGCAGGCTGATTAATTGAAATGACTAATATGACTTAGTGGGGGTTGATAAATTGTCACCTTGCTGACAGCTAAAACCACGGGACATTTCAATGCAGCACAGTGGAATAGGAGCACAGAAAGGGATGTTACCTGTGGGCCCGTGGCCTTCGCTTGTCGACGTGGATGGAGTCGCAAGGAACACCACGTTCTGCCCACATGACGGGCAAAACCTGGGAGCGTCACCCAGTTGCACCCCACAAGAAGGGCAAAACATGTCAATCTGAAAATAAATAAATACATAGATAAATAATACAAATAGTAGAGATATCAGGCCTACTCTTGCATTACCAGGGCATTATTTCACAAATTGTACAGTACATTGGGCCTAAACCTAGCTAGCCTCTACACTTCTGGATGAAACATCACATTTGACATCATAGGCTCAATAGCTGAGCTTCTTCTGAACAAAACGGTGTGTCATATGACTATATTCGTGCGAAAGAATAAAGTTTACATACATACTAGCCTATGTGACAGTGACAATTTTAAAAAGTAGTGGCGCGAAAGAACAAAGTGCGGTGCCATGTGCTAAGGACAACAATGTAGGAACGCCGACAAATAATGCATATATTTAACAACTTTGCAGAACGTTGACAATTATCTGAGTACTTAATATGTTGGAATTACACATTACACTTACCTCTTTGGAAACAACTCTGTTTTGGACCAACCGTAAACAGGATGTGGGTCCGTCACTGATTATGGTCCCATGGAAACATTTCCGTTTTCATCTAGTTTGCAGTTTGTTTCCATATTTGCTCGTGTTGTGAATATTTGCAGCGCACGTGTTGTAAGATCGATGAAGGTGTTTTCTGAGTTTGAAAGTATTTTCTGAGTTTGCAGGTGTTTTCTGAGGTTGCAGGTGTTTTCTGAGTTTGAAAGTGTTTTCTGAGTTTGCAGGTGTTTTCTGAGGTTGCAGGTGTTTTCTGAGTTTGAAAGTGTTTTCTGAGTTTGCAGGTGTTTCCTGAGGTTGCAGGTGTTTTCTGAGTTTGAAAGTGTTTTCTGAGTTTGCAGGTGTTTCCTGAGGTTGCAGGTGTTTTCTGAGTTTGAAAGTGTTTTCTGAGTTTGCAGGTGTTTTCTGAGTTTGAAAGTGTTTTCTGAGTTTGCAGGTGTTTCCTGAGGTTGCAGGTGTTTTCTGAGTTTGAAAGTGTTTTCTGAGTTTGCAGGTGTTTTCTGAGTTTGAAAGTATTTTCTGAGTTTGCAGGTGTTTCCTGAGGTTGCAGGTGTTTTCTGAATATGCATCTGTTGTGACCCTTCTCGGCCGCCGTAATAGGGAGTCTCGCCACTCTCTCCTAGCTGAGATAAAAAGTAACACACAACACTATGCCATAATCGTGGATGAAACACGCAACTGTGCTGGACATGAATAGCTGTCTATGGCCCTGTCCCAATTCTCTCACTTGCTCTGAGAACACTTGCTATGAGTTCCCTCCACAGTAGAGTCCCCTTAATGAGGGAAGTGCAAGTGAAGATGTTCCACTAAAAATTGGGACATCACTAGTATAGACCGAGTCGGCAAGCAATGAAACGTCACTTCCGGTCCGGGCCGTGGGGGAAAACAAACCGTTTTCCCCATACACACTCATGCAAAAAGGCGGTATTTTAAACCTTTGTCAAACGCTTGTCCGCTGTCATTTCTTGGTTTGAATCACTTGTATATGCTGACAAAGGGCTATATATTAAAAAACTTGTCATGATTGGGTCGATTGTTGTCCGTATATTTTTTTAAAAGTGGATATTTCACAGTTGGTCTTCCCCCACAGCGTTGAGTCTAGGTGGGTGTTCCCTTGGTCGCCGGCTTTAGACACTCGGAGAGACAATGCCGAAGAGTTGTTGTGTACCATTTTGCACCGCAAATAAATTTAAAAATCACAACCTGAGCTTTTATATCTTACCAAACCGTGTGACGGAGCCAGAAAGGAGAACACAATGGTTGCAAGCCATAAAGAGGGAGGACAACTTTGGCCAATTGTGGGATCCACAATCGAAGCATGTATATGTCGGTAGTCATCACTTCATCACCGGTAAGTGTAACTTAACAAACAACGTAAGACAAAAATCAGAAATGTTTGATTAATCGTTACTACCTTTACATTCGGGGCACACAATTTACAACTGCTATCTAATGTATGTTAGCATCGAAGGAGCTAGTTGTTACTGCCCAGCTCATTCTGATAATAACATATATCCTTAATGTGAACACAGAAGTGATTGTACATCACATGAATCCCTCATTAGCAACAACCTACAGAACACCAAATATGTGATGGCATCATATGGATGACACATAATGAAATACTTTTATGTGGTCCAGTTTTTGTTTTTTATTATCAAAAAGGAAAAGTAGTAATACTACTACTAAAATGAAATATGTCTGACCACTGGGAGAACACATCGAGAAAAGTGCTGTGTGCCATGTCTAGGATTCCACACAGAATCATCCCACTCCTTCCTGGCCTCATCAGTTCCTCCTTCATGTTCTGAGGAGGGATTGGTGCTGCTGGTGCTGGGGCTATAAGAACATTATTTTGGGTGACAACAAAAGACAATTAAACAGAGAAATGCAGACAGACTTTTCAGTGTTTACTTTTTAAAATTGACAGCCTAAGCTTACTCATTTCATGTTAACAATGTTTTGTCCTAGGCAGGAAAAGTGATGAACGGGAACACCCAGACTACACACCGTCGCTCTTCCCTTCCAGAAAAGAGCAGCCTGCAGCAGCAAAAATGCAAAGGATGGAGCGCAGAAGGGAACGTGCTCGTCGGCAGGTTGTCCAAAATGATCTTCCTGCAGCCCCAGCACCAGACGCACCAGCAGCACAAGATGCCCCAGACGCACCAGCAGCACCAGACGCCCCAGAAGCACCAATCCCTTCTCAGAATATGGAGGAGGAACTCACAAGACAGAGGGATGAAGCCAGGAAGGAGCGGGATGAAGCTGTTCGACAATTGGAGATGATTAAATTTTCTGCAAACACCGTGAGAGGCAATGATGTGAAATGTAGGCTTATGACTGGCCTGACATGGACGCTATTTGACACCTTGCACCAGTACCTAGTTCATTTTGTCAAGCCAAGGAAGACATCCAAGCTTTCAACAGAAGACGAGCTCTTCATAACCTTGGTGAAACTACGGCAGAACCCTTCAACTGCCTTCATGTGTGGAATCCTAGACATGGCACACAGCACTTTTCTCGATGTGTTCTCCCGGTGGTTGCATCAGGAACACAGTTCCAGCGGAAGTTGTCTTGCAGTACCCCAGACTAACATCCATAATCGACTGCTTTGAAATAAGAATCCACCACTCCAAGAAGCTGAAAACAAGGTCAGATATGTTTCTTTTTAAGAGCAGTTCATCAAATGTCATAGTATTGCTGACCGTGCTATATAAGAAAAGATGCATGTAAAATTTTCCTTATTGATATTAAAATAAAATGTCTTTTCCCACAGAGCAATGACGTACTCCAGATACAAAAACTGGACTACTGTGAAATATTTCATAGCATGCCATCCATCTGGTGCCATCACCTACCTGTCTAAAGGCTGGGGAGGGAGAGCATCAGATGTGCACATCGTGAGGAGCTCTGATTTTCTGTCTCCGAGGTACCACCAGGCTGGGGATCAGGTTTGTCTTTTATTCTGGTTTTGATTTATTTTTCTTAATTAGATTATAATATAACATAGTATATTTATGTTGTTCATTTCAGATTCTTGCTGACCGAGGCTTCACCTTGAGGGATGACTTTGCTGTTTTAGGTGCACAATTGATCACGCCGTCTTTCACACGTGGAAGAAAACAGCTGTCGGCAGAGGATGTGGCCAAATCCCGTGTGACCTCAAACATCAGAATTCACATTGGTAAATATTTCCTCAGCAGACAGATTTTATTTCAATTTGATTTAAACAGGATCCACATTAGCTGTAGAACTCATCAGCTAGTCTTCTCTCACAAAACAAAACAATAATTCTGCAGTATATGAATGTGTGAGGGTGAGGGATCAGATATGTCAGTTTTAACAGTTTCAAAGTAACTAGGGATGTACGATACCACTTTTTTTTCAAACCGATACTTGGATCTGAGTAATCCAACTGATCTAAAAAAAAAAAATACAACAAAGATGCAAAGCCACCCTCTGATCGCGGTCTTCATGCAGAGAAATTGCATGCACTTGTATCGGTTCTTGTACTCGCTAAATTTCACCGATACAAGTATATAACAACAGTATTGGACTGATACCCGATACCAGTATCGGTATCCGTGCATCCCTAAAAGTAAGCCAAGTAACAAAACAACTCTGACAACAAATATGTGATCTGTTTCTTGAAGAGAGAGTGATTGGTGCTCTGAAGAACCGGTTCCACATTTTGGATGGCCCAATTCCTCTGTGCCTGGTGAAGAGCTTGAGGGACGAGAAACAGAAAAGAGACGAGGCCATGATTGACAGAATTGTGCATGTCTGTGCGGCATTAATGAACATGTCTGGCAGCATTATGTACAAAATATGACTGTAAAGGTGACCTAAATTTGCCAGCCAAAACCCTCATTTCCTGGACCACTATTGAAAAAGCCTTTTGAGCAATTCTGACTGTTCTGTATCACCTGTTGATTTTTATTCTCCAAAAGGTATCTCTTTGTTTTAGCACTGTTCTGCTGTTCCGCCCGAGCTGCCTGCTCTGCTGCTGCCTGCCATGCTGCTGCTGCCTGAGCTGGCTGCTCTGCTGCTTCCGCCTGAGCTGCCTGCTCTGCTGCTGCTGCCCGAGCTGGCTGCTCTGTTGCTGCCTGCCGTAATGCTTCTGCCTGAGCTGCCTGCTCTGCTGCTGCCTGCCATGCTGCTTCCGCCTGAGCTGCCTGAAATGTCACAGGCAGGCCTGTGTTCTGCCTCCTTGGTAGAAACATATGTTATGGATATAATGATATAAACAACATTATAGCCAGCCACAATGACTTCTTTCTTGCCATTTTTGCATACTGAAAAGAAATCACATCACTAACCTGTGCTGCATCTCTCATCTCCTGAAGTTTAGGACTGATGTGTTGTGACCAAAAGCTTTGCATTACACTGATGGCAGGACTGATGAACTCATCATCTCTAGTGACCCTAAATATCAGGCAAGCCTGAGGTGTCCAGGTGATGAAATCAGCATATGCTCGCTGCGTGACATACATCTGCATTTGGACCTATCAAAAGAATCCATCATACATGTAATAAGTACGGTTGCGTATCAGGGCTTGAGACAGTTGAACAGTAGGCAAAGAGAGGACGCTATAGCACACGGTCGGTTCATATGGTTTGTTGAGGTGCGGCTGCTGACGTTTCGACCCCGTTTTCTTTTAATAAGACTCAGGCCGAAACGTCAGCAGTCGCACCTTAACAAACCATATAAACTGACCGTGTGCTCTAGCGTCCTCTCTTCATGTAATAAATACATTTTGGTAAGAGGCTGCTTATCTAGTCTCTGCCATTTGATTTGTTTGTGTATGTATTTTTAGGCTAAATTT
Organism: Scomber japonicus; assembly: GCF_027409825.1. Lineage (NCBI taxonomy): Eukaryota > Metazoa > Chordata > Actinopteri > Scombriformes > Scombridae > Scomber > Scomber japonicus. Next base: position 5,100,080 of record NC_070589.1, read on the forward strand.
TGGTGTATAGTTAAAAACACCTGTGTGAAATATGCGTGACTCCTCTTCAAGCTTGTCAGTGTTTCCAAGTGTCCTTTTTTGTCAGCCAACCACTGCTGGATGTGCTGGAACCCACTAGAACTCTCCTGAGCCCACTTATAGGGACACTTGGCCTCCAGAACACCCTCTCCACAGCACTCACACGACACATAGCCATCACATGACACTCCCAAGTATGGTATAGACTGGCAAATGCGGAAGCCGGCCTTCTTGATGACCAGGTTGTGATGCTGTGTGTCCACTGGAGAACAGATGTATATGGTAGAGGATACTTTGGCTGTGGAACTTCCAGCTCCAAGAGCATGTTGGTAGGTGCCAATGGCATCATTCTCATGGTGTCGTCCCCACTGGATCCATGGCTTCATAATTGGTCTGTGTCGTTGTTGACAAATTTCATTTATTAGCGAATGGCTGGGGTTATCGGCAGCTGACAAGACACGATGGGCTATGGATCCTGTTATACGACCAACACGCTCCTGATGCCACTGTATACAGGATGCCTGGCTGATGGTCACTCTCTCCACATTTTCCACTTCCTCTTCAGTCACATCATGTTGGCTGAACCACCATGGTTTTTTTGATGGTCTGGCAAAATCCTTAAAACTTTTCAGAACCACAGCGTCGGGTGATGTGTTGGCAAGCATAGTAAGCAACTGATTTTGCTGTGAAACAGAGGCTCTGGGTACTGGGGCTTTGTTTTTCCTCTTTTTTGCTCTGCTTAAAGAAAGTTGTGTTTGCAACAAGGGCTGGCTCAATTTTTTTCACACACATTTTGTTCCATTCGCAGGCTTTGCTAGTGCACGGCACTTTGTTGATATCCATCCTTATACAGGCTTCTAACTTGAAAAGCACAGCAGCAACATGGGAACAACTCTCACCAAGACTGTGGAAAAAGGAATGTATTCATTACTACACCAAATTATTGTATTTTCAGGTTTCACATTAAAATTTTAGATTAACATCTAAAAAGAAATGATTGAAAAGGTGGTAATGTTTGACAAATACAGTATATTTTTGACTCTGTTCTCCTCCACTATAATGTAGCCTAAATAAATGGGTAGTTTGTTACACAGATGCTGAAGACATCAGCAGGCTTTAATATTTTTTTCTGATATTAATCCATATCAATTAATCATGCACACACTACACACACACACACGCACACACACACATACCCCGCCATACAGTGGGCAGCCAGGACAGTACCATCCTGCTGTACAGCGACCCATGTCCGATGCGGCTTATCAGTCACTCGCCAGGATGGCTTCACATCACATCGAAACAGGAAGGTGTTCGATCCAATTTTATGATGGAGCACAACCCCGACAAAGCCACTTGTAAAAAAATTATGAGCCTCCAGAGATCTGTAGTTTTTCAGATTGCTGTGTGTGTAAATCCCTTCGTGACATAGCATAGCATCAATGGTAATGATGATGATGACACGGCCGGCATTAAGTGTCAGGTATTAGGTACAGAAATGTAAAATTTGATTCATCATTAAGTGTCAGTTACTGAGATTATGTTAAGTTTAATTCATCATATTGTCAGTAAAAGTGATATACTCCCTTACCAGGTGACTCGATCAGAAAACAAAAGATGTCGGGGAATGACACTTCAGGCCATTGTGTAGGATCATTTATCCATTCTTTCAAAGCGTAAGGACAGCAATCGACCCCGATTATATCGAGTTTTTTAAGATAAAGCTCTTTGTCAGCACATACAAGTGACTGAAAGTAAGACATGACAGCAATAAACAAACACTTGCCGCGCTTTTACGATATAGGTCCGGCCGGCGACCAAGGGAACACCCACCTAGACTCAACGCTGTGGGGGAAGACCAACTGTGAAAGATCCACTTTTAAAAAAATATACGGACAACAATCGACCCAATCATGACAAGTTTTTTAATATATAGCCCTTTGTCAGCATATACAAGTGATTCAAACCAAGAAATGACAGCGGACAAGCGTTTGACAAAGGTTTAAAATACCGCCTTTTTGCATGAGTGTGTATGGGGAAAACGGTTTGTTTTCCCCCACGGCCCGGACCGGAAGTGACGTTTCATTGCTTGCCGACTCGATCTATGCAAATTGACGCAGCGAACGTGTTCTCCACGTCATGGGCAACATCGACGTGTCTGATTTTTCACCCCAGTCCAGTAGATGGCGGTAATACACATTACCTGTAAACTGCAATAACACCATACTGAAGAACTACTATTTACATTCACATTTGAAAATGCCGTGTCCAGCGGAGCTCCTGCCTGTTGTTTGGGCTATGTTGATTTATCTTCGTTTGATAAATCAACGGAGAAGAAACATAAGCAACAGAAGACGCATTCGTCGTATGCTTGGAGTAGTCGGGATGTTTCAGGTATGTCGTTTTCTTTAACTAGATACCAACCAGTAGCGTGCAGTGATCATACGTTTTGGTGGGGCAGAAACATACATTAAAATTACATATTTACAGGAGTTTGCTGTATGCTTAAAATGTGCTTAAATCATGTCACAGCCAGAAATGTAAGTGGAATATTTTGTAGATCAGTAGACCATCAGTTGATTAGTCCGTTCTCAACATGTTAAAGCAGCAAAGCATAGCAACTAGTTTTCTGTGTTCTGTCTAGAACTAGCCTAATTTGCTAACTGATGTATCTAATATGTTTAAGTAGTTGGGTTTTGTAACTGCAACTCAAAACAATTAGGTGTCATGAATAATTGTCTGACCACTCGTTGTAGAACTATATATAGCCTATATAGCTCACGCTGAATCTACACTGTTGTATGTGTACTGCTTGATAATGATGGAGATCATACTGGTGTTGTTGGGCCTGACTCATACAACAATGTTGGTTTTTGTTCATTGTTTTCCAGAGTGACCGCCCAGTGACATACTGCAGAGTAAATTTCGATGTGCCTATCCTACGCCTGTGGTGTGATGTCGATTTGGAGACCAGGCAGGATTTCCGACTATCTAGGCAGGCCATGCATTCACTACAACGTCTTATGAGGAGAGAGCAGGACCATGGTTGGGGCAATGAGTATGAAGTCCTCATTTATGTGTATTGGCATGGTCTCTCCTACCGTGTGGTGTCCAGAGTATTCACTGTTCCCAAATCCACCATCCACAGGATTGTTCATAGGGTGGCACAGTTTATTTGGGACAATCTGCATCGTGCCATCAGCTTTCCAAAGCCTGCTGACATGGACACTGTGGGCAATGGATTTGCCCATCTTGCTGGGACACCAGTCCAGGTATAACATCAACACTTAGAAGTATAAAACTGCTTGGTCAAAGTCAGTATTTCTTATTTCAAGCATCTTATCCTTTTAATTGCTTAACATTTTAAAAACATATGACAATTGAATGGTATTCCTTTTTGTCAATCTTACAACACAGCACAGCAATTATATGCCCAGATTAAATACAGTACAGAGAAGTTCTTATAAACCGATACTTTAAAAACATACTGCTCATCCATGTTAAAGTGAGTGAGCACTGTGGTTAAGTATCATTTAACAAATAAAGGTTGGAATTATATTCATCATACCAAGACCATTTAGTCATTAATATGATTATTTAAGACATGTTTACTAAATATGTAAAATAACCTCAAAGAGAGAACTCATACTGCACAAAGATTCAGTGCAAACACAAATGCAAAACACATCTGGAATACAAAAATAACCCATTTTCATCTGCTATTGAAATATTATGCGTCAAGACCCTTAATTTTACTCTAAGTAAAATTCCATTAACAATCTGTTCATATCTGAAGAACACGCTAGTCATTTGAACTACTGTGCAATTTCATTACATCCTCAACATAGTATTTTATTTGTACATAAGTTTGGCTCTTGCTGCTGATTGTGTAATAAGAGGTAAAATCAACCAGCCTTTCAGCATCAGCTAACTCAGTGGCCTGTGCAAGGTGTGGGACTTCAACTTGATAAGCCATGACATTTCTATCAAAGCATGTAGTTTGAAATGGTTGATATTCCAAACAATAAAGCCTAGAATCAACAAGATATATATTTTTGACCAGTCCAAATTCTGGCATATTACCATTCAGTACTTTAGCAAGGATCATTGACTTCTCAGGTATGTATTTATTGTCACAAAGCAACCTGAAATCAGGGCTGCGACTGTGCAATTGATTATAATGGCTCATTAACAGTTTCAGTGAACAGGTAACAAAAATGCAGATAAAGCATCTCCAAAGCATCTTGAAATTTATCAAAAGCAAACACAAATACGAGAGAGGTTCCAGATGAAGATCATGAAAACGGCGGGGAAAAGAACGTAATAAGATGGTAAAAGAATTTAATGTGTGTTCAGGATATTACCTATTTAGAGGGGGGCCCTGTGAGTAAGAGTTTATATATATATATACACAATAACATCTGCAATTAACCAGTGGAATGAAATGTAACGCTATCTTGTAATAAATAAAATACATTTGACCCATGACTGCATCATTTAATCATACTATCAATATTTACAACATTTGTAATATTTCGGTCACCCCTCATTATGAAATGGTAGCTTCCATGGGAAAGCGCGAAGAAGGTCCATGACGTGGAGGGTGTGTTTAAGGTGAAGCTTTAGCTTTCAGCAGGTTGCATCAGACGGATGGAAGAAAACTCAGCGGATTCATTTTACGCCATGGACAGAGTGGACATGGATGATATAGCAGCTGAAATACTAAAAGGTATAGTATGTTTGTTAATACCAGAGACATTATAATAAGAGGAGACATATCACTCCCATTGAAATGCATAGGGAAACTACGTAACGCCAAGATGGCCGGTGTTTGCACATGTCCCGCCTCTTCTGGTGCCGTTGCTCCAATCATTTTGCTGGTCCTACGCGGTCACGTTTTTGCGACACTTGGAAGTCATTTTCAACAGAGACATTTTAAAACACATGATCAGCAGTTTATACTACTTTGTGTACATATATTTTGTAATGCTTTATCCAAAATTGTGGCATGATGTGGGAAAGTTGACTGTGAGCAAACTCCTGTCTCTGCTGTGAGCGTAAGATGACGTCTTGCTGTCAGTGCCTGCCGTAAATGAAGACTGTCGTGAAGTATTGCGCATGCACAGTCCAAGATGCCTGTAAGGAAAAAGGCTTTTACGCTAAACGTTAATTTGATACCAAACCATCAAACCCTTTCAGCGATTAATAGTTTGATTTTCATCGTGATTTCAAAACATATGTTTTTTATGTCCCTTAGACCTCGGGACATGGAGATACAGCTCTCTCCCTATTCATTTAGATAGCCGGTTGGTCTTCCTATGGCCAAATAGCTGCCCGGAGGCGTGGCCAATTTTGCCGCCGAGTGAGATGACTTGCCTTAGAAGGACTTTGTTAATACCCAAACTTCTCCTCAGGAAGTTAACATATTTGAATTGGAACATTGGCCAACAACGTTAGCATGCTAATTTAAACAAGCTAACTAACTATCGAGAACTTGTGCGCCTAACCACTGTAAACTGTTAATAATGGCACAAACGATACTAGTTGATGTAATTAATAGTGCCAGAAACCGTGTTAAGGTGCAAATGATTTTGAAATAGCCTTGGGTAAGCTACATCTGTTTAGCTTAGAGCTAACGTTAGCCGTCTCTGCCGCCCTTTCTATTGTCAAACACTGGCGGTAACGTCATCATTTTAAAAATGGACCGTTACTGTGAACCAGTGAAACTAATATCGGTGACATTTGCTAACGTTAGCAGGAATTGGACATGAATTATCTGCATTTTAAGTTTTCAAGGTTAACTGGCTGTTCTGAAATTAAAGCTATCTTTGTAAAGATGCAGACTTTTTTTTTCAATTATATGGGCGCTCAAGCTTCTTATTGCATATAGCAATAATATAAACTCAGATAACATTTGGCTGGTTTGGTTGGTTTTTTTTGTGTGGGTGTGTTTTTGAACGATGATAAGCCAGAATGAAAACCAGATTAAATGAAATAGGAGTAAAGAGGCTATTTTTAAAATGTCTATTTATGGGTTTCATCAAGTCCCTTTACACAGGTGTATTAATCAAGCACCATGCAGTCTCCATTCATAATCTAGGTGCTTGATTTTATACACTTGTGGAAAGGGTTTTTGCAATGCAGACATTTAACACAATGTATTCAATGTAGATGCAGTGATTTTAGTAACAAAAATAGTATAATATTCATATGACATGTTTTGTTCATAACCTACATATTTGCAAATTCATTAATAACTATTTGATGTGTGGCAAAATTTGTTTTTCAGCTGCTAATATAAGCAAAGACATGCTGCCCAGCCTCTCAAAGGAGGACTTGCGTGACCTCTTTCCTGGGCCAGAGCACTTCCTCAGAAGGAGAACTATTTGCACATGTTGAATCGGCAGAAAAGCTACCACCGACTGCATCCGACAGCCGATGTCAGGTTGGTGGGTAGCCGCCCTTTAAGACTGGAAGCGTGAGTACACTGCTCCGTAGACATTTTGGGTGTGAGAGCCTATTGCATAATTTTGTTCTTACAGTTAGTTATGAGGCTTTTGCTTTATTTTTTTTACTAGTTTTTTACTTTTTACTCTGCTTCCTTTAAGTTCAGTTATGTAAAGGGAAGCTGCACTTTTAAAATCTTCCTCAAAGATCACGCGCCAGAGCTGGAGTAGGCTACTGTCATACTTTGTATACTTTGAAGACAATAAAGAAATTGAAAAAGAAATTGATTGAGATTCATGTGTTTGTTAAGTACCACAAGCAATCACGTTTAGTTGTTCTATTATTGCATTTATCTAGGATTACATTTTTAGAATATGGTATTTTTTACCATAAGTGGCAGGGAATTTAGTCTTATTTCAAGAATTTCGCAGTTGCATTGGATGCTAAATTTAAGTACATTTTTCTACATATTTGAAAAAAAATTCTTAAATTGTTCTCCTTATCTAGACAAATGTACTTGATTTCAGTGTAGTTGTACAGTTTTTAAGATATGTTGCCTAACATAAAACCTTGTTTGGAGCTGATAATACTAGCATATGCTGAATATAAGCACATTTTTCTAAAAAAAATCTTAAATTTTACCTACTTATCTAGACAAATGTACTTGTTTTAAGTGTGGCTGTACTAACTTTAAGATATGTTTACTTACATAAAACCTCATTTGAAGATGATGGCACTAGCATATGCTGAATTTAAGCACATTGTCCTACATATTGAGAAAATAATTCTCAAGTAATTTCCTTATATCAATACAAATATACTTGTTTTTAGTCTAAACACACTAGTTTTAAGATATCCGTGGGTTTTTAAGGCTAGATATATTGACTTGTTTTAAAAAATCTTGTCAAGTCAAATTTTCCTGTTCTGTTGGAAGATAATTTTGCTTATTTTAAGTAAAATTAGCCTTATTTTATCACTTTTTTGTAGTGTGCCATTGACGGTTGTCATATCAGAATCAAGCCTCCATCACTCCATCGTCTGGACTATTTGAATTACAAGGGGTTTTATTCCATCAACATGCAAGCCATCTATGACCATTCTGGAAAATTCCTAGATATTTTCGTGGGCTGTCTAGGTTCGGTACATGACACCCGCATTTTAAAAAACAGCAGCTTCTACCTTTCTAGAAGGTACCCACCTAATGGTTACTTCATCCTAGGAGATGGTGGGTATCCTTGTTTGGACACCCATATCCATTATCACTCCTTACAGAATTGCCAGGTGCAAAGGAAATTCAACCACCACCAATCAAGGGCCCGATCTGTTGTGGAGAGAGCATTCGGTGTAATGAAAACTCGCTGGAGGTCAACTCTGTTCAGAGCCTTGGAGGTCAGACCAACATTTGCACTCCAGGTGATTGCATCATGTGCCTTCCTGCACAATGTCTGCCTGGACAATGGAGACGTCCTGGAACCAGACAATGATGCGGCACTGGACATCCTGGACCCAGAACCTCCCCTCCAAGAAGCTCCTCAGGTACACGAGACACCAGGGAATGCAACAAGGGACAGGCCTGCTGCATTGATCAACGCACATGCCGTTGAAAATTAGATATATTAGATATACAAAATAGAACATTCTGTTGAAAATTGTAAATAGTTGTATGCACATGTTCTTTTGTGATATTTATTATTTGCTATTTTTTGTATATATGGTTCATTTTATATATATTTCAAAATTGAGACACTGATGATGGGCTAGGCCCGAAACGTTTGTCGTTTTTTGTTGTTTGATATGGCCTGTAATGCTCTCTCTGCACTTTGAATACAGTTTTGTATAAATTTCAGCCCGAGTGCGGTCTCTACTTTTCTACTACATTACTGAACTTTTTCTTGGAGTTAAATGTATGGATGTAAAGATCAGTGTTTATCCTTGTTTGTTTATATCATATCCATTACTTCCTGGCCAGTTGGAAATAATTCTCCAAAACTCTTAAGGGGCGTTCACACCAAAAGCGTCTGACGCGAATTAATCGCTTGAATCGCGTCTATCGCGCCGCTTTCAATTTTTGGATCATCGCTCCATTCGCTTCATTCGCTCCATTCGCTTCAATCGCGCTTGTCGCTTGAAAAAAAAACGGAAATAAACGGCTTTCAGAGTGTTTGTAGAGTGTTTGGATCATGGCCGACATAAACACGATCGCCACACTGTACTTGTTGTACAAATCCGAGAAGCGCCGGAAAACCACCCGCCGTAGTGTTTGGGTGCATGACATCCTCCGGAGACGCACGGAGCTGGGGGAATTTCACCGTCTCCTCCAGGAGCTCCGGCTGGATGACAACCGGTTCCAGCGGTACCTCAGACTGACTGGTGCCCAGTTTGAGGACCTGTTGGCTCGGGTCGGTGCCAGGATCTCCCGTCTGGACACCAACTACAGGCGCTCCATCCCAGCTGCGGAGCGCCTGTCCATCTGTCTGAGGTGAGTTGCCTTTTCATAATTCGTCTACTAATTAGCCTGCTGCAAAATGAATATGTAAAAATATATAGCATAGGTAACCTCATACTGCTAACTTAACTGACTTAACCTAACTTAACTGCTAACTTAACTGACTGTACAGATACGTACACGGTGCACATTAAGCTATAAACTCTTTTTTTTTCTTCAGTCAAATGATAGTATTTAGTCTGAAAGGGGAGAGAAAAATACATTGTTCACCTTTCTTGCCAGATATTAGGAAATAATATGGTTCTTACTTCATAATGTGATTGCAGAGAATTTGTAACATAATATACATGGACATATTTTTACCACAAAGTTTAAATGTAGAATAGATAAAAGTTTGAAGAACTTAAGCCTGACCCTTCATCTATCCTATGTTGTTGCAGGTTTCTGGCTACAGGAGATTCCTACAGAAGCATTGCCAACAGCTTCCGTGTGGGGATTTCTACTGTATCTGCCATCGTGCCTGCTGTGGTGGGTGCGATTTGGGACTGCCTGGTGGAGGAGTTCATGGCCGTGCCCACCACAGACGAGTGGAGGTCCATCTCGGAGCTATTTCAGCAGAGGTGGAATTTTCCTCTCTGCTGCGGAGCTCTGGATGGGAAGCATGTTGTGCTGAAGGCCCCCCCCAACTCTGGATCGCAGTTCTTCAACTACAAGGGAACATTTTCAATTGTTCTCTTGGCAGTTGTTGATGCCAACTACTGCTTCCGAGTGATTGATGTTGGGGGGTACGGGAGAACCAGCGATGGAGGCATCCTGGCCAACTCTGCCTTTGGACAAGCACTTCATGCTGGAACCCTCCACTTGCCTGCTGACCAGCCTCTACCAGCAGCTGAGCACCGAGGACCTCAGCCTCACTGTTTTGTTGCCGATGAGGCCTTTCCACTCAGGAAAAACCTCATGAGACCATTCCCTGGACGCATCCTCCCCAGAGACAAGAGGATTTTCAACTACCGTCTGTCCCGTGCCAGGTTGGTGGTTGAAAATGCTTTTGGCATCCTCGCGTCTCAGTGGAGGATGTACCACCGCGTCCTTGAGGTCCACCCGGAAGTGGCAGAGAAGTGTGTGAAGGCGACCTGTCTTCTTCACAACTTCCTGCGGATGACAGCCCCGACAGCCCAGACACCTGGAGTTGGGGGGAGCATTGCAGGGAGTGAGGTGGAGACACTGCCAGGTCTGGGGAGAGTTGGCGCGAACAACTCTGCCAGAGAGGCCATCAGGGTTCGGGAGACCTTCACAGCCTTCTTCTCTGCAGAGGGAGTGGTCCCATGGCAACAAAACATCTAGTGCACAGGCACCCCAAAAACGGCTCTTTTAAGAGCCACCCAAATACAACTATTGAGCATTACTCCATTACTACCATACTGACACATCTGATTATTATTATTACTATAACTATAATGGTATAATACTACTATTATACCATTAAACTTTCTTTTCTTTACTTTAACCTTTATTTAGCAGTCTACACTTCAATCTCTCATTGCACTTGAAAGAATATATGTGAAAGAATGGCATGAGAAGAATGTCAATAAATATATTTGTTTATATAAAAATATACAAGTAAATACACAAGTAAAAAATATATATATAATAGAATAGAAAAAGCAGCATATAAGTGATGATCCAAAAATGTATAAGTTATAAAAAAATATAAGTGATTATGCAAAATGTATGTACAGTTAAATTACATAAGAGATGATCCAAAAATGTATAAGTTATAAAAAAAAATATAAGTGATTATGCAAAATGTATGTACAGTTAAATTATAATAGAAAAGAAAAAGCAGCCTGGCTCATTCCCTCCATAGGTTACCACCCCCTACTCAATAAGGTCCAAATTTAAAGTGATCGTTGATGATTCATAAATTAATTTGTGAATTTGAAATTTCACGAAATCTCTTTGCAGGGGTGGCAGCCTATGGAGGGAAGGAGCCAGGCTGATCAAAAATTGTTCCTCCTCTCTCCAGGCAGGTGGTGGTGGTGGTGGCAGGGGGGCCCTCTGCAGATTTCTGATGAGGAGGTCCTCAATTAAAGTTTCTCTATCTTTATCCTCCTTCCCTCTCTTCCTCTTCCCTGTCCGTGCAACTGTATGAAATCAAAATCACAACATTCAGTCAGTGATATAGTTTGTAAAGGTTAATTTTCTATTTGGACTTGAGCCCTACAAATAAACACAATTCAACTTTTGTACAGTACATACCAATGGAAGAAGAAGAAGGAGCAGGGGCAGCAGGAGGGGCAGCAGGAGCAGGAGCTGTGTCCTCACCATCAGTAGAGGATAGATCTATAAAAGAGAAATTATTTTATGATCCAAAATTAAAATAATTTGAAATGTAATGGAAACAAATGTAACTGAAACAATACAGAAATAAATGGCATTGATACTGCATATGTGTCTGTCTTCACTTAACCAACTGTCATTAACTTAACCAACCGTCATCAACTGTTGATGTCCCTGCTTCTCCTGATGGCCCTGCTTCTGCCTCACCATCTATGCTTACAGCGGTCCAGTCTTCCTCGATCCCCCCACCCATGTTGCCACTTGTCTCCCTAGGAGTGGTGAAGGGATCGAGGAAGGATAGGACCGCAGAGAAACGCCACTTTTTTAGTGGCCCTCCTGCCGACCCGCTCCTCCTTTCTCCTTCCCTTTTTTTTTTGAGATAAGTATCCCTCAGCCCCTTCCATTTTTTACGACACACCTCAGCTGCAAACACATACACAGACATACACTTTGTATAATTAGCATCTAACTAAATTAAATATTCAGACAATGAAAACATTCACACATAAACTGAAACTTGTATCTTGCCAAGCAGGACAGTCTGCCGTTACTAGTGCTAACCAATACTAACGTTTCATTCATAGAGAAACACAGTCAGTAACGTGGTAAAACAAGCCACAAATAGTCTCAGAACTTACCAGAGAGTCCCACCTCAACACTAACCCGTGCCCATGCCTCCTCCTTTTTGTTCCGGTCCCGGTAAAATGATGCAGCCGTGTCATACAGGACAGGGAGCCCACAAACCGCGACAATTAATTTTTCCTCCATCGTCTCTTCTCTTCTCTTCTTTGTGGACAAGCTTACGTGCTTACGTCACGGATGTGACGTTGGGAGAAACTCGCCGCTGATTGGATGTCGCGGCGCGATGTCGCCCGAAAAGTTCAATTTTTCCAACTTTATTCGCACCGCTCCAGACGCTTCATTCGCACCGCTCCAGACGCTTCATTCGCGCCGCCTGATATGAAATCGCGTGTTATCGCGCCATTTACATTGATTTTCTATGTAGACTTGCTGCTCAATTCGCGTCAGACGCTTTTGGTGTGAACGCCCCTTTACACGTATTATTTCTAGAACATGTTGGTGATAGTTTCTTTTATGATATACACATTACTGTATTTGTATGTTTGGTGAAATCCATAGCTACTCACATACTTTTTTTTTTTTTTAAGTACAGGTATATTTTTTTGGGCTTTTTGCCTTTAATGGACAGGTTAGTAGAGATAGACAGGAAACATGAGGCAGAGAGAGGGGAATGACATGCAGCATAAGACCACTCGGTGCGGGATTCGAACCGGGGTCGCCTGTAGCGAGGACTGTAGCCTCAGCACATGGGGCGGGTGCTCTACCCGCTGAGCTATGCTCATACTTGCTGGAAAAAGGTTTATGTAAAGAGAACAAAACACTGAATATAAATAACAAATGAACAATTTAAATAGCAAATGAACAGTCAAAATAACATGACAATGACCACAAATCAAACAGCCTGGCTACTTTTCTGTATAACCAGTCTATTTATCAGGCATTTTGTCCACAAGTCTTTCTAAAAGGTTCAAAAACCATACGGTTTTCTCCTCCGATTCAGTGTGCCTTCTCTGCTCCTTAGCCGATTCTGATTGTAGGAAGTCCAGCATTTGCTGGATGGCACTCCTCTTTCTTGGTGATGGTGTTGGAGTGGCGAAGAGGGTGGCAGATGGTGTAGCTGGATTGGTGGAAGAGGTAGTGGATGGTGTAGTGGGAGGATTGGTGGAAGGGGCTGAGGCTGGAGTGGCAGGTAGGGTAGTGGATGGTGTAGTGGGAGGACTGGTGGAAGAGGCTGAGGCTGACTCAGGTAGGTCCTCCCTGGGGGTTTCATAAGTTGGTGTGACAATGGCCTGTTGGGAACAAAAATAATTCTGAGGTCATATTGCAAAGTTATTGGCTAGTTTGGAAAATGTTATAATTCCTACTCCATTCACCTTACCATTAACAAGGCTGTGGGGTCCTCCTCAGCTGGCCTGAAGGAAGCCACAAGGACTGGGGGATCAACTGCTGGCCTTCCCCCCAAAATAGCATGCATCTCTGCATAATATGGCCAATTTGACACAGTTTTTTCCCCATTGTCTGTGCCAGAGCCCTTCTTCGGATCCCTCAGGTCCTACAATAACAACCAAACACACACACACACACACACAGAGGAAAACTTGTGTAAGAGAGGGAGTGAAATTGATTAATGTAAAAGGAGTTGTAGATTACGGGATAAAGACATGAAACAGATATCTATGCAAATAATTACCTTATAACGCTTCTTTAAATTCTCCCACTTTTTGCTGATCTGCTTGTGAGTAATTTGACCCTCCAGGCCCAGCTCTTTCACTGCTTGCCTGTAAACATACACTGAATATTAATATGGACATGTAGCTGGGGTCAATAGCATTATCAGATATGATTTGTACAATGGTCACTCACTCCCACAGGCTTTTGGTGGCGAATTTTGTCTTGAGGAATTTGGCATCATTTGCTGCCCTAAAGTGGATGAGGCCAAAGGTCTTCTCTGAAGTCCCTGAAAAGAAACCAGTTGTCAATTTTTAATGCTGAATATGATACTATGTGTCATGCGTTACACACACGTGGTAAGCACAATCCACCGCGTTCTTTACAACTTTGTAACTTTTGCGAATTTTCGCTTGTGAATCTGAACGTGTAACTCAGAGGTGCATTAGCCTAAAATTTGGTAAACAGTGGCGAACGTTCGTGGTGATGAACATCTTTGAACAGTTCAATTTGAATGATTTGGTGTTAATATTCCATTCTAACGGTATTTATGATTATAATTATAATTTAAATAACAAACGAATAGTCAAAATAACATGGCAATGACCATGACCACAAATCAAACAGCCTGGCTACTTTTTTGTAAGATTGTAACGTCTAAGTAAGTACCCTCAGACTGTTTGCGAGTGTTTGAAAACGTTCGCCCAAAACTCAATGCTAACGGGAAAATGTTTGCAAACGTTCACCTATGTTTGCGAAATTGAATGCACCCCAGGTTTCTCTGTGCTCATTACGCCTTGATATCACGAATATTTGAAGCCTGGATAAGCACGAAACATCTGTATACACCGGGACACACCCCCCGGTCAGTGTAGCCGTTGATGGGCAGCCTCTTGTGAAGCACTCGGCATATTTACGAACGTCGTCAAATAGTGATTTTCAAACTATAACTTAACAGTCCATTGCATATACATCTAACTAACACATTCCAACACATTTCAGAATTTTTACAGGCTTATTTGCAAATATATACTTACATTTGTAATTTTCGTTTCCACCGGTGGCAGCCATCTGAAAATTGCCGCTGGCTGAGTTTGAAAGGCATCATGGGATACTCCCTTAGCCGCAGGTCTGGTCCTGAGCTGACTTGCTGCCGAGGGGCATTTTTAGGGGTGGATAGGCACTTTCCCATGCTCCCTCAGTATTGGGACTCTGTACCCCCTCGCGGGAACGCGCAAAGTCTAGGGGGAAGGGCTCAAATTTAGGGCTAGGGTCTGAACTGGGACAGGCCCGATGTGTATCAGATGCGTATAAGCTGACTATGTCATCCACGAAGACTTCCTCGGAATGTATGACTGTCCTAATACAGAAGTTGAATCAATCACCCTCACAATCAAGGACATGTTACTTAGATGCAGGCTTGATATTAATAACATAAGAGGGCAAACATATGATGGCGCATCTGTTCTGCAGGGACAAATGTCAGGTGTGGCCAAGGCTGTATCAATCCATTGCACAAACCACAGTTTGAACTTAATCCTCCAAGAATCTGCTTCAAAGTGCAATATTGTACGTGGTGCCTTCAGTTTAGTTCACGACATACATGTGATTAAAAACTCACCAAAACTACTTGCCATATTTAACACGATCAGCGCCGCCTCTCCTGCCACATCCACCACCAGTCTGAAACTGCTCTGCCCCACTCGCTGGACAGCCAGAACCAGTGCAATTAAATCCTTGCTGGATAATTTCGAAGCTGTCTATGACACTTAGGACGGAATAATCAGAATGGGGGGAAACACAGAAGCATGCAAAAAAAGCACCAGGGCTGCAAGCTTTGATGACGCAGTTCAGTGTTTTCTTTGTACTCAAAGTGCCCAAAAAAGTGTTCTCATCTGCGGAGGAGGTGGCGAAGGTGCTCCAGTCCACAGATGTCTCACCAGACCAGAGGCGTGGCCGGGGGTGGCACCGGCTACCCCTGGAATATGATTGGCCACCCCCACCAGAGCTGCCAATCAGTTTGTCCGAGTCGACATTCAAAAATATGCAGGCGGGGGTGAAGCCCCACGTCTCGTACCTCACCCTCCCTCCCGCCAACCCGGCCAATGTCAAACCCCATTGGCACATGCTGAAAAAACATGTGCCATTGTCAGACTATAGCCCGGAAACCAGAAAGGCATTCAGGAATGTCTACAGCTTGTGTCTTGCACAGACTGTCGGGGGCCTCTTCCTGAATGTCTCCATGGTGCCCAGGAACCTGAAGGCCCACTCCCACCACCTGTTTGATCCACTGGTTTCCAAGATCAAGGCCTCTGAGCGGATCAATTCAATCCGTTCGGAGTTTGTCACGGCTCTTTGGACGCTGGAACATGGCCAGGGACTCAATTCAGAAGTACAGCTTGGCCAATCCATCCAGGTTTAATGTCCTAGCAAGGGACCAGAGGACTCCTGGATAGTGCGGTCAAGTCTGCTGACATTGATCCCTCGGTCACGTTCCTGCTGTCCTTGTCCATGTTTGGACAGAAGAGCTGTGACACACTTGATTTTGGAAAACTGGTAGATCTCGACCACATCACTTGCGCTTCCGTTCACTTTGCTTGCACTAACGTGCTTTCAGAGGAAAGTGGGCTGCATTTGATCGAGAACAGGTCTTGAGGAGTGGGTGGGGGACAGAGGGACACTGTTCCCCTCACTCAGTATGAGTGAGGCGGCCAACTACCGGAGCAATCTGGACGGCAGGAGACCGGATGTTAGTAGGGACCTGCTCAATGTGTTGCTTTGTGCGGACGAGCCCCGTGGAGACCTGAAGGACTCCCCCCATACACACATCAGCCGTTCCTACAAACATCCGGTGAATGGGGTTATTGCAACTTGCGGCTTGATCCACCATGTGATCAACAAAACCATGTACGCCAGGGCTGCGGAGTACATGGACCACATGGTGGATCTAAAAGCTAAGCTTGCAAAACGCCTCTCCTGCAGTGTTGAGCAAGTTCGGCTTTTTAAGACTTGGAACCAGTGTTGCCAACTCCTCAGTAAGGAAAGTAGCTATTGGCTGTCCTAAGTCGCTAAATGACGTCATCGTCTAATTTGCATAATTATCATGTGCATGTTATTGTAATGGACGATGTAGGAGAGAGGAATAACGTCTTGGGAGAGACAAAAAGTGAGTTAAAAAACCCTAAATATGTTAAAAACTACAAATGATTCTTATTTTGATTCTTGGTTTGTTTGTTTTTTAAAATGTAAATACATTTTGATATTTATTGTTAAATGTTAGAATATCAAATTGAATCAAAAGACTGTTATGTAGGGTGGATGTGGAGTGGTGTGGGTCTCCTCCCTGCTCTGACTGCAGCTGTGTGAGGCTACTGTGAACCTGACCGCCTGTGAGTGCTTTGAGACAGGGGAGGGGCTCAGAGCAGCACCCACTACTCGTTGAGGACAGTAACGATACGTGCTTTCACGTCAAAGTCTCCAACAGGCTAACACCAGAAAAAGTCGCTAGATTTGTCGCTAGTCGCTTTTGAGGAAAAAAGTCGCTATGAGGGTTTGGAAAGTAGCCAGATTTAGCGAGAAAGTCGCCAAGTTGGCAACACTGCTTGGAACCTCCCCGAAAAGGTTCACCCCAAGATTATATTCAGTCTGCCACATCTCTGGGACCAATTATCTGACAGGGACCTACTCGTCCCGTTCTTGGACGAAGGCGGCAGGGGCCTGCTTATGAACACACGTCTATTTTAATACTCTTTATTGTTGATGAGCGGAAGTGTGGTTGTTGTTTTTATGAGCTAATGGACAGTTCAGAATTATCTACCAAATAGGAAGGAATAGACTAGTATCCTATAGCATAAGAAGTTTAAATGAAGCAAACAGGATATGTCCACAATGTCAAGAAAGGCAGTAGGATGTCTTTAAAATGTATCACATTTGAATAAGTATAAAAGTTCAGTTGATGTTATACTTGTATTGACATTTTGAATAACTGATACAACTTTTCCCAGGAACTTTGCATAATGATGAGGGCCCATCATCTGCAATTCAGCATTCTGCAGGTAGGCTAAATATTTAAGTCATAATGGATAACCCTAAGCACAGTGTTTCCCACACATTCATTCTTTCGTGGCGGCCCGCCACGAAAGAATTACGTCCGCCACGAATAGATTTTTCGGCTTTTGGCTCGCTCGACCTCGCTCATAAAAGCATAATAATGGGACTCTGTCTGTGAATGTAGCTTGTCGTAACAATTCCGGGGCAGTAGGTGGCGGCAATAAAACCAAAGAAGACGCACTTAATTCACCTGGTCGGCCAGAAGAAGAAGAAGAAGATAGACATATGTCTTTGCTAGAGGCTATCTGCTGGTGTGTGGTGTGTATGAAACAGGAGGAGTTCACGGACGTAAACAAAACAGTCACGTGTCCCACAGATGCAATTGTAGGTCAGGAAGTGACGTGAAAGGGACCGTATATGGTTTGTTCTGTGTCTGTTTCCTTACGTGTTGGACTAAATACATGTTGACATATTGAGGAAAATATTTCGGTTTTATGGAAACGGATTTCATATTTCACAAGAATGGATACTTGGCGAGCTGTACAGAAAGTCCTGAGTCATAAGATGATCGTTGTGGATAAAGGGAAGTCTTTGAAGGTATGTAGCATTATAGCTGTTAGCTTACTTTAGTGGCTAGCCGAGCTAACCGCTAATACTATTACAGCTGTGAGCAACCATATAATTCATGAGTGGTCTTGAATGAATCAGGAGAATCTAAGCTTTCTAACAATGTACGGCATGAATATATATGTTTAAGGGTTGGTGTTTAAAACATTCAGAATAACTTGTGGCTACCTCCCAACTTCCGGTCCGTCCCGTCCAGCAGATGGACCAACACAGCCTTTCCTGAAGGCGTATCCACAGACTGTGCAGGGGGATAGAAAGAGAGCCTTCAACAACTCATGGTTCACGCACTTCACATGGTACTCACAAAATCGTGAATCCATAATACAGGAAGTGAAGGAAAGTGAGTTTTTTTTCTGTTAATGCAGATGAAACAAATCTGACGAGAAAAACAACCAACTGTCATTAGTACTGAGTTACTATTATAATGGTGCAGTACATGAGAGCGTTGTAGATTTCCAGAGAGCCAGTGAGTTAAATGCAGCAGGACAGAAAAAATAATAGTGTCTGTAAAGACACAGCCTTGATTACAAGTCTGATCTTGTAGGTCAAGGTTATGATGGGGCAGCAGTGATGTCAGGGAGATGCAATGGGGCAGCAAGGATCAAAGCAGAGGCTAAACATGCCTTTTATGTTCACTGCAAAGCACATTGCCTCAACCTCGTCATTGTTGATTCAGTGAAAGCAGTGCTTGAATTGATTGAAAAATTGTATGTGTATATGTCCAGACCTTATGTTCATGAAAAGTGTCAGTTCAGACAAAGAAAAAAAGATGCACCCAGAGAGCTACAGAGACTGAGTGACACGAGGTGGGCATGTCAGTACAATGTCTGCAAAAATCTCATGGACAAACTGCCAGCTGTCTTGCGTGTTCTGCATATGTAGACAACAGTGGTGAGACATCTGTGGAAGCACAGGGTCTACTCATCCAGATACACCTGACGTTTATTGCAACACTGGCAGTATTCAGAAAGATTCTCAGTGATGCTAAGTGTGCCTCTGACATGCTTCAAGCACCATCGCTTGACCTTGCAAGGGCTGTGGACTTAATCCATGCCCTGCAGGAGACTTTAGAGGACTGTTGAGCTGGATCTTGTTTTGATTATCATTGGCAGCAAACTGGAAACTGCAAAGATATGTAATGTTGCAGTTGAGAAAAGGACACAAAGAGGGATACTTAAAGAGTATCTTGTAGAATCCACTGTTGATCAACGTAGATGCAAGGAAGGGGACTGGATTGGTGTATTTTACTCCATCATGGATCGTTTGCATACAGAACTTCAGAGACAGTTCAGTAAAAACAACTGTAATATAATGAGGGGTATACAGGCAATTAACCCCAAGGGTGAAAGCTTTTTAGAAGAGAAAACAGTTTTGCATCTTGGCTGTCTTTTTGACTGTGATGTTGAGGACCTAAAACACAAGCTGTATCAGGCAAAGACGTTCATTCAGAGAAAGGAAGTATGGGACTGAACTATCCAATATCCTGGATTTCACATCTTTTCTCAAACCATACAAAGAGGTTTTTCATCAGATTTTTCAATTGTGTCAGATAGCTATAGCTTTGCCTGTTAGCAGTGCCAGTTGCGAGCACAGCTTCTAAGCGCTCAAGCTAATAAATCATTTGAGAACAATAATGAGGCTTAGCAATATTGGACTGCTTAATATTGAGAGGAGGAGGGCAAGGTCGTTGAACTTCGATACTTTTGTTAAATGCTTCACCCATGAACACCAAAACAGGCATATACAACTGTCATAATCCTGTTTGTAAATAATATACGCAAACTGTCTGTAACTGTAATATAACTCAAAATTTGGTAACTTTGATGCAATTCTTCTTAAAGTTTTTCTGCTCATAAATACAATCAGACATATTACCTGTAAATTTGGCATAACTATGTTATTTACTACAGGAGACATTACGTTATTTCCCTCTAAATAACACTCTTGTCTATCTTTTCTCTTCTTACATCATAACTGATATTAATAATCTAAATAATGTCAGAGTAGGCTGCTGTATGAAGCTTTCTTCCCATATCTTTTAATATTGTCAATAAACCGTATAACTAATGTATCACTCATGTTAGAATAGAGGTTAGTACTGTGAAGCTAGTAGTGTTAGCAATGATGCTAACGTCATTTATACATAGGCTGAGCTACTCCTCTGCTTTGACTTTGACTTCAATCATTTTTGGTGTCAACACCTTGTTAAATACTGCCTGGCTTTTTATCACATTAACTACTAAAACACATGCTACTGTACTATCAGAAAAATAAATGCTGCTTTCAAACTGAAGCTAACTTACTATACCTGTAACTTGATGGTTAGAATGATCTCTGCTCCTTAGCCTTTCAAGCTAGCTCCTCCATGGAAGCACACGTATGCAAACATAGACAACTGTATGATATGATATATGTATATATATATGATATGAAGTCTCTGTGACTCACTCTTGAAGATATTACTTTTTTTCTCACTCTTAAAGCTTAAAAAAATCCCCTAATTGACCACTTGATGGAAATGGATTGCCATTGACTTTCTTCAGTTGTCTAAACTTCCTTGCTTCCTTCCTAGCACACATGGTGAAACGTAATCAGTGATACATTTTATTCAATAGCAGTCCATTTTGTTGAAATTCTAAGACATTGATAACATGTTTACATACGAAATTCGTTAAAGCAAGTCATTTGGCGACTTCTAAGTCATTCACTTAAACTAAGTCTGTTCAGCTGCTGCTGGAGAGACTGCCAAGGTGAATGAAATCAGTACGTCTTTTTTACACAAGTATCTGTAGCAGGCTACTGCATGACTCAGCCATGACTCAGAAGAACATGCTTGTACTTTTTAATCATAGTGCGTTGTGTTAATTGATCGGCTGTGTTGTGTGTTACCGGCGCAGTACCCGTTATGTTTTCGCTCAACGTATGTGTCGGAGGCAACCGTGCTTGAGTACACTTGGGTTTTGAGGTAATGTGAGTGCGGGCCAGCGGGGGACGGGGGGCATTCGCTTTGAAAGACAAGCACTGTAACCATCCCCCTCAACCCATCACCTTCGAGCTGGACACCTCCCCCACCGAAAATCAAGATCAAGACACTGTTTGTGCCCCCACTATATCCAGCACATATGCTACTGTATGTGTGGTTGAGTTTTCAGTTTTACATCTTTTTCTGAGTGAGGGGTGTAGTTGTAGATGTGTGTGGTGCCCCCCCACTCTGTCCAGCACGTATGTGTGGTTGAGTTTTCAGTTTTACACCAATAGTTCTCTATTCTGATTCTGAATCTCTGTGCGTGATTTGTGTGACAATGGAACCAAATGGCCCATTAAACCCAAACAAAAGGTTGAGCAATGATAATGCTAATAAGGTGGCTGGGCTTACCTGGCTTAAAGCATGCACTGAATAGACCAGGGTTGGCTGGCACATATGTGCTGTATAATTGCACATAATCAAATACAGTCCTGTGGTCCGTTTTTGCCATTTCGTAATATTTATCTGAGCCTAAAATTAAAATATGAAAAGGCTTTTTTTCCGTTTTTTGTGTTAGATTCAAAACAAATAACAAAATAATCAGCAGTCAGTAGGTTATTTCATTTTTTTGATTTGATTCGATGAATTTTGGATGACCTGTCAGTAAAAATTCATAAAACATCAGAATGTGGGCTAGTTTGTGACAGAAGAGCTATCTCCTGGTCAAACCCTGTATTACAATGAATAGGTGGGTTTACAGGAAAAGATAGACACGCCCAGGAGAAGGAGGGGGTCGTTCCAGCTGCTGGAACTCAGCTGGAACTTGGCTGGGAGTCAGCTGCGATTCAGCTGGCATTCAGCTTGGAGGGGAACTTTGAAGTGGCTACTACTGTAATGTCCTCAATTTAGTTTAAAGAAGAGCATAATAGACCTTTATCTTTAACACAATGTATTTCACAGATCTGAAAAGATCTGCAAACAATCTTTGTCCTCTCCTGTATCATCTGGGAATGTACAGGACGTTGACAAAAATAAATGTGATGATGTGATACTCAAGGCACTCAATGGGGAATTTAATATTCATGTAGCAGAGAGATTAAGGACCCAGCATGCTGCACTTGTTTGACTATGGCGGAATAAGCAACATTACACCCTCAGTGAGGATAGCCAGGCAATTACATTTGACGGTAAACTGGTAGCTAGGAAGTCAATTATTACTGCAGTGTGAACAGGGCTCTTGATGAAACTAAAGGTTCTGGTGCAAGAAAAGTGAACATACACCTTAGGGAACAATACTCTGGCATCAATCGAGTTAGTGTTCAAGACACATTGGACAGATCAAGACGCTACCAACTGCATAAGGCTACCTTTGGAAACAAACCCATTCCAAAATCCATTAAAGCCAAAGCAGCTCAAGATCGCCACCAGATAGACCTTCTTGACATGGGGAAATAGAAAGTCTAGCATGGCCGAGCCACGTATATATACATCCTGACCGTAATAGATGTATTTAGCAGATACACATGGCTAAGAGTAAACACAGCACTGAGACACCAGACACCTTGAGTACAAGAAAGAAAGGAATTCAAAGGTGTAGTACAATAACTCATGGAATCCCTTCAGGTGAAAATAATCAGAGCTCACCATATCATCCCCAGAGCCAGGGTAAAGTGGAGAAAAGCCACTGTGTACTATGGAAAAGATCATGTATGACTTAGTCAACTATCATCAAGGAGGAGTCAAATTGGTCAAACATTTACCAGTTTATTCCAGGGTAATGAATGAAGACCCAAATGAGGTTTTGAGTTGGATGTCTCATTTTCAGGTATACTATGGAAGAAAAAGTCATAGATTGTCCAGTCCGTTAACCTGTTCCCCAACCTGAATTTAATGAAGAACAATGTCTACCACAACACTAAATTCTGCCCACCCAAAAGCACAGGTTTTTATTGAGGAGAAGCGAATAAAGATTAGGAGAAGGGCGCAAAAGGCAATACACCGCTGCACAGAGATTCCAAAAGGTACTTTGTGAAACCAGGTTTAGTTGTGAAAAGAAACCTAAAGTTGCACAAATATAAGGTTCAGTTTCATATGCCAAATAGCCCAACTGCAAACACAAAAGTGGTTTTCAGTGTCTGATGTCACATGTGTGACAAGACTAGAAGAAAGGCAGCACCCAAAGTCTCAGCCCAAAACAGTTCAATAAATGCACCTGATTGGCGTTTTGAAACTTAAATAAAGTTAAATTGGTATATCAGTTCAGCTCAATTATTACATTTACTAAGGATTTTTTTTCTACCAGACCATTCAGGACTTTCATTACGTTATTGGTAAGTTATTACGTTATTGGCCTATTACATATTAAAAAGGGCAAATTTATTACGTTATCAGTCATTATTACATTATCGGCTGTTATTACGTTATTGGCTTCTACATGCACTTTCATTCAGCTGCTGTCTACCTAAATGACCCCTACTGTTAGTAGTTCAAAAAGCTTATTTACAACCAGTTTGTTTTTGTTTTATTTTTTTAAGTTGAAAGTACAGGAAAGAAAGAAAGCAAAAAAGAAAGAACAAGACAAAAGACGTATGGAAATGTTTTGCTGCCACACCAGAAAAAGAAAAATCAGTATCAGAAAAAAGATCAATAATGTCATCATGGTGGACCCCTCGTCCTCCTCACTGGACAGCAGATGAGGTGGATGTCTTCATCCACCTCCTAAAAACTGAAGGACGACGGGAAGTTCCACCGGTGAGTCCTTATCATCGCCATCTGTCTGGCTCTTCTGGTCTGCGTGGGCTGTAGACAACACATAGTCCATGGTAACAACAGTCATGCATTATGTTATGAAAAATGGCAGACATGATATTTATCTACAACTCCCAGCATGCATCAGTGAAAAAGAAGTAGACTGAAAGTCACAATTTTAGCAAAGTAAAAGTCCTCCAGTGATTCTGGAGACATGAGTAAAGCTTTGTTGGTACTTACAATCAAAGTATCTGGTGTCCTCCTTAGTTTTTAACTGGGGAACGAATAGGGGCTCGTCATACAGGAGGTGTTCCCAGTGCACCCACCTGAAAAATGGGTGACTCTTCACTGCGCTGGCTCCTCCTACAGAACAAGTGAGACAAACAGACATTGTATATCAACACATCTTGGTATGTACTACAGATGAATTGTGTATGTCTGGAAACAATGACTATTCCTGTCTTCATCCTTATCTTCATCATTAGTAAATGTGACACTAACCTGTACCCAGCCTTTCCTTCGGGTCCTTCTGCAGGAGAAGGGTGATCAGGTCCTTGGCAGCGGCTGGTGGGGCACCCTTCCCCTCTGGCCAGATGATGTCATCTGAGGAAAAATAAAGCACATGTCAGAGTTAAAAGTTTAGCTCCATCCAAGTAGCATAATGCACATTTTAATCATCTTTTAAAATAAATAAAGTTCAATTTAGATCTGCAAGCATGACTTAAATGTAGAAAGAGATGAACAGAAGTTAAGATTCTTACCTTCGAGCACGTGGTTGAAGATCTCCTCAACGGTCTTTCCGTAGAACGGAGGTTTTCCCACCAGGAACTGATACAGGATGATCCCCATTGCCCACCAGTCCACAGGTTTCCCATAGCCCACCTGCTGGATGGTCTCTGGGGAAAAATAAATAGGACTACCTACCATCTGAAGGTAGGAAACAGAACATGATAAGAACAACAATCCAGCTTTGAGCTCAAATAAGCACAGAAGAGAAAAATCAAAGGCTTACCTCTTTGTCGGTGAACTCCTTGACAATCCTGCTCACTGATGGTTTCTGTAGATCATCCGCTATGTTGAGTGGACCGATTTTGGACAGTCCAAAATCTGCCACCTTGATGTGGCCAGAGGAAGTGATCAACATGCTACAACAAGAGAAATCACAAACATGTCTCGTGTTAGATTACACACCAAACGTAGATTAAGTTATAGGAATTAAGAATTCAAAGTTTCTGTGAATTCAGGTTGACTCACTTTGCAGGTTTGAGGTCCCTGTGGATGATTCCATAGCTGTGCAGGTACTGGAGAGCCATGGTGGTCTCTGCGATGTACGACGTGGCCATGAGAACAGGAAAATGCCCCCGGTCTTTGAGTAAGGAGGCACAATCCCCACCTAAAAAGGACAGGTGGAGAGTTAAAGACAGAACACGTCAGGTCAGATGTCATGTTTAGATCTTCTCAGTGTGTGTTGGGTGGGTACCACGGATGGGGAGTCCATAGATAATACAGGAAAGTGAGTTTAAAGCTCATTTATCTGCTCTATACCTGTCTAAACAAACAACCTCCTTACCTGCTACATATTCCATTACCATACGGAGGTCTCTCTTCGTCTCAAATGTGCAAAACATTGAGACTAAATAGGGGTTCTCGGTATAAGTGAGGATGGCTCGGTCAACCAGCACCTGCTCGATGTCTACCTCCGTGGTTAAATTCTGCCATTTTATCACCTTCATGGCAAAGGTTTTACGTGTCTGCTTGTGGCGGACAAGATTCACAGACCTGCACACGAGGGAAAAGGAAACATGAGCAGCTTATAATACAGAACATCAGCTCTGAAAACATTCTTCAGTATGAAAACCTTTTAACTGAACTCTCTGTGGAGTCCAAACAGTCTGTTAGAATGTAAAGTCTTACTCACCCAAAGCTGCCACCGCTGAACCTTTTGATGATGTCGAAATCGCTCTCCTCTGGTTTTTTGGGTGGAGGACAGCAGACTGAGCGAATCTAAATCAAACACATAAAAGAGACACAATCTCTGTTATAAATGAATCAACTAAATACAAAAAGTATTCACTATAAACTAAGGGATGTGTGTGTTTCTTAGAATCAGAAAATGAAACACGTACCTCATGGAGGACTTTCTCCAGTTTGTCCTGGAGATCCACGAAGAACAGTGGGAAGACCAGTTCATTCTGGTTTGCGGTCTCACACTCATTGGACAGCTCCACCAGCTGCCTCTGAACAAACTTGAGGGCAAATTTAGCCTGACGCAGACCCCTGTTGGTGAACATTTTCACTGAGACTGAACAAGAATAGAAGAAAGAATTTAAAATCAGGATTATTATTTCTGTTTTAAGCACAAGTTAAAAATCAAAGACTGTAAAAGTTACATTAGACAACTTGAATTAAATGAGAGCAAATTTGAAGGATTAAGTATGAAACAAAAATTTTACAGAATATTAAATAAGTGAGACAATGAAAGCATGAATGTAGCTGTTACTTAATCTGATAATATGATGGCATGTGAGGCCAGGAGATACACGTCTGGATGTGTCAATAAACATCTGTATCACAACACTGGAGGATTTCCGCTCAATGATAAACCGGACTGTAGTAGAGACGCTCGGAAATGACATCATCCAGATCAGAGGTTAGTAGGTCAACCTACAGACCTTGGATGTTGATAACATGCTACCACAGGCTCGGAGGGGAATAGCAACGTATCATAACTAAATATTGGAGAAATGAACTAGTTTGGCGGCAGATAATGCGTTATATAGAGGCTGTGCTTCGGTGCCCTGTGTACTCGCATTATATGGATATACGCGGAGCTCCACTGGAGCTAATTTCATCCGAACGGCTCCAAATGACACCAAAGTTGTCTGGGTGAGTAAATGATTGTATTTTATGCTAGAAATAAGGTCCAGGTTGTAAAAAACGGTAATTATCCTTTAACATTAGTGTTAGCTTGTTCTCCTGTTACTATTGTAGTAACAACTAAGTACTTACATTTCCAAAGTATAGATGAATCGATAGTGGCAGTTATAACTGCAGCTACATATTTGTGAGTTTTCTTATCGTTAAATAATCAAGTTAAGGTGGAATGTAACCAACTACATTTACTTTCAGTGTACTTTTTACTCGTTACTTTTCTGATTACAATATTCATTTGAGTACCCAGCAGTGTCCTCATTGGATTACCTTTACATTAAAATGCTTCCTACCTTTATGTGGCAGTGCTAAGTTTGGAAATGATTAATGTCACAACTACGCCACCTGGGAACTGAACTCCAGGAAATCAGTTACTTATAACCTTTAGTTCAACAATAAACCAGGCAGGCAAATACACTCACTGAGGGGCAGATGTGATTCCACATTAAAAAGTTTTATTGATAAAACTGAAGAAAATAAGCTGAAAGACAAAAAAAGACAACACTGAGATAAGATATAAAAAGGGTTATTTTATTACAAAATCAGTTACTCTAATGACAATCTTTTGACACTAAAATACAAATTCAAAGAAAACCAAACATAAGAGGACTGGGACTAGCAGGTGGGGTGGTAGACTACACAGGGGTAAACATGCAAACGGGTGAAACATGTGTCCCAGTGCCCTTAAACATAGCATGCAGTAAAAGGGACTTAACCCAGGGTGACTAGCCGCCCCCTGCAGACTCGACCACAGCTCCTCTAAATCAAAGAAACAAAGCTGAAAACAGGGTTCAACAAAATAAAACCAGTTGGCCCACTCCATGTTACAGCTCTTTTAAGGCTGTACTATAAGGGACAAGCAACAAAGCAGTAGCAGGTCGCAACAAAAGAAGAAAATGAATTTGCCACCTGCATACACAATAACAATAAGATGTCTGGGCCCCCACTTACCACCATCATGAGAAGGTGACACCTACAGGGAGGCTCTGTCAGGGCACATGGCAGCCAGAGGAAGGACAATGGGAGACAGGTGCCTTAAACAATCTAACGCTGATTATGGGAGGTTCAGAGGAGGGGCCACGCCTGGGAACTGAGGGAAACATACCCCACTGCATTACAAGACAATGGTTTAGCTTACTGATGTTTAAATAAGATTTTAATCATTTATGTTCAGCCGTTAGCCTTTGGTTATGAAAACAAACATCTTTCCTTTCCATTCTTCCAAAAACACACACAAGAGCTGCAGGTACAACAAAATAAATAAACACAAATATAACACAAATCACAAACACAACAATCTGTCAAACTCCATGTACAGGTAGGCATCAATAAAAACATTCACTAACATAATTATCAAATAAAAATCACAAGAAACGTAAATCTAACATAGCATTTAACTGTTGTACATTTAACCGTTGCTTTCAACCATTATATAATATTTGTTCTTAATCAGGCTAATCTGTAGCTAATGGTAAAGATATTACGTATAATACATATATAAAAATACAACAAAAAAATGTGATTAAAAACATTTTAGAAAATGGAAATAAAAGCTTACAGGAAGTGGATGAGGGAACTAAATGAAAGATAAGGTTTTGAAATTATTATTAAAGTCAGTGTAAAGAAAGAATAAATATGTGTTCTGAGTTTGACATACCACAGAAAAGTGTGTTGTTAACCACCCTGCCAAATTTGAATGATTAAAAAAATCACCAAATATATGAAATTAGCTTCAAAGTTGTGTAAAAATCAGCCTCTATCTCTGCTCCCAAACACTGTGGGAGTGCCCGCTGAGTTCACTGAAACCCCGCCCCCTACCAAGTGTCACCTGTCAAT
Organism: Scomber japonicus; assembly: GCF_027409825.1. Classification (NCBI taxonomy): domain Eukaryota; kingdom Metazoa; phylum Chordata; class Actinopteri; order Scombriformes; family Scombridae; genus Scomber; species Scomber japonicus. The sequence goes on from NC_070589.1 coordinate 5,128,738, forward strand.
CAAAGTCACCACCTCTACCAGAAACATGGACGCTATGTCTGAGAGCTTTCTGCTGCTAGCTCAGCGGTTAACTCGGCAGCTAAGTGGCTAGCTGTAGACTGTAGTAGTAGTAGTGTGTGCTGAATGTATTTATACCTCTACAGCAGCAGGGGAGGATTTATGCTAACGCAGCGGTGATTTTCAGACCTGCCCACTAAATCCTGAACACAGAAATGTTGAAACACAGTTTGTGAAGCCTAGCTCCACAATTCAAATCTAAATGATTGAAATGCTTTTTACACATTTTTTTAGAAATACATTTATGACTTATTTAATGTGTTTAGAAGAACATGTCTGAATTCACTTCACATATGTCGGTGGGGGGGTGCGTACTTTATTATAACAAATATTTCAAATACTACTCATGCCATATGTTATTTAAAAATAAAGTTATTTAAAAAAAAAAAGAGGAAACGGATACCGCCGATAGTGTTGCTCCCCCACTCTGCAGTCTGTTAAAGTCTGTATTTTTCCTAGAAATGAAATATAACGATTATAAATTATTTAAGATAGGCGTAGGTGTTTGATACACATTGTTGTCCGACTCGTTCATAGGAGAGAACGGGAGAGTTCACTCAGTAGGTAAGTTTTAATTAAAAGTTTTCCAATACAGTGAGCCCTCGCTATAACACGGTTCACATTTCACGGCTTCGCTATTTCACGGATTTTTTTAGTGCAGTTTTTTATGCTTTTTTTTACAGTGCATTGTGTTCTGCATCCTGATTGGCTAAGGGACTATAGAGCAATGTCAACAGTCTCTGTGCCTCGTCTCTGTACAGCTTGCCAAATTTACGTTTGCAAATTTTCTGTGCTGAATTTTCTCCATGACAAAACCCACAATGTCGACGAGGGTGGCATGTCTGTTTATAAGAATCTTCTTGCCCAGAAGAAAAAAGAGCGCCAACAACTACCCATAACTATGTTCTTCTCTCGGAAAAAGACACCTGCACCACAGCCTTGAGTAGAAGACGCTACAGCGGAGCGGAGTCAGGACGAAGAGGCACAGTCAGAGGAACTGTGAAATACGCGTCAGTCAGTATTGATTATTAAAATGATTATTTTATAGTATTTCTAAAAACTATCATAGTTATTTGTAAGGTAACGTTTATATTTCTATTTCTTAAACAAATGCTTGGGCCTGAAAACAGGTTTTGATCTTTGGTTTCATTCTATAGTACAGTATTGTATTGTATAATAATAAAAAAATAAAAAATAAAGCTGACTACTTCACGGATTTCGCCTATCGCGGGTTCTTTTTGGAACGTAACCCCCGCGATAAACGAGGGTTCACTGTACAAGATGTACAATGACAGGTGCGAACGAGGTAGATTACATCACCCCATCGGCGATGGCTGTCAAGCATCCATCGGACCAACCCTATGGTATAGTAGTAGTATTATTGTCTCATCCTGCTATTACTATGTTTACTTAAAACAAATAGCTCAATACTTCATCCACCACTGCATAAGATAGAACTTTTGGGTGAGTGGTATTTTTTATTTTATTTCACTTTTTTTTGGTACTTTTCTGTGCTCGATTTGTCCAAAACAGACAAACTGCAGCAGTGTTAGAAAGTTTCATGTACTAGAATTTCATTTGCACATATAGAGAAATACAAAATGATAAGTAATATTATTCAGAAATGTTGTTTTCGACTAAGAGGGTCCTGATGGCTTTGCTGAGAATAGATTTTCATGGCGAGAGCATTTTACTTTTGCAAAAGAGCTGTTCATGTGCTATGACCAGCTTGGTGTTTGAGAAGAAACCAGGCAGCCAGGACATTTGGTGGAGAGATTATGTATGTTGTGTGTGTGTGTGTGTGTGTGTGTGTGTGTTGATGTAAGAAACTAATTTTCAGTTCTTGCCAGCATGCATACTTGATATTTGGCAATGGTATGTTGGACAAACATTTGTGTATATATACAGTTTCTCTTTGTCTGTGTTTCTCTTCAATTTACACAGATGCTCTAACTCTATTTCACTACTAAGATCACTTTTATGAACTGGCGTAGCTTATCCAACAGCCGGCACAACATCAAGCCAACATGTGCTTCTGAATTTCAATGCAGGAAAATATAGCAGTGTTCAGGAAATGTCTCATTTCTCCTAAACTATCTACAAATTGGGTTTCTAAATGCATTTACGGTGCAGCCTAAAGCATGCCGAGAAAAACATGGTGCTGTATGATAACTGATCATATTCATTGCATGTTATGTAATGATGTTATAATGACTCATATCCACTCATGGAAAAGGAAAGTGAGGTTATATAAATATTTATCCTAATAATTTCAAAGGAGAGAAGAGAAATCTGAACATCTGCACCCTACACCTGGAATTTAAATATGTTAGTTTGTTGCAGTGAAGGGTTTGAAACATTTACAATATAAATACAAACTGCTTCAGATTCACCACTGTTCATTCATCACTGACTCTACTCCTGCACTTAATGAGAGTGAAAGATTTACACACTTCATCTTCATCTATCTGTAGCTCAAAGCTCTCAACCATGTCTTGTAACTCAGAGAGTTCATGATTGAAGTTGTGTGAGTCAAACCTTAGAGACAACTTATTAAACACATTTGCAAATTCACTCCCAAACAGAGCAGAGCACATTTTTCTTTTTCTGACCAAAGATTTGAGATGTTTCAGTCTGTACACATTTTACCATTCCTCAGTTTACTCTCAACTCTATATTTTAAGAAGTAACTAGTTTTAACTCCTTTCTTAAGGCATTTCTGGGTGTGTCTACCTAATGAACCTTTAATTTCTCCTGGTATATCATCTGTTTAAGAAACATCTCATTTAAGAAATGATTAAACACAATGTCTCAGGAATGACAAGATAATTCATCCAAAACAGGCATGTCCAAACTATTCCATAAAGGGCCATGTGTCTGCAGGTTTATGTTCCAACCAAAATTTGAACATTCAGAAACATTTATGTAGTCCCCAAAATGAGTCTTCATTCCATATCCTTCCTCTCTGTTTCTTCTCTCTGTAGACTGGAACTAATGAACAGTGTTATGATCCAAGGTGCCTAGAGAAACTTTGCAATATGATGTTTAGGCTCCCCTGATAGTCTCATAACAAAGATCCAAAGATACCATGTCTCAAGGTACTCAAGAAAACCACTAAGGGACTTAATGGATTAATGATTAAAATCCCCCTTAATAATATCAGGTGCATCAGGGAATGTGCTCTGCAAACACTGCATCACTGTAATGATGACTGATTGTGCGTTGTCCATGTTAGCTACAGGATAGATATGAACAACCTAATAAATAATTGGGGGAATTCTCTTGGCAGGTAAAAAGGGGGGAAGAGACACAGTTACTGACTCAGAATTGGGGCAGCACACTGTTAAACAAACAGCCAGTCATACACCAGCGAGTATAGTCTGGATTCAATCTCGTTGGGCCATCCAAAATTATCAATTTCAAGGTTGTAGCTTGAGGACAGAAACGGTAGTCAAGTCCATCACTTTCCTTAAAGACGGCACATTAGCGAGCACACAGTAATAGAGGACAGAGGTATGCGGCACAGATTTTGTCTCTGTAGTCTCTGGCACAGTCCTCCCTTCCTTCCCCTCCTTCTCACCCAAACAGTACCGGTTCTAGTTGGGTACGTTCCAAGGCCTCCCTTCCAAAATCTCTAGTGGTATAATAGTGCCTGACTCCATTGCTCCATTGCCAGAATGACAGCACTGAGTAAGACATTTCTGGCTTTACTTGAGTCTATGAGGCTGGTCATACTTTTGCAGGCCAAACCAGATCTAAAGACAAATGTCACAGTATAATTCACAATCTCCGTGATGGTGAGATGACAACGGAGCGGCCATCAGGACGAACAAATACACCTTGAGGTAACTGCCTCAGTGATAGCAACATTAATTAGCTTGACAACATGTTGTTAGATGATGATATTGTAGACAAAAGTGAATATAACCTGCTACAGAGGTTTGTGTTGAGTGTGAGGTGGCAGGGGAAAAAGGGGGGGGGTTCTGGGAAATCACTTTAGGCTAAACACTGTAGTTTAGCCTAAAGGCCCATTTATGCTCAACAACGATGTTACCGTCACTGCTCACATACTTCCCTGTGTCCTTTACGTTGGCATGGATGTTAACTAATACATCCACCAGGGGGCAGCCCAGAGTCAAAAACAAACATGGCGACTGTGGAGGAGATACTGATAATGTTCCTCTTGCATAAAAGACAAAAACGATATGTTTAAAGTTTCTAACCAACTCGCACAACCTTTCCTCAAAAAGTTCCACCATTGTTATTTCCTCTTCATGTCTCACTAGAGCTACGTATTTAGTAGTGACAGCAACACTGCCCCCCCCCCCCATGTTTTCCGGGGTGGTACTGCTCCATTTGTTACGTATCCGTAAGCTTTATGGAAACGTGCAGGAATACGGACAAAATGAACACAGAGCACGGACAGAAAGATCCGTCCATATCCGTATCCCTATTTAACGTTGAGCATAAATGGGCCTTAAGAGGACACAATTTTGATCTAAGACAGAGTCACACCACAGTACAACTGCTTTTTGCTTGATTGAGAGCAAGATTTAAGTCCAGCTTGAGCTCATAAATGCTTGACCAATTTGAGCTAACTCAAACCAGTTTAAACCAGGTAGTGGCTCAGAACTGTTGGATGGTTTAACTGGTGACCAGCTGGTAGACCAGTTTTGTGTATCTGGTTTGAACTTGGTTTTTGACAGCTGGTAGGCCGGCTACCAGCACTGAGTTGGTGACTGGTTTACCAGCTGTTAAAACAGAACTCAAACCATACAAAACCAGATGCACAAAACTGGTCTACCAGCTGATCACCAGTTAAACCAGCTTGGGTAAGCTGACTCAGCAGGTAAATCCAGCAACTGACCAACTAAGGTTTGATTGGTCAAAACATCATTTAATAGTAACAGCTCTCCCAACTTCAGACACATTTCAATATTGATAATTGTCAACTGTCTTCTTGTAGACTCACCCCTGTCAGTCCACAATGACAGAAGAGAAAATATTAGTCTGACTTTGTGAAGCTCATGTTTCTGTTTAACCTCTATAAGCTGTCCAGCCTTTTAAATTATCAGCATATATTAACAAAAAACAATGTAATTCTAAGTACACTTGCAGCAGTTATTCATTCTGTAGCATTACACTTAATAAACACAGCAATGGAGAAGCTTGTTGACATTCTTGTAATAGAAGAATGACTTAAGTTCCAAATGTAAATGCTGTTCATCCTTTCAGTAGAGCTCCACACACTTGAGGAATCTACAATAAGGAACATTGGAGCTTCTCGTGGTGGAACAACACTTCACTAATACGCTGCATGTTGGTTGGAGCTTTAAATAGCCACCCATCTGTGTGTTTTGTGGAAGCATAAAGCTGCATGGATTACATGAATTATTTGCATAAGAATGTTTACATTGAATATTTGTAGTTGTCATGCACTGTGTTGTTGATGACATGATTTCTGTGTCTTTCAATGACTTTGATTTAAAGTTCACTCTTAGGTTTGTTCATAGATTGCATAATTGTGTAAAATGCAACATTAGCATTGATACAGACCCACACATCTCTTAATCAACAAAGTATTTAGAGCAGAAGCATCATTCAGAAATATTATAACATTATAACAAGAGTTGTTTTAGAATAAAGACTGTTTGAAGATATATGCAGATAAAGTTTATACATTCAATAAAAAAATATTACAATTAAATACATTAAACATGATTGCCTATTAGTATTCCTGTTCTGTTTTGCAATCCCAAAGAGAAAGTGTAATAACCAGAATAGTGTGTTGGCCAACTAGTATCAACACTCCTGCAAGCAAAGACAACAGGATTCTGAATGTGGTTTATATTTGCACCATAAGCATGCTGGAATCCAACTTTTAATGAACACTGTATTCTAAACATCATTAATTATTTCACATGAAGCCAAAATTCATTATTTTCTTTATTTCAATAGTTTTTTATGTTGTTTAATTAATAATTTAAAAAACTGAAACATTACATAAGGTTTTTCAAACATTTTAATGTTTCAATCATTTTTCTAGCATTGATTCCACATTATGTTTAAATTTCTTTCAAAGGTTTTCCACAACTTTTGTTAAATGTGGTTTTCATGTATTTAAATAATGAAAGAGCTTATTACTCACTCAATGTTGGAAGTTTTTCACCATCTAGCCAATATGCAAAAAGGGATATTTTCCATATTTAATAAGCCCTCCATTGTTTCATCTATAAACATAAAGAATTCACAGTTTTAAAAGTCAGTTGTTGAAGTATTTTATTCTCTTTAACCATCTAAAGAGCAGTTAGCCAGTAGATTCATATATCAGCCATCTACATTACTTATATAGATATACTGTACAGATTTTAATGCATAATAAGTAACAGGGGACATGTTTTCAAGTATAATTTCCATAAAAATGTGTATATTCTGTATATACATTGCCCTCTATTTCTAATGTAATAGTTCAAATAGTGCAATTATTTATTTGTTGTTGTCAGTGTTGTTTCTTAATTTAACTTTGATATATGTAAGTTCAATAACAAATGAACCATTTTGGTCATATAATGTGTGGATTCAATTGTATTTAGCATTATTTTCAATACGCATTCTTTTAATATTGGATTCTTCAACATCTAAAAAGAATGTGTCTTTTCTATAAATGATAAATTATATATATTTCTTTTCCCCGGGTTCACAATAATTTCTACAATTGATTTTACAGTTTCAAAAGAGACGTATGTACAAGAAGAAGATTGAACAGGAGGTACAGGTAATGTTAAAGTGTTATGAGTGTAACCAGAGAACAGAGGTAATAAGGCAGTTTTTGCTGTAGAGTCTTATAAATAAACAATATACAATGCAGCTCCTTTCTGTTTGTTAAAGAGGTCAATCCCACCTTTTCATATAAGATGCTGCGTGAGGAATTTATCAGCTGTAATGAAGCACAGAGAGTCAAGAGGCATTAAGGTGGAGGGAGAAGCATGCATATATATGTATCTATAATGTTACTGTGATCAAGTGCAGACATAATTGTAGACCAGTAGAAGAGAAAAAATATTTGTTTCAATACAAAAATCCCTTTTTGACTTTCACGTTTCTTGATAGGTGTTCTTTACCTCTTATTATGATTTTTGTGACTACCCCTTTCCCCTCATCCTCTTCATTTAGCTCTCATTCTTCCTAACCTTTGTTCTCTCGCTCTGTCTCTTCCTCTTATCTACATCCCCATCGCCTCTACACATCCCTCCCCTCCTTCTCTCTTCTCCCTCATCATCTTATTTTTTTCTTAACTGCATCATGTCTTTGATCTCCATGAGCTCTTGTGTGGTATCGGAAGTTCTACAGCAGTCGAAGAAGGGCACTGTACCGCCCACAATGTGTGTGGGTGTGGGCATGAGAGCAAGGAAGAGAGAGAGAGAGACAGAGTAGCAAAGCATTGTGCTGGTTGTATGTAATGGAACTTAAGGGTCATGAATGAAGGTGTCACGCATGGCAGGTGTGTTTTACCGAGCGGAGAGTGGCTGATTGAGTGCAGCCGGTGTAATGTGAAGTACAAATCTGTGACATTTTCTACTTTCTTCCAATGAGACGAATCTCATAATTTAAAAGCAGCAGTTGTGATCGTAGGACGGGATTCAGAAAAAAGGAAATAAAAACAGGAAGGAGGGCACACACTGAGCTTCCTGCTGCTGCCTCAGAGAGTCTTCAACAGCACAAATTGAAGCTCTTAATTACTGCTTCTAGTTCAAATTAATAACTCAAATATTGCAGTTTTCATTCATGGGATTAATGTAAAATTAAAATTATTTTCTTCATTTATTATTTATTTATATTTTTTTTTACAAAATAAGCTGTTGAAATTAAATGAAAATTTGAAAATAGGGGGAAAAAACTCTACTCATCAAGTGAGTACTAAGTTACTAAGAATGGAGTAACCCAAGCACCCGCTCCAGTTGATTGGCCAGTTTGGCCATCATTCCACTTCTTTGTGTCACAATCTGACTTCATAGTTTCCTATTTGTGTGTGTTTCTCCTGTTAAGTTAAAACCACCATATGTCCAAAACTTTCATTCATGACCAAAGTCCCATCAGCCTAAGCTGTACTTTGTGTTTAGTGCCAGACCCTCAGGAACAGTGCTGGGCTCTGAAGTTATTTTGACATAGTGGCCAAACTGATTAATTGGGTCTGTCATGTGATCCACATTGGTGCAAAAAGCATCCATAATCATAAGAAAAAGAGAAACTGTAAAATGGTAAATACATTTTTACGAGCACAGCTTCATTAAATACCTCGTTTTAAAATCAGAATTTGATTCATTCAGTCCACTAACATTTGAAAAGAGAGAGAGATAGAGAGCTGTTAGCATGGCTGTAGATTCCTACATGGAATGCACTCTAAGCACAGGTGCCAACTTATAAGAAAGACTCTCAGTGCTTGTATGAAAATATTAAAGCAGACCTAATATGCTTTTCCCTATTTTCAGTTATAGATATAATGTTAAAATGTCAGATGTTTATATTAAACCTAGCCAAAGTGTCAAATATTCAGATAAATATATGTGAGCACAAAGGCTTCAGACTTCTCTGAAAGCTCAATTTCCAACAGTTCTTTTCTACTTCTTTGTACAGCAGTTTTTATCTGTCTTACTCTATTTATACTTCAAATTCAACCTTTTTATTTTGCCATGTGTTGCTTTTATATTCTGTCTTGATGCATACATACAGTATGTAAAGCATTTTGAATTGCCTTGTTGTTGAAGTGTGCTACACAAATGAATTACTTTCAGCTTATTACTGATGTAATAACTACTGCTGCAAAAGCACAGCTTTAGAGATGTGGTTTCCTATACTGGCAAAGATTAAAAGCTACATCGACAAACATTACCCTTTCAAATGTTTACCCAAGCGTAACTCACTCTAGTCTGCATTAAAACAGAGAGCCTCTACAGTGTTATATTACAGGCAACCAAAAGGTATATTATAAAGTTCAAGTTCAGCATCACACATTGCATCTAGCCCTGTAATAGTTTTAAATATGATAAATATGATAATTTTATTACTACAGTTAATGCTTGTTTTCTTCAGTCTGTGGATGATCTGAGCACCATTTATTACCTGTTCTTCCACATAAATCAAGCATGCAATAGTCTTAGACTGCCCAAAAATGGAAAATGACAATGAGTTTCAGCAAGTGTCCTAGAATTATAAAATTGATGTTAACGTGACAGCAATCTCTAGCCGGAGTAAAAGAGGTAATCAGGTGATTGTAACATCTAGCTCCTGAGTCTATGCATTCTTGCTTATTTCCTGTTTTATTTTGTAATCACCTTTGCCTCTTGTGTTGGAGATCTTCACTTCCTGTCCTCCTGCCCCACCCTGATTAGTGTCACCTGTGTCTAAGTGTCCCACCTTCTCTTGTGTATTTAGTCTGTGGGCTTCCATTTGTCTCTGCCAGTTCATCTCTTCAGTTTCCTGTAAGCATCTCAGCCTTTTTCTAGCGTATATTCGACCCAGTCTTCAGCCTTTGTTATTCTGATACCTCTGCCTAACCTGACTGCCTGCCCATGTATCCAACCTGCTTATCATTCAACTCTATTGTCAGTCATTACAGTGATGTTATCATAGATTGACAAAGTCTGAGTTTGGAGGAAGTTGAGGTTGGATTGATGGGACAACAAAACGTTGGAACTCAACATGGTAGATCAATGTTCACTTCCTGTTTCCAACTGCAAGTCAACATTGTTTTTCCTTTTTATTACCATGACCAACCTAACCTTAACAACGTTAGGTGACTTTGTTGTTTTGGTTCACTCTCAGCGTTCTCATGAACAGGCAGCTGTTTTCAGAGAAAAGAATCACAACTCAAAGTGAATGACTCCATAACTGCTGATTGTGCACAGAGGAGAACATATTAACTAAAAAGGTGATGATATATCAGTGTTTGCAACTTGGCTCCACTGTCCCCAAGTCACCAAAATCAGTTACTACAGATTTAACCATAGTGTGGTCACAGTCTTTCAATAGTAATTTGGTATTAAGAGGAGAATATATTAACTTAAAAGGTTGATGATATATCAGTGTTTTCAGCTTGGTTCTGCTGCCCCAAGTGGCCAAACACTAGTTACTGCAGATTAAACCATAGTGTGGTCACAGTTCTTCAATAGTAATTTGGTATCATATGATATAAAATGTTTTTGGAAGGTACAGGCAAATGATGTAAGACTGCTGATCAGCAGATCATAAGATGCTTCTGTCTGTTGTTCTGTAGGACTTGTTGATTATTCTTGTGCATGGAGCCAAAATCAGCTGGCCGTATAAAACCATCATTTACTGATAGCCTGGCTAGAGAGTGTGTGGCAAGCAGCTGTTCATCTCTCTGTGTCTCAAAGATCAGTGGGCTTTAAACATTCCCCAACCCCATTTAACTTGTGTTGTGATATTCGGGGTCTGATCTTTGGCTCAGCGTGCCTGGAGAAAACAGAGGGTGATAATAGGTATGTTATCTCCTGACACAGTCATTGCTAGTCCAGATGTTTTGGTCGTCCTGCTCCTGTGCTGTGCAGCTGCAGATCCTCCCATCTCACCACTCCATTGCAACACACAATGGATTTTGTGGTTCTTGGCTTTTTTTAAATTCAATCACATAGCCAATCAAAACCATCTGACACAATTATTATGGACATAGCTGTGGTGCTGCGATGCCATTAAGCACTGAAATACTTCAGTATTACTGGCCTTTTACTTTAGTTTGAACAGACAGAAATGTTTTGATTTATGCTCCTAACTAATGTGTCCTGGTTGCTTTTGCCTTTGTGTCCCATTTAATGTAATTTGTGTGGCTCAGTTATTTGCTGAGTAACTAAGCTACTCTATAACAAAAAAGACATTGCCAGCAATTGACAACATAAGAGCAGCATTCATTCTGACAATATGAGTGTTTTTATGGATTTTGATTGCTGTATTACAATACAAGGGTTTAACATGAACTCCTTTTCAAATTTTCCAGCTTTTTTCTAGTTTTTTTCTGTAATGCATTGAGTTGTGTGTCCTTTATGTAGTGATGTGAGTAATAAGGTCACACAGGTCAGTGTGGTGGTTGGGTGTGCAGCACATTAGACCTTCATGCAGCAGACTGGGTTCATGCCCCATCACAAACTCCAATGCTGAAGTGTTTTTATTGCCTTATCATAACCATACCATAAACATAGCTTATTAACCATAACCACAATCTGTCCCTTTCCTTAATCCACTGCAACTGACATGTGCAAGTATTTTAAAAGGTACAGCAAGTATGTTGTATCTGACATGAAACATCATCTTGCATGTTCAAAAACGTAATTGTTTCATGAGGAAATTTTACATACAGCACCAATTTTACTGTGGTGTCAGAAGACTGCAGTTTTAGTATACCCTCCCAAGCTCTTGTTTGATATGCATTTTTTTATTTCTCTTTGCTATTTGGGCTTATTGGAACCTGATAAGTATAAAAACTAAGCATCATCTTTTGACATGATGCACTTTTAGAGAAAAATGATGTCCACATCAATAGAGTGAAAAACTTCACCCTTCCACCCTGAACACAGCAGTTTTTTTTCCTGACTGCTTTTGCATGTATTAATAACTGAATACCAGAGTGCAAAAAACAAAATGAAAACACAGCATTTTTGCCCCTTTTGGACAGTCACAGCTACAGTATGGCTCATTTGAAATGCTGCAAACAGTTGCAGGAAGACATCATATGCCTGTAATAAAATATAAAACAAAGCATTTTGCATTGTCACTGTTGCATCTATTAATACCACATAGGGTACAAATGGGTTTTTAACATGTTTTGAACATAGTGCAAAAAACAAAATTTTTGCCCCTTTTGGACAGTCACAGCTACAGTATGGCTCATTTGAAATGCTGTTGCAGTTGCAGGAAGACATCATATACCTGTAAAAAAAATAAAAATAAAACATTAAAAGTATTTTGCATTGGTCATGTAAAAAAATAGGAATGCCCTTTTCTTTAGGAACACTTACACACCTATGTGTGAAAGGCTGTGTAACAGTTGCGATCAGCTTGCAAGCACAAGAACACTTTGCAGGTCACACAACACAGTTACTGTAGGTTCTTCCAATGCAGCCTGCTGCTCTGCACTGCGCTGCGTTGCGTTCTTCAGGCTGATCATCTCTGGGAGATGAGCATTAGCCCTCCTGTGGCCTGAGACATGGGGCACTGCCGTCAAGCCACTACCATGTAGTATGTATGTGTTATTAATTTCACCGGGACAATGTACAGCTTTTTAGCTGTACCAGAGTTAGCTATAAGCTAATTTACATGTGCACATTTTTACATACATATTAACATTTTCAACCAAACTAAGTCCCTCTGTACACATACATGTACATCATGTTTAGCAGCATACTAAATCATTACAAATTTTTGTCAAATTTGCATGTCATGACAAACTTACAATGCTTACAAAACCATGAAATATGATTGGACCTCTTACCTTGTAAATGTTTGTGATGCGCCTAGCACCTTGTGATGGCCACTTCTGTTTTTGCTCTGCCTGGCTTGTCTGCTTGTCTTTTTTCTCCCTCTACTTCGAGGAAGTAATCAGGCAGAGTGAAGGTTAATATAGGTTAATAAAGCTGAATATTGTAATCTTCACTATCATTGGGTAAAATGACACTCATCAACAATAGCAGATCATACCAGCTGTCATTAATTCATGTTAATCATGTGAGTAACTTGATGGCAGTCCATATAGAAACGTGCCTATTGTCAGTTTATGTGTCTATACCAACTCTAGTTAACCCTTACACACTGTAGTATAACTCTTACATATTCTACACACTTGCAGTTGCATGTCCTTAGACCCGGTCTAAGAATCTCCTCATAAAAAGTGTCTATACCAAATGTTGAATCACAGATGTGTTTAGAAAGCATCAATAATCGATCTGACTGATCAATAAATGTGATTAAACCTTGATTCATGTTTCAGAGAGCAGAGAGAGTGTATTTTTTAGCTTTTACATCACTCATTTTTGGAGAAAAAAAGCTACTATCACACAATATCATGACTTGTGTGATAGATACGGGTCAAATTTGACCCAGAACAGCCTCAATGGACAAAAATATGTAGCACCTATACAAAAGTATAACCTTTTAAAATATTTGAATTTTTGTGCATTTTTGAGTCACTTATGTGACATGTGTCACATTTCAGTTATTTCAATATATATTGTTACCAAATACACATTGTGTATTTATATCCTTGTGGTCTAAAAATGTATTGAATGCATTTCTGTTCTCATATGCCCTTTTTTTTTTTTTTTTTTTTTTTTTAGAAATATCATAAATCTTTTTGGACCAGCTTTTGCTGGTACATTGTGTTTCACTGCACATAAACAGCCTGCTGTACATTAGCTTAAATCAGTGTTGCATATCCTCTGCCGCTATGTAAATATAAGTATTGGATTGAATTTGATATCAGCATATACCCAATATTAAAGGACATGGATCAGGGCATGAAAAACTTGATCCACTACTAATTAACAAATGTTAACGTGCAAAACTAAAATCAGAGTCAGACTCAACGTGAGGCTTGTAGAGTCTCCTATCTTTGCCAGTAAGGAGCTACTTTTAGCAGTAGGGCGTCTTAGGTTGTGATTTTGTGTGACCTTTTCACACTAATGCTATAGATGTAGATGGTCCATAAAAGATGTTTTATGCAGCTCTGTTTTTATTCTACTGATTGCAGTCTTTTTGTCAGGACCCTGTAAGAGCATTGGCTCCATTTGTCCAGAGACCTGATTGGTCAGTAGGAGGGCTGTTTACACATTTTTATTCTGTTCAGTGAACTGAATCAGCTCTCGAGCAGGTTTGCCACACGAGCCAGATTGTTGGGTTAAGTCACTGCTGGGAAGTAAAAGAGAAACTTTGAAAACAATCAAGAAACATAGGAGCAAAAATAAGGATAATCATGTCCAGTTGTGAAAAGTGATTACTTGCATGAGTGAAATAAACATGAATAGACTCTTGGCTTTGACAACCATTTACTACAAGCTCTACTGTCAGGCAAAAGAAGGAGTCTGTGTCATTCTCTGCTCCACCATATGAGGACAGTGTTGAGCTAAAGCCTTTCACAGTGAATTCATTTCATCACCTCTCCTCCCCCCTGACCTGCACACACCCAACACCCACACACAGGCTGCTGGTGCCGACGTGTCCGGCCTTTGGTCATCAGAGGAGTGCCTGTTAACGTGTATGGCGTGTTATGTGTGTTATCAAAAAATCCTCATCTTTAGCCTTCTACACTATCTTCCTACCCTCCCCTCGTCACCTCGACATCACCCCATCTATCTCCCCAGCAGAAAACAGGCTAGTCTTATCCTTTAACAAAACCTCTTTGTGGTCCATAAAATACAGGGTTGTGTCTGCCTGATGGCTTAATGGGCCTTTTGTCCTATATCTTATACAGATTCAGCACAACAGACGCCACCACATTTTCAACACATTATAACCAAGTATGATAGCATGGAGAGAATATGTCTCACTGTACCAGAGTTTTTATTTAAATATAATGATTATAATAAGGTAATTATGTAATCTTGTAAATGTTACTTATACCATGTCAGATCAGAATCTATGGATTTTTGTATCTGTGAATTTATGAAGTGGATGATTTAATAGAAACTTTTATTTTTTTAATTAATATTTTTGACAGACAGTAGAAGAAACATAATCATCATCATCATCATCTATACATATATATAATGTCAGTGTACAACTGTGTGTGAAACTACAGATTCACAGTATGAATTGTGGTTTATTTATTTTTAGTGTGACTGATTTTACTTTTGGCATCAGTAGGCTACCATACAACATTAGGTGCTAGATTCCTCCGCTCCTCTTACCTCAGGCTTTCAGTATGGAGACCTACTCCCACTCCCCTTCTCCTACTTCTGACTGTGAGATCTTCTCAGCAGGTAGAAGCTGTTACTTCACAAACGAGAACTAAAGCACCCACTACGACAAGGTTCATTGACCAACACAGTAACATTATAGAATAGAAAACTGATGCAGGTGCCCATATCACCCATATCTAAATCTGCCACTAACTGCACTCAGGTAGAATTCGGAGGTACTTGTTCTTTACTTGAGTATTTCCATTTGATGCTACATTATACTTCCACTCCACCACATTTCAGAGGGAAATATTCTACTAGATAGTAGAACTACTAGATCATAAGCTTATAACATACACAAAATATCAAAAGCAAAGCAGCTGTTCCCAGATGTTTGAGCCTGTAACTCCTGTGTTCGTTACTGTCATGTTACAGATGTTTGAGTTGTTTGCAGTACCACCAAATAAATGATTGTTGGAAGCTGAGACAGGAAAAACTGTCCAAACATTCACAAACACGTTTAGAGAAAAGTCTAAAAAATGTATAATTTGATGTAGTATTTTTTCCCTATATATACCTAATTGTAATAATATAATATCACACATGGGCTGACTTTCTACAAATAGAGTTATTTTTCATTTTGATACTTTAAAAATTGTACTCTTTAGTTAAGTAGCATCATAAATGCAGGACTTTTAACTGTATTCAAGTAATTTAACATTGAGGCATTGCTACTTTTACTTCACTAAATAATCTGAATACTTCCTCCACCACTGCTACACACAACACATTAACAAATAAAGTCTTTTTTCATAAAAACTGTGCATTAATGGAATTCTTTGACACTTTTTATTTATTTTCTGGTCAAGAATGAGATGAAAAGAGCAATAAAACAAGCAGCTTTGCATTTAGTACTGATCAGCAAATTCTAGCATGAAAAGCTACATGATGATGGTGAACATGGCATACTAATGTTAGTATGTAGATCTTAGTATTGCTACAGATCCTCAGTCTTGTTACATTGTTCAGCCCGTCCCACCACGAAAGCTACAGATGACCACTCCGCCCATGATGGTCTTAACTTTCCCTGGATAAATACTATAAAATATTTGGTCTAATCAACTACACCACTTTTCTACATTCCCATTAATAAAAATGAGTATCCTGTTATGTGTCCTCCTGTGTCTCATTTCCTGTTTCATTCCAAAACCTCTGGACTTTTTGGGTCCATCAGGTCAGGAAACAGACAGCTTCCTGGGAGCCTCAGCGTCCAAATCGTCCTTGAAGCCAACAGCATGACAACCACAACGGGAAATGAAGAGGCAGTGATGTCACATGTGGAGGTAGAAGGGGTTGAAATGTGAGCGAGGCCAGCTTTTTGGTTTGCAGGTGCAGGTTTTTATCTAAATTCATCATCGCTGTGAACGTACGCCTCAAACGGCTAAGTTTGGTCGTGGCAGCTCTTCCTGTGGGACGCATCACATCCTGTTTATCAGGAAGGCAGGGGATGAAGTGGTCTTTCTTTTGTGAATAGAAAAATAAAAAACCCTTATTATATTATATTTATACTTAATAATTAGAAGGAAGCATATTTTAAATAAACCTCTTTAATTTAGAGGAACAAGAAGATCACAAGTCTATTAAAGGCTTGACCCATATAGCACACAATAATAAGCATATGTCATTTGTTCAAATACCTCAAATTAACTGTTTTCCTGACAAAGACTATTAGCTGTAAAGTGAGTGATGACTCTCGCCTGTCACGAACCCAAGTGAAACTAGAGTGACATTATAGAGCTGCAAGACCTTTAAGAGAGGAGATCAGAGTGGATGGATCAATATGGGTGACAGTCAATGTTGGTTTTCTTTAAAGAGCAATTTAACACACTGTCTCTGAATGTTCTTGTTTCATATTAACCAAAAAAATCCTGATGTTTTTCCTTAAGCTTTAGAGACAAAAGTAGCCATCTGATAAACATTAAAATGAAACAACCACTCCATTGTGTCATCATCGGAGCACCAAAACATCTCTGGATTATGAACAGACATTTCATTAATATCGGTGCTCTGAAATCATCATAAAAAGGACATTACAGAAAAAGATGTGATCCATTTTCAACTTCACACAATTCACATAATCGGTTATCCTCTTGAATATTTTCAAATGTGCCGACTTCAAAGTTGATGGAAGGATTCCTGTTCTCAGCTGTGTGATAAGGAGCTTTGACATCTCGGATTGAGAGCCATAACTGTGCTTCATTTGAATATATGTTGGTAATTTGGGCTTCAAAATATAATTTAATCATTTTGCCTCAAATATAGCAAGTAGCTTTGTTCTAATTGTGGGTATACAACATGATACGTTATTACTATACATATATTGCAACCCAACTTCCTCACCTTTTCTTTTTTAATATGATAAGGTAGATAATTCTTTAAGGGATATGTAAAATCTCTCTCATTTTTATTATTTTCATTACCAAATGATAAATGATGAATGATGGACTTAAGTTGAGCAAAATAACAATTTCAAAGAGAAATTAGGAAAAAACTTTTTTTTTTCTTTTCGATATGTACTAAGTAGTGCAGGGGGCATGCAAAAATAGCATACATCATATCACACAAAACTGATTTTTTTTTTTTTGGAAAACGAATGTAAAGAGCCAAGTAATGGTGTTTATGAATACAAGACATGTAGCTCAATATAATACATCCTTTATTAGTGTTTTTTTAACATGGCAAATGACTCGTTTATGTCCAGGACAGCAAAAGTCACCGCTCAGCGATATTCATCCATATATTTCTTTAACCCATGGAGAGAGCTGTGTGATTTACTCCAAAGAAAAACCTTCTTATTGAGCCTGTTTTCTGACATAATAAGCAAATCTGATCATTTCACCATTCCACCTTATTGATCGAGGAAGCCAACCCGTAACCACCTGAATGGCTAAAGTAGGAGCAAACTCATTACCTATTACTTAACTTACTACCAATTTACAAATACAACATGCCCAATTATTCAGCATGTAGAGCCCACACACACACACACACAAACACACACACACACACACACACACACACACACACACGCACACACACACACACACACACACCCACACCACAAAGCAGGTTAAATTTAAGGTGTGAAGGTTCATGTCAGCAGGTCTTGTCCAGCCACGGAAAAACAATTATCATGCACCATTTTTCTTCTATGGATAACGAGGACTGTTTGACCTTTCTCCTCTCTGTGACAAACCTCCCTCCCTCACACACACATACACACACACACACACACACCTTCCTCATCTTCAATTGAAACCCAGTGGCTCTGCTTATTGTTACTTTGTTTTTGAGTTACCAGCTGAAAGTCTGGTTCCTCCCTGATAGTACTGTAATGCTACCGCTGCCTTTGCTCTTGATGGATGAGCTGTTGATGCTTCATTCTTCTCATGTGGGGCAGCGTCACACAAAGCAACATCATCTAAAAGGAAAATATTCTTCATTAGCAATTGGGCAAACAATGTGAGCATGTCATATTAAAGTGATTTTTGACACATTCACCCCATCTTCTGAGCTGTAAATCAAAGTTTGGTCAACTTTTAGAAACTGAAATATCAGGGCTCATTGAATCATCTTTGGTGATTATCAAGGCCTGATCTACCATATGGGAAATTTGGGCAAGTGCCCAGGGGCCCTTGAGTAGAAAGAGGCACCCGATAATGGGAGAAAAAAAATGGACGCTTGTTTTTTAGTCAGGCTGTACAGAAATAAGACACACAGCTTGACCCATTCTCTTGATGTTAATGACTATGGTGACTGTCAGAAACCTAGTATGAAAGATCAGTCTCTAAAACTGCAGCACCAGGCCATTCCAGTCATATCCACTGTTATTCTGATGGGGAAACATATATTTGGCCACACATCACTTGAACGCAGTTTATCCAGGTGGGACAAGTGGAAATATTATGAAATAACAACATAAAACAGAAAGAGAGATGATTTGAATGTGTTTTATCCAAGCAGCAACCTCTAGGGCTGAATAATGAAGCCAACATGGAAGTGCCAAAAACTGCAGTTCCTCGAATTTGAGGAACTTGAGGATGGCTCCAAAATTGAGTCAATCCCCATAGACCCCTCATGTTAAAATGCCCAACTTTATAGCAGAAATAAACATGTTTGCAGCTTGGTTCAAAAACTGTTTTGATATCTATAGCTAATTGGCTCATTCATGACAACCCATTTACATTTCATTGAGGCTTAAAGTTATGCATAATTAAGGTTGGGGCAACTTTAAGTTACAGGTGGGTGTTATAACTGACAAGTTGTTACCACGGCTACAACATTTGACCATGGCATAATTCATGAAAGTCTGGTCATCAAAAAAAAGGTCTTGTTCAGCATTTGGTTGTACTCAAAGACCTTCAAAGGAGTCAGCTGTTCTGTTTTTCTTAAAATGGTAAATAAATTTTCTTCAAATTGTTTTAGCATGTTTTTTTGCAAGCAAAAATTAGCATTAGCATTATCACAGTTAACCATAGACTGTTAATGCACCACACTCACCAAGCTAACAGCTAGGATTAGGGTCAACTCCACCCCTTTGTCTTATTATGGTCACTTCTGGCTCCAAAATGTGAAGATGGTGACGGCCAAAATGCTAACTTGAAGCTTCATTGGAGTTCACAAACCAATGGGTGATGTCCTCGTGACTACAGCCAATATTTTCTTACAGTCTATGGTGCCCCAAACAAAGACCAAAGAGTTGAACTCCCCAACACCATACTGTGACACAGTATTACACAGTGGAAGAACAGGACTTGAGAAAAGCAATATTTATACAAAGAACCCTAGATGCTTAGACTAATGTGATTCCACAATCCATGTAATCCAATTTGATTTAGAAAGAACTCAAGAGTAAAGTTCAGTGAGCCAGGGGGACATGATGTACATTTGTACTGATTTGTACAAGGAGGAATGTCAATTTGATAGACTTTCAGTTTACTTCAATTCAAAATACTTTATTTGTCCGTCAAGTGGCAAATTGAGGCATGCAAGTTTGCAAACAGAGGCAAATAGACAATTCATTTAAACACATAAAAGCAATCTAAAAAGACAAATATGACAATGTCTATACACATACCCCAACCTAGACAACTGACAAACTATGTACACTACTGTGCAATATCAGTATTTCAAGTATACCATTACTTTCAGTTCAACTGTGCAATTTTTTTTCACATTAAAATGTGCAATATCACTATCAGACTTAAGTATATTATCATTCTAACACTTTTTCTCTTGTACATATTGTTTCTTTTTTTTACACATTTTCTTACTACTATTGTTTTTATTGTTTGTGTACTTACTTATTATTTATTGTTCTTTATTCTTTTATTGATGCTCTTTCTATTTTTTACTGTCTACTTTGCTGCTGTAATCGTGTACATTTCCCCACAGTGGGATTAATAAAGGAAAACCTAATCTTATCTCATCTTATCTTAATTTATCTGATCTTATGTAAAACTGAACATCTGGATTTATGTGAGCCATGCACTTCTGTCACATAACATAAAAGTGTAGATATTAACTTACTGTCTATGTCAGAAGTGAGGATAGGTTACTTTGGCATCTGCTTCTTGTAGTTCACCTCACATCTGCAGTTTAGCAAATATATGAGATTTATAATAAAGTGTAAAATGTGAAGCACTGACAGAGCTGATAAACATTATTTCATTTCATTCTACTGCAGAACTATTTACACAAATTAGATTAACAGCAGTGACTGGTCAGAATGTGTTAGTACTGTGTTTTACTTTGTGTTTAGAACAATATGATACCATTACAGACATTATTAGATTAGTTAGACTATTAATATATTCCAGTTTCTATATCATGGGCTTAATATTGTTCAACAAGCTATTATAACTATTTTATCAATAAAATATGTTATATTTCATAATGTGGTGATAAATCACATTTCAGACCAACAAAGTAAAAAAAACATCTGGTTAAGTGTTTATGAAGAATGCAAATCATAACAATAAGTTAATAACCTGCATCACCATACTGATATTTTAGCATCACATAGATATTCAGATCATCTCTTTCATCTCATATCTGTGTCACATGACCTCTCCATGTGTTCCCAACTTTGAGAAATGTGAGCTGAGCCTGACTGTGCCTTTTCACAGCAGAGATTTGAACATGTCAAAGCAGGAAAAGCACAGGTGGAATTAATAACATCAATGGCTGCACTCCATGTATGTGATCCAGTTCCAGAGCTCTGGTACTGTGTATGCTCACTCACTGACATTGCTGCACCTGTGCAAACAGGAAATGGAACAGACAAGAAAATGGGGTCAATATTTATATCTACTGTAATTCAATTTAAGTGTTAAATCTAATTTAATGATGAAAGACCTGACCTCACATTAGAGTTTGTTTTCAGTGGAAATAATCGTACTGTTGGAAACATTTAGAACTATGCGTCTCATTTAAAGCTTGTTTGAGGGTTTATTCATTAGAAATCAAATGTGCTTTTAAAGTATCATGATGTATCTTAATACTAGCCACAAGCCATTTTGATATATACGTACATCTTAACGAATACTGTTACTGATGATTTGGCAGCTCAGAAGCCTTTTGGAAGAAAGGTTTTGTTCAGAAAAACTGAGACTGTCCTCCCCCAAAAAAACCCAACAGAATCAGTCATTTTAGTAGGTTACTCAAAACCACATAGCTTATGCCCAAATGCATATGACTTGCTTTGGGTTAGCATGGCGCGCTAGCTAATGTTGAGATTTAATATTGCTGCTCTGCTCACATAAAACATGATAAACCCTGACAGATCATCTCTTCATCATCTCCCATGTGAACGTGACACTTTAACAACAACTAAACTCTTAAAAAAAAACTTTAGAGCTCACAGACTCAAACAGCAATGATAGAATGAGGAAAACGTATGAGAAACTTCCCCAAAAGCTCTAATGTTCTGTATGGATGCTGTTTGAACTGCTTTATAACTGCAGCTTTACCTCCAGTCTGTCTTTGATGATCCATCAGCTGGTTTTATTCATTTTCTTAGAAAGAATCCATGATTATCTTTCACACAGGTCCTTAGACTCAGATTTAATTAGCTTCTGAGCTGTTTTATGCATTTTCTCAGTAACATTGGTGGTAACAGGTGCTACCAGGCTAAGATGTGTCTGTGGTGATACATGTGTTTAAAACTTTCCTTTTTGATAAAGCTTATAGTTAGCACTGGCCAGCCTTGCCTTGGACCAACCCCTAGTTTACGCTGCTGCCAGGGGACTTCCCATGATTCATTGAGCTCCTCTCTCCTCCTCCATACATGTACAATTAATGCATTCACTAACTTAAAGAGTTAACTTGGTTTTGTTTGGGAGGAGGTCGAGGTGGACGGACGGGTCAACAAACATCAGACTGGAAAGTCACAGTCAAACAGTCACATACACTTCTGAGGAGAGCTGTGGCCATCTCTGTGTGAAAAAGCCAATATTAAAGGAAGCATTCAGCTTTTGAAAGAAATAATTTGTTCAGTTTAAGGCATTTTGTACTGAAGCCACAGCAAGTCAGCATTAAAATGCAACGACTCGGATAATATGCTGAAATTTTGCTAAATTCTTTGCCAAATTGCATCAGGGTTATATTCTCTAGTACAATATGTTGTAAAATATCTAAATTGTAAAAAAAAAAAAAAAAAAAAAAAAAAGAGCAATCACATTACTGGAATAGAATAAGGCCTGAGGACAGAGCTTGTGTTCATAGTGTATGATGTCAAATAGAAAGTGAAATGTGTTTTTCTCTTCCTCTGCTTTAGAACTAAAGTGTCACTAACTCAGTTACACATGAATACATTGCTTCTATGTAATCAAGATGCACAGGGAGATGGTCGTATTTTTCATCATGTGCTCACTGTTCGTTAGTAATTTGCACTGTATTTTATTTAGACAGAGACAGTGCATAATAAAATATTAACCTTTTATAAAACATGGAGAGATGCACTGTGCCAGGTTTGAGTAAAATTGCTATTTTCCACCTGTAGTCCCAGCAGGCAGGTAGGTGGAACAATAAATGAAATCAATGGCAGAACTCAATAATACCAGGTCATGAAATTTTACAAACGATGTCATCCCCATATACCATCCCACATAATTATGATCATTTAAATGGATTAAATGTGTGCATGTCTGCTGTGACAGTGTCCAGCGTTCATAGCTCATTTGTTGCTGAGAGGTTGCTGTGTGATGTGTCAGTGACATCTAGTCACTCTCTCTATGACTTACTCACCTATCCAGTGATTTAAATATGCCATATTTTCAATGCTCTGTTCAAGTTTTGATAAATGTATGTAACTGGCTTTACATAACTTGCAATGCTACTATCCCTATATACCCTATACACAAATAAACACCTCTAAATAACTCAGTGTTAAAGCTTAAATGTGATCACATGAGACATCCTGGAAAAAGAGATTATAGCACCTTCCTGAATAAATATGAGGGAAAGCAGCTGTTACACTTTATCTTTCATAGATGGAAAGACATGATTTCACAGACTGACTTCCAGACTGTTCTACCGCTGGTACACAGTGTATGATACCTGAATGAAAAATAAAAACACAAACCACATAAAATCATATGTAATAAAAAGAAAAAGCAAAAAAAAAACTGTAACAAAACAAACAAAAATAAGTTCCACTCCAAGCAATTATTAAAGCCCCTTATTATGCAAAAATCCTGACTTTGTTCCCTTGTGAATGTGTGAATGTTCTTAAAATGAGTTGTTAAACTGTTGCTGGGTATGAGGGCCATGTCTCCTGGGCTCTGAGACGAAGGCTGTAGCAGAGTTCCAGATAAGTTAGGAGCTGGCACAGAGGGACCTGGAGGAGGGAAGGCTGAGGGTCCGCCGATGGGCACAGGCTGTAAAGCTGGAATGAATTATGAGGAAGGAAACCTGGAAAAGAACACAAATAAGTATCACTACATTAAATCAGCAGCCTGTCATGATTGAAAGTAGAATACAAATAAACCTGGAGCAGGATGTTTGCAGCAGGGCAAGTCACCATGGATGACAATCATAAAAAGTTGTAAATGAAAGGTTCTAACATCCATAATTAGAAAGTCATCCAACAAAATGTATTAATGATTCAATGCTTCAGTTGCTATTAAATTCATACCATAATATGTGCTTTTGCAGTAGGAGTGGGTTTTGGCTGTAAACACATCAACTCTGTTCAAAGAGTGAAGAGTTTGCCTGAGTGAGGAACAGCCTGTTCCTCAGCATCATGATCCCAGGCTGGGGGAGTCAAAATGGAGCACAAACAAATGTGTTTATTACAATCAAGAAGAAAAAAACATGAAAATAGTAGAAGGGGTAATGTGAAAGTAGTAGCTCAGAAGGAAATGTTATTCAGCAAGTGAAACATCTAATTCCTGAGTTTGTGCATTCTCGGTTATTTCCTGTTTTATTTTGTAATCACCTTTGTCTTCCATTTCAGAGATCTTCACTTCCTGTCCTCTTGTGTTTCAGGTAACCCCAGCATAGCGAGAGTTACCGGCCATGAAGCTTATCAAACCATCACTATCCTGTGACCAGCCATGAACCCAGAAACTCACTAATGGCAAACTAATTATAAAATATATAATCAGAGCTAATATGTTATAATCACATAATGAAGTGTGTTATCAGATGAGGAATTTTATCACATGGTGCAGGGATGTGGAGGTTGGAGTTTTCTTTTGGAGTCAGATTGAAGAAGCTTGCCAGAGAAACAGGACCTGATGTTCTAGCAGCAACTGAAAATGCTCCATCAGCCTTGTGGAAAGTCAAAAATAGATGACTTAACATTAAACAGGAGCAGCAAAATGAGTAGGGAATAAATAGTTTGTCTGAAGAATAGACGTCTTCTCTGGACCTCCTCAGCCATGACACATGCTGGATCTCATGCATCAGTTTCTGGTAGCCCAGGTGGTTCCAACAGAGGGAGAGGGAGATTAGAAAAAAAGTGAATAATGACATAGAATTGAATACAGAAAAATGTATTTTATGTGGTCATATTTCAGACCTGTGAATGAAATGAAATGAGACCTGTGAGTGAACTTTATAATGAACCTACCTCTTGCAGTGTCTCAATGGTCTGTCTTCTTTGGTCCAGCAAACTCTACTCCTTCATAGCTGAATACACACAAACACACATACCCCAAACATTCATGCAAAATGTAGTAAGTAAAGAATGGCAGCTGTCAGGGGTACAACTTAGTTTTTTTCCTTATACTAACTGCATTATATCTTGATAGTGTAGTCTGAAGTCTGCAGCCTGCAGGGAGCCCTGATCCTTCATGGAGCCACTGTCCATCTTTTTCAACTCAGCTCTATTCTTCAGCTCAGTCTGGACATGCTTTTGGGGCCTGAACAGAAAGAATGAAGATACCCAGCTAGCATGTCCATGTGGGCACTATAAGGTTTCAATTCGGGCTGCACTATGGGTCCCAAGTGGGTTTGTCTGGAGTTTCCATGGTGGCCCCAAATGTGTCTGCCCATATGGTCTTCAAGTGGGTTCTCACTGGGTTTCAGGTGGGGTCCACTTGGGTGAGTTCCACATGTGGGGCCTATGTTTCTGAAATAATGTGGGGCCCATACAATGTGCCCTGTTTATGCCCATGCCAGCTTAGCCCACTTACATCCCTTATGGTGCTCATACAGTCAGCCCACGTGGGCTTCACATGTGGGGCCCATGTTACTGAAACCATGTTGGACCTGCAAAATTTGCCCAGTTCAAGTCCATGATCACTCAGTACACATGTAGCCTGCATTCAACCCAGGTGAGTCCCACATGGACATGCTGGTTGGGTAGAAGGTAACTCTATTGGAAATCTATGATAAGACTATTACAAGCTAATTATAATGACAGAGATGAAATCTGTTAAAGGGAAACTCAGTACTCTTTAACCTGGACCAATCATTTTGGGCCTAAGTGACTAATGGGGACAAAACTTTTTTTAAAATCGGTCCAGTATTGGTCCTTAGGGGCAATTGCGCCCATCGATGTATGTTCACTAGACAGGCTCAACTTGTTATTATAAGTGTCTGGCAATGAAAGCAAATACTGAAACTAGCCGCTTATACTGTAGTGACTCATTTCAGGAGTCAATACCTATACTACAGCGGTTGTCTGTTGAGTCTCACATGTCATGGCTAAGGGCAAATAGGTTATGTTCCTCGCTGTTCATTTCATTTGAGCTGTCGGCACTTCCATGACTCAAACGGTCAGTGTCAGTGACTGATGACCCACCTATTGATGCAGCTAAAGACTGAAAGAAACAAATACAGTAAGTGAGAAATGAGGGAACACAAGGAGAGAAAAGCTAACTGAGCAGAACCATTTCTGAGGCAAAAAATGTCCCTTTCATTCCCACCTGTGGTAGAAATTGTAGGTTTATTCTTGGAAGATTGGTCCACATTAATGGGCCTTTGCATTTTAGGCCACAGGCTCTCTGAGACTACCTGCAGAGGGGGCAGATTGAACTATGTCATGCTTTAAATTGTGGTGTGGCTTCAAATTATATACTTGCAGTGAAGAAAATGCAAGAAAATGCTAGTGTCAGTGGTCTGGTGAGCTTTTGGTATCTCTTTACCAACTGGATATATTTCAAAATCTTCAAGTGTTAGGTGGTCAATGACCCTCTGTGGTGTTTTCTTTATCTCAACCAAGACTTGCACATCCATAACAGGAAGGAAGACATCAAACACCACAGAGCTACAACACACAGTAATACACATGAAAGCCAGAGAGTCTTGGATAAGAACATTCATAGTTAATGAAAAAATAAATGATAGGAAAGATTTCTCAAGGTTGAAAATACACACAGGATAACCGATCAATGCTTCAATGGTGCTTCAGTCATAGTCTAATTGGGTGGAGATATGTACCTAGTCAAACTTTATCAATCAATCTTCTATTTATATAGCGCCAATTCACAGCAAAAGTCATCTCAAGGCACTTTTCACATAGAGTAGGTCTAGACCATACTCTTTAATTGAATTTAAAGAGACCCAACATTCCCACATGAGCAGGACTTGGCGACAGTGGCAAGAAAAAACTCCCTTTATCAGGAAGAAACATCAAGCAGAACCAGGCTTTAGGTGGACGGCTGTCTGCCTTGACTGGTTTTTGTTGAGAGAGAGATAGAAAGAGAGAAGGAGAAGGAGAAATAAAGAGAAGGGAGAGAGAAAGGAGAGAGAAGCACATTGAAAATCAACATCGAAAAAAGTAGGTCCAATACATTCAGACCTTCTTCTGTTGGTCTGAGAACGCCAAAGTACATATTCTCACATATTAAGTAGTCTTCCAGACAACAGAACATATTAATCCCACTTCTTTGTAGACAAATTTCATTTTACATCTTCTTTGGGCGCCTGTCATCACAATGCAACCCCCTATGGTAAAACAGCATGATAAATGGATATAAACATGCCATACAGAATACATATGTGAAATCCAACTACCCTACTGTAACAGTAACATAAAGCCTTTATGCAAAAATGATGAACCTAGTGATGAATATGTGGGTATGTGATCGGACCTCATCAAGCTCCTCCATCTCAATGATCCTAATCTTTGAGGGGATGCTGTATGCCTGTTGCAGGGCTCAAATTTTAGACTCAGTCAGTCGTACAGCTCCTGGCAGGCAGATGAACCACAGTCTGCAGCAGTGACTAAACAGGCAACGGGCCCACAGAGGAAGGTTGGAGTCGAAACACTTTTAGACATCTTGCACGCTGGCTTGATTTCCTGTCAGATAAAACAGACATTTAAAGCAGTTTTGCAGAAGATGAAGACAGTGATAAGTTTGTACTTTTTCTAAAGTAAAACTCAGTAGTATGTAACAGTAACACAGGGCATCACCGCTTCTTGATTAAACTCAGCCAGTAGTGCAGGGCTAATGGACAGACTGGCTCCTGCTGTTCTTCTACTAATTGCTGGCTTTAACCCCTTGGAAAGTCAAATAGCTCCATCTGAAGCCATGGGAAACTTTCATAGCTACAGGATGAGACCATTTGGAAGCGTCCCAATGTCTGCAAAAATGAATTAAAAAACCTACCAACACACCTGCAACATATCATCAAGATAAAGAACTCACTGGATGGAGGCCCCTTCAGTCCCATTGAATTTATAACTCAGCACCTGTATACAATACAAGGTCCATTCAAATTTCAAAATGCTCAGTAGCTGTACTTAAGCCTAACAAGTAATGTAATGAAGGTGTATGAGTTACATAATGCATTAACCCAATCCCTAATACACCATTATTGCTGTGAATACAGTGAAACCTGTGATTTTGTTTAGTAGTGTTAATATGAATGGTAAAGCGAGGAGCACAGCATCTTGCTTCTATTAAAGTATTGCTTTTGACCCTAATCCTAGCAATCTTCTTTTTTTGGTATTCCAGGCTTTTGACAGTAAAAAATGCAAAGAAGAAGACGCATTAATCCAAAGGAAAATGCAAAATATGATGTTTCTACTGAAAGGAACAAAGTGGGAGTTGACATCAAATATATCAAAGGTAAGTTTAATCTTCCGATTCTTTAATTATTGTTAAACTTTCTCCATGTCATTTATTTGATATTTTATGTATGAACCGGATCACTGCATCGTCACCTCTGCTCCTTATGAAAGGAGAAAGAATGTGAGAGGAGGGACATTTCGGACAGGTCTGTTATATCTCAGTCAACATTGAACAGTGTGGGAAAATGGAATTATTAATCTAAATCAGAGATACATCAGATTCCTATACGATGTGGGTGGGCAGACTGACATCAAAATGTAATTTGCAGTAATGTCTGCTTTTCCAATTGTGATCAGAGCAGTTAACTGCAAACATGTTGCAATGAGAGGCGCCTCGAGAGCATGAATATGTATTTTGTGAACAGAAAGCACTGTCATTCTGTCAATCTCCTGATAATCTGTGATGCGCAAATGGTGCTAATAAACCTTGTGGCTAAATGGCTGAGCTCTATACCCATGACTCATTTATACTCTCTCAAAGCAGCGATGGGAGAAAAATGCAAGCTGGTGCAGTAATGGATGGATGGCTTCTTGGCAAGATTTGTACCAGTGAAAATAGATGCTGAATATTGAGATTTGAAAGTCGACAGTTTTTTAAAATCTGCTGTGTATCTCTTTTATAGGGTGTAATGCATACCTGCCAACATTTGGGTAGTAAAATCTGGGAGATTTTTGCAGCGGGGGGGGGGGGGGCAGTAATTACTATCTATGAATGTGTGTATTTGCTGCTTATTTTGTTTGTTGTATGCTTTTAAGTATAGTTTGTGTGTATACTGTGAGCATGAGTATGGCTTGCTATTTATTTATTGTATTTATTTGTGTTTATCTCACTTAGTATTTATTCATTGATTCATGTTTTATTTTTATTACAACAAAAACTACAGAAACACTACACTGCCGTTTAATACTGTGGTACAAGCACATGTACAAGCACTTTTGTCACTTTTAAGCTTTTGAATTGGGCCGAGCGAGTTAAGATGACGATAGTTCACACAACACATGGTGGTTTTTAATAATTAGTCTATGGAGTTAGATTTGTTTCATAATGTTGAATCCTGCACCCTGTTCGTTCTCCCAGCCCGCAACATGAATGCTTACACATAGACATTAGAACTACATTAGTAAGAGTACACTACTAATAAGATGTGAAGTGCGTTGTGACTTTTACCCATCTGAAAGAATACATGAAAAATATAAAGGATGAGGTGGCTGATAACTGCTTACTGAAGAAGCAGCCAAGCCACCGCTTTAGAGAGCTGAACGTTGCCCACAAGCATCCTGGTGCCTTTCATACTCAAACAGAAATGTATACGACAGTGTGTGCTAGATAATATACATAGAACAAATAAACACACACTAATAATCACTGTATGACATTAACATGAAACCATGAATGCACGTCACTTATCGCTGATAAACATTTTTAAAAAGCTCATAGAAAGACTGCGTGCTCTTACTTTGATATGAGGAAATGACGTCACCAGTAGGCGATCACTTGCTATCCGACAATAGCCGAGTGATACGAGTGGATTTTCGTTCTGACCGGCGGAAAGTTTGTTTCAAAACTCCGTGTGTGTAAAAAGCAAATCCACAAGCGTAGAACTGAGATCCATAAATAAAAACTGAGTTCACAAATGCCTGTTTGAAAGTTGTAAATGTTAGGAAGATATTCACAAATGCTTTTCATTTATTTGTAAATTAATTTAATGTATTTTTATATTTGTGGAATTTGTTTGTGTATTTGCTGATCCGTTTTATATTTGCAAAATATTTTTGTGAGTATACAAATCTTTTTTTTGTATTTGTGGAAGGTGTTTATATTTACAGATTACACATTTACACACAGATTGTCGATCTGCACGCACACAACATTATGAAACAAATCTAACTCCATATTAGTCGATCAACTTGTCATTGTCTGAAGCAAGCTGGAAAATATGCACTTTTATTTACAGTTCACATTCACCATGTAGTGTTTCAGCTTCTGTCATGCTAACGGAGCTGCGACAGCTTCCGGTCTGAGTTTTCAAATGAAAAATTATTCATAAATAAATTTGGGCCTACCTACCTCCCACACAACAGTATATTGCACATGTGCACTCTGCTATAGAGCACTTCATTGGCCTTCTTAAGGGAAGGTGGCTGGGCATGGATACATCTGGCAGTAGATGATTATATCAGCCAGAAAAGGTGCGCAAAATAATCCAGGCCTGTGCTGTGTAGCATAATGTGGCACAAATGAATGGTGTTCCCTTCATCTCTGAGCACCTGGACCCTGGATCATGGCGTACCACATGAGCTCTGAGGCTTATGCTGCATTCACATGGAATCAGGCAGACGGCAGAATGGAGACATCTGCTGGATGGAACGGGAAAAACAAACAAGCAGTCCGACGGAACGGCACGGCAGCAAAATGAGACTCACGTGACATGTTTCGTATTGTCATATTGTTTACAGTAATAACAGGACAATAAAATATAAAAAATACATTATGCAGTTAATACATTTGGCAGGATTTTTTGGTTCCAGATATGCCATAATGTCATATCTGGTACTGAATTCCGTGGTGGAAGACGATAAAAGTTCAAATATTTTAACTTTGAACGCATTGCAATCGATGGGATCTTTGCCCGCAACGCCCAAGTTTTACCGCCCTTCTCTCGTCCACTAAATTGACATCCGGTTTGCCGTTTGCCTGATTCCATGTGAATGCAGCATTAGTGATGTGTCGACTGTAGGTTAGTAAAGTTATATATGTGTGATTCAAAGCATATAGAAAACAGACTCCAATACTCACAAAAATCTGTATTTACCTTAACTCCATTATTAGTTGCATTCATAAACTCTCTCTGTTTCTCCAACACAGCATCTGTGAAAGACTCGCGCATGTGGCCAACCCGCAGGTTTTGGGACAGATTGCCTCCCCATGCACACTGGCACCAGCAGTAGAAGCAGCTTCTCCACCCTCAATCTACGGTGTCCCTGTGGACCCACTGCGGTCATTGCCTCAGTCTATGGAACTCTTAATAAACTATTCTTTTTAGCTTAATTTATTCATCGTAAGAAAAACTAACATACCATTTTCTGTCTGTGTCTGGTCATCAGCAATTCCATGCAAAGCTGTGTGGCCCAAAATAGAAACAATGTGATGATCCATAGTAGATAAAGCAGGATTTGTTGGTCCTCCTCATGCTACCTTCTGGCTTTCTTTGTGTAGACTGATGTGCTTTTTTGCATCAAATTTATAATCCAACCTTTTTCTTTTACTAAATTCTGTTTTACAGAGTTGATGCTCTCTGTTACCTTTTGTATTTCTGTATTGTTGTTGCTATTTATGATCACAGAACTGACACCAACAAATATAACACATTACATTGCGCTCCTTCTTTCACTCCTTAATTGCCATAACTTGTGGCACAAACCAAATTTTTTGTATGCAAATTGCTGTGTGAGTGGATATGAGGATGAGATTTTCTTTTTAAATAGAACCATGCACAGCTTTATAATTCTAATGAAAATGTCTGGCTTTGTGCATACACAGTTCTAGTCATGAATCTATAGAGTTTTATGCATCTAGCCCAAGCAGAGAAGATCACCTATAATTCTAGTGATTCATACTAGCCATGGAGATGCAAGTTGGTCAAAACATTACTTGATTATGACCATAAAGAAAATACTCCAATGATAGAACATTTCACACATAATATTAGATGTAATATCTTAACATCTAGCTTTGGTTTGAGAAAGTTATTTACAATGTTTGTTGATATACTGTAGTAAAAATCAAATGAAAAAACCCACAGATACTGGTTAGATTAGAAGATGTATTTATTTTGAGCTTGTTGGTCCGATGTGTTTTGATCTCTCTGAAAAAGACTGCAGGCAATTTCTTAGAGGGGCAACATGGTGAAGGACACTCCATATTACAGTGCCCTGAGTACTCAAAAGATATCTTAAAGTCCACGGCCAAAAAAGGTGTCTGCAGTTGCATCATCGTGTGTTGATTAATGATTTATATTAAAGATCTGAAGCTAGCTATAAAAAGTAGGTGTCCGTATATTTAACCTTTAACTTGTAAAATCTAACCATGTAAGTTAAATATTTTGTTCAGTATTGACAACTGGATAGTTATTTGTTCCAAGTAAGAACCCAACCTAGATAGATAGATAGATAGATAGATAGATAGATAGACATGAACTGCAAAAGGGAAATTCATTTTGCTCAGGTCAGCACTATTCAGACTGAATGACTAATAAATAAATAAAACACTGCAATACAAAAACCTATTCTAAACAGATGACCTCGATTTTAAAAGAAAAGCAATGCCTTCCACTGATTCTGTGAGTGTGTTTGTGCCTGTGTGTGTGTGTGCTTTTGTTTTGTGCATGCGTGTGCCTGCCTGAAGAGTCTCAATGCAGCATGTCCAGCTGTTACAGGCAGAGAGCACCAGGGACCTGTGGGCGGTTATGTTTGTTAAGAAGCCTAATAGCAGAGGGGACCTAACTGTTTCACTTTTAAATATGCCCACATGGAGGTCAAGGTGAATTTCTTCCAAAAATCACTAATGTCATGATCACCCTTTACATACATTTTCCACCTTGAAAAGTGTGTTAGGAGAAAGCTCTTACATGCCATTGTCCATATAAATCCATCTTTGTTGAGAGTGCAAACATACATTTATTAGATTCTAGTTTTCATAGTCAACAGAATGTAATCATTTGGCCTGTTAAGTTACTAAAAAACATTTTAAGTGTGGATTTCTTTCCCTCAAAGCACTCAGAAAAACAGCCATGATATTGTGATAGGTATGGCTTTCGGCCTAGGAATGCCACTATCTCAGTTTTCCCCTCTTCATGGAAGCCACACTCTCTGCCCCTCACTGCCAGGCACACACTTGAAGACTACTGTCTCATTAGGAGCAGATATTTAGAGGTAGCACACAGAAAAATGAGTCTAAGAAAATCATAAAGAAACAAATGCAGAACGTATGGCCAGAATGTTAGAACACACATGAAGACATCTATGTCTGTGCAGGAACAAAGAGGAAGAATCAGTCATTATTCATCTCAGGATAGGGCATACTGGACTCAACCATACACTTCATAAAACAGGTAACACCCAACAGGTATATGTGCACACTGTGGTCATCCTGAAACTGCATTAAAGAAAGTTGACTTAAAGTTGTAGTAAGCGATAATAATCCAATACATTTTTTGTCAAAATCACAGAATCTCTCCTCACTATCTGCTAGCTGTCCCTTCTAAGTGCGCACTGAAAAAAGTCCAGTTTCAATACACAGCCTGGCTCTGAGATTCAGCTGATAAATATGTGGCTCGGAGCGAGCCAACGCAACAATGCTCCAGCCAATCAGAGACAGGGAGCATTCATGCGCGTTCACGTTCAGACCGAGGGGGAGGGGGAGGTTACGTAGTGTATGTAGTATACGCAGTCAGAGCGTGAAACGTCTGGTACAAACATAGTGGAGAAGGAGAGGTGACCAAGAAACATCCAGAGAGGAGAAGGTTAGAAGAACAAAACATATAAAAGAAGGACTTTGACCAGACAACTACCCACGGACACATCAGTGTGGTTTTCTAACGGTGGAGGGACAGACGGAGACCCGATGGAGGACCAGAGAGTGAAGGATTTTACTCTTTAGCCCCGTTCCATTAAGGAAGTTCTGGGTAAAATTTAGGAGGTGGGACCTTTACAGGAACGTCCCCTCACTCGGACCTCTAGGCCGTTGTGTCTCCATAGCAGAGTAGGACCTTGATAGGACACGCCAAAAGTATAACGTGTTTCTGGTTTGTGTGTTCATGTACATGGCGGTGGACACTATGAACTTTTTCCCGGCAGTGTAGACGCTTCCTACTACTGTTCTTTGTCTTCTGCTGCTTTGAGTATACCCAATGAGCACAGAGTAAACCTCAACCCCCGCCCAGGAGTTTTTCCAGGAGGAACGGACTACATACCCCAAGGCAGGGACTCTGTTAGCCCCCGTAAAAGTTCTGGGAGATTGTCCTTTGGGGGGAAGTTCCTGCTGTGGAGACGCGCACCAAAATTGCCCTGAAGTTCCTGCAGTGGAAACAGGGCTTTTATTTTAGCATCTCAGGCCGATGGGTACTAACATTTAGCTTTTTAGGACTGCTTGTGCTTTTATTATGTTTATTCCCAGCTGTGTTATTTAAGTATCTGTAGGGATCCCAATGTCAATTTACTTTTTCTGCGCCCACGAGCCTCTTTAACCAGCCTTAGTTACAATACCTTTTTGTATAATGTTAGTAATGTTAGACAAGGAACATCCTGTTATCAAGATTTTTATATCTACTTTTTCTATTTTGCAGGGTCCTGATGAGGACATGCCTTGTACATCATGTTACCGTTTCGTTGATTCAAACTACAAATATCATCTTTAGTGGTACATTTCCATTGCCTGTCTCTTCTCCCTACAGATGATGATGGATGATGAAGAGCAGTAAGGTGCTGAGGCCTGTCAACATGAATGTAGAGGTAAATTAAATCCAATGTACTGCTTAATGACATTACTTATAGTTGGCAGACTTTAATCATATAGATTTTCAATGAACACAAAGAAGAGTGGATTTCTTTCCCTGAAAACATTCACAGGAAAACAGTTGTCATTTCTTTCAAAGAACATCCTGTCCTCCAGATATTATTATAATGCCAACTTTTTCTATTTCTAAAGCTTCATTTACTTTTTTGATGAAACATTTTAAAGGTAAATATGATTTCAGTGTTTAAATTCAAACAACAATGACAATTTTGCAAGTGTTGCAGGCCCCTACTGATTCTTGCTCAAGTATTTTACACACATGCACCTTACAAATATAGTTTCGAGCCTTTTGGATATTGAAGAAATGAAAGCCACCCAGACTGTAACCAAAATTATTAGATTTTTTTGACCATATCATTCAGTCCCACCTCAGTTGTTTGCAAATTAAGACTCTTTCGGACACTTTATTGAACCTATTTCCAGGTATTCATCTTTACCTGCTGGTATAGCTTAGATATGCATGTACATTGTGTCTGTTAAGAATGTGAAAGGAATATCATTTAAAAATAAAAAGCAATCTCAGTGTGCATCCTTTTTCATCCTTCATCCTTTTATACAGACTTTCTTATTGGTGTAATAAGTATAATTATTATTTTTGAATCTCTAAAATCCTGCAAGACATGCTTGACAGAACTTCTAAAGCTGTATCTCCTCACTTATTTTTATCCTCTCTCTTAAAGCGAAAGAACAAATGAACACAGACAGACCACTGTGTTCATTTTTGTTCATGTTCTCTATTGTAGATAGCCATTGAGAACCAGTTCTGGAGTCCATGTGGAATGGATACAGTTGTCAACGGTGAGAAGGTTTAGTGGACCACCACTCAGAACTATGGTCATGTTACCTTTACACAGATCATGATGTTCAATTACAGACATGTTGGCAAGGTTTGTGTGCCTCAAGTTTCCATGACTGATCAGAGGCTCTTCCATCATTTCAGTCAAATTGAAATCATGGGTAAAAGGGACAGAAAGCTCTCTGTTGCTACTGGTCTGTCAACGAGCAAATGTGATGTTTGTACCACAAATATCTTCTTGCTGGCGAGATCCAACTCAATGGGTCATGTGTTCATGTAAGTCAGTGAGGAGCAAAGGATCCTGAGCACCTGAGATCCACACAACTCCATAAACACGTCACCACACTCTCACAAGTCCTTCATTTATAAAAACTACAAACTTGATCGAGTCGCATGTCATGAGGTCCACGTCCAGCATGATATCTACTGATCATCCGTTCCTACATCACAACCAAGCCAAGATTTCCAAGCTGCTGATATCAATGAAGAAAGGGTGTCTTTCCACCATGCAGGACAAATCAGTGGATGAGATTAAAATTGAAGGTTTGTATTAAAATTATAAGATCTTGGTGTTTCGTGACCGTTTTCTTATTCTTTGTAAATCAAAAGTATATCGACTTGCCATTGACAAAACTTTCCAAGCTAAATAATTCAGCGTTCTGGTTCATCCACTTTCACTGTATTAGTATTGTGATAATGTTTTTGTTAATGAATGATTTTGCTAAACTCAATGGTCCATATTAAAATCTAAAGCAAGTAGTTATCCAAAACTACAGAGTTTCCAAGTGTCTGTGAACACAACATAATGATTAAATAAACAAATAAAGATACATATTAGAATAGAATAAAAATAAAAATACATATGGAGCTAGAAGAGTGTTCTATGTTCTAATTCTGACTTTTAAAATTATATGTGTTGCCGTCTTTATATTTCAGTCACAGTCACCGGTTTGGCAACTTCTGCTCTAGATGCTTGAGGTTCCTCATCCATTTGACCTTTAAAGGATAATTCTATATGTTAAGCTAAAATGGTTGAGTCCAATATGATATGAAGTGTTTTTTAGTGTCCAGAATTGCATTGAGTGGTGTCACAAAATCAGTGTGGAACCAGTGAGGCCAAGGATGCTGATTAGTAATCACATGTCTCATCCATGACTATGAAGATTTTGGTAAGTTACCTCACTTCATTGTTTTTTCTGTGATTAAAATGCACTTTTTACTGTGAAAATATGTAGCTTTACCAAAATGCTGGGCTGCCTCAGGGTCTGTTCATGGTCAATCGGAACTGGTTTTTAGAACTTTTAATTGAACTACCTTGGAAATGAAGTGTGTATAATCATGTTCTAATGGAGCTGGCAGTCATAGAAGAAGTGAGGGGAATAGGGGAGATGTGATTTTGTGTTAATACAGGGGTAATAATGCATGCTTTAAGATGGTCTCAGATGGGAAAACATTCATCATATCAATATATGACAATCACAACTGATGATGATGTGATCTGACCCCTGAATGGGGCCTAGAGACTTTTAAGTATGGCGGATATGAGTTGTAGATCTGGAAGTTTGAAGGTTTTTCAGACACCATAACAGGCATGGTATCATACTATCAGGAAGGATTTTTTCAATTCTGGAAAGTTGTTTGAGCAACAGTCATTTTGTCATTTATCTTGACAATCACCAGATAAGCAGTAGTATTACTCAGAAATTCTGTCATGTACAGTATTTGGTTGGCCAACAAAGTATATTTCTCAAATTATGTCACTTTTTTGTTGTAGTTAAGTTTTTCAGGCAGTGCTAATATCACTCAAACCAGTGTTCTTGAGTACAGAGCCAAAACAACTTTAAATGTGTCACAAATACACTGTAGTTGGCTTTATTCCATTCAGATATCAAAAGGCATAACCACTTAGCTAGATGAACAGAAAGACATTGCCACATTAAATGTGTTCAATTCTGACGGCTTACATACATGCCAGTGCTCTCTCATTCTCTCTCTCTCTCTCTCTCTCTCTCTCTCTCTCTCTCTCTCTCTCTCTCTCTCTCTCTCTCTCTCTCTCTCTCTCTCTCTCTCTCTCTCTCTCTCTCTCTCTCCATTCTTCTCTGATATTCAAAAGGCTTTATTGGCATGAACATAATCAACTACCCCATTTCCATGAATTCCCCAGTATGATTTGTGGTGATTTTTGACAATGCATTTTGGAAAATGTTTCTCTCTCAATCTCTCATTCATTCATTTTTTTTACTGTGCATATATTCCAGGAAAAGATGCAGGTCCAAAAGAGTGCCAAATAAAGTTTGATCTATGGTTGAGCTTGCTGCTGTAATGCAGCATTTCTGAGATCACATATGTAAAGGGAAACAAATGCAATCACTGCAAGCTGCTAGAAGGTCCAGTGTTGGCCCAAAGAACAGTGAGCAATACAAAAGACTTTACTGGAAGATGAGGAGTAGCTGCAAAGAGGCAGTCACAGAAACAAAAGCTTTAAACCTGCATTGAGTTTTTGTTTCTTTGTGTTTTGTGTGTCTTGTGGTTGTGCTGCTGCTTTAATATTTCATAACAAATGAGGTTCCAAAAATGCCTCATTGCAAGTTTGATAAGACAGATTCTAGCTGGAGAGATTAAGCGGTTTATAAAAGAAAAGTTGTCTTTTGTTGTGTTGTGCGACAGACTTCTGTGGTTTTATGTCAGTGTGACCACTGAAAAGAACGATGATGCTTTTGCTTTGTACAAATCCAGGTTTAACTGACACTATTTGATTGGCTGTGTGGAAATAGGTAAGAATGTTTTAAAATTAAATTAAAAGATCCATTTGTCTAAAAGAGAAATGTCCATGTAAACCACAGTAGTGTACTGGTGGTGTGTCTGTAGGTTTGTAGGTTGTATTTTGAAATCTGAAGAGTTTATTTTTCAGGTTTTTTGGAGTGTTGTAACCAAAGTCCCACAGCTCTAGGAACTCCAGAAAGGTTAGTCCATCTAAACCACCACGGGGAGGGTTTGGAGAAAAGATCCCATCCAGTACATATAAACCCATCTCTCTGTGTGTGTGTGTGTGTGTGTATGTGTGTGTGTATGTGTGTGCATCTGTCTCCCCTCCTTATATTGTTTCTGTCTGGACCAAATCACCCAGAGAAATTCATCTGACATCGGGCTTTGCCATGCCTAATTTCTGTTAATCCACAGGGACACACACAAAAACACACACACACTGCCTCTTTGTCCCCCCTCCCACGCACACACACACACACACACACACACACACACACACACACACACACACACACACACACACACAAACATACATACACTACATCCAAATACACACAAATAGCACCCAAATGGAGTCGTATCAAGGAGCATGTATCGTAGAGAGACGGAGCAGAACGAGTTAATTTGTACAGTGCCAGGAAACACTAATTCCTCGTAGCGTTTATTAATTCCCATCATTGGGGCAGAGGCAGCTCCTCTGTGAATAACAGCTTGGAGCTCTGACAGGCCTCCAGCCGTGCATGTTCATGGCCCTGTTTATATTGGTGCACTTACTGCTGCTGCAGTGAGAATCAGCTTTGGAGTCAGAAAGATAATGAATAGAGGCATAGAAACTACTTGACTACATCAGATGAAGTTTGGACGTGTATTTTGTGTGTGTGTGTGTGTGTGTGTGTGTGTGTGTGTGTGTGCCTATGCATATGTGTGTGTAATCCAAATAATATTATTGTCATATTGGACGTGATGCCTCTTATTAGGCAGAATAATTGAGTTGCCAATTTTAAAAACAGGGACACAGAAAATGGTTAAAAATAAGCAGGATGAATCATGTTGTAGATGTACTTTTGTTGTTATACTAGTTATTATTTCTCTTGCTACTAGACGAGGAATGAGCTGCAAATTCTTACATCACTTTTCACTGTAATGCCACAAACTGCAACTGAAGGATACATCCAGTTTATTAGTAGTTTATTAGTTTATGAGTTATCAGCAGCACCTACCCTTAATAAAGATAGATGTTTCTCTGTGGGTAAAAAATACATTTCTTATAACTTGAGGGGCCCCACGATCTATAGTGCATAGCGTGAATCATGTGGCGCAAGTGTCTTTGGGGCGTGTTCAAATCCTGCTTTGCTATTTTAACGGCGGGAAAATGGCACTGTGCAGCATCTCAGAGGCTGAAGACTTATCAACACATCAGTATAAACATCTGTGGTTAACAGTCACTGTAAGAATCACTCACATGCCTTAACAGATTAGTACAGATGTTTTAACTACGGATGTTCGGATGCTTTTCTTGTTGATAACATCACTAAATGGCAGCAGAGCGTCTTTCCTCCAAAAGCAGACGTTCTGAGATCCATTCTCCACAAGAACACCAAAAACTCACTCTGTGCTGCATATTTTCACGTCTCCTCCCGTCAGGTCACCCTGCATGCAACAGCACCACACAGACATCGTGGCGCTTTGTTTTTGTTTATTTATCATTTAATTACAGTTTTAGTTCTCTTTAAAATTGTTCTGTTCAGTCATGCAGTAACAGGTAAACTCAGCAGGGTTTTAATTGTTGAAAGCATCTAAACCTGATCCATGTCATTTCAAAAATATGTGTTATTGTTCAAAAACTGTTCATACAGTTGTTAGGGCTGTCCGCAGTGACACTCTCCAAGGTGCTGACCACCCCTCCCCAACACCCATACACAGTAGTGGA
This sequence comes from Scomber japonicus, assembly GCF_027409825.1. Lineage (NCBI taxonomy): Eukaryota > Metazoa > Chordata > Actinopteri > Scombriformes > Scombridae > Scomber > Scomber japonicus. Next base: position 5,169,349 of record NC_070589.1, read on the forward strand.
ATGCTCATTCTCATTTAATATGTTATTTTTACAATTAATTCAATCTTTATGACTAATCAATATAACATGTATTTTTTAATATGTTGATGTAATAGGCTAACTTTGTGTTTGTGTGCCACTGCCTGTCCCTGTGTGTGTGTGTGTGTGTGTGTGTGTGTGTGTGTGTGTGTGTGTGTGTCACAGGCAGAGTGTACACGCATTGTGCACCCGCCTATTAAAATCTTGATAATGCGCTCTTAAAATAACAGTAACATATGAACCAGCGACTTTAGACTTGGTTTTTTGTTGGTCAGTAGCAATCGCTTTCCTCTGCCTTAAAATGGCCGACAAACCCGACATCTGCTGTGCACCGAGCGCAAGATGGGGCCCGAGATCTTGAAACAACATATTTCTCCAGTAAAAGTTAAACCAGTCAGTCTTTTTTTCAAAATGAAGGGTTTTGATGTACAACATCCATGCTTGACATGACATCATAACCTGATATCAATCAGAATGATGTCACTGAACGTATTGATCCTCGCTGGCTGACACGGAACAAATACAATCAGTGAAGCAATCAGAGTGATCAAATCAATGAAAACAGGGTTTGCGTGTTTGTTTGGCGTTATCAATACATGGATCGACATGACTAAGGCTCAGAATGCTCCATCAACATGGTTCTTATATGTGTGGAACCCTGACCGTCTCCTCTATCCTTTCATATATGAACAATCTCCTGGAGCGTGTAGTATAGTACTCATGTAAAATGATTTTCTGAATAGCCTGAGAGAACACAGAGAGACACATAACTGTATGGTGATAATACCATAAGTCATAATAAAGGAAATCAGAAACAGAAAAAACATCTAGTCAATGGGTTATTTCCCACTTTGGCCATAATTTCAATCAGATCTGACTGTTTGTTTGGATTTTGTTGTTTTTTTGCCCTGTCTGACTTAATTATTGACTTAGTCATTTATCAATATAATCTGCACAAAGAAGATAACGCCTTGTTTTATATCTCATTTGAAAATACGTTGATATTTCTTTAAAAAACAATATACCACTCAGCCTTTAAACAACGTAACAGATTTATTTATTTTTGACCAGCTGTCTGCGACCCACTCAGAACGAGTCTGTGACCCAATTCACCCACTCACTTATATTATTCATTCATCAGTACAAACTGATTTATTGACTTTCCTGCATTAACCACATTAAATGTTATTCTCTGTTCTCGATTTTGGTTGGTGACTTTGTAAAAAAGAAAAGAAAAGAAAACAACCCACAACTTTATATTTCCTACTTTGGCATTGATTGATAAACGTACTAGTGATTGGAATGGACAAAAAGTTGTTACTGTTGCTGTTAATAGTATTGCCTTAATTTTATAGTGACAGCTGATCTACAGAAAAAGAGGGGTAACATGTTCTTTCAGCTGGAGTTCACTCACATGCAGTGAGGCTCAGGAGGTAGAGCAGGTCGTCCACTAATTGGAAGATCAGCTTTTTGATCCCCGGCTGCTTCAGTCTGTATATTAAAGTGTCCTTACTGAACCACAAATTGCTCCTGATGGCTGTGCTATTGCCAGTGGTCTGTCAATGTGTGTGTGAATGGTTAGATCTTCCTGATGAGCAGGTTGGCACCCTGTGTAGCAGTGGTTGCCATCAGTGTGTGAATGTGTGTGAATGGGTGAATGTGACTTGTAGTGTAAAAGCTTCCTTGAAGTCGTCGGAAGCTGCTGGTTGCCAGGATACCCCCCATTGGCTGACCCGCTGACACATGATGGGGGGTTAGGCGGTTGTGCATGTGAACTTATAATATAATATATTATAATTATTTCTCTATACAAATTTAGTGTGTGCTTTTTTTAAAATGTTCTTTCTATCATGAACTTCAAATTGAGACATAGATATGATGTCATACAAGAGTGGCATAATTAAATTATTTTTGTGCCATTCATGTGTGCAAGAAGTCAGCCAGCTCAGCCAGAGAAATACTCTATAATGCACATACTCTATAGTCCCAGAAACATGGAGGAACTATTTTTTATGCTCCACAATAGCCTTGGACCCTGCTATCCAGTCATCTTAATGCATGCACCCATGAGGCTCACAGGGATGGTGCAGTACAGCAGTGTGGCTGGAAGGTTGATGGTATCAGTGGGTAGAGCTGCAGTTGATAGTCTTGCAACATTTTCTGTAGCCTATGAGTTATCATAGCAATTCTCTTCCATGAGGATGAGCCTTTTTGATTAAGGTAACAATATCATCTCTCCTCAGGGAACAGCCTCTCTTCAAACATTTTACTCATCTATTGATTAGGATCAATCACTAGAATCCAACAATGTTGTTTTTGATCTATAATGAATTTGACTGCCTCATGAGGGTTATACCTGAAGTCTTTTTACACAACAGGATGGGATGTACTGTTTGTATTGGATTGTGTTATTAAAGGTGGGTGCACATAGAGCCATTTGCCCTCTTCAAAAGCAGTGCGCCCCTCCAACTTGATGTAGTCCACTGACCTTTTCTAGGATGAAGTTGATGGTCTTGGGCTGCAGTCTCAGGAAGACACAAATCCTAATCAGTGATATAGATAAATGATATAATATTATATACACAAATATTAACTTTAACATACATTAACCCAACTGTGTTTTGAACTGCAGATGATGACATTTTAGGAAACACCAAATCAATGCTTACAGCATATTTTAGAAGACAAACGGTTTAATTTGCACTACAAACAACTTACTATACATTAAATGTATTTTTATTGAATTTAACAATGTTTAGACTTGTAGTTTATACAGAAAACAATCTATATTACTAAAAAGTATTTTGGGGCACAATGGCATCATGTGATGTTGTAATTACACAGTTTAACCACTTGGTCAAATTGTCCTACTGGGTTCATAATGTGCAACTGGTCTGTTTGAATGGAGCACAGACAGACAAACGTGTGTGTGTGTGTTGTTTGCGGCACCCCAAAAAGCACTAGCAGACCTTTGCCATCTGACCCAGTGTGTTCACTGACTCAGGAAGGTCTGCTGCTATTTCAGCTTCTGTTTACAAGAGAGACTCTCTCACAGCCAGCCACAACTTCCGCTGTTCTCTTCTGTTCTGAGTGTATGTGTGGCCGGGCTGTAAAGGTACACAGCGCTGGTTTCCCCCTCTTTGTTATCTGTCATCGGTTGGACTTTCTTCCTCTAACCAGACCATCTTTGTGCTTTCCTAAATGTTCATTTCAATCCAGTTGGACTCTAAATTTGGTGGTAAAACTTGTGAATTAGCAGCAAGATCCAGCCTTTAGAGAGTAACAACAGTAGTGAACCGCTGACGTACCAACCTCCAAAAGTTTAATTATCAGTAATATTATCAGCTATATTTACCCATCTCATTTTAATATTACAGTTTTGCTTAGACGTTGCATGTTTGAGTTCTGCTACAGTTGACAGATTTAAAAACTAAACTCATCTCCAGTTCATACTGAAGAACAGATCCATACTCATTTAATCTTCTGCTTTAAATTTTTTTCTCGCTGCAAAGCATTACTAAATCTAAAGCTCTCTCCATGTTATTTACATCTGCTTTCCCATGTGATCATGTGATGTGGTACATTGCTTCCTCTGGCACGAGAATCTATAATAATAATAACCTGTAGTGTGTGATGTGCCATTATTTTCACATCATGTACTGTGTGCATGTTTGAGATTAGAGCGAAGAATACATGTGAGGTTTTTCCTTATGTGTGTTATAGGAGTTCTCCCCAACCTCACCTCTACTCCTTCCTCCACATCTCTTTAAAAGTACAAGTCATTCTGATTAACTGTAGACACTGTAGAATAGGTGGTCATTAGGTTATATCATATCATACTGATACTTCCTTTTATTAAAAAATTCAGTGATAGGCCTATATATTTTTTCACACCATGTGTTTGTGCCACATGTCAGAGTGTGTACACTACTTTATTCTTGGCTTCCTTGATTGTATTGTGTAAAAATCAGGATTAAACAAAGGCTGATTAAAAAGTGTGTTTCTTTCTCATTTCAGCTGCTGTCTAAAAGTGAAACATAAAGGGACCACCTTTTAATATACCATAGGAAGCTTTTTCTTAAGTAAAACGTAGGAGCACAGATTTCCCAGATTCACAGTTTATCTTTAACACTATGACATTACTATATCTTACTGTCTTAAGCCCATTGTCAGCTACCACCTGTTGCTGTTCCTGCTGTTCCTGCTTTGATGTGTGTGTGTGTGTGTGTGTGTGTGTGTGTGTGTGTGTGTGTGTGTGTGTGTGTGTGTGTGCTCGTGTGTGCTCAGGTCTTTGTCACACAGACCCAAATTGAAATACACAGAGGACAAATGGAAGAGCTGTATAAGAACACCATTTCTTCAAGAAGAGTATCAGTGAGAGGACGAGGACAGTCAAAAAGTGAATTCATTCATCAGGAACAATCCTCATTGTTTTAAACTAGAGCTGCAAAGATTAGAAAATCCAACAGTTTAGCTATTCTGGCTCAGCACTATCTTCCTCCTCTTTATGAAGGTGCTGAACAGACTAGTGATAGACGACAGTTGTAGGTGACAAAGAAAAAGAAATGCAAGCAAAATGACCAGCAATGAACAGCTGTTGTCAGACTGTGTGTGTGTGTGTGTGTGTGTGTGTGTCTGTAGAAGCACAATGAGAGTACAATGGACGTTTGACAGTCACTAGCATACCTGCCAACATTGAGGTTTAACAGTATATTTGTGGGGTGGGGAGAAGATAACTAAATGTAAAAAAAGCCAATAAGTACTTTATCAAACCACCTGTTCAGCAAGCATAAACATATAAGAAAATTATATTTCCACCTGTTTTACCCATAATGTCACATCCACTGCTGGTACATTTTATACAACCACAGCACGCTGGTTATAACACAGTAGCATAGCTGTGTGTAGCTTAACTTTATCTGGGTTTGCCACGTATCTTCAAATTTGACAGATTCTTGTCAACTGCTCACATTAGGGAGGAGCCCTTTGTAACAGTTTCTGTGTGCTACGTGTGTTGTAGCTGAGCTAGCGGCTCTACTAGATGCTAGCAGCTCTACTAGCAGCTATTAGCTCTACTAGCAGCTAGCAGCTCTGTGTGTGTGTGTTAGGTGGAGCGTCAGTACATAGCCACAACCCTGCTGTTTATCATATTAATATTACCGTCGTCAGTCCTGAATATCTTGTTAAGCTCTAAATATAACATAGCATAGGTAGTTATCTTGTTGTGTTTACTGCCACAGAGAAAGAATACAGCTCTGGTTTATTAGCATGACGTTGCCTCTCTGTTCTCTTATCAGGCGGGCTAACACTACCAGCAGCTAAGTGTGTGTGTGTGTGTGTGTGTGTGTGAGGCACAAACTGAGGCTGCAGTTAGTGTGTTGGTATTAATACATGCACTTTGCACTTTTCTTTTCTGTGAAACTTGTGTACTATTGTACCTTATCTGACAATTAAATACTAGTGATTAGCAGCAGGGGAAAAACATTATGGTAGGTTGTAATCTCTAATTGTACACTGTGCTCCTTTTTTCACCTGTGTAAATTATTTTTCTCTTTCATCACTATAGAGTCCTGTGGAGGCTATACCTGCAACCCCAAAAAATTAAGGAGCACCAGGAGCATTATGGAGTATTGAGTTATAAACATAGAGAGAAAAGGGAAAGTAGTTCCCACAGTTTCTCTCTCACCTCTTGCCTGACTCTCTCTCTCACACACTGACACATTTTACATATCAAGAAACGTTTTATTGGTACTATTTTTTCTAATTGTCTTATTTTGAGAGCAATGATAAGATATAATATATTGAATATTAAAAAGAATATATAGACTAATATATTCCTTTATAGTCCCCCAATGGGGAAATTTACACTGTTACAACAGAAAAATGGAGTATCAATAAAAAAACAAAGAACAATAAATAAGTAAAGAACCAAAAGGGGCTGTGGCTCAGGAGGTAGACCGGTCGTCCTCCAATTGGAAGTGTTCTGGCGGTTCGATTCCCGCCTCCTCCAGTCCACATGTCGATGTGCAAGACACTTAACCCCAAATTGCTCCCGTTGCTGTATGAATGTGAATGAATGGTTAAATTCCCCCCTGATGAGCCTGATGAGCAGGTTGGTACCCTGCGTGGTAGCCCCTGCCATCACTGTATGAATGTGTGTGAATGGGTGAATGACATGTACTGTAATGTAAAGCGCTTTGAGTGGTTGTAAAGACTAGAAAGGCGCTATAGTCCATTTACCATAAGAACAATTGGAAATAAAAAAGTAACATTATGTACAAGAGAAATGTTAGAGTGATAATTTAGAGTGTCATATTGATGTTGCATAGTGAAAAATACTGTATATTACATAGTTGAATGATGGATAGGCCTATTATATGATGATTAAATAAGGTAATGAATATAATATATCACCTTAAATTCATAATTGAAATTAAGTTTAATTCAAGTTATTCAAACAGCTTGAAAAAGATGTCTTGTAAGACTTCACATCCAAATTTAGACATAGATGTTTTATCAATGTCTTTTTACTGGGTGAGAATAATAAATAATCTCAGTTAAATTAATCATTCATGCTGTAAGACATTAATAAATATAAATACCAAACTTTAATTTCCCTCCTTTACATAACAGAACTTTTATTATTATTGGTGCTGCAGTGTACGTACAGGTGGACACTTTACTCTGAAAGTCAAAAGATGGATGCCTCTCTTTAATTCACATTTAACCAAAAAACACTCACTGTGGACTGTGCACTACAAAGAAGTTATCAGTGCTCTCTGTTAAATTGAATTGCTGTACAGTGACTACAGTGTTCTTGTCCTGACGTTATCTGTGATTCAGGCCTGCCTTCACAGTCCCAGATAAGCACATCAAAAGCCATGTCCAAAGCGGCAGAGATTCAGAAGAAATATCCGGAAGATTGAGTATCTCTTCTCTTTTGCCAACACAGAAGAAGTGATTCATCCTTCCGTCTTTCTCTGAACTGAATGCTGCAGTGAATTTCTCTCTCTCTCTCTCTCTCTCTCTCTCTCTCTCTCTCTCTCTCTCTCTCTCTCTCTCTCTCTCTCTCTCTCTCTCTCTCTCTCTCTCTCTCTCTATGCCCATATTCACCTTTTTCAAAACCCAGCAGCCTGAGTACAAGTGAGAGGAAGGAAGTCACTTTACTGGGAATTGCTCACTTTTTTGACTTTTGTGTCAGTGTTATTTAAAAAAAAAAGATTCTAATGTAGTAGTTTACTTTGACATCACTATTTCACTACACTGTAACCCAACAGATAAAACACATACACCAAAGTACCAAAAGAACACGCTATGTATTTTACTGTGATTTTCACAGCTAATGCACTGATGATATATATCTATATATAAATACATATAGGTGTTAGCTTAAGCTAGCTACAGCAGAAACACACATATATAGATTGTTGCTGTGTTTAAAACCTCATACTTATGTTCTTACACTTAATATTCTGAGTGCATAAGTGCATTCACATTGAGAAGTTTGGGGAAATGCAGTGCACTGTGAGTAGCCTACCTGGATGGTGCACTCAAAACAGTGAAAAAGTTGAGTGTGTAACTATAGACACTTCTCACCCTAAATGGTCACCATGTTGGCTATTAAGCAGAATCCACTTTTCAACAGAAAATGGCGACAGAGGACATTGTAACTACAGCTGGTAAGTGTGAAACATTTGAGACAACACTAGCCTAATCAAAATTTGCGAACTACACTACACAGAAGTGTACTAACAAAAGTGTGTGATTCGAGACAGAGCATTTATGTGTGGATTGGGGAGATTTGTAACTTGGGAGGGTTTCAGTTGACAGATGGAGACATCTAAAGATAATTTTAGCTCCACGATGGGGAAATTTACAGTATTGAAGGTGTTAGTAAGCTAGCTTTTGGTGCTAATTTACTTTTATAGGTAATTGGTGAAGACTATAGCACAACTCTGCTTGAAGAATTAGTAAGTAGTATCTACAGTAAAGGTGAAAACTACTAAAATACTAAAGCTCTTTTTTAAATGACATGACATGTATTGTTCACCTCTATTTAGTTTTGAAAAGCTAGCTAAACTATCTCCTTCATTCATATTAATTCAAAAATAATTTCCAATGAATTACATTAAGGATCCCTAAAAAGTTTTTCAGTTTTTGTATTACAGCTTTAATATCACCTCAGATGATTAAATGTGGGTGGGATGCCCTGTAAAAGGCTCTCAGCTCTGTACAGAATGTGTGACTATAGAGACACATCAGAAAATGAAGAGGACACAGCTTACTGTACTATAAATGGCAAATCATTTTCAATAAGCAATTCCTACAGAGATGTATCATGTTTTTTAATAAAAACTCCTAAAACAACAACGTCAAACCCACAGTCAGTGAGTTGTATAGCCAGTAGTGGTCAGTTGGCAGTGGACTCTAACCGTGCAGGTCGTAGTGTTCCTTGGTGAGTGGGAGTAGGCCTGTAGCTGAGCTTGTGTGATGTGGTGGTCATGGTGAGAGGAGGCACAGGTCCTATCTCTGTTTGGCAGCAAGTGGAATTTGCTCAATGTTCTCCTGATTTCTTCATATGTGTTTAAAGTCTATTTACAGTTTAATGCTGTCATCCTGTTTTTCCATGCTATAATTAGACGTTTTTGGACTGTTCTGTACACACATCATTTTAGATATATGTCCATCCTGTGACAGTGATATCTCTTCTTTTCCTCTGGTTGATGATTTTCCCATTCTTACCCATTAAACTAATGATAGAGGGAGTCATAGGTTGTAAATGTTGTAAAGCTTCTTGAGGCCAATTTGTGATGACTGATCTCAGTACTCTCCAGGAACTTCAATTATTTCTGTTACTCTCTTCCTGCTTCTATTGTTTTTCCTCCTTTCACTGTACATTTTTAACATGTGGCACTAATTATAATTACAAATCTGCCCACGCCCACTTGTGTCTGCTGCCATTGTGGCACTGACTTTATATGCAGCTGTGCAACCTCTACACAAGCACAATACTTTGTGTTCAGTATGAATACACGCATTCTCCAGTATATTTGTATTTCTCAATTTAGTCTTGTGCTTGTTTATGTGTCTTGTCCTTCTCATAATACAAACTGCAACATTTGTGGCGAACCAATTTATTCTTGAGTATAATAGACACATCAAGGAATGAACCATTTATACCAAATGGTAAATGGACTGTACTTATATAGCGCCTTAATTGGTTTTAATCGCCGTACACTTCCGCCCAAGATATTTGTGCCACATGGACGTTGATGTCTGCCACAGCCGTCGTCGACTGTCATATTCTCAAGGTAAGAGGCTTCAATAACTACACTTTATAGCTACGTTGCTTAAGCAATTGAACATTGTTTTGGGTTACCGCGAGTAACAAGTTTACTGGCAGTAGTTTACTGGCAAGTTCAATCTATATCGTGATTCACAGTCACCCAGTGCTCCCCCCTCTCCCACCTTAACAAGCTAGCTAACAGTGAGCGAGACGTCAAACAAACGTTCTGAGAGGTGTACAGTTACACACATCGTGTTATCTGGTAGCCTACTGTACTCGAGTAACACTTCTACTTGAGTAACCGTCAAAAGTGCTACATTCACCGGCTTTACTATTTTTCTGAGTGGTGGTAGGTAGCGGCGGCGGTGGTGTTGGTAGCGGTAGTGGGATCATCCCTATGTTCCCCGCTTTGTATGTGACCGGGGAACATATGGATGATCCCGTCTACAGTTAGCCAGTTAGCTAAGTTAGCTGCCGAGTTAGTCGCTGAGTTAGCAGCCGAGTTAGCAGGTGAGCTAGCCGCCAAGCTAGCAACCGAGTTAGCAGCCGAGTTAACAGCGGAGTTAGCCGCTGAGCTAGCAACCGAGTTAGCCGCGATTGGGGAACATAGGACCCGGGGAACATAGGTACGCTCCCGCGGTGGCGGAGGCGGTGGTGTTGGAAGCATAGACTGTATATAAAAGCGGTGAAGGTGGTGTTGGAAGCGGTGGCTCCTATACGTTTTTAAACACTGCAACATTTTCTCGTTCTTTCTTTTATTAAGCTTTGTCTGGCGTTATGTTGACCGGACGTCTGATAATATGCTTTATGCGTCATGCTCTGGTGTTACATCGGCACCAAGTTCCCCGGTCAACACGGCAAGAAGTTAACTCCTCCATTTATTCTGTGTCGATCGTGTTTCAAACTTTTGGTTGTGGGCCGTGGTGACAACCCATTACACTAACGCCGTTTGAGAACGCTGGTTAGAGGTCAGTTAATAAAAGCACACCTTTTTTTAATGCATAGCTTTATTTATAGCTTGATTAACACTATTTCTATTGCTTTCTGCCTTGGGTGAATGTGAAGTAGGAACCACCTGTTGAGTTATGATGCATCAACTGATATTCTGTGTCTCATTTATTCACATGTGTCAGGGTGTCTGAACCATGACCTTGAGTAATATTAATTTATGTTATTTCAGGCTCCTAGCAATCCTACCATCAACATAACCAGAGACATCGTCATCCGGTGTCTGATGTTGTACCTTGGGGAATCTGCCGATCAGCTCTTTAAAGAGTATGATGTAAGTTGAAAGGCATATCTCTCTCTCTCAATCTATATTTATTTAGGACCATCTTCTTTAGCTGTACAGTCAATACAATACAAAATGTTCTTGTTATCTTAGGATGCAGATGAAGAAAGTGTGGCACAGGACCTTGCTGTACAAGAGATGAAAATCTACAGCATCCAGACTAATCTGTCAGAAGGTGCAGAGGACATCGGAATCGTGATAGACGGAACAAAGGTTCTGACCGATCTGGGTAACTTTCCAAGGGCTTGTGCCATGCTCATTGGTTTGGCATATGCAGTGAATCTTGCCTATCCCAAGGAGCTCAGGTACACTTTTGAAGTCTTTCAGAAACTCTTCCTCGAACTGCATTGTTCAAAGCTTTCCACAAAAGTGAACAGCCTCAAGAGCAAGCTACTGGCTTAAGAAAGGATTGCTCAGTAATTCTGTGCTGCAGTTAAGTGTTCAAGTCTTGTTCAGAAAAAATATGTTATCCATACTCATTTGAAGGGTGTGATGTTATACTTCGGACTTACAACTGGCACAAGTAACTGTTTTTGTAGCTTGGTATTCCAGAAGTAATGAGCAAATGATTATACTGCATTATAACCAGGACAGTGAGAGTTGTGTTTTTAAAACACAGAGCTTCTTGATGGACTATAAACACTTGGCCACCAGCTTAGGACATATGGATGCCAGTGACACAGTCCACTTTCACAGAGGCAAAACCAAACACTCCTCTTGTTTTTCATGATTCTTCTGTTTTTTTTTTTGCAACACCACCTCACAGCTCCATTATGAAGATGGACAATATTCTGCTGGGTCTTTACCTCTGTTTTGTGCCACTATTAGTTGTGAGCACAAGCTGTACATGCTGATCTGACACTGAGGAAGCTACCTGTGCAATTGGCCTGCCTCAAATAGCAAGTGCCTTTGTTTTTCTCCAGAAATATTTTATCACTCTGCTTGCAGGCCTCAAAGCTCCTGCCATTCTGGAAAGAAAATTTGGAAATATGCATATATATCTGTTTTATCTGATGTAGTTGTTGATGTTTGACAGATTGTGGGTGTTCTGTAGGAATTAAGTCACTGTCATATGGTTTACTTCGAGGCATTGTCTGAGTTTCAGTGCTGCAGTTAATTACTCTTCAGGTGTGTTCAGAAAAAAATTTCATACTCATTTAAGAGACTTGCTTCTGTGATTCTGTTGTGTACACCAGGGATACATATGTTGCATGTTTTAATAGAGGTATTTGAATTTGCACACATTTACGATTTAAGTGCCACTTCAGGTAGTGAAGAACCAAACCAAACAAAGTACCTGTCAACACAGGGATGTTTTGATGTCTTTTAACTGTTTAAACCATACTGGCCTTAACAATTTTAGTTTTCATCTTAATTTTTTTTGTAGTCTGAAAACACTGCCATAATGTTAATACCAAACCTTGACTCACACCTAAAAGTCTTCTGTCCCTCAATGCCCACAAGTGATGGGCAGAGGTCATAGGTCATTCTGCACTAAATCCAAAATATTTAAACCAATGATTTCATTTTTTTGTATTTAATAGTTTTGTTTAAATGTACTTAATTAAATCAATAGTTTTTAATCAAAGTTGAAGGAATTAAAATCTATTCAATTATATTAAGTGTCACTTTGTTGCCTTAATTTTTTTAAGTAGACAATGGTCAAACTTTTCTGAGTGTAGTCTTTACGACCACTTAAAGCGCTTTCCATTACAACTCATTCATACACTGATGGCAGGGTGCCAACCTGCTCATCAGGCGGAATTTAACCATTCATTCACATTCACACACCGTTGGCACAGCAACGGGAGCAATGTGGGGTTAAGAGTTTTGGACTAATCGTCATGTGGACTCAAGGAGGCGAGAATCGAACTACCAATCTTCCAATTGGAGGACAACTGCTCTACTTCCTGAGCCACAGCCGCCCGGGCTGGGTATTGTTTAAATACGGGTATTGATACCAGTACCAATCCAAGTACCCTTAAAGTGATACTGATACCAATGGACTACATTTGAATAGAAGCATTAAATTGCATAAAATGCCACCACACCTCCACATCTAAATAATTAGATTTTCTTTAAATTATTAAAATGTTTTAATTGAAGAATGCTTGCATTGACTGGCTGTGAGCAAATCCATACAAATAGTCATATTCTGTAGTTCTGGGTGCAAATAAGATTGATTGCAGGTATCGTTTGACAGGTGACATTGGGATACTACTTGGTATCAATTTATTTCAGTTGATACCTTAAAGGTACTGAGTAGCAATACCCAGCCCTAATAGCAAATGGTTATACAGTTAGATTTGGTGGTAAAGACTCTACTGTTTGAGGGAGCTCTGAAAGACTTGAAGCAGTTACAAGGATTTAACAAACCCACTTTAAATCCCCTTAAACACATACTGTACTTAAACATCAATTTTGGTTCAATCAACAATAGACGATACCACACAGGTGGAGGAAGGCGCAGTGTTGGTATGAGCGTGAACATCAGAATAAACAGTGATGTCAGTCGTGTCAGCTGATAGCGTCTGTGCTCCTGTGTGAGTTTGATTGGGATGTTAAACAGCTGCTGCTAATCAGCAAATACAAACACAACTTCACTGTCAGAATGCAAAATGTTTCTAGTCGTTATCTCTCAGAGTACACAGTGTGCTTCTATTTTAAGATGCGGGGCTCATGTTATGGATTTTTCGTTAAAAAGCAGAGATTATTGAATCTATATGCTTCATCTGAATCAGGAGGATTAAACCAGGGAAAAGCTGCCTCTAATGTGACTGAAACTAGATCTGCATTGGATGATGGTAATGAGGGGTCAAGAGGTCATGGACGGCAATCATCTATGAGTACAATTAGCATCTGTGATGACTAGACAGAACTGTGCTCATGTGCTGATGTGCACAGTTTGAGCTGCATGAGTTCTGCTCTCTCATGTCCTGTTTCTGCTTTCATCATATCTCTTCTCTGATTTGTCACATCCCCTTGTTCCTTCTTCGCCCTTTTCTGTCTCACTTCGGGGTTTTTATCGCCTCTGTTTTCTGCTCGTCTCTTGTTCTGTCCCGTTCTGCTGCATTTTTCTGGGAAATGTCTTGTTCTGTTCTGTTTTGCTGTCTGCTCCACTGAGTAGCTCTCTAAGCCCGTCGCTAAAGATGCAATAAAGAGGCCTCATATACAACACTGTGTATAGATTGTAAAGCAGAGGTTTCAAACTGTGAAGCACACATCCCCAGGGGGCACTGAGGGAGAGTCGTGAGCAACAATTTGTGTCAAAACTCATACTACTTCTTTGAGTCATAACTCAATCAAATCTGAACACACACATATTTTTAGCCTCTGTATGACTTACACTCCCTCCAAGTTTCCCCAAAATGCACATCCATAAATCTAACTAGAAATCAACGAAAGATTTATGATATCGTTAACTGGAACTCCAGAACTTGCCTGAAGATCATTATGTTTTTAAAGTTTTCTTCAAAATGAAAATGTGATAGTTGTCTGTACATCCATAGGTAGCCTACATTACAAACAGGAACTAATAATAGCTAATTTGGCATGCTTTTAATGGTGTCAGTTTGTCAAAATGTAAACAAATATAATTTAGAAAACAGGGCTACAGCAGTAGCCATATGTTTTATATAAAGCTGGACAAAGCAAGGTGTGATGCCAACTGTTTATTTCTTTAGAACCAGTTTGAAGCCCAGAGCTGCTGCTTATGTTTGGAGCCGTGTTTTCCATTTTGAGCCAGGAACTTTTTAAGTAAGGAGTGCAAGGTGTTGCCTTTTTCTTGCTCTGACATATACCCCACTACCTTACTTCTGTACACTTAATATTTTGTGTACGTAAGCGTGTTCACAATGATATGTATGGAATAATGGCCAGATAGTGCACTCAAAATGGTCAAAAGGTTGATTGTGTAACTATGGACACTTCTCTCTGCATGTTACTGCATTTGCAGTTATACAAATGTAAAATATACATGTGCAAGTAACACTATAATGTCACATATAAGCCATCAGTAAGTTTATTGGGTTAATTCAACAGTCTGTAATGATTTGGTAACGTGAACAATGACGCAAATGCTAATGTTAGCTTGCTAACTAGCTAGTCATCATTTACGCATCATTTAGTGCGCAACGGCTGTGTCTGATTTGAGACAACACTAACCTGTCGAAATATACTCACTGCACAAGTAAGTGCAGAGTGTACACAGTGTGCTAACAGAGATATATGATTTGAGATACAATGTTGGTCTACTGTTAGCAACGTTAGCTAAATTGTGCTAACAGGGCAGATATTGTAATCAAGTAACAGTAATCGTTTCAGCAATATTATCACAATAGTCTGATTTTAGGCTGATTTATGCTTCTGTGTCAGAGCGACGCTGTTGCTACGCTGTCGCTCCGACGCCGTCGTTGTCCTTTCGAAGTTCTGTGTCGAGGGAACGTGTTGCTAGGGGGCGTGTGAGTGTGTGGTTTCAGAGGAGTCTCTATCTGTATACTTAATGACTATGAGGATGACCTATAATGACTCATTGAAAACAATGATTGACTTATAGTTTCTAGAGAGAATTTGGCGTTTTTTTGAATGGGAGTCAGTTGGAGCATTTAGTGGCGGTTGATAGCACTTTAAGGTACTAATGTATTGTCTTCAGCTTTGACCCGTGATAGATGCAACTTGGTTGTAGTAGCCTACACATGGAATCCTTTGCAATGTTGTGCTTCATATTTACACCTCCCAGAGCATTATGGTAACTGTATTTCCCACACTGAGAGCATGATTATTCCCCAGAGTTAGAGTAAGACAAGACAACAGATAATAAAATCCGTATGAAATGTTTAAAATAGTGAATAGACTATATATGACTTTTTGAGAGATATTTTTCCTGAGGATGAGAAGTGGGAGCAAAAACTGTGAGCCTGCACACGCTAATGCATTACCACAGTGTATGCGAAGAAAGGATTGCCAATTAGCTTTCACACAAAACTAATAAAAAAACTAATTCCATACTACTTTCTCTGAAAAACTCAATGGATTTTCAACTAAAGCAACAAAGAGGTGCCTGTGGGGTTACAGTAATTTAAAGTCAGTTTAGAGTTCAACGAAATTAACATTCTGTTCAAATTGGTATGATTTTACTCTTCAATGTACATATAGTTTAAATTTTTTATTATACTATGCCTATGTATAATTAAGCTCAGTTCTAAGATGTCTGCATTTTAAAAAAGACTGTAGGAACAAAAACGTCTCAATTATGAGAATTTCAAGAAAAGAAACTGTTGAAATAGACTTTTAGGTGCAGTGTGATACATACTGTACAGGGTCAATGTAAACATGAAAGTAAATGCCAGTGTGCCTAGGGTGGTGTGAATTAATGCAGATTTAATGTCAATCACATGAATCCGTCTTGCGCCACAGCCTCAAGCAAATGTTGAACTGAGAAATAGCTCTGTAACAAAAGCTGGTAATAACTCTAACATTTGCCTTTGTTTTAAATTCCTGATCATTAATTTATGTCACTTTTTAAACTAATCTGGTGCACACAGAAACCGTATGTGTTCAGGTTTGACATTTTCTCTCTGCCAGCTCAAACTCTTTGGATCTTTTGGGTGATGTATCTGCTTTGGCTTGCGTATGAAGCTCGCAGCCACTGTGAATGAGCATCACTTAAGTATTTTCTACAAGCTCAAACCCATGTGTGTGATTGGTTAAGCAACAATGACACTTAAAGGCTTAACAGAATTCAGCTTCAAAAAGCTGCAGCTCTCTATTGTGACAGGAGCTGTAGCTACAGTGTTTATTCCAGCTGTTATTTTTCCTCCTTTTTTCCAACAGCATGTACACCTGTAATGCTAGGGCATGTGCATTAATGTTTCCATAATTCCCATAATTCATTCATTTCACATCCATAATGGAACCCTCAGTGTACAAAATACTACATTACAATATACTGTACATCTCAATTATTTCCAAGAAGAAAACATGCTTTCCTGCCTTGAGTGCTTCTCTTTATCTGCCTTCCCTTTAGAGGAGAAATGTCTTTTACCTGGATTATCCTCCCATTGTATGTCATGTAAAGAGCATCACTAATATTCCTTTTTATTCAGCATACCATCAACTCACCATTAGAGTGATGTTACGACCCTATTTAAATCACAAGACCTCCTAAAGACAGCGTAGCAGTCACAGCCTGTCTTTTGGTGTCATGAGACCACATCTGTCACATAAGAGGTTCCATCAATATATGACATGTATTACAGACAAATGTATAGTTCTCCTCTTTACATTCTGCTTATCTGGATCAAAGAAAGTCTTTTGAATTTGTCAGGCCATTGTGAGCTTTTAAATACCGAGAACAGACAGATGACCTGACTTATTTCATTTTAATTCCAAAGATCTCAGCAGGTCCAGCTGATTGAGGTTGATAAACACCACATGAGAGGAATTAAGGGACTACATTGAGTGTTTTCCCAGTGGTCACATTCTGTTTCTAGATAAGCCACGCACATCCTCAAAGCTCATTTATGAAAGGTGACATAATTTTTTTTTACCTAGATACTTACATTGATTGGCCAATTTTAGATTTTACAGATAAGCTGAGCTGACTGAGGGTTCAGAGAAGAGTTGCTATTTGGAGGTCAATTACAGGTGAGAAAAAAATATTATTGTGATGATGGTGGTGGTGACATCACAATCACCATCATCATCATCCTCACAATAATCATCAGCATCACAATAATCATTATCATCATCATCACAATAATTATCATCATCATTACAATCATGATCATTGTCACTGTCATCATCACATTAATCACTGTCACCACCACACCATCATCACCACCATTACCACTATCATCACCACCATCATCACCACCATCATCACCACCACCGCCACCACCACCATTATCATCACCACAATCACCACGATCATTACCACCACCACGATCACATCCATCCCTTCATCCATCCCCATCACCATCATTTATAGAGGACCTTTCATATAAGTGATGTAGCTCAAAGTGCTTTGCAGAGAAACATACAAACACAATACAACAAAACCACAGCAAAAAATACATTTAGACAATTTGTGAAAGGACATTTGGTAAAAATAATTATGATTTCTCCTCTTTGTATAACCTAATTAGAAAGCCTAAGTGATGTCACTTCCAGTCACACAAGCTTCTGCAAATCAGTGAAATCACTCAATCAACATTTATTTCATCAGTCTTTCTAAAAAATGAAACATGGTTACCTTTATTATTTGAGGCAGCACTATACTAGAAAATTGTAACCTTTGTCATTTTTAGTGAAGTGATTGAATACTTACTGAGCACAGGAACTACAGCTCCTATAAAAAATGTACATGCGTGGCAGCACAGGTACTTGCGTCATCGTAACTTAGTTTTGCTGATATCCATGAAATTCATCAACACAAGGCTGTATTTTGTAATAGCATTGTTACAAATGTTAATGAGATTTTGAATGCATGGACACAGTTTTTAAGTACCACTTCAGTGTCCTAGATTTGTCAGATGTGAATCACTGCTGTTTGCACTACTCACTATTGTACATCATTTACACACATACACATTACAGTACATCATTTACATACATTCAGCAGTTAAACAGACAAATTGATGATTTGTTACTAATAACCTAATAATGCTTATCAATTGTCAAGGCGGCTGACCGGAGCTGTGGCCGCAAGGTGGTCGGTGCCTGTCGGGGCGGCAATCCCCGAACCCGCTGGTGGACACCGGCGGTGAGGGATGCCGTCAAGCTGAAGAAGGAGTCCTATAGGGCCTTTTTGGCTTGTAGGACTCCGGAGGCAGCAGACAGGTACCGGCAGACCAAGCGGAGCGCAGCTAGGGCGGTCTCTGAGGCAAAAACCCGGACATGGGAGGAGTTCGGTGAGGCCATGGAAAAAGACTTCCGGACGGCTTCGAAGAGATTCTGGACCACCATCCGGCGTCTCAGGAGGGGGAAGCAGTGCACCGTAAACACTGTGTACGGTGGGGACGGTGCGCTGCTGACCTCGACTCGGGACGTTGTGGATCGGTGGAAGGAATACTTCGAAGACCTCCTCAATCCCACCAACACGCCTTCTGGTAAGGAAGCAGGGCCTGGGGGCTTGGGTGTGGGCTCTCCTATCTCTGGGGTGGAGGTCGCCGAGGTGGTTAAAAAGCTCCTCGGTGGCAGGGCCCCGGGGGTGGATGAGATCCGCCCCGAGTTCCTCAAGGCCCTGGATGCTGTGGGGCTGTCATGGTTGACACGACTCTGCAGCATCGCGTGGACATCGGGGGCAGTGCCTCTGGATTGGCAGACTGGGGTGGTGGTCCCTCTTTTTAAGAAGGGGGACCGGAGGGTGTGTTCCAATTACAGGGGAATCACACTCCTCAGCCTCCCTGGTAAGGTCTATTCGGGGGTGCTGGAGAGGAGGGTCCGTCGGATAGTCGAATCTCGGATTCAGGAGGAGCAGTGTGGTTTTCGTCCGGGCCGTGGAACAGTGGACCAGCTCTACACCCTCTGCAGGATCTTTGAGGGTGCATGGGAGTTTGCCCAACCAGTCCACATGTGTTTTGTGGACTTGGAGAAGGCATTCGACCGTGTCCCTCGGGGGATCCTGTGGGGGGTTCTCCGGGAGTATGGGGTATCGGACTCCCTGATAAGGGCCGTCCGTTCCCTGTATGACCGGTGTCAGAGCTTGGTCCGCATTTCCGGCAATAAGTCGGACTTGTTTCCAGTGAGAGTTGGACTCCGCCAGGGCTGCCCTTTGTCACCGATCCTGTTCATAATTTTTATGGACAGGATTTCTAGGCGCAGCCAGGGTGTAGAGGGGATCCGGTTTGGTGACCTCAGGATTGGGTCACTGCTTTTTGCAGATGATGTGGTCCTGTTGGCTTCATCAGACCGTGACCTCCAACTCTCACTGGATCGGTTCGCAGCCGAGTGTGAAGCGGCCGGGATGAAAATCAGCACCTCCAAATCCGAGGCCATGGTCCTCAACCGGAAAAGGGTGGAGTGCACTCTTCGGGTCGGGGATGAGATTCTGCCTCAAGTGGAGGAGTTCAAGTACCTCGGGGTCTTGTTCACGAGTGAGGGAAGGATGGAACGGGAGATCGACAGGCGGATCGGTGCGGCGTCTGCAGTAATGCGGACTCTGCACAGATCCGTCGTGGTGAAGAGAGAGCTGAGCCGAAAGGCGAAGCTCTCGATTTACCAGTCGATCTTCGTTCCTACCCTCACCTATGGTCATGAGCTTTGGGTAGTGACCGAAAGAACAAGATCGCGGGTACAAGCGGCCGAAATGAGCTTCCTCCGCAGGGTGGCTGGGCTCTCCCTTAGAGATAGGGTGAGAAGCTCAGTTATCCGGAGGGAGCTCGGAGTAGACCCGCTGCTCCTCCACGTCGAGAGGAGCCAGATGAGGTGGTTCGGGCATCTAATCAGGATGCCTCCCGGACGCCTCCCTGGTGAGGTGTTCAGGGCACGTCCCACCGGTAGGAGACCCCGGGGAAGACCCAGGACACGCTGGAGAGACTATGTCTCTCGGCTGGCCTGGGAACGCCTCGGGGTCCCCCTGGAAGAGCTGGACGAAGTGGCTGGGGAGAGGGAAGTCTGGGCTTCCCTGCTTAGGCTGCTGCCCCCGCGACCCGACCCCGGATAAGCGGCAAGAAGATGGATGGATGGATGCTTATCAATAAACACACACTAACCTACAACTGCTGCTTTTATATATCATTTATATAGGTACACCTGCATGATAATCAAATTTTAAGCCATTTTTTTTGTTTATTTGAAAATATGATGACAATGTAGCTGTGGCTGTGGTGAAATAAATGTGGTGAACAGCTTAATACAGCTGTTCACAGGCTATTCCTCAATGGTATTATGACCTATTAATAATACAGGCTGAATATGAACATGGCTTTTAAAACTGTAGAAGTAATCACATCCCCTCTGGCTGATTCCTAGAGTAGGTTAACTTATAGGCTACACAGTGCCAACACACACACACACACACACACATACACATATAGAGTATTTCATGTTGACTTTTCCTCTCTTCCTCTCCTCACTCAGTGTCCTCACTCCTCAGTTAAAAAAAAGCTGGCCAGGTTACTTTGCGTGTTCATGTGTTACAGAGGGTGCCAAGTAATGTAGAGAAGGTCCAGCTTGTGCTATTGTACACACTACTCTATATACTGGCAAAGTTAAAATAATAAAAATAACTGTATTGCAAAGATGGCAACACGTCATGTAGGCCCCAAGTTAGTGAAATCTGTTCGTTACACCTTTTATTTAACATTAGCACTAACAAGCATTTGTGGTTATAACGCCTGTTTTTTTCTAAGTCAAATGTATATCAGACCTGCCAGTGTTCTAACTCATTTTGTACAGAAGAATGAGGACTTTTTAGTTGATCTAATCTTACTAGCAAATGGATTGATCTGAAATACATATGTTTTACTTTACTGGGAGGACACAGTGTGGCATGACTATTATACAAGGTAAAATAATCATTGGTCATTTGTAAGGGTGTGACGATACACTCAGCTCACAAGACGAGACGAGACAAGATTTTAACTATTTTAAGAAAATTTCAATGAGGAAATATTACTTTTTTTTTATTTGAAATTCACAAAATGGAAATTGAATTGAAATGTTTTAACAATCATCTTGTAATGAATCACTTTAGTTCTACTTTGTAAATATATAATTATCATATGCAGTATGCAGCACTGTAAAAGGTTTCCCCATATAGATATTTTATAGATGGATAACTTTGGTATTTATGGAAATAACAACCATAAATACAAAAGTTAGATACAATCACAAGTACTAAATAGTAAATTGCAGAGTAGAAACAATTATAAATATAAATTAAATAAAAAATCCAATTATCACAAATTATAACATATTGCTAATAAAAAAAAGACAGAAATAAAAGTAAATTTCACAAATCCTGTATCACATAAATACACAAGTAGAACAACATATAAACTGTTATAATTTGGTAGTGTGACTCATTTTACGTTTGGCATCATTAGGCTTCCATAGCTGTGCTAGATTCCTCCGCTGCTCCTACTTCAGTCTCTCAGTGTAGAGACCTGAGGTCAACTTACCACTGCTCCTCTCCTCATCTCATACCTCTGTGAGATCTTCTCAGCAGGTAGAAGCTGTAACAAGGTTAATGATCCACACATGACTTTATAAAAACAAGACATGACGTGCAGATGAATGACAGAAAGCCGATCGTCTTTTTTTTTTGGGTGTGTCCCTTAATTATAGCTTTCGCAAGACAAAATTCACTTCAACGAGAGATATCATCGTGTTTTTTCCCCAGCATGACACCCCCTAGAATAGACTGCATCTTATAGTACACCAGTGTGACTTATACACCAGTTTTTCCTGCAAGTACTGTTCATTTATCACCTGCTAGTAGTATGAATAACTAATGACTTGTTAACATTAGTGTGACACTGACTCTGCCTTACTGATAATGGTAAACATACCAGTGACTCACATTTCAGTATGTGTTAGTTTCATTGGTGCATTCCAAACAAGTCTGACTCTCAGGAAAAGACGCTAACATTGTTAATCCCTGTAGTTAATGTCTAATAAATGTTCGGAAACAGAGGCTAGAACTGGTAATGCTAGAGAGGATATTAGGCTGTCATACCTGTTTATATCCACTTACTGACCAATGATTGTTTTGTCTAGAATCTGAACCTCTTGTTGACTGGGCCAGGCTTAACTGGTTGAACTGGAGTCATACTTATTTGTATAATGGCATCAATTCAGAGTTAATTATATTTCTAGCAACAACTGCAGTGATGAAATATATCTGTCTAACTTGTAATCAGATGTTAAACACTTAACAGTTTGTCTACCTCTGTGAAAGACATCTGGTCTCATTCAGAAAAATTATGGATATGTATTTAATCAATTTTTGTGGTGTCAGTGGCCCTATAAAGATAACAATGTGATCACTCTGTATGCAGACAGGAATGTGTGTGTGTGTGTGTGTGCAATGAGTCTGCCTCGTTCATATTCGGACCATCGAGCATGTGTGTGTGTGTGTGTGAATGTGTGCATGTTTATCTGATTTCATTAACTTGAATTATACTGTGACTTAATTCAAATTAACTTAACAGGAAGTGCACTGCCAGACGAACACATTGTACAGAATGCCTGCTCATTGAATCTCATTGTATGTGGCGGATGCAAACATTTAGAGAACGCTTTTAATGTCTATGCATTACATTTCATTCCTTAATATAATGCAAGTAATAATAACAGAATATCATAGAGAGCTATCATGTCATGAGTTTTCTGTTTCTGTGGAGTTCTCTGCAGAATTATTTTGCGGGCCGCCACACACTTGAAATTTTAATCACTGTGTCATGGTTATGCATAAGCTCAGTATGTGACTGCACAGCACAGACCAGACAGCCCGAGCATTTACATCAGTTTGCATCAGACGTGGTGTGTTCCTCATCTCTACTGGCTTCTCTGTCACTGCGGAACACAGGGTGCTTTCATGGAACGACTCAGTTAACTCACCATTATAGACAAATACAACGCATGTGTGGTGGAAACTTTGACCCCAGCTAAGATGTATTGTTGTATATCTATCTTAAAATAATAGGTGTCCAAATGAACATTAAACCTGTTTTTCATGCTGTGATCATTCCTCCTGTTCATACAAACCATTAGAAGATCACTTCATAATGCACTTACAATGCAAAACATGTATTTAAAAGTTGATGTGAATCTGATATGAAGCTTAAGTCGTCCAAATGAGTCAAATCTTCATCTTCTATGTTTCAATGTTACAGTGTTTTTAGTGCCAAAGTTCCTCTTTTTATTATTATACTTCCACCACAGCTCAACAGGAAACACTAAGAGGGAATTTGATGTTAAAAAGATTGTAAATATGTGAGATATCACTTGATATGACTAAAGGTCCATTTATGCTCAACGTATGTACGAAAATGTATCCGTCCTTTTCAAACGATGTTACGTCACTGCTCACATACTTCCATGCGTCCTTTACGTTGGCATGGATGTTAACCAATACGTCCACCAGGGGGCAGCCCAGAGTCAAAAGTTAAAAAGTCAACAAACTCAAAAACAAAGTGATTGTGGAGGAGATATTGATAATGTTCCTCTTGAATAAAAGACAAAAACTATATGTTTAAAGTTTCT
Organism: Scomber japonicus; assembly: GCF_027409825.1. NCBI lineage: Eukaryota > Metazoa > Chordata > Actinopteri > Scombriformes > Scombridae > Scomber > Scomber japonicus. Next base: position 5,193,153 of record NC_070589.1, read on the forward strand.
AACCAACTCGCTCAACCTTTCCTCAAAAAGTTCTGCCATTGTTATTTCTTCTTCGTGCCTCACTAGAACTACGTATTTAGTAGTGACAGCAACACTGCCCCCCAATGGTTTCCAGTGGTACTGCTCCGTTTGGTCCATATCCGTAAGCTTTATAGAAACATGCAGAAATATGGGCCAAATGAGCACGGACAGAAGGCTCCGTCCGTATCCGTAATTAACGTTGAGCATAAATGGGCCTTAACTCAGACTGCTGAAGCTCAATAGAAGCTGATCATCTACTTTTAAATGACTGTGTGGACACACTGTGGATTTTGTCCTCCATCACTTCCATTGAAAGCACATTTGAAGGAGATCTTTTAATAGTCAGTATGAACAGGAGGAATGATTACAGTGAGGAAAACTGCTCCTACTGTTCACATGGACACCTTTGGACACACTTAATAACTTGTGAACATGTCCTTTAAGGGACACACGTGATGTCACTTGAGTTGGGTTTGAAAATGAAACAAATTATGGGCAGTGACATTAGAAAGAAATGAGGTTAGCAGAAGTTTGTAGCTCCTCGTCTCTGCTGGAGGCTAGCAGCTCTAGGCTACATTAACCACTACCAGCATAACACAGTTGAATCTGTACAGTCTAGAGATTGTGGGTAATGGGGTAATACCATTTTTAAAGTGTTGAAACTTTTTTTTATTTTTTAACTGTTGTCAGGTGAATCTGACAATGTTATATGAGTGCAATGTTAAATTAATGGAGAAAGGTGACATTTTATTAAAGCCCCTGCCTATGAGCACAGTTGTTTTCAGTCACTCTGATTCCCAGTGGTGGAAAGTAACTGAACTGTGATGTGATGCTGCTTTATACTTCTACTCCGCTACATTTCAGAGGGAAACATTGTACTTTTTACTTCACTACATGTATTTATTTGACAGCATTTAATTACTTTTTAGATCAATATTTTACATGTAAAACTCATATATTCTTTTTCTGTTGCTCATTGTGAAAGAAAATCTACATTAAATACTCAGTTCAATGTGATAAGACAAAATCCAAAAGTGTTGAGTATGTTTCATAGACTCTGTATATCTGTATGTATACGGTAAAAATTTATTTAAAAAAAAGAATTATTACAATGAATATACTTTTTAACCATTGCACACTACATCAACCTGAATGTAAGGTGATATATGTAAATACAGTTTGATTGATCGATTGATTGATCACGTTTCCCTGTGTAGAGGGGTGTATCTATGCTGTGGCAGTGGGACATTAAAAAAACACCAGGTTAAATTTTTGCCCAAATGCAACGCGACATCATCCAGCAACTACATCGACCAATCACATAAGCGGGTAATTAGACAGTAGATCCGAGAAGAACCTACTTTACTACATAGCGTTGTAGTATTCTGCTGAACTGTGAAGATGGAAGACAGACTCATTGTTAGCCAAAGGTGTACAATCCTCAGTGGAATTACAAAAGCACAACACCAATAATCTACTACAAATAAAAATACACTCCTCAAAAACGAAAACATCAATACTACACAGTTCCAAAAATGACATAATTCTGCATTATAGAATTACTTTATGATGGTCAGTCATGTGACCTGAATGTAATTATTTTACTGAGTGAACCTGAGGAAGCTGCAGGTGAAGTCACAGTAAAGTCAGTTCAGTGTGGGGTGGTTCATTTGTTCATGGGACCAACCAGCTCCCGATGGAAAATACCAACTGTGCACAGGGAGTACACTGTACAAATATATAAACTAGGTGGATGGCCCATTTGTGTGACAAATCTCACAAATAGTACCATAAATTCTGACTTGCAGCCTGGTACTCCAAGCAAATGCACAGCCATTTACACTGTTGTACTCCCTGGTGGCAGGACTGTACAACTTTGGAAAGGTCATCATGGCGATGAAGATTCTGTCTTCCATCTTCACAGTTCCTCAGTAAACAGCAGAATACCACAATGACACATATTTAATTAGGTTTTTCTTGAATCTATGGTCTGATTGGCAGATGTAGTTGTTGAATGACGGGGTTAGGGTTAGGGTTAGGGTTTGCATTTGGGCATAAGTTGAGCCTGGTGTTTTTTTCCTGTCCTTACTGCCGGAGTATAAATACACCCCTATTTAAATGATTGGTAGCATTGTTTATGCTGTTTTTCATGCATTGCTAGATTTGGTCTAAATGCAGCCTTAGTCAAGTTAAAACTGGGTGGAACGACGCAGCTTTCATACAGGTTAATGTAGTTCAAAGTGCTTCCCCAGACAGAACAAGAAAAACATTAAGAAAAGGAACAAAAACAAAGACAACATTGAGACCAATGCAACATAAGAGAATATAAGAATGATAAAAAGAAAAACTGGGTTAAAATAGATTAAAAAGACAAACTAGGATAAAAAACCAAGAGATTAAAAAGACAAAAGAAACAGGCAATATCAAATAAATAAGAAGTTAAAACTTATAGAATTATAATGATAATAAAATAATAGAGCAACATTTTTAAACATCAAGACAAATAAAATAAAAAGACTATAAACAATTCTTGATCAAAAGCCAGGCTGAACAGATGAGTGATGTCCTCAAACCCTACTAATAATAATAATATGAATAACTGTGTAAATGGTTCCACTCTAACATAACAGGAGAGTGGAGGCGATGTCAGTCTGATCAGGCAGTGAAGTGAAAGCAGTCTGCAACAACAAAGATTTGAAGTGCTACTACATAAAATGACTTGCTACACAGCAGACAGTACTGTGCTTTAAGCATCATTTGACAGACATTTATTCCTCCCATCTTAAAGAGCACCTTCTCAAATAGCTGCACTTCTTCACAATTTCTCACTTGCCAGTCGCAGAGCGGCTCATGACACAAAATCACACTTGTAGGGAAACAAGAAAGCATGGAAATCTGTTCAGCTTTTGATGTTTGACGACAATGAACGTTTAGCGGTGGTTGTATTTTTTTACTATCATGATTTCACATTTTTGTCAATCTTTCCCTCAAACCCACTCAAGTAGCCCCTGCTTGTGCTTAAATTCGCCCTGTTTCTGCTCTGTATGCACTCACGTATGCACAGATTTACTGCTCCAGCTTCAGCTCTTCTCCTGACGCTTACTGGGGATTTCCACTGGGTCCGTCAGCGGCGCGGAACGGCTGTGCTACGGTTTAGCTCCGTCCTCTGCCCGGCGTCAACTCACACCGGGAGCGTTACAGCAGCGGACCGGAGCATGCTCTGGGAGAGAAAGCTGCCTTTTAAAATGACGTTGCACTGTTAATACAGTAATTACGGCAGCCCAATCAAACCCGAACGAGTGCCTTTAGTCTACAGTAATTACTGTAGTAGCAGCACAACTAAACGGCCCGATTTTGTTAACTTGCTCAATTTTGGTTGATTTGGTAATTTTCTTTGATTTATGTGCTTATCCCATCTGTCAGTAGGCTACGTAGCTAGATGGAGTCTTTATCTGACTGTTTTATTCATGTTTGTTGCTGAAATACGATCGGGAGGCTGCACGGGTTGTTTTATTTTGAAAAACGGAAGTTTTATTATGCCGATTCAGTGTCGGACTTCCTGTCTGGTGCAATCTGCTCTGTTGAGCTTGTCGCGAGTTGGCAACGGCTCCGTCAAAAATAGAAATGCTACCTATCGATAGCGCTGCGGCGCGGGAGCCGCTGCTGAGACGTTGCTGACACGCTGCTGAAACGTTCCCGGTGGAGATACTCTCATTGATTATAGTGTCTATCAGCTCCGGTGACCGCGGCGCAGCTGTAACGCGCCGCTGCCGGACTCAGTGGAAATTGGGCTTTAGGCTGCTTCTTAAACGTCAGCTTTCAGATTTCTGCCCTGCTCTCAGATCCTTTGTGCAATAACCCAAAATTCACCAACCTAAAGAAAGCCAGGTGTAAGGTTAACTAATGAAATGATCCCTTTTGGCATGTCAGCTTTTACTTTTTACAGTTACTCTTTAACCAAGTTCTCCCACTTCCTTCCTCCAGGGCTTTATTAAACATACTTCCCTTGTTTTTTGTACAACTGTTGGAATAAAAGGACAGTTGAATTGTATTGACTTTATTATATCTTAGTGGAAATTTGTCTTCAGCTTCATATCATGAAGACATTAAAAACACACTGACATTACACAACATAAAAAACATACAACTGCCAAATGTGTGAAGGAGCAGGACAACAGCAGAAACCATTGTGATACTTTTGGTTGTCATAATGAGGTGGACTGCATTATTCCACATCAAAAACATTGCTCGTCTGCGTCCATCACTCTCCTTCTCCGCCGCTGAAACTCTCATCCACGCCTTCATTACATCCAGACTCGACTACTGCAACAGTATTCTTTATGGCTCACCATCCAAAATCATCAATAAACTCCAGTACATGCTGGCCACGTGCTCACCCATACCCGTTCTCATGACCACATCACCCCATAATCGTCGTAATCTCCACTGGCCCCCTGTACCACAATGCATCCACTTCAAAGTCCTTCTCCTCACCCACAAAACTCTCCATAGCCAGGCCCCCTCCTACCTCTCTTATTATTATTTTATACCTGTTAAAAGATGTTTAATGATGATAATAATAATAATAATGATAATAATAATAATAATCATCATCATCATCATCATTATTAGTATAGCACCTTTCTTAACATAGTTGTACAGATGAAAACAAAAATAAAACATACTAAAGTAGAACAGTGTAAAACAACATTGACAACATAATGCAAATACCAAAACATCAAACAAGAAGTATAAAAGACAGGAATTAGAGTAAAATAAATGCATGAAGCTGCTGACTTATTCTGACAAACCTCTGGAACGGTTTGTGTCTGAGGAAGTCAAACATAATAACCAGAATCAAGTTTGCAAGAAAATTAACCAATTTATTAACAAAACAAACCAGCAACCTCTAACCAAAGCTGATGGGTCGAACAAACTAAACAAAAAGGAGGAAGACACCCAGACCAGGATCCGGGCTTTTCCCTCAAACCTAAAATCACATTAAAACTAAACCTGAAACTGAAATAAAGCAGTGAAAACAGGACTAGACCAGACCCATCAAACATACAGAAAACTAACATATAACACAAACACACACGTTAGTTCTAGTCGTTATGAAGCACTTTTACATTACATGTCTCATTGACCCATTCACACACTGATGACAGGAGCTACCATGCAAACTAACCATTCACACACCATTGGCACAGCAACAGGAGCAATTTTGGGGTTAAGTATCCTGCCCAAGAACACATCGACATATGGACTGGAGGAGCTGGGAATCGAACCCCCAATCTTCCAATTGGTGGACGACAGCTCTACCTCCTGAACCACGGCCGCACCAAAAACCTGTGAAAATCAGACTGAATCAAGATACCCAGGGCCGTTTCAAGGAATTTGGGGGCCCCAAGCAAAATGAACTTGGAGGCCCCCCCACCACCACCGCCTGCCAACGCCGAAACCCCTGGACCACAGCAAAAAAAACCTACGCCTCACCATCCCACCCCGCCCGCCCAAAGCCTTCAGGAACCACAGCAAAGACACACTGTTGAAGTTCAACCACACATTATATCAATAAAAGATTTCTTAACAGTGCAAATACTGCTTACAAATGTTGCATATAGGCTACTGCACACATAGTATGTTTACTTATTTTATTTCAACATTTGCAATCAACATATACAAAAAATTGCAAATTCGGTATTAAATATAAAATCCAACATAGATAAAAGTACACACACACATATAAGATTAACCTTTAAACAATATGCAACATATCTACATCTGCTGTTTGCGAGCCTTGGCTTCAGTAAAGGCAACCACAATGTCCTCCATGTCCAAAGACCAGCGAACATCACGCTCAATTGACATAATGGCCAATCCTGTGAGCCTCTCTTGGCTCATGGTGGATCTCATGTATGTCTTTATCAGCTTCAAAGCTGAAAAGCTCCTCTCACCTGAGGCCACAGTCACAGGGAGAGTCAGGAGTAGCCGCAAGGCAATGCTTAAATTACTGTAAAGATCCAGTAACTTTTCACTGTATATGTAGTTCAGCATGTCGAATGGGTAGGTGGCTACATGGTCTGGGAAGCCGAGTTAGCAGATGAGTAAGCCGCCGAGCTAGCAGCCGAATTAGCAGCCGAGCTAGCCGCCGAGCTAGCAACTGTGGGGGGCCCCCTTGAGGGGGATTCCGATAACAGTGTCGCTGCACTTTCCTGCATTGACCATCACAGCATTTAAAGGGACGCGCACACAGTTTGTCGTTGCATTCAATTCATAACCAGTCGTTGTCTGGGGGCCCCCGGCCAGCTCGGGGCCCAAGGCAATTGCTTGGTTTGCCTGTCCTGTTGCGACGGGCCTGAAGACACCTGTCGAAAAACACACCACATTATAAATGGAATGTCATGTTTTATGAAGTCTGTCCAGCAGGGGGAGGGTGTAACACACAAAAAGCATTTTTATACAAATAGGTTTTTAAGAGATTGAAATCGATGTAGATACCAGTTTTTGGACACTTTACTAATAGCTTCATAGAAGTAGCCATATGTGCTGGAGGAGAAAACAGTGTCAACTTATGACTCAGTGGGAGTTTTGTAGATCCAGTGGCGTATCCAGGACATTTTCACTGGGGTGGCCAGGATGGGACACAACATTAGTCTGGGGTGGCCATGGCATCACGGATTTATACACACACACACACACACACACACACACACATATATATATATATATATATATATATATATACAGTTGCAAGAAAAAGTATGTGAACCCTTTGGGATTACTTGGATTTCTGCATAAAATGTGTTCTGATCTTCATCTAAGTTTTCCACCCTGCACTGTGAATGTTTACATGTTGTGTTTAATAAAAAATGAAAACATATATTTTTGTGCAGTATTAGTTTAAGCAGAATGTGTTTGTCTATTGTTGTGACTTGTGATCAGAACACATTTTATGCCCAATTCATGCAGAAATCCAAGTAATCGCAAAGGGTTCACATACTTTTTCTTGCAACTGTATGTATATGTATATATACACACACACACACACACATATATATATATATACATATGTGTGTGTGTGTGTATGTATGTATGTATGTATATATGTAGGGAGAGAGAAAGAGAGATAAGGGTAGCAACTCATTCTATAGAGTAATCAGTCATCTGTCACTTGTATTGTTACCTGAGTTTTCTTTACCAATTGAGGGGTCACCTTGTGGTTAAATAAAAACACAGCAATGCAGGCCATAGAACAAATACTTAAGATAGACTTCTTAAAAAGTTTATCTGTAAAAGGTAAACTAAGCTGTACATGTTTAGTGTGTTATCATTTATATTGACTATTGATGTTTTAAATTTGTTCTTTACCATTTCCATTTACAAAAAAATCATAATACAGTATCTTGTGATGTATGAACATGTACAAAAAGTAGTTTTCAATCCAAACAGTATTCATGTTCATGACCCTGATTAAAGCATAAATTGAAACATTGGCTTTGAATCAACATACAAGAACTTTATTTACATTAAATAGTTAAGACTGCACCAAACAAAAAAATATAAGTTCAAACAAACTATATACAATTAAGAAATGTAATGTAAAACTTTAAACTCTAATGACCAACAGAAGTAATATATTTTAAACAAAGTGCAAAAGAGATAGCTAGTTGTAGATTTTGCTCATTCTCCTGCCACAAAATCCTTTAACACATGTATGGCATAAAACTATAAAACAACACTTTAAGTTCAATGCAATGCCAGACCAAATGTAACTAAATGCTTCCTCATAATATAAGAGGTGAAAATTGTACATTAAGATTTTAACATAAACCAAACAAATCTCAAAACAAAATATAGAACACATCAAATTCTGTGTTCATCCATCTTACATCAGATTAATTCTCCTGTTTTGATGGTTGGTAGCAAAAACTTTAATAAACTTGTCCATGTCAAGTGACTTTGCTCTTCTCGACTCAATGCTGAGGACACCCAGGTTGCTCAGTCTGTCATCAGTCATTGTGCGCAAATGGGTCTTGATGAGTTTTAGAGCAGAGAAGCTCCGCTCACATGCTGCACACATATCGCCCAAGCCTAGTGTACAGTGTATATAAAACGTTTGCTGTTAACTATACGACTGTCACATTACATTTCATACACTGGTTAGTGAAAAATATAACATCAGCTTTAGATATTGAACACACACATCAGCAAAATACCCCCAGTCTTCAGTCCAGAACATATTTAATTTATCCTATTACAAGCAACTGACGTTAATACTAACTTGGTTTGCAGGCTGCTGCTACACTTGCTAACTTAGTGCAGTATCTCGTCTTTTAGCTGCTGCTACTTATATAAAGTTTGCTAAATAAAGTTTTCCTACACATTCAGAGCAAATTACGACATAATTAAACATTAAATTACCATACCTCTCAATTGTCGGAATCCGTTTTTATCCACAGTTGATGCTGTCTCTGTCGTGTTTCACGGAGATGCAGCGTGCTCAACTCGTGGCTCAACTGACCTCAGACCTGCCTCGTCACTGGAAAAATCTCCGCTGGTCAGAAATCAGCTCTCTGTAGCATCAGTCCGCCCATTATTGTGTTAGTTAAAAATGTCAAACTGACCCTAGATCCGTCAGTCGGCCATCACCATTGATTGACAGCTTGACGTGTGTTGACGAACTTGACCAACTACCTATCGGATCTGGGGTGGCCACAGGGGTGGCCAATGAGATTTCAGGGGTGGCACGGGCCACCCCGGGCCACCCCCTAAAATCGCCATTGTGTAGATCGTTCGCCAACATGAACCACCAAAGCCAAGGACCTCAAATATATATATTTTTTTATTTTGACAAAATTGAAATTGAATTGAATTGGTCAAATTATATTTGCAGCACAAGAATGCATCTATGATAGTTGTATGTAAGTGTTGTATGTTATTTGGCATCAGGGCAGTCAATTAGAGATGAACTGTCTGGGATGTGTAAGTAAAAGAAAGTGAATGCCCTAATGAAGCAGGAACCATTTCATTGGTTAACCCTGCATGAGGCATTCTATTGGTTGGGAGATTTTGACAGGATTATTGCACAAAAGAACTGAGAGCAGAGCAGAATTTTGAGAGTAGCACAAAGAAACAGGCTGAGTGGGAGAAAAGCTGAAGCTGGAGTAGGAAATCTGTGCAGGCAACAATACATCTGAGTGCAAGCACACAGATATAGCAGAAACAGAGCAAATCCAAGCACAAGCAGCTGGCTGTTTGAGTGTGAGGGCATGGTTTGAGGGAAAACAATGACAAAATCTGGATGAGAAATCAATAAATCATGCTCTCAAATTGAAAGAGCATGCTCTTGAATAAAGATAGAGGGGGAAAAGCCCCATAAGGCTGCTTTTTCTCAGCCAACAAGTGTGTGAGAATCCAAACACTGGCCATGTTTCCTGGATGGGAAACACTTGGATTGCAGTGGTGTTGCTCATTTCAACAATTAGAGGAAAGTTGGCCAGACCTAATGTGAAAAAACATTAGATTTCATGTGTTTACATCGTCAATAAAAGCACAGCTGAGTTGTAACGAGTGAAAAATTCTGATTTGGATGACTTTCACCTGCACTGTGAACATACAGCTCTCAAACACACACCACATGCTCTGCTCCCATATTAACAGTCCATGACCAAACAAAGCACCATATTCACTAGGCGAGGCAAGTTTATTTATGTAGCACATTTCAGCAAGAAGGAAATTCAAAGTGCTTTACATAAAACATTAAAAGCATCGAGACAAAAAGAAACACAAAGTAAAGGGAAAAACAATCAAAAACAAGTCATTAAAGAGCTCAGAGAAGAGAAAACAAAATTATGCTAAAATAGCATAAGACAGGTATAAAATACAAGAATAAAAGTTACAAATGAATAATTATTTTATTTAATAGAAAGGTTTCTGGGAGTTTGTTCCAGATATGTGGAGCATAAAAACTGAATGCTGCTTCTCCATGGTTAGTTTTGGTTCTGTTGACAGAAAGCAGACCTGTCCTAGACCACCTGAGAGGTCCGGATGGTTCATAATATAGCAGCAGATCAGAAATGTTGATTCAGTATTTTAAATCTTTTTTTTTGAACAGACATGAAGCCAGTGTAAAGATCTGAGAACTGGAGTGATGTGATCCACTTTCTTGGTCTTAGTGAGGACTTGAGCAGCAGTGTTCTGAATCAGCTGCAGCTGTTTGATCAACTTTTTAGGGAGACATGTAAAGATACAGTACTCAAGTCTACTGAAGATAAATGCATGGACAAGTTTGTGCTGAAGAAAGTCAAAACTCCAGTAACACAGTACAGAAGAACTTTATTAATAGACCAACATGTTTCAGCCTTCATCAGGGTCATCATGAAAAACACTACAATAGGGTGTTTAAAAAGCAGGAAAAAAATTGTTACAATAATATATAATGTGTATCCAGACATGTATCTGCCAATGGGGTATCTACCAAAGTAGGTTGTGTATATGGTCACGTGACTTCAGGCACATCATTATCCCAAACAGGCAGGGTGGCAAAGGGAGTATCCAATAAAGGACATGGGTCACACCATATTTGGTCAACGAATACCTTCTCCATGCACCATGGAAGTAGGTGAAATTGTGCCAGAAACCTCCACCCTGTCTCTCCAAGTCCTGCTGAGACATAAGTTCTTTATTTCTTGATGTATTCTTCTGGTGATACTAGGCGGACTTTGAATTTGTCTTAATGTGGCTGTTGAAATTCAGGTCTGAGTCTGTGACTACACCAAGGTTTCTGGGCATTGTCTTTGGAAGCAAAAAGAAGATGTCAGTTACTGCAGTTTTATCTTTATATAACTGAAGACAGTTCTCACACTGCCTGTCGCTGCTTGTATGGGATTATAGTCCTCTGGTGATGTTTGTGTGTGTGTGTGTGTGTGTGTGTGTGTGTGTGTGTGTGTGTGTGTGTGTGTTGTCTGCATAATTATGGCAATATCATGGTAATAAAAAAAAATTGTTTTCCATAATCAGCCAGTGGAAGTGTGTAGATTTTGAATGAAAGAGCCCCCAGAATGGAGCCTTGGGGAACTTCTCATGTCATTTTTGTCCACTCAGATGTGTAATGTGTCCAACCAGTTTAGTACTGTGTCAGAAAGTCCCACTCAGATTTCCAGTCGGTCTATTAATATGTTGTGGTCAACCGTGTTAATTACAGCACTGAGATACAGTAATGGTTACACTGTCTATGTTAAAAGTGGATGTCAGTGAAGACAAGAGCTGTCCCAGGGCTGTGGTCGAAATCTTTGGAGGTTTGATGTGAGACTAATTTAGAGGTGCTCAAACTGGCTTGATGACTGCAGTTTGCAGGGCCTGAGAAGAGACATGTTGACAATTTGTAGAAGCTCTTAGGCCAGGGAATTAGAAACATTTCTCAAAAAAGCCTGTTGGCAGAATATCAAGGCAGCAGGAGGATTTCAGATGTTGTATGATGTCCTCCAGGTTTTTATGGTTGGTCAGATAAAATAGTGTCATGGTATCTGAATTGATATTTTAAAGTGGACACAGGGACAGCACATATCCTGTACCTGATATGGAGGCACTAACTCTGATTTTATGAATTTTGCCAGTGAAGAAGGTGGCAAATTAATTGCAGACCCTGGTGAATAGAAGTTCAGAGGAGGGTTTGATAGCCTGTCGACAGCAGCAGACAATGGCGATGATGTCAGAAAAGAAGGACCACTTTTCATTTCTCAGTCCCAAATAATAAAGTAGAAGTCTCCTTTTAATAGATGTAATAATGAACCTTGAGAGTTGTTTTTCACCACCTGCCTTCAGCTTTTTGACACTCCTTTTTCTATCCTGATCAGCATGTCATTTCTCTATGGAGATCTTTTCTTAGCAAAGACAACCTTCACCTTTTAGTATGTGCAATGAGATCAATAACGTTTGTAATTTTAGAATTGAAATGATCTACAAGCATTGACCTGTGTGTGAAAGTGAAAGCCTGGAAAAATATTTCACTGGTGATATACTGTTTTGTGATTACATGTGTTTGAACATTTGTGTGCACATAGATTTAGTACTTTCAAAGAAAACACTGAGAGATCAGAGAGAAACATCAGTCACCACAACCTTAGAAATGTTCAGACCCTTGGAGATGATGACGGTTAGAGTGTGCCCCTTGATGTGTGTAGACTCTGTCACATGCTGAGTCAGTACATAGTTATCAAGAACACAACAGAGTTCTGCAGTCCCTCTGTCCAGGGGGGTAGATATTAAAATTACCATCAATAACTACACAGTCAATACGGATTATAGACAGCAATTCAGTAAAGTCAGCGAAAGGGTTGCACAGTATTTGAGAAGAGGAATTCAACTGAAGAGCCACATATTCAGAAGAGGCCCAATTTCCATTAGATATCAGACACCCTTCCTTTTCATGTTGCCTGCTGTATATACACAGTAAATATATGGTAAATTATAGTGAATTTATACACACACGCATACACTCACACAGTAGATACATACCATGTATGTACGTTGCTACATCAGACATTACAATTTACAGAGTGAGTAAACTGAAACATGACATTTTATTGAATAAGCATGCTGAAACCAGGTGGGGAGTTCTGGTCCTCTGAAATGAGGCCAACGCGGAAGTAACTTAGAACTGCATTCTATCAAAAGGCCACCAGGTGGCGACTGTTTTGGTGTCAAAAGGACTTCTGTCTCCATACAAGTCAATGGAGAATGCAGTTTAAAGCCTTCTTCAATGCAGTATGATGTTCATTTGTGACATTTTGGCCTCTCTGATTTTATATTTAACGATAAAGCAGGGTATGCATTTGGGGCGTGGCTACGTCCTGATTGACAGGTTGATTGCACAATGTGCTCCGCCTCCGCCCATATAAGTAGAATCTGTGTTTTTATTTTTCCCAGTATGCACTTGAAATTTTCAAGATGGCACTGCCCAGATTCAAAACTATTTGCTTCCGAGCAGCAGTCCACAAACCAATGGGTGACGTCACGGATGTTATGTCCACTTCTTCTATACAGTCTATGGCTGAAACAGAACTGTCAAAGACACACTTGACGTGATAGTTACTTGGTAGTTATCATAAAATAAATGTAATAATACAATGTAACAATACTAACACAATATTCAATGACTGGGTTCAAAGAGACAACTCCTTACAGTGGCATTCAACTAAGGCTATGATGGTACTTTGTTTACCTTGTCTCTGAGAAGTAAACATGAAAAGATTGAGTGGTTAACCTAACTGTTGGCAGGTTTATTATAGTGCTTTTTTTTACACCCATAGAGTGCAAGCTGACTCAAGGGGTGACATATTTTAGAAATGACTTATTTATTCTGAAAGAATAAATGAAAAACACAACAGTGAGTCAGTTGGTCCTCAGTGGTTTTACAGGTTGAGGTGTTAACTGTTGACTAATGAACGCAGCACAAGCCCACAGCTCATATACCCATAGGTGATCTTGTGCCTTTTATACTGAAAATAAAAAGATTTGAAATTGAATGCGGGTCTCTGTTAAGATACAAAATACATTTCATACACATAAATACCCTTATATGCCACACAGATCTGCAGCGTCACATGCTTCCCTTTCTGTCTTGATCAGTGGAATCTGGTGCTAACAGGAACCGTTCAAAATAAATTTGAAATATGAATTCAACAATGCTGCCCTACAAAGGCAAAGTTTTATTCGTAATACAGTTAATTAGCTACGTTCAAAAACTAAAGATGGATCCAGTGCTAAGGTAGCAATTCCATACAAACAAGTTAAATGTAGATATCAGATGTCTCCATGCCATGTCATTTTTGAAGTTATTTATTGCCATTTAATTTCCATGGCAATACAACTAGGTACTACATATGTATACTTTTTATAACCTTTTATAACAGATAAAACTCTGATTATAAAATGATAAAAAAAATCAACAAATGTGTTCATTCCTCACTGACTGCAGACTAGTTATAGGAAAATGAATGACAAATGAAACTATTTCATACTGACTTCTGTGCCTGAACACTGCAATACCCGACATAAATTCAAACATAGAAAAAAAAATTAAGACATGAAACAGAACAAAAGTCTACCTAAAATCAGAGTTTCTGCTTTAACTGTACAAATGCCCACAGATTGACAACTCTCATAATGAGACCAGTTAACAAGCAGCAACTTATGAAGCAATCAATGACTTTATATGGCAAGTGAAGTCATCATGGACAGTCTGGAGTTAGCATTTTTCAGAAACATCTTCAACCAATTATATATATCAGTGTTCTTGTCAAACAGGTAAATTCATGTTTCTCATTCAGCAGAGAAATAGAAGTGGGAGTTAGGGTTACTGGGTTAGTGAGTCACCGTTCCTTTTCTGTCAGTCACTCATTGGCTACTTCCGTTGGTGATTTATCTGCTAAATATTCTTAAATGCCCGGAAGATATCAGGATATTGTTCCACCCACTTCTCAACAAAATATGACTGACTAAGACTGTCTAAATCCTGTTCATGGCCATATTGACCTTACAGGCAGTCAATGCCTGACTGAAGGTCCTGGCACATGGAGTTGCTGATTCACCCAGATACCATCACTAGAAAAATTGTGATTGGTCCATTCACTGTTTGGTTATATAAAGCTACTGTTTGACAAGCGAGGACCTACAAGTCATTACTATTATTTTAGTGAATAAAATAATTTAAGAGATTTATTAGGAGTACCAAAACTCTTTCAATATTTTTCTTAGGCCTTCACTGAATACCTTGAATGCCCAGTGGGTTCCCCTCTGTGTATTAAACCTAGAGCACACATTGAGCTAAAAAAAAAAGGGCTCAGATGGTTGTGGCTTTGGCAGAGTAAGCCTGTGGGAGCTAGTTGTTCACTCTCTGCACTCACTAGCCTCAAAGAAGCTGCTCATGTAATATTCTCCTGTTAGCTTTGAGGCAGACTTCGGATGAAGAGGGACTTCTTGTTCTCTCTGGCTACTGGAGAGGAACTGACCGCTGCTGCTATACAACCTCCTGGACAACCTTCGGTGTTTCATTTTCCAATTAAGGGATTTAGTTGGATTCCTACTAAAAGAGACACTTTTGGTTTGTTTTTTTCTTTAATTGAACACTGTTTCGGTTTACTAGTCCATGAACAAAAAGAGGCCTCCTTAAGTTTAAGGGCAACACAATACATTCCAGGTTGAACCTGTAATTGTTACTGATTTTGAAGGTACTGGTTTGTTACCAAAGCAAAGTTCAGTTTTTAATTTCCTAATGTTATCTTAAGTTTCTTTAATTTAATATTTATACAGTTCTAAGTAAGTAGGACACAATAGTCTGACTATCAGAAGTATAACAAAGATAACCAGTCCAGAAATTCATCAAATAACTGGTTGTAGGTAGTTATCTGCACTCATTTTGTTACATTGCACTATCACTTTTATTTTATCCTTTTAATCACACACTTTTTTAGGTTAATACAACTACCATGTCATTAAGTGTTACTATATCTGTCTATCTCTAATAATTCTCCTGTTTCAGTGTACTTATTCAACGAAATGTCATGTTTTAGTTGGCAACACTAATGAACGTATGATACAGTTTGTCTATATTGCATGGGAAGGGAATTCATCCATTTTGATGAAGGTATGTGGTAAGGACTTTGTAATACCATTGCTTTCTTTGGCAGTACAGCTTCCGTTTACTTACTCTGTAGACTATAATGGCTTACTTAGTAATGCTGAAAAACATACATGGTTAAAGTCTCAGTTTGTTGCATGGAAAAGGTGATAACCAATTACAAAACTCATACTAAGGGGTAAGAGCCATGGAAACAAACAAGGTGTTCTTTAAAAGTACAGTTTCAGCTGCAAGAATGTACAGTATTTAAGATGTACCATGACAATGGAGGGAAAGTGTTTGTGTGGATGTTGTTTCCAGGTAAGTTTGATGTAAATCTAATAAAAACCTTTATAAATGTGTGGAACCATGCACAATAACGATATAAATATATAAAGAAAGAAATAAAGAAAATTGTTTACCAACAGTGGTTTGAAGTGCATGACTCAAGGCAAACTGATTCAACTTCTCTAAAGCAATTATTATATATATATCACTCAAGTGAGAGTTTTTAAAATATATATTGTATTTATATATTCTAGTTAAATGTATTTAGATCAACCTTCATATTAGGACATGCAGTCAAGACATCCAACTATAATTGATTAAGCTTTCTCAAACCATCTAACTGAAATAAATGTTTAATACTAAGGTGAACTGAAAAAAAGTTAAAGCAATGACTGTGTGGCTAGGTTACATTTTCAAAAATAAATTCAACATCACTCTAACTTTATAATATAAAAATATTCAATATGGCCATTGTTTATTAAGAGAAGAGAACTTCTACCTGAAATTCTTCCAACACTATCTTTACAGAAAATGAATTCTTTCAATATAAATATGACCTTATTGACTATTAAAATATGATAGTGTATGAGGTTAAGGGAGTTTACCTGGTCACTAGAGGGCAGTAGTTCTAATAAAATCTGGAACTAAATATCTCCTTAACAGATAATCACATAACTAGTTATATCATTCTTGTTGTACTTACAAGTCAAATACCATAACTGATGGGTCACACAGGTTTGGCTCAGATTTGCAGAGAGATTTCATTCCAGTCCGGAGGAATCTGAGTTTATGGCTTTGGTCTGGTAGATAAGAGGCCCAAATGAGATGAGTTTTCTGTTCATGTTTCCTGAGTTGTTGAATCTTTCTCCTCATTCAAATGACACCAGAGGTCATTTGCGCTTTTAGTTCAGGCCATAATTCAGTTAGTCAGAGATGGTTTCTCAGGAGATCTATCCAATCTCCATTTTGTCACAGTGCTTAAGTTTTGAGGGAAGTCCTGCTTGACCCACTTGGCAAAGAGGTCAGTTTTGGGTCCAGGGGTGAGGATCTCTCCATGTCTCTCTATTTGAAATTTGAAAAAGGCTGTTTTATAAATGGTATTGCAGACAAGGCTGCAAGACGTCTGACAATGGGTAATAGAGGTGTATCTAAGAATTGCCTACTTTCCTAGCAAGTACACAATTAGTTATTACCAATCTAAACCAGTCGCAACTACACAGTACTATGTTGAGTTGATGGATAATAGTGAAGGTTTTTCTTTGTATTTCCGCTGTGGTTTCTCTGTATTTATTTATAACCAGTGGTAATTACCCAATGATAAACTTTAACTTACCATATATTTACTTAGTTATTAGGGTACTGTAAAATGAAGTATTACCAAGATAGCTGCTTGCATTGCCGGGAATCATTAAACAAAATGGCAACTCCACCTCCTTTCTTATGCACTCTTAACTCACCCATAAAACTGAAGTAGGGAGGAGTTGACTCCTTGCTCTAACCAAGTTTCAGTTACAAACATAAAGTCAAAAATGTACGTGATGATCAAGTCATTGATTCAAAATGCTTTTCTTGCCAAAGACCTGATGTTTAATAAAGCTAGATTTAGTGTGTCAAAAGCATGATCTGCCAAATTTTTGGGACAGACTGTGCTTGACAAGGAATTAGATGCTTTGGTCAATTTGCAGAATTCATTGGTTGCTTCCTGTTTTCTAGAAGATTCACCATTCTATTTCTATTATCTATCAAGATGGGAATTGAGAAAAAAGGTACCAGCACACTGAATCCGGGCTTGTCTGGAAGAGTCACAATTGCCATGATCCTTGCAGCCTGGACATAGCAGATATCAGTTAGAACTTGCTGTATTTTATACAAAGACAAGAAGACTTGCTGTGCTTTTATCAGGCTGGGGAGACAGAGGATGACTCTGATGCTGTCATGGATCGGGGTGGAGGGGTTTTGACAGTTGTAACTGTTGTTAACAGTGATGGAGGTAGACGCTGAGGGCAATTTAGTGGAGAGAAAACAGGAGCATGGTGGCGGTAAGGTTTGGTCCCAGCAGAGACCAACTCTTTCATGTGGCCAGTAAACTCCAAGAGAGGGGAAGACGGAGAGAGGATGATTGGAGAGTAGGGTGACATGGATAGGCCTGAGGGGGTGAAGCAGGTGTATCCTCACAGGCAGCTGCCATTGAAGGGGGGTGGAGATGACTCCTCTCCACTCCAGTGTCTTCCATGATCAAAGCTCTGCTCAGACAGGGACTGAGGCGGCTCTCCTTCAAGGTTTGTGCTGCAAGGTGTTATGTCTATGATGCAGGAGGTGACATAGCTTAGAAGTGAACAACTGATTCCTGATTTGTTAAGGCAAAGTCCATACCATAGAAAGCTAAAATTGTTACTAAAGTGCAGTGAATGGATGGTACATACTGTTGAAAGCCGTATGTTCAGTGCTGACAATTTGCTGAATCTCTCAACTCTCATTTCAAGAGACCATATACATCTTTTACAGATTACAAAAAACACCTACAATCAGAGTCTGAGGCCTAGTCATTGGCTTTCCCTGTAGCCTTTTACTTACTTTACTTACACACTAATCCAGGTTATCAGATGGAGATCCAGAGTACCGTAAAAGTGGAGTAAATCTGTTCTCCAGTTGCACAATTGGTTGTTGAAAAGGTTATTGTTAGCTCTCCCTTTCACGTCTGTCTATGGCCGTGTCCTACTAAGAACAGGGGTTGAAGAGGCGCTCTGTCTGGATGATAATGCAGGCCGGCCAGTCGCACTGCAAATGTCAGGGCACTGGGCTCTGCCTGTTATTCGTCCTCTCATTTCCCAGAGAAATGATGTAGTCTTAGGCTTTACACCATTAGTGTTCCAGAGAGGACAACCACTTGTAGATTTATTATAGTTCAAAGTCTTCAGGTTTCTTGGTAGTCATGTTGGGGCTAATTAACCGTGTGTAGGCATGATCTTGTCCACTGTTTTGAGTCATTCCTACATAGTCCATTCACTTCCATGGTAACCTCCAACCGGTGATTTTAGTTTCCAGCACTGCAATTTTCTGTTGAAGTTTGTGGAAGTCGTCTATATACAAGGGGGGCATCTTGATGCTAATTAGCTTTACCTAAGTATCACGTTCCCAATCACTGTGGTACAGGCTTGTGCTGTTGGTAGGAGGTCACAAAAATGTCTAAAATGGCAATGCCCTAACCCTAACCACTATATCTACATGAAAAATTCAGTTCCAGTGATTTATAAATATCCAGGAGCTCACAGAGGGAAAACAAGAATATCAGCAGAAGAGCAGAGACGAGAGCAGGCAGAAAAGCATCCGCACTGTAAGAAAGCAGGGAGCAAAGCCAGACACCGAGATGAGCAAAGAAAGACACTTCCTCCATTGTCCATATTTTCATATGCACTCGGAAGTGCTTTCAAGCGTACGAGCGCTGCTGGAAAAGCACTACTTCCACACGTTTGTTGAAAACGACGATGAAAGAATAGAAAGCCAATTCCTGCTATCATCCTTTTGTTCTGTTTTTAAAAATCATGCACTGCCTACCTAATTACCATGAATTAACATAATGGCAGGGAGGATGTGAAGTGTCACATATTCACTGAAGGGGGAGGGCAACCTGTGTGTGTGTGTGTGTGTGTGTGTGAGTGAGAGATAGAGAGAGAGAGAGAGATTTTGTAAATAGACTGTGCACATAACACAATCATTAACAAAGAAACACTGATAAACATGGAATGTTCTGTATTGTTACTAAATATACTGTATTTGTATCTGGAATGGATGTGAAAATTAAATCACTGTTGTACATTTCGAGCCAGGCTTTAGTTTCACTTTTAGAAGATCTGTTCTCTGTGTGTGCTATTTTTTTGTCTGACGGTTAAAAAAACATTTAACCAATGTAAATTACAAGCTTAATTATCAAAATAAATAAATTGCATGTTTTCACATGTGTAGTCAGTTATTCCCTGTGGCATCATGACAGCATGCAGCTCCACCCTCAGTTTTAGATTGGCATATTTTTCACTTTTTTTTCCCCCCATGAGATTTACATCAGCATGTCTGAGTAAATAAAAACCCTCATTTATAATAATGTCACAATGTAACTAATAAACCAAGCACTAATTCTCCTACAACAACAAACCATCACCGCCATACCTTTAAAATTACATTAATTTCAGCTGCCAACATTGTAAAGTAAGAGCATTAAATCAAGGTGCTGTAATATGAAAGCAGGCATCTCGAGGGATTAGGAGGCGCATACACAGCTGTCTCACATGTACGCCAACATAAGAGGGATCAACTGCTGCAATATTACAGAATACTTATCATTCCATATTATTCTGCCTCAACTAAGGAAAAAAACATAGGAGGAACATGCTTCATATTCTGACTATCAGGATCACCACTTGTATCCAGGCAGAGTGGAAATGTAAAAATGTCACATTATAATGTAATGTGAATTAAGATGTTTTAATATAACTGCTAGATGGAAGCAATTGCAAAAACACTGCAGTGACACTGACTAAAGAATATATATATATATATATATATATATATATATATATATATATACAGAAAAAGGGGTAAATAACAATAAATTCATGGTATAAAAAAAAGTCACAAACCAAGGAAAATAGACGCAAAGGTGTTAAACTATAAGATTTATTGATTAACCCAGCTTAAAGTGGCAGTAAGGTAAAGGGTACGCATGTTTGTGTTGAAATTTAAGTTAATTTATACGTAAAATAAAGCTAAATGCTTTAAGGTAATGATAGATGCATGGACTGATGGCTTTCTGTTTGTTTCAGGGTTTTTTTGGGGGGGTGGGGAGGGGCTAGCTCTTTTTTAGTTGGTAAAGAAAGGATTTGGTTGACAAAGGGACTCCTTAAAAATAAAATAATTCAAACCACCACCAATAAAAGCATAATTTATTCAACTGGCACTACACAAATTCCAAATGTTATCATTTTACAGACCGACTTCGTCCATTCTTGCAATAATTATGCACATGCAGGTATACTCACTTTCAGTTTTACCTCCCAAATCAAGTGATTTCTAAAGAACTGTGTACCCCTGGACTATCTGATGAAATGTTAACAGTAGCCTATAGATTTATTTCAGATTCCAAATCCTTGTGGTTATTCCAGCAATATTGTATAGGGAGACGCGTATAGCAAAGGTATGATGAACCTAGGACACTGGTGATGAAGCCACATGCACTCCCTGAGCACTTTATGAGGAACACCTGTGAAATCTAACATAATCCAATATGACAGTTCTGCTATAAATTCTACTTTTATGCAACTTTGTGAGAAAGGCAGTCATTTGACTTTATGTTTATTACTGAGGTTATAGTAGGTGGTGGAGGTGTACAGCAGTGCAATATATTGAAGTTTACTTCTCTGCTCGAGTGTGTATATGTATATATATATATATATATATATATATATATTTACACATGCTTATCTACCAACCTGACCTCCACAGCCATACTTTTTTATTGCACTATATGATTTTAACCTGCAAATGTATAATCTTTGCATATGAATGTAAGTGGCTTGGCAGCACGCATGACAGATGTAACAACAAGGCTCTCACATAGTGCACCATTGCTAAATGTAGGAAAGGTGTCCCTTTTAGCTGTTTTCATTGTTACTATAAATGACTTTTCTGCAGCATGCCTCTTTCCCAGCATCTGATCAACTGCCTGTGTTTCATGCTCACCTTTTTAACATTTAATACAGCAAGATTATCATTTAAACAAGTCACTTCGGCCTGATGTACAAAAGCTAGTTAAAACACCTGGCCAACATGGCAGTTCTAGCTCATATGATGCCCTGGATGAGCCCCCTGTTGGTGCCCCCCACCTCACATTCTCACACACACTGCAAATATACATATATATAATTTTGATATTTATTGACGTAATACGTATACATATATATATATATATATATATACATATACGTATTACGTCAATAAATATCAAAATTATATACAATCAGAACAATCAGAAATACCAACAATGAAGTATGAAAAATAGAAACAATTCTACCACTATGTAAATATAAATATAAATAGGGAACAAAATGATCACAAATTATAACATATTGCTTATAAAAAAACACAGAAGTACAATTACTTTACACAATTCCTGTATCACACAAATATACAAATAGAACAACATTAATTGTGGTTTATTTATTTTTAATGTGACTAATTTAAATTTTGGCATCAGTAGGCTACCATACAACATTAGGTGCTCTACATTCCCCCGCTCCTCCTACCTCAGGCTTTCAGTGTAGAGACCTGAGGTTAACCTTCCCCCACCCATCTCCCCATCTCCTACTTCTGACTGTGAGATCTTCTCAGCAGGTAGAAGCTGTTAGTTCACAAACTAGAATGAGGGCGCCCACTGCAACCAGGTTAATGATCCACACAGTGACATTATAAAACAAAGACGGGACGTGCAAATGAGCGATAGAAAACCAATCCGTTTTTGTTTTGTTTTTCTTTGGAGGTGGGGGTTGTCCCTGGTCAACATATGAACTCTAAAATGCCAGACCACAAGTGGAACCTGGTGGTGTTGTAGGGGCAGAAAGATTTACTGCTTTAGAAATAAACTCACTTAGGGTTCTTAAAAGTTGTCAAATTCAGCAGCAAAGTCACTAAATGAAAAATGCTGGTTTTCGTTTCACATCAACTAACTGGGTAACCTTGAAATTGTCATGCATGCATATTTAAATAAATTGAGCCAGTAAGGGACATTCAGTCCCCAGGGCTGAACTCTCAATATGCTGTTGTTTTTTATACCAACAGGTGATTTAACAGACAGTGACATTACATACAGTACATTATATACATGTGTCCATACAGGCATACAGTGACATACAGTAGCAATGACAATACAAAGACTTCATTATTCAATACTAGACAGAGGCATTGATATATATGTTCATTTGTAATTAAGGTGCATTTGTGTGTAAAATAGGTAGGTATTTAAGTTGAACCCTACACCATCCACCAGTGACTACTGATGATCAGTTCTGGTGTTGAGTAATGATGCAAAGTCGTGATGATCAGTGCAGTTCTATCTAAACTATTTTTCGGCAGGTGATGGCAATGTTGGCTGGCTGGTCCACCACTTTAATCCAGACTCAAATATCTCCACAACTATTTATTCTTTTATTCTTTTATTTGGTCTTTAGTCTCCCTGTGGTCCATTCAACAATAAACAAACAATTTCAAGCAATTTCATATCACATTGATCTTTAAAACAAGAAAATCGCAAAACAAGCCAATTATGAAGATCAAAAAAGTAAGTGAAATAACTCGACAAGAGGTCAACAATAGAAACTTACAATGAAAACAAAATAATTAGAAACAAAAAGAAAGAAAGCAAAACAAAAAGGTTCCAAAACCACAATAACAAAAACTAACATTAGATGTTTTTAGTGAGTTTGTGAAAGAAAATCTATTTTGAAATGTTGTATGTCTGTGTGAAGCAGATTCCAGGTAGCAGAAGCTCTATAGAGAACAGTTCCCATCATACAGTTAGTGCACATGACTCATGACACTGCTGATATGACATATATTATATTAATGACAGAAACCTTAAGATAACAGAAGACTGGGTTTTAATTTAGTCTGCTGTGATAGCTGTGAAAATTAGGTCTATTTGATGTTTTGCCATGCAGTTTTTTTTAGACGTTCAACAGCATGAATCCTACAGACTTTAGTGACCCCCTGACTTTACTTCAAGTGTCACAAATAGGTTGAGACTTTTGGTTTTTAGTGAAAAGTGTTGACAACTATTGGATGGATTTGGCATTTACCTCCTGAGACCCTAGTTTTTGCCTGGTATGGATTTTTTATTTCTCCTATATATTTGCGATCAGTAGGACCTAATGAGTACAAAAACTAAGCATCACCTTTTAACAGGATGTAGTTCTTGAAAAAAATAATGTCCTCGTATAGGGACAATGGGTTTATCTTACTGTACAACACAATTAATTCACCAGTGTATTTACGGAACGATAATAAAGTCGCAATGTCCTCAAACAAGTACTTCCTGTTTAACAGTGTCATAGCTTGTTGCTATTGCTAAAATTAGTCACATCTGTATAGCATTAAACAACAAGTTTCAGCCTGATCCACTTTTTTCTGGGGATCGGCTGTTGATTCGCCAAGATTCATGAATTGAATTGTGATTCATGTATTCTGGTTTTTGTCCCATGTGAGGACGGAGGGTCACAGGAGGTTAAATTAGGTACAGACATGCATGTCCCCATCAGGATGAATAATCACTTTGTTGATCACTTATTTAACCGAATTCGACCAAATTGGACAAAATGATGATTTGCCCAATATTTGATTTATGACCAAATACATATTAAAACTGATGACATCAGCTTCCCCCGCACTGTGTTCAGTGCTGATAGTAAAAGATGACAGTAAACATCATACATCTGCTAAATATCAATATGTAAACATTGAGTATTTTAGCCTTTAGCTCAAAGCACTGCTGTGTCTAAGTACAGCCTCAGTGATTGTGTGATTAGGTAGAAGACCTTTAGTCGTGTTTATGTATTATAATATATACATAGTATAATTCTTCCACCCTGGTCTAGGGTGCAGCATAAGGACACAAAAACAGAGAGTGAGATAGATGCAAGAAAATGAACAATTTAATGCTACACAGAGTGAATGTTATTTACACTAAGTGGATTCATTCACTGATTTAACTTTCAATCAATGAAGCTGGACTTCAGGGTGAACCACAGGCCAAAACAACAAACAAAACCAGCACAAATTCCATCTAATCCTTCAACAACAAAAGAGAGAAAACTAAAGACATTTGCTGAACCTAACTCGCTAAACTAACAAAAACAGGAGAAAACTGCACATGCAAAAAAAGTGATTCACCCATACTGCTTCATGAAGTTTAAAGGTCTTAGCTACTTACAAAGTTGAAACTATTTGAAAAGTCAGAGCAATGTACAAAGTCAGAGCTATTTACAGTGTAGAGAAGAGACAGTAGCAATATGCTAAGGCTAAGAGATTAGCAAATAGAAATTACAAACACAGCAGATGAGAGACCGTAGACAACTTTCACTAACCATTCCTATCACATCATTCACAAAAACAAAGTGTCATGCAGGTGGGAGGATGAGGAAGGACGAGGCTCTGCCGCCAATTTTAACAGTTCAAGATGGTCTTAAACCGACCAATCCACAGTGGCCATGGCACTGGTGGAACCGGCAATGGTCGATTAACAAGAATAGAAAGAAAGAAAGAAAGAAAAGACGGCTCCCACGCTCTAAAACAATGTTCAGGAACTATCCAGCTCTCCATCCCTCACACCAACCTGCAATACATAACTCTTATCCCCAGCAATCTTTCCTCTTATTATTTCTCAGTTTTTGTTTTTATAAGTTTGTGTTTGTCTGCTATGTAAAGCGTCCTTGGGTTTCATGAAAGGCACTACTTACATCTAAGTTATTATTATTATTATTAATAATGTTGCACAATGTTCAGGGTTAAACACTACAAAAAACAATATAACTACAACTGGGGCTGTAAGGATAATATGCAACAGTAATATAGTAACCTGGTTCTTTTATGTAGTGCTAATTGACGTATGATGGGAATAAAGAGGGAGTGATGTTAGAAAGTTAACTCACACACAGCAGACAGCATACTGAGACAACTAATCCCAAAACTTTAACTTCTTTCCAACATTTCGACCATACCAAAGTTCTCCTGTTTGACACAATCAGGTAAACTAGAAGTCTCATCTGGCTTGTAGGAGATCATTTTCAGCCAGTTCTAGTTTACCCCGTAAAAAAGATCACCTTGAAATTGTGCACTCTAAATTTGGTATGCTAATGTTATGAAGCTGAGCCATATGTTCTTAGTGTACCTGTGTCTGTGTTTTTATGACACAGAAAAAGAGAAGCATGCAAGCATGAACAAAACTGCTGTCAATAGTCAAGATATAGGTTAGTCATTTTCCTGTGTTGCTTTATACATAAATATGTCAAGCTCTTAACCCTTACGTACTGTTCATATTCTACACTGTCACAGTATGTTCAGGGGCAATTTTGACCCGGTTTAAGAATCCCCTCATAAAAAGAGTCTGAGTGCAGAGAGTGTATTTTAGCTTTTACACCACTCATTTATGGGGAAAAAACATCTCCTATCACACAATATCATGTCCTATTTGACCTAAGACATGAAAATATAACATAGCAATAATGATGGAAATGTATTTAATGTAAAGGTAAAATGAGCAGTACTTTATGGAAGTGTGGGGTTTATTGTAGAACCATTAGAGCCATCAGTCTTGCCTTTCTAGTATTCTGACCACTCAAAGTGGTTTACACTATGTGCCACATTGACCCATTCACACATACATTCTCACTGTCATATTAGGTCTGTTTTGGTTAAGCAGCGTGGTAGTAGTGTGGTTTGGTATTAGATTCAGTGTTTCTTTGGTCTCCACTGGTTAAAGAGTTATCATCTGGTTGGTGTTGTTGAAAGGATGACTAACATGGAGGATTTCGTACAGTGTCTAAGCATGGAATTGTTGGACAAGTGTACTAAAGACCAGTTACTGAAAACAGCAGAACATTAAGAAGTAGACTTTCCAAAACTGGGCCATAAAGAGGCTTTGTATACCACTTTAAGGGCCTAGTAGGATCCAGTCCCTATTTGTTCAAAAGGTGATGTAATGGCCATTGAAGAAGCAGCTGCTGGTTCTCTGTTGCAGGGAAGGTCACATTTTCATTTAAAAGAACTGGTGTGCATAAAGGTCAAGTCTCATCAGTCAAGTCTTTGTAAGAAAACTTTTGATGATCTTCTTACTTGAGCTCCGGTGCTTGTAGCACCACATCTTGAGGAGCCATTTCAACTCAAAATGAATGCCAGCAATAACAGAGGTGATACATGAGGTGTTAAGAGGCCAGTCAACGTTTAACTCCTACCAGATCAATGATTCAATTGTAGAAAAAGAGGTACTTTCCTCCTCCTATCTCTTACAAATTGCTCCTTAAGTCTGTACTTTGTAAGCTCAAGGCATAAGGCATTATTTCCTTTTTTTAATTTAGGCTATTGCCATTTGCAGTTTTCAAAAGACAATGTTAAAAATTACATGTTGAGGAGCTTAATAGGTAAACCTTACAAACTACTGTTCAGTATTACACAGAGGGATTTTTTTTTACATGAGATATTTGTTCATAGTCTTTTTAAACATCAAGGTTATCTTTTTACTCGCTGAAACTTAAATTTCATTGTGGCAGTATATTGGAATGTTAGCTTTCCCAAAAAAAGGGGGGGCTTGTGAATGGTTTTAAGCCATTTGAACCATTAAGAGAGTTACTTTTGGACACCAGAGGATGATTTTCTATGAACTGTTAATTGTTGAAGTCTTGTTAAAGTTCAAGGTTGTTCCACCTTTTGATTGCTTTCCCACTGAGAGTTAAAGTTAACTGTGGCGACTTATTCTAATATGTTAAGTTTGCTT
The DNA here is from genome assembly GCF_027409825.1 of Scomber japonicus. Lineage (NCBI taxonomy): Eukaryota > Metazoa > Chordata > Actinopteri > Scombriformes > Scombridae > Scomber > Scomber japonicus. The sequence continues at coordinate 5,220,617 of NC_070589.1, forward strand.
TAAAAAAGTTTGAAAACTGATTGCTTCACTTGATGCAATTTAGTACATATTGAATTAAATACAATTTAGGAAATTCACATTACTTTGTATGACAAAGTTAATGAAGTTGAAGTAATGGTGTGATACCACATAGAAGTCTATAGCACAATAACTGAAGGCCCAAGAGCTTTGTATAGTTGTCATTCATATACGGTTGGTAAAAGTTCTATGAAGCACTCAGATTAGTTCTACCTGTGCTACCTCTTATAAAATACTGTTGAGGTTGATGATGTTATAAGTTCAGATGAATACTGGATACCTGTGAGTAACTTGGACTGTTATAATATATTCGGATCAGGCATCTTTAAGCAATAGAGAACCAGTGATAGCAGAGCCATTTATAACTACCTCAGCCAGCGTCAGCGCTGACAAGCTCACAGCATTACTTACTGCTTCAAACAGTTTAAGAAAAGGAGTACCTGTGAGACAAGAGGCTTTATCAACTTCTATGACCAGGACCAGTGAGAGATCAGAACACCCTATTCTAGTGGTTGACAGTGATATGGAGAACAAAGAAGGTTTGCATGTTAGGATAAGATAAAGACGGTGCAGTAGGTGCAATTTTGCAGAGCAGCTTGATAAGAATACCAAAAATACCTGTCTATATGCAGATACAGTTTTAACACCATTGCTGCTATGGATGCAATAATTGAACTTCAAGTGTTAAAAGGTATTAAAAGACGAGTTCACAGTTTTTTAACCCAGGCCCTATTTAATTATTTTCTGGCATGATGTTGACTAGTACTTATTGTATTCTCATGACTGATTTCTCATACAATATGGGACAATGCCACAACTCATTGGCCATGGTTGTAATTAGATAATGACCACCTGCTAATAAACTGACAAAAACATAAATGTTAGGTGGATATTCCTGCCAGTGCCCTTGAACAAGTGACTGACAGAACTAGAGTTGGTTCCAAGATCCACTGTTCCTAGTATTTACAAATTTCGCTGTACAACGATCGATCAATAGATAGATACTTTAGTCATCCCCATAGAGGAAATGAATGTATCTAATAGCTCATACATAAACACAACACACAAATACATAAATAATAAGAACAAATAATATATACAGCCTAAAAGCCTAAAAGTTAAAAATAATATATACTACCAAAAATTACAAGAAAATTATATTAAGAGGAAGAAAGACGATTCACAATGATTGCAGTGCCCTGTCACTATCTCATGATGTTATCGTATTGTAAAGTCTGATGGCTACAGGTACAAAGGTACAACGGAATTCCTGAACCGCTCTGTCTGACAGTGCAGTGAGAAGAGCCTCCCACTGCCAGAACTGCTCTCCTGCACTTTAAAGGTGTTGTACAGATGATTTAGGTTCATTATGGCTTTTACCTTTGCATCTGTAGCCCTTCCTACAGCCTTCCCAGGTGTCTCTAAACTGCCAAGCACCAAGCCTGCTTTCCTCACAAGCTTATCCAGTCGCCTCACATTGCTGTCTGCCATGCGGCCTCCCCAGCAGACTACAGTGAAGAACAGGACACTGGCCACCACTGACTGATGAAACATATGCAGCATTTCATTACATATACATCAAATTACTTTCAGTCTGCAGAGGAAGAAGAGCCCACAGGGAGCTCTCCCCCCGGTGGTACACTGCAACCGTGGTAGTGGACCAGTCCAGTTCGTTATCCAGGTTTACACCTAGATACTTATAGCTTTGTACCGCATTAATGGCCTGTCCCTGAATGATGACAGGCTGAAGGGGGAGCTTAGTTCTGCGGAAGTCCACCATCATCTCCTTTTGTTTTTAGGTGTTCAGCAGGAGGCAGTTGGCATTGCTCCAGACAGTGAAGGCTTCTGCGAGGTCTCTGTGCTCCTGTTCCTGTACATCTCTGACACACGCCACAATGGCCGCATCATCAGATTCAGTATTTGTGGAGGTGACATGACTCTGTACTATATCTGAAGTCAGCGGTGTACAGAGTGAACAGAACCAGAGGAAGGACTTTTCACTGAGGAGCCTGAGGGCTGCTCATCACCATCCCGAAGACACTTTCCCCCAGGCAAACATACTGTGGTCGTTCAGTCAGATAGTCTGTAATCCAGGTGGAGATGTAAGGATCCACCCATCACCTCAAGCTTGTCTCTCAATAAAGGTTGGATGGTGTTAAATTCACTTGAAAAGTCAAAGAAAAGAATCCTTACATAACCTCCTGGCACATCCAGATGAGCATAGGCCTTGTGGAGCATATAGAGGATAGCATCCTTCACCCCCACATGAGCCTGGTATGCAAACTGCAGAGGGTCAAGTGCATGTAAAAGCAGCCTCTCAAGGGTCTTCATGGTGTGTGACGTGAGGGCCACCTGTCTGTAGTCATTCATCTCAGCCTACTTTGGGAACTGGAACAAGACATGATGTTATCCATAGGATCCTCCCCACCTGTAGACTCAGATTAAAGATCCTCTGGAGGGGCTCTGCTCGTTGATATGCACAGTTCCTCAGCAGCCTTGGACACACAGCATCTGGGCCTGATGAAGCCTCTTTAACTCCACCCTCACCTCATTTACAGACCAGGGACGGAGAGGGAGAGAAGAAGGAGAAGGATATGCAACTGAGGGATCAGGTGTGGACACATGTGGAGAAGAAGTAGTTGACTACAATCATTTGTTTTGTGACCAAGATGTTTGTGATCTACAACTGAAAATGAAAAAAAAACATGTTACATGTCTATTTCTAAATTGGAAAGCTCTGTATAATCAGTTGTGTCTTTATATGTTCTATAGAGGAAGTGGTTGCAAACTGTACATTATATTAAATAAGTTTCATAGACCAGTCACACCTATAATGGTATAAAATGTATAAAACTCTTTGACACATTTCATTCTACTGCCAGCTTCCTATTTTGGAAAAGGACATGTATCATGGCTTTCACTGGAGGAAATTAACTTTTTTTTTGCCCTCATGAAATATGTATTGGGGACATTTGGGATAATTTCAAGGGGATTTTTTTTTCATGAAATGATGAGAAATAGCTTAGTTAGCATGACAGACCAATATTCAGTTACTAAAAAAACAAAAAAAAAACAACAACAAAGGGAACAGCTGAACTGATAATGGAAGAACATTTAATGGGTAAAAATACTCACTACTCAATACTCACTACAATCTCAGTTCATGCAGATTACAACTGTGTGAGTATGTTGCCCATTTATTGCAGATTTTATTTTCAAAAGTGTAAAAAAGAAACAAAATGTGATTGGCCAAAGCTGGTCAGAAAAGATCAGAGCTGTCTTAAGTTAGTATTTTTCTTGTTTTGACCATCCAATGAAATCAAACATTGTCTTAGCTCATGTAAATAGTGAAGTTTGATAATGTGAAAATTATCCATAACCAATAGGTACGCTCTCTCCAGGACTAAACAGGAATCAGCAAACCTGGTAGTAACTGTAACGGCTGGAAAAAAAACCATCCCAAATACTGCCACACTCACACAATAGATGGTGTATTAATAATGTGATGAGTAGTTTTTAATGTAGCATTTATCTGATCCACTAACCAGCCATACTTTAGTGAGCAATTAAGTGTTTCAAACGGTTGTCTCTCATTGTTACCGTCTTCTCCCACTAAAATCTTACCAACAGAGGCTGGTAGTTGATATTTCCCCTGGAGAGCATAGGCAGCTTCAGTTTAATTCAGACAGCAAATGTGTATATTATCAATGTGTCACCACCAGGTAACTGCTAAAATATGATCAGGTTATTTGATGTTGACTGCTGTTAATTATGGGTTTGATTGATGATGTACAGTCTGATAATGTGTGTTTGTATTGATTACTGACAGTGGATGATCAGGCTAATTATCAGCTACTCAGTTTCTAATGACTGTATGCATTAAATAGTTGCACTTTGTGTGTGTTTTTAAACAACTTTCCTAATTAAAAAGTATGTGCTCAGTGGTGTTATTAATGATTCTTGATTAAACGAAAGCTCAGCATTCTCGTTGCCCTTTAGCTTCCCTTTTTATAAGTCACATTAGCATTAATTCACCCAAAAAACTAATATTTGTCTGTATAATATGACCTCCTCTTTCTGTGGGCTGTTGTGTCTGCAGTCTATTTACTAGTGTTTCATGATTTCAGGCCAGTTGGAGGAGGTAAAACCTGTCATTTTCTGCCTTTGTATAATTATTCAGACGGTTGCTGTTTGTGCTGTGTTTCATGCGGCTTGCAGGGGTGTCCAGATGGTTAATGGTTGAAGTTGGTTTCTGTGGGCGGCTGTATAAAAAGTGTAGCTGTTTTTAAAGTTGTAAAGTACAGGACAACACTTTTTGAAATGTGATTGTCTCAGCTGATATGATCTAAAAAGTTAACCCAAAAACACATGTATTTGTTAAATGAAAATTAGTTAATAACATTTGGCATGTTGTGTGTTTTGTTTCTCATCACAGTTGTTGAATGAACTGATTTATGTTTCCTTTTGGCTGTTTTTTTTTTTGGCAAGGGCAGCTATGGCCAAAAGTGGCTTCCGTTTTTTTCCATCTATATGGGAATTTATCTCAAACGGAGCCTTGTTGTAGTTGTTGTCATACAAATATTGTCAAACTTCAATCATTTTAAATGTCTTCTCAAATCTGCAATTGTTCAAATGGCTTTCACAACTCCTCTTCTTACTGGCTCAGACACAGCCATCATACTCCAGGCTAGTGTCCTGCTTTGGTAACGGCAGAACTGGATATCGGAACCAGTGCACTGATGGATTCCACTGTGGATTTACTGTCATTGCTATCATGGCCATTAGGGGGTGCTGCTGAACTTCTTAAATCTTGGTTGTTAAGCCATACGCTGAACCTTGCTGCTGGCCACGATTGAAGCAATCCCTCACATCTACACATGCAGTAACCTGAGCCTAAGCGCCAAGGGGTTGGTAAAGGCAAGTATATAGCCAACGCCATTAAGTGGGATGAACTAAATTTGCAAGTAAAATTATACATTCTCTAAAACAAACACAATTCACCCATGACAAAAGAAAGTGGGCTAATTAGGTCATAGAGAAACAAGACCTTCTCATACTTTTTTCCCTAGCAGCACATTTCTCTTGTTAGCTGATGGCTAATGGCTGCTAGTCATAGACTGCAAAACAAATACTGCACCCACCATGATGTCACCCATTGATTTAAGGACTCCCATTTTGAAGTCTCAACTGTGGCATTTTGAGTGTAACCAGTTTGGTGTTTGGGAGCCAGAATTGATGAAAAGTTATTTGGGTGAGGGTCTGGAGCTACGCAGGAGCCCCCCACGGTCATACTACAGCGTCTCACGCACCAAGTGGTAGTAACTTGTCAATCACAAGAGTCACACCATAAAGCATACCCTACTTTATCATCTATTATATTTTACTTGAAATTGGGCAATCATTTTCATGAACATCATTCTATATTATAGATCAAAACTAATGATTGAGACCATGAACAGATTAGGAAGATGTTTACTGAGATATTGACTTCTGTACAAACTGACTTATTTTTGCAGCTAGTGGAGTCGCCCCTTGCTGGCTGTTAGAGAGAATGCATGTATAAAGCACTTCTACATTGGTTCCCTTTTTCAAAAGCTACTCACTTGTTGCTTGTGGAAAGCACTTATGGTGATCACATTGATCACTGTATGTAGATAATTATTATAATTGTCGATATTTTCATGCAGATTGCCATCGAAATGATATTTTTATACATGAATGTAAAGTAATGAAAAAGAGTGCTTCGCCATTTACAGATTTAAATATGTACCTATAATTCTCCAAGCCCTGTCTAAGTGGTCAGGGTAAAAGCATTACACTCCTCTCATGTAACATACTTCTTGCTGTGAGAAAGGGGGGATGATAATTACACGCTGTAAAAGTCGCAAAATGCCAGCAGAGCAGGAATATGAGGGCAACATAACTCACTGAGCTACAGTGATGTGAGTGGAGAACAAGATCACATGGTGTGTGAGTGTGCACACCAGAGGGCAAAAGTATATGACAGCTTGCAGTAGTAGTCTACAACAGCTTTCATTTTTTTCCATATGTTGTCTTGAATGAAAAGCCCAAAAATGAACACTTGATTACTGTGAGCACATTATTTAAACAGCACTATAAATGGTTTCCACTGTGCTGTGAAGGCAACACGCGACAAATAAACACAAATATGCATGCTCACTTCGTCTTGTAAAATACACCAAACACCATGCACCTAATTCCACTGCAAACCTTACTTACCAGCAGTTCCCCCATTTTAGAAAGAAATCCCAATTATTAGTGAGTTCTACCCTGTTGTACTCATTAAAACAGTCAAGAATGGTGCCAGTTGCCTTTCTCTCGTTAACTGCTGTTCTTTTAAATTCAGCAAGTTGAGCTGAACACAACCAAACATCCTCATGGATACTTGGACATTGATTCATTTCAGCATCTAGATGTCCTTTTACTCTCTCCATTCTATGGCAGCCCATACCTCCCTAAAACAACAAATCTGAATGATTCACATGACTCACATTTTCAAGTCAGAAAATTGGGAATTTTGAATTAATCTGGAAAAATCACATCTCTGGTAACAATGTCACAGTTCAACATGTGCAGGTACCAAAGCCCAGCCGGCTCAGATATTTCCCAGTCATACTTTAAATACAGTGCAACATCCAGACACACTTTGCAAATGTATTAAGTCTTTGTTTAAATGTTTAGGGGCATTATGCCACAAACGCCCATTAATATCAGACCCTGGATTTTGAAGCATGCGACATTTGCAGCACAGCACAGTGATAAGTTTTACTAAAGTGGAATTATTGGCATAAGACATCATGCCAGGGCTCGGGTTCAAAAAGAACCCATCCTTTAAAGCTTGCACAAACATTTTATGGCCTCATAAAGTCCAAACAATCATTCCACCTCCAAACTTTGGTCATTTATATAGACAGTAATACTGTCATATATATATAGAGATATGTCCTACTATTTTCAGATTGACCGTGGGGACTGATAAGTGTTTTTCCTTTTATTTTCAAGATTGGAAAATAACCACTGATCTAAAGTGTGCTGCGTAAGAATTCAAAATGACTCTATTGCGCCAGAATGAATCTGAGAGAGTACTTCATCTAAAAATGGACTTGGCAGACAGCGAGGAGGACAGGGAGAGGGCTCTGCTGCATCTGCTGCTAAACAAAGAAAAGCATAATTGGGCTTCTCTAATGAATTGTACATTGAAAGCGTGGCAAAGCAATAAAGAGCAACCACACCCAATAACACAGCATGCTAATTATTACTGGGACTATCCCAGATTGTAGAAATTCTTAGTCATGGAATAAATCTTTGTGTGTTCTACATGAAGTCATACAGAATGATATCTTTATATCGAGTGCCTACCAGAGATTTATCAAAAAAATTCAGCCTTTTTTTTACAAACAAATGGCAAGGCTAGCCTTGGTTTGAGTAGCAGAGCAGTATAGTAAAGAAGAACAAAGGATCCAACCGGATGGGAACACAGGAGCGAGTCAAAACCCCAGAAACAAAATTGCACATATATCACACTAACATTTTAAACTATCAAACATTGAAGTGAAACCACATTAAGAACAACCGAAATCTGACAGACTGATACTGTTGAATCATTTTAGCCTGTTAGATATTTATAGAACATTCAACTTCTGTCCACCTAAAGATTTCTCTTCAGTCTATCAATGAATATCGATAGAGAACAGATCAATAAACACAAAGGGCATCTATGACACAGCCCAGGATTAAACAGTCAATTCTGCAATTCTGTGCCAATGCGTCAGCCAGTCATGGAGAACTACACTAACATTCTGTGCATGGTCTCAATATGAACATTGAACATATGAAAATTATAATTATAATCACAATCTATCAGCAGTCTATCTTATCAACTTGTGATTCTTATCAATGTGCCATAACTGCCAGGCACAGAATATCGTCTTCATCCGAGGGTCTGCAATTAAAGAGCTCTAATTGCAGTTCCTTCTTGGTCCACTCTGTACAAAGAGGCTTAGACCCTTGAAATAGGAAGAATAGGCTCTGTCATAGCTCTTAAAATTTAGGGGGACACCAACGCATGTAAAGGGTAAGCTCAGGATTTGTTTCCCATTGCACCATTCCCTACAAAACATACTGTTCTTCATACTTTATACCCACAGTTCTGGCTAGCTGGCCTCAAAATGAATTTAAAGTGGGGGCACACTTTAGCTTCTACAAGCCCTGAACTAAATGCAGCCCCCTACTCCATTCTAAGTAGGGGTTGTTCAGGTACTTAGGACTTTTGTCCTAATTTTGGTCTAATTTTGAAAAAGCGTCCACTGTAATCGACTATTGGCTAGTATCAATTAAGGGAACTGCCTAAAATTTGCATCCCCGGTTTATAAAGTAGATGCTCTAACAATGCATGCTGAAAGGTGAAGTGAAAAGCCTGTCCTCATAGAGAGCGGGTAGATTTTAAATACGGGGATAGCAGAGCATATTTTCAGTCTCTCCTGGAAGATATTCATTTTTTGTTGTTTGTTTTTTTCCCAAAATGCTATAAAAAGAAAGCGAGAGAGAGAAGTCCAATCCTCCATATCATGATTGTCCAGCTGGTCAAAGTGGGAGTGAATGCTGGATCATCAACAGACACCTGTTGTGGTGGTGTATCCGAAGCTATCAGATGGTTCGTTTTGTAGTTTTGTGATTTTGGGTTTGTTTGTTTGTAGAAGTTTATAATCTGCTGTACTGCTACCAGGGTTATTATAGTTTGAAATGTTCATTAATTTTTATTTTTATTTAGTTTTTCCAGTTAGTTTTTTAAATTTCAGTTTAGTTTTAGTCTTAGTTTTTCAGGTATTAGGAGGAAAGATTTTATTTGTAGAAGCTGAAAAGGATGAAAGATTGTTGATACTGAGGTTAGGTTTGCTGTGTTTCTGACTGTGAGCTAACTTTAGCTTCAAAGGTTAACTTTTAAATTAGTGGAATCTTTTCCTTTTAGCTGTACCCCACAGATTTTCCCATCACTCTTCATCTCCACACTTTTACTTGTATCTACTGTGAGGTCGGAGTCTAAATATTCCCATATTGGGCTGTGACGTTTTCTGCCTGGAACAACTTCTTCTTTCTAGAAAATTATAAATTGCATGTTAAGCATCTTCTTCTTGTGCACAATGCATCAGCCGGCATCTGCTATACTGCCTACTGGAATTAGCCCGTTATCTCAAGAAGTCAAACTGAACAGGATGCAGTAAAAATCAATGCATAAGCAATTCAGTTTAGTTTCAGTTTGTTCAACATAGTTCATTGTAGTTTTTATTTAGTTTTCCTTTTTTTAAAACAATTGTATTTTTATTTCAGTTAATTTAATTATTTTTTCAAATGCTAGTTTTAGTTTTAGATTTAGTGTTCATTAATAATAACCTTGACTGTTACAACATTAGATTGCTTACTAACAAAATGAGATTTGACACAGGAGTCTCTCCACTGATTCAAATTGTATATCTGACATGCTTTTTGACTATCAGCTATGTTTAGCCATATGCTCAGCTCAGTTAGGAAATGAGTGTTTACAACGTTAACACAGTAACTTTATATTACCAAAATAAAACTTTCTTTTTCTAACACCTAAACCTGCATGTGTTTACAACCGCCTGCATTTGGGGATTAAAAGTACTACTACCATTATGGGAATCTCACTAAACATTGACCTTCTATTAGCCATGAAGACCCACTGCACTCAAAATCCATTTTCTGTCACACACTGGCATATTACTCGACCATCTTTTTGTTCCCAACAGTACAATGAACACACAATGCAGTCACTCCTTTGCAACAAAGCCTGCCTCTTACCTTTACTTAAGTACAACACTATGCATTAAAAGGTACTGCGCGTAATGAGTCCAAATAGGGGCCATTATAAAACAGCACTCTTGAGTGGACTCTCAATGGTTGAGCTGTGTGGGGTGTCTCTATTAAAATATCTAAAGCCATTCAATGAAGAGCACTGAAACTCAGCGTGAAGAGGCCCGCTGTGGAAAACTCAGCCCTTTAGCTAATGAGCTCACTTGCATTACTTATAGGACATGTAATTGGCAGAAGCACATCTCTCTTAATTTCTCATCTGGCTATGAGTAAATTGAGTCAGTCTTTGTTCCTCTTCTCAATCACTGGGACTCTCTCATTGTCTGCTTTTTCCTGTGTCGTACCCCCCCACCCCATTTCTACCTCTCCCCACTTCTAATCACTTCTTTTTTAAATGCCCTCTAAAATGAATGATTGAAAAGCCTCGCTTTACCTCATGCATCAAGAAGAGCCCACCACTCCAGTCTGGAGTGTCAATAATAGTGAACCATCGCAGCCGCCGTCAGAACTATTGAGGAGCAAATTCTCTTATGTTTCAATGTTCTGTTCTCCTCCTTCATTGATGCATTGTACTCCTCTGTTCCTTTTTTCTTTTTTTGTCTTTGCAAACTCCTGCAGTGTGCCAACATAACTCTCAATGAGCTAATGAGCTTCACTTTAGTGTGGTGGAGAACTTTTGTTCCAGTTGTTCAGAAATGTCATCAGTACACTGCCTCATGCTGATGTTCCTGGAATAAGAGTGAAAGTGTTTGAATGTATCCAAGAGAAGCTGTAATTATCGTACAAGCTAGCTGAACAGAGTCTGTTTGATATTTGTAGTTTTTAACAGCATATTTCATTTTAGCAAATTCATTTGAAAATTCTAATTCTTATAAAGAAATGCGCATTTATATGAAGTTACCCAGATGTTTAATCAGCTTTTACATACTGTTCATATTCTACACCGTCGCTACACTTGTTCTGTTCTGGGTCAGTTTAGATCCAGTCTAAGAATCTAGACTAGAATCTAGTGTTGACACCAAATGTTGAACCACAGATGCATCAATAGTGGATCTGACTGATCAATAAATGTGATTAAACCTTGATTCATGTTTCAGAGAGCAGAGAGAGTGTATTTTTTAGCTTTTACAATATCAAACAGCTCCTATCACACAATATCATGTCCTATTTGACCTAAGACATGAAAATATAACATAGCAATAATGATGGAAATGTATTTAATGTAAAGGTAAAATGAGCAGAACTTTATGGAAGTGTGGGGTTTATTGTAGAACCATTAGAGCCATCAGTCTTCACTGCTACATCATAAAAAGAATTATTAAAACTATTAACTATTCATTTAAAATGAACACATGGCAATAGATACAGAGATCATTTGACCCAGAACAGACTCAATGGACAAAAATGTGTAGCACTATATACAGGAGTATAACATTTTAAAATATTTGTATTTTTGTGCATTTTGAGCTTTCACAGGAAAAGAAAAGAAAAGAAAAGAAAAGAAAAGAAAAATTTCAGGTTAAAAGAAAAGCAACATTTGTTGTGTTTTTACAGCTGTCAAAAGTCAAAGTTAGAAACACATGACTTCACTTAACAATGAAGGAACGTGTCACCAAAAGCTGTGTGGCTCATTGATACATTTTTAATAGCTTTTACTGTAGTATTTTTGGATTTGGAATGTATTTCTTTGTTGTTCTTTTGCTTTTTGTGTGTTTTGCCCTCAGAGGCCACCGTATGAGTGATCTAAAAAGGGATACAACAAATGCAAAAAAAGAGGCTGAAAGACAAATAATCAAGGACTAACTCTGCATCCATCGCTGTTGTAAGATTATCTGACAGCAGTACAACACACATGTAAATCTCTTTGCTCTTTGAGCCTTTCGAGCCTCCAAAGAGACGAGGGTTGACGAATGAAGAGCGGTATTAAACACACAATCACGCACATGAAAAGGCACAGAGGGGAACGCGGGCCGTCATTGGTCGACTCGGCGTGCGTCTGCGCTTGCTGACTGGAGGATGCCGGCGCTGCAGGGGGGATCTTGCTGTTTTACTGCCTGCGGGGCTGTCAGCTGTCACTCTGTCTTGTCTCTTCCTCTGTGTCTCTCTCTAACACACACACACACACACACACACACACACACCCATGCAGAAAAACACATAGAAGCACACACGTACCTCAAGGTTGAATGTCAAAGCACATCAGGAGGCTACTGCAGACATGTGGACTAACTAGCATGTGCTGCTCTGCACTGGGACAGCTGAATACACCAGGAGCTCTTCAGACATCTGCCTGCTTTATGTGCAGAGGAATTCATTTGCATACGGATGATAATCTACTCTAGATTCTATCATTATAGGCTCATATAGGCTTTACCCTCTATGGCTATTGCTTGTGGGTTTATCCAGTGTGTGCCCATGCAGTAGTGAAACGACATTTAGTCCTTGTCCACCTGCAAGATGGCCCCCACTCGCAGTCTTACCTTCCAATTGTCTCAAGTTAAAGTCTGTGTAAAGTAAGACTAAATGTGTGTTCTGAGTTTGACATACCACAGAAAAGTGTGTTGTTAACCACCCTGCCAAATTTTAATGATTTAAAAAAATCGCCACATATATGAAATTAGGCTTCAAAGTTGTGTAAAACTCAGCCTCTTTCTCTGCTCCCAAACGCTGTGGGAGTGCCCGCCGAGTTCGCTGAAACCCCGCCCCCTGCCAAGTGTCATCTGTCAAAGTCACCACCTCTATACATGGACGCTAAGTCTGAGAGCTTTCTGCTGCTAGCTCAGCGGCTAACTCGGCTGCTAGCTCGGTGGCGAACTCGGCTGCTAGCTCGGCGGCTAATTTAGCTAACTGGCTACAGATACAAATCTTAAAAGGTCGACACATTTTTTTTCGATGAGTCAAAGGTGAGTTTATTCGGTCAAGACACAACAAATCAATGTATCCACCACCAACTAATTTAACAATACAGTGGTGTCTAGTAGAAAAATAGAATATATGACTCAACTATAAAATGTATTTTTAATTTTAACAATAAAACAAAATGTCCTTTTCATAAAAACAACAAAAATCAAATAAATACTCAAAAACAAAACTTATTTTTCGTTTTAGCATAAATTCAAATAAATACTTATATAAAACAAAACAAAACTCACAACCCCTGCAAATAATACAAAACAAATCTCAACACTTTTCTTTTAAAATACAGACACAAAGGACAGAAGAAAGGAGGAAAAAACTGTAGTGCTGTTCTTAGTGCTGTGCATCAAGTGACTCAAGTATAAAGTAAAAATGTGGGTTGTGCTGCAAATGTACTTGGTTAATAAGTCACAGCCTATCAGCGCATTGTTGGCATGGAGACCAAAATACACACGGTGAAGGACTGGAGTCACACATCCATACCAGCGATAAAACGGATAATTCCGACTCGCGCGAACACTCGCATTTAATATGCAAGATTTTTCTTTTTTTTAAGGTTAGACCAGGGTCCGCAGATAGTTGTCCCGCGGTCCGGATGCGGACCGGAGTCCGCCATTTGAGATCCCTCCTGTAGACTGTAGTAGTAGTAGTGTGCGCTGAATGTATTACCTCTACAGCAGCAGGGGCAGGTTTATGCTAACACAGCGGTGATTTTCAGACCCGCCCACTAAATCCTGAACACAGAAATGTTGAAACACAGTTTGTGAAGCCTAGCTCCACAATTCAAATCTAAATGGTTGAAATGCTTTTTACACCTTTTTTAGAAATACATTTATGACCTATTTAATGTGTTTAGAAGAAAATGCCTGAATTCACTTCACACGGTCTTTAAGGCTGCAAGCACTAAAAGGCTACATTGTCCTCTGTGTAGAACGGACTGTAAGACTGGCTACATTTTGAGCTGTCACCTGTATCGGCACTGTGAGGTATGATTGTAACCGGAGCACACTGACCGGGCTCTCACACCTACAGGCATCAACCAGCCTCCTTCCAGCAGCAGAGAGAAGATACTTTTGCTGATTTGGCTGAGGATGTGTGAATGATAAGAGACTCGTTTTCAATCACAGATGCTCTGGACATACTGGACTCTTATCAAAGCAGGACGTTTCCTCACAATCACACAATCAGAGTGTTTCCCCAGATATGGTCTTTCTGATGAAATGTGTGATAATGAGCCCTATCTGCCTAAACAGCAACTACATGACATTGTTGTCTCCGTGCATTATGCGTCCCCCAGCAGCACCCAGCTGTGAGCCTGTGGGTAACTTCCATTCAGCTCTGTTTGAGCTGAGCTCCCCATTGGTTGCACCTTCACTAACAGTATAATCACTTCTTGTTTAGTTATTCCCTGAGCCCACGCACCTTTTCCTTAAAGTGATGGTTCGGCGTAATTTCGACCTAGCGTCATATGCACCATTACGTCTATCTAAACACCGCCTCAGCCCTTTTTTTTTCATTTGGTCGCAAATTAGTGGAGTTAGAGCTATCAGCCGAATGCCTTAGTACAGTTCTGGACACCTATAAGCCCTGAATGTCCCCAAATCCTAGAAACGCCCCTGGTTGACCAACAAGTGGGGGTCTGCTTGCTGCAGTGCTTAAATGTCAAAGTAAAATAACTCAGTAGCCTCATATTAGAGAGAACAGATTAAATACTGATTATGACAAAGTACCAAGTCATTTTAATAGGCTGCACTCTGTCACACAGATCATTAAAACAATGTTAGTCATTGGGTCGCTAAGCTTGAGTAGATTGATCTGATAACATTTTATTAAATCTGGGTCAGATCTAACAGGATGCAACTATTTCTGTAACTTCCTGTATATTTGAAGGTTGCTGGAAATTGTTGAACCTCGTCCACTTACCACTTTAAGTGCAGTTCATCTGGAATAAGCCTAATAACTTCACACAGTATGAGTATTTTCTTGCCTTGGTTCTATCTATAAACCACTGCTCTTTTGTGGAACATGTTTTTACTCCAACAGAAGAGGTGAAATAAAAGTGAATGCACACAGCTAAACAATGACAACAACGTCTTCTGTCCTGAACTCTAAGATTGAATAGGAATGAACTGAACTTAATGCAACATTTAGCCATCTTAAATCCTGGTGTGACCTGACCTTTGAGCAAACAAACTCCAAGGTTAGTTAAATGTCTACTTGGGGAAAAAAAGAAGAAAAAATCCATCTGTGTGTTTTGTGCTTCACTGAATTGTCGCTTTCGCACTTGAGCACAGCAGCCATGAACCCAGCCCCTACGACAACAAAAAAAAAAAAAAAATCACACAAACTACTCTTCACTGAAGCAGATTAACCAATGTGGATACTGTGCAGCAGATGGATGAGTGAGTGTAGTGTTTAACTGGATGTTTTAATTCTCAAATAATCTCAGAACAGCCATTGTAACATAACAATGATCAATTGATAATGACAACTCTTTTCATAAAGCAAAATCTATATTTTTGTCCTTTTTCATTGAGTTTAGTAACAGGAGCAGTATGGTTTAGGATGTTGCAGTACTGCTGGAGTAAGAGAACATAGCCTGTCGTGTACTCAGTCAATAAAAACGCATATCAAAGTCAAATCCTCGTGTCGTCTTTTTCACATCTCTGGCTGCCACAGTGGTAGCTGAGTTGGAAAAGCCATCTGTCCAGGCCTTGAGGAATGGAACATAGCTCTTTCTTTGGCAGATCCCCGATAAGATATTGACCCCAGTGATGTTTCCAATTAGACGCTAGTTTGCTTTAAAAAAGGGAATGTCTCTCTTGGGAGTCAGAGTGGTTTCTTTCAGCCTCCGGGCAACAACTTCCCTCTCCACGCCGCCTATTGTAATCGACTGTTTTGTTTTTTTCTTCCAAATCCTTGCCATATCCCTTTTTTCCCCCTTTTTTCAAGCACCAAACTGAATCACACTGCGAAATGAAAGAGTGGCCTGAGCGGGGCCCATTCATGCAAGCGGCCACACAGTGTGCGTCATGTGTGCGCGTGCACAACTCCAACAGGCTTATCTCGCTCACATCTGAATGTTCTGGCAGCTGTAGAAGGGTTACATTCTTCACCACAAAAGCACATTGTTAAAGCTGTGTTAAAGCACCGAACATTATGGCTGCCCTGCACACAGCTTGTAGCGTACATGGGACTCTATATTAGCATATATTAGTAGCTTATACAGTAGGGAATGTGAGACAAAAAAGAAATAGCTTTGCACAGACACACATATTACATCCAACCCTCACATACACACACATTATTTCATTTGTACAGTTTTGTTTTCAAAGCTAATATGGACTGTAGGAACAGAGGCTGTACAGCACAGCTGCAACTAACGATTATTTTAATCATCGATTAATCGGCCGATTATTTTTTCGATTAATTGATGAATCGGATTAAAAAAACATTTTTAATTTCCACCTGTTTATTCAGAAATAGAACACTATTTAAATTGACAGCAAAAAAGTGCACAAACAGGTTGCTGCTTTTAACATCCTGTTAAAATATTTAATGATAAATAATAATTTAACAAAACAAATGTTTATGTCAAAAAGCTATAATAACTGAAACACACATACACAAAAAGACATACAAATGTAAGCTATACATCTGCTAAATATATAGCCTATTTTTTTTATAAAGTGCAAAAAAAAGAGGCGTTTTTGTTGTTACAAGGGACCTTGGAACAATAAATCAATGATAAATAATAAAGAAAAATGCAACTCAAAAAACCCAGTTACAGGATTTGTTTCCACATTGTGTGACAGACAATGTTGCCGTTACAGGCCACCTTTGCTGAAGCAGTCGGCTTATCATATAGAACTGTGCTTATATCTTGAACAAGGCTGTGCTCAGGTGCGGCCATTTGTTGTTGTTTGTCTTTCAGCTCAGTGCTGGCTAGCTCACATTTCTTAAAATGTTCTACCAGACACCTTGCAGCCCCAATAGCTTTTTCAATGTTTGGATGCTTCAACACAGCATTGATCACGAGTTGCAAAGTATGGCCAGTGTAACGCACAGAGGATCACCCATGCTTCTCCTCCAGGATGTTTGCCGCAGCCACAACATTGGCACCATTGTCATGCACTATGGCGATGATTTTAATCAGAGGAATTTCAAACCAAGCTACTACCTCCTCCAACCACTCTGCAGTGTTTGATGCAGTATGTCTGTCCTGCAGTGGCATGGTGCTGAGGCAGATGGACTGCATGTCCCAGTCATATGTGATGTTGTGGCAGGTCAAGGTAGGCTTCAGTGGCTACACTTGTCTGTACATCAGTGGTGAGAGCAAGTTTGCTGTTAGTGGTGTTTATTGCAGTCTTCGCCTCGTTGAATGTCTCTTCATATTTTCTCTCCATGAGCTTTGTGAAATGGGTCCTTGAGAGAAAAGTGTAACCAGGATTCAAGGTGTGACTATTGTAGTGAAGCAGTCATCTTCAACCATTGACAGAGGCCTCATGTCAGTGACGAGCATGTTGAGGATGCTATTTGTCAAGAGAGCTGCTTGCCGTGGTGTACATGGTGCATTTCCCATCAAGAAGCCTTTCATGGTTTGCTGTTTTTTTCTGGAATGAGAAAGACAGTATGAGTATGCACAATTTACATGAACTCAATTCATGCCATGTTGTTTTATTTATTAATTACTATTAGGTAAAGGCAAGTAACCCAAAGATTAGTTACGTGTGTGTGTGTGTGTGTGTGTGTGTGTGTCATATATATATATATATATATATATATATAAAAATCATAAAAGTACAAGTACCCTGAAAAATACTTAAGTACACAAATTTAAGTAGATGTGTTACTTTAATCTCTGTCTAAATGCTATTTGTTCTACTTCACTCACTCATGGAACAAACATGACTTACCCTGCTGCTGAGCTGCCTTCCTCCTCATCGATGACTCCAACATGTTTTCGTTTCAGGTGCTGTATCATCACTGTGGTGCTCCCGTGCCATGTCATATCACATATAAATATATATAGCACATATCACATGCAAAGCTTGCAAGTAACACACTTTTTTGTTTTGTGTAGTATGAAGTGCTCCCACACTTTTGATGACTTTAGTCAAGCCATTTCTCCGCCTCTATCATGTTTGTTTAATTTCCTTTGAAAATACCGCCTCTGCTCTACCTCCGCCACTCCTTTAGCCTTGCTCCGTTCATCTCCATCTGCAGGTGAAGTAAACAGAGACATAGCAAATGATGCAGTAATCGCACAATGAAATTCATTGCCAACACTCTTAATAATAAATTTTAATCGATTTTATCCATTTGTTGTTGCAGCCCTATGTAGAGCAGTGACACAGCTCTGGAACAAACAATGACTTTTACAACTGGTTTTGGACGTGTCTGGAACTAGCAACTGCCCAGAGGCCGTTGAGCAGAAAGGAGCCATCAATGATTGGAGGAAAAAAAGAGAGGTCACGCTTTTTTTTGTCAGGCTCCACAGAAATATAACACAAGTCTTGAACCATTCTCCTAATTTGAAAAAGTTTTAGCTGAAAAAGCTCTTGAATTTAAGTTTTACGTACTAACCCTATGAATCATTTTTTAGAGTGTAGTATGTCCAAAACTAAATATGGAGTTATAAGGTTTCCACCCGACAGTGTTATCCAATCAGAAAAGAATAAAAAGTTGTTTGGGGGGCATGAGCTTTAGTGCCCAGGGGCAATGCGGCCAATGCAGGCTTGGCTTTGGGCAAGCAGAATCTTTCCTTACCATCAAGAATCAGCTGCAGATTGTTGTAGAGATGAACAGAAATGTAGACGACATCATTTCTCTGTACCTTAATATAAATGAAGCTTAGCAGAAGTTCAATCAGGAAGACTCTAATATATACAGGCATTCAGGGGTAACTTCTGCTTTCTTTCACACATGCTCATCTATTTCCTAGTTGTCAGTTCCAGGTGTGTGATCTTAAGTTGTCACCTGTCACTCTCAGCAGCCAATAGTAGAACACTACACTTCAGCTTTAGCCTATCATCTAGTAGTGGTCTGTTTAAATATGCGTCTCTCTCTGCTTCAGTCCTGTCATACAGCCGTTTATGCTGCATTATGTCAGACTCTGAAACGGGTCCGTTCGAGGCTGATCATCTGGATTCTGCTTCCAACTCTAAGATTTGTAGAAGCGTCCGCATAGCAGCTCGCCAAGAAGACGCAGGCGAGGACGTCATCGATATCTTGAAAGCCCAAGGCCTCACGCCAACCTCGGGCTCGGAAGTCTCCCAGCTTTGGGCTCTGGTTGATGAATTACTCTATGAATCACTGGATCGAGCCCCCCTGCAACTTCCGGTCAATCGGGAGATCCAGGTCGGATCGCACCAGAAAGTGAAAGCACTGGGTGGCTCTCAGGCTGTATCCTGCATCACTTGTGGCAATAAAGGTCATTCTGAGAAACTCTGCCCCATGCTACTGTTTCTGCACGAGGGTCAACAGGCTTTAAAGTGCGAGAGCCGGTTCTCTCCTTCCCCCGCTCAAGAAAGAACTGATGCCCATGGCCGCAAGATGTTGCTTTACAACAATCAACCTTATTTGTAATAACTTTAATGAGAATGTGTGTACTTACCCAAAATGTTTCTCCATATTTTCAGCAATTGCAAAGATGCACATCCAAAGTCTGTGCCCACGAAGGTTCCACCCTGCAAGAATCGTTGTGGTGCAAGGAGATATTGACTGTTCATCTTTTTATGCCAATATATGTCCCAATGTTAGCAGAAGAACTGTCGTTCCATCCTGACTGTTTTCGTTAAAAACTTGCTTACAGGTTTTTCTCCAGGATTTCGAGTAGGGATAGTCTCGCAAGTATCCGACACCTATGTCTCAAAAAAATCTCCCTCTGCTCTCAAGGAGCTGGTCGTAGCGCCCCAGTTATTAAAAAAGGGGATAAGGGATATTTAATCGGGCCTTTTAGATCGTCCCCATTTTCAGTCTTCCGCACTAGCCCTATAGGAGTCGCAACCAGAAAGTACTCAGGAAAGAAAAGATTGATCCTCGATCTCTCCGCTCCATCCGAGACCTTGTTCTCTTAAATATTCACAATAAATATCTTTCTATCACTTGTCACTTGTCCTGATTGAAATGAAGCTTAGCAAAAGTTCAGTCAGAAAGACTCTAATACACACAGGCATTCAGGCTTAACTTCTGCCTTCTTTTACGCATGCTCATCTATTACTTAGTTTTCATGTTGATTGATTTATGGCAACATAAGAAAAAGGTGATTTACCAGATGAAGTCCTACCTTTAAGTATACTGCACTCTCCCCATGTAACTGATCGAGTGGCGCTTGTTATTTTTTCGGAGCAGTTTAACCTTTTTTTTCAGAGGAGCAGCAGCATTATGAATGATTTTAAACAGTAGGCAAACATTTGTGTTAAAATACTGTATTTGGTGAGTGTATGACGTTGTGCTGATACTGACATGTTGTTTTTGTCATGGATCTTAAGGGCACTTTTATATAATGATTCAAGTGGTTTTAAGGCTGTTTTACAAGCCTGAGACCAACTTGTCATGCAATAGAAAAGATGTGGGAAAATCATTGCATTTAAATACGTGTGTGATGCTTCAATAGTAACAGTTTATGTATCTGAAGTTTTTGAGGTTAAATTTCAGTTTGTTGCTCAGCATTTTAACATGATTTTCAAAAGTAAGAGTTTGATCAAGGGTAACCCCTAAATATTTGAATTTCTCCACATTTTTTTGCTAAGATTTCAGGGCAATCCCTAAGTTTGCACCTGTTTGTAAAGAACATGTTTAAAGACAGGAGTAGTTTAGCCATTCAGTAACCTTCTGCATTTCCTTAGTTAATTTCATAGCAACCTCAGTAGCATTTTGCCTGTGAGTATATAACACAGTATCATCAGCATACATTATCAAATCAGCATCATTACACACAGATGGAAGGTTGTTAATATAGATGCTGAAAAGCAGCAGTCCTAAAATTGACCCTTGTGGCACACCCAGGGTGCATTCTTTAAATGGGGATAGAGTATTGTTCACCCGCACACAATGATGACGGCCACTCAGGTAAGATTTAATCTAATTTTGTGTGTGTATGATTGACCGTGTCAAAAGCCTTGCATAAATCAAGAAAAACTGCTGATCTAGGTTTGTTTTAATTACTTCAAGGAAGTAGCAGCATGCTGTTTCGGTTGAATATTTTTTCCTAAAGCCAAACTGCATAAGATGTAAAACAGGCCTGGAATCAAGGTGAGCAATTAGTTGTTCTGCTACAACCTTTCCAATGACCTTTGAGATGACTGAGATGAATGTATTTCATATTTTCACAGTTCCTGATATAAATACATTTAATGAACTAAACTAAAAATATTGGACATTTCTTGCGTTTTTATGACATAACTGACTATAGAAAGATGACAAGAGATGAATGCAACAAATGTCCCCAATCAGAAACCAGGTATGCTGCAGTCCATGGTCAGCTTTGATCCATTGTTAATGTAAAATATCTCTCTCCCTCTCTTTCTGTCAGATGGATATCATTTTGATTTAATTCAAACCCATAAGCCTTTCTTACTGAAGGCATGGCACAGTAGAAAAAGCACAATTGTAAATAAATCAAATGAATGTATTAGTAAAATGTTCTTTTCCTACAGTGCTGTTGGAAAGGCTTGTTGATTTAATGCCTTTACAGCCCCTGCACATCCTACCTCACAGTGGGTTTCAGTCATTTTGGGGTTGTACAGAATGTTTCATTTACATCTCTGTTGCTTCAATGCAACCTTTATCATTATTATTATGTATGGAGTCCAGTGACCTTTTAAAGTCCACATTAAATGACCTCACATGACTTCTACTTCTATCTTAAATGGTGACATCATCCTGCAGTAGTGAGCCTAATTTAAAATTTCTACCAATAAAACCTTCATACATCTTTGAACATCCTCTCGTATACACCTAACCCTTAAAATATAATTGTTGTTTCACTCAGAAACTAACATCTTATTGGTTTACATCTACAAATGATCCCTCCCCCTGCACTATGTCCTGCCCCAACAGCCTGTTTTAACAGGAAACACATACAATCATGGAAGTAGGAGGGTCATTGTATGGATACTTTAGTACAGCTTAAGTTATATTGATATAGATGTAATAAATAAGCAGATAAAAGAGAACAATGACTTTATTACTGCAAGCGCCACTTTTGACATTACACTTGTGATCCATTGTTTGTGGTTTTAGCTTTTTTGGACATCTTGCCTTTTTATCAGTGGTGGAAGAAGTACTCAGTCAAATTTACTTTAAGTATTAAAAGTAAAAGGTTAAGTTTTTCCAGGCACCTGTGATGTTTATAAAATGCATTATTAATAGTGAAGCATCAGTGTTAGAGCAGCATGTTACTGTTGTAGCTGCTGGAGGTGGAGCTAGTTTACACTACTTTATACAGTTAGCTAGTTTCTCAACCTAGGGTTGGGGGCCCTCCAAAGGGTCAGCAGATAAATGTGAGAGGAAAACAGAAATGTTTTAATCTTTGATTTTTGCTGAAATATTGGATCATTTGTTGAAATTAAAGTAGACATATTTGTAGGGGTTATTTCACTTCAATTAATATTATGCTCTAAAATAGAATGCATGGAAGAGGTTTGCTTCCTACTGTCTTGATGGAGTTCTGTTGATGAGTTGAACTCCCTGGAGAGTCCAGCAAGCTGATGCAGATTCAGTGATCTTTGTGAGGGGAGGGCTTAGGTGACAGCCAGATGAAACCCGCTTTGGTTCAGTGGAGCACTTTGGTCCAAGGCTTCCCAGGAGAGTCAATCAAATGCTGGATGGTCTCAGATGAGCTGGTCACACAGCAGGGGTGTGGGTTCCAGTCTTGGTGTTCAGTGGCAGGCTGGAGAGTTGAGGCTGGACCAAAATGTCTTGAGAAGTTTAAAAAAAAAAAAAAAAATTTACAAAAATGATAGAAGACAGGCCTTCTTTGTAGTATATTCAAAAGCTATATGTGTAACGGGTGGAGGTGGTAGGACCAGTTGCAGCACAGAACACCAGTGAGCAGTTTGAAAGTGTCTTTATTGTAGTCCGCAAGGTAAGTGAACTGGTACATACAGGATGTGTAGGACAACAGGCAGGGCTCAGGGTTACTGAAAACAGAGATGGCAGCAGGTAAGACAATGCCAGTAACACTCATGGAACAGGCGATACTCGAGGTCAGGGACAGAAGGCTGGTGCGTTTACCAGAGAAGACAAGAGGAGAGGAGGTCCAAGGCAAGCAGGGTCAAAACCAGGGAATCAGTCCGTGAAGAAGTGCTGGAAGTGCTGGCATGTAGAAATTGCAAATGCAAAATGACGATCTGGCAAAGACTGTGTGGACAACAGGGGTATATATACTGGCTTTATTACAGATGGGGTGCAGCTGAGAGTCCAGGTGAACAGAGTTAACTGATTAGGTGGGTGTGGCTGATTAACAGGAGTAGAGCAGAGGTGTAGTGAAAGGAAAGTTAGCAGCAGCAGGAAAAGAGCAGAAGACTGTGAGAATATACTTGCAAATTTGATATTCACTCATTTTTATTTCATCAATGCTGATTTTACAATATTGATTATCCAGATAAATATAGAGCACTATTAAGAAAGATCAACATTAACTTAAACCATAGCTAAATACATGCACACTGGTTAATATCAAATGCACTCATGTGGAACCATATAAAGAAACATATTTAAGCAGAGTTTGAATTTTCTGAAACACAATTAGACAATTAAAAAATCTATAATTTCACACATATTAGCAGCATTTTGGTTCTCATTGTGAATATAAAGAGCAGGGGAGGAGAAAGACACTCAGAAATGTATGACTTTATGAGAGATGGTGTGTGTGTGTGGAGGGTGATTCATCCAGGTTGGGGCAGTCAGTTTGCATCTGAAAAGAAAAACAAAGTCATTAATTCCAACTGTCCATTTTTCTTTGTGGGTAAGAGAGGCTGGGTGTGTAATTCGGCTCATTTTTCCCTAACATCCTTCATGCTTTTAGGTTATTATATTTTATATACTATCTTCATCTGAAACTAGTAACTAAAGCTGTCATACATTCAGTGGTGAAAAAGTCAGATATTTCCTTCTGAAATGCAGTGGAATTATGAAGTAGGAGAAAATGAAAGTACTCAAGTACAGGCACCAAAAAATGTACAATACTTGAGTTAATATACTTTGTTACATCCCATCACTGTTTTTTATGAGATAGAGGACAGTAGAAAGATGACAGAAAAGTAATGCAACAAATTTCTCCAACTGGAAACCAACCACTGTGCCAATGGAGTATGAATGTGTGTGTGAATGAGTGACGGTGACATGTAATGGTTAAAAGTACAGTGCATTTACCATCTTCCTGGTATGCAGTGGTTAGTACCTACCACAAGTGGTCCAACTCAGGACAACTGATGAACTTGTAACAGGGTCATAAGCACCTATTATGCAATAAGAAATATGATGACAGAGAAACAATACAAGTGTAAGTCCCACTTTGCAATGAATTTCTGTAATTCAGTCTTACTGTACATTAATGACTATGAAGAGAAATGGTATGTTAATGCAAGAAGATGGGGATTCCAAACATGGCCAGTTGTCATAATCTATAACCTGTTTTGTTATGTTATAAATCACACTAAAAGCACCTTCCCTGCACAGCATTTCATTACTGAATGAACCCTTTGTCAGAGACTGTTACATTAATAGACTTACAAGCATTCACATGGATGCCACATTATTTGCAGCTTGCTTATTTCAAGAACTGTCACTGATAAGAATCATACACATTTGCCAATCATGCTTTGTTCTGCATGTTATGTGAGTGAAATAATGTGTGTCATGACTATACTGACAGGTCTGGAACATGTCTACAGGGGAAGACACAGAAACAAATTAACCTCAGGTCAAGAAATGACCACCTCTTCACAGGGACAGCCAAGAAGGCCTGGATGTGAGTGTACTGTTTAATGTCTGTTTCCTCTACTTTGCTGCCAACACAAGCACCCTCACTGTGTGATAATCAATGCAACATCACACTATACCATTTTCCATGTACCCACTAAAAATAGTGTGTGCTGCAAATATAATGTGCCATGTTTATTGTAAATGATCACACTCAGGCTGCTCTTCATCTGACTTTGCCTGTGAGACCCTCATATGTCAGTAAACACATTAAATGCACTCGCTGTGGAAAACAGTCTTGAATCTGTGTTCTTGAATGCCTGGATCTTCCTGGAGTTCTTTTCTTCAGATGTTAATGAGGAGACTCTTCCCATCACTTACTGTCTGCAGTTGAATGGATTGGAATAGGCTTCTGTTGAGGTAGTCTTGGCCCTTGGGTGGGGGGTCATCCCTACAGTATGTTTCCACAGCCTTATGTTCACTCATATGTAAGACATTTTCCTCCATCAAAATTAGGCCTTATGTTCCCTCAAAGATATTCCAACAAATTAGGCCTTATGTTTCCTCAGGCCTAAATTCCCACAGCACAGGTATGGCCATTCCCAATGCACATAATGTGTTGTTGCTGAGGGAACATCGGGCAGTGGGAACATACAGTAGACACGCTTTGGTTGGGGTCATGGGGGAACTTGATGCAGATATGGCAACCATCACACACCTGGAGAGAGGAAAATGTGTTCCTTCCCACACTTGGTTCTTCATGGAATCACAATATTTATCTAGACTACGTGGACCATGAAATGTGTTTGACATAGACAACATATTCTGAAGCTATTATGCATGCTTTGCTTTTGTTTTCTTGTTTCTGGCTCACATCTATTCCACCTTTTTATGTGTACACTTGTGCATACACTGTAGCCATGTTTGGCCCAATGCCATGATGTCGGATTTGACAACCTATGATGTGTTTGCTGTATCTGTGATGTGTTAGTTTGAATCCTATTAAAGTATTTTATTAGTGTGATGAGTAGTACCTGTAGTAAATACAGGATTGCATGCCGCAGACGTGCTCTCCTGTGTCTTGGCAGCTGATAACAACACACCTAATTACATTCAGCAGCTGAATTGCTGATTGATGGCAACTAGATTTAATGAGCTGCTCATCGTAGACTGAGTGAATGGCATTGCTAGACAAGGTTAAGGACAATTCTTTCATTACAGTCATTGGGCAGGTAGTCTATCTGTGTGGCAAACTATGACAAGTGACTCAATAACTATGTAAAAACAGGTAAATGTGTCCACAGTGTCATGGCTGTGGGGGTCAGGGCTATTGTTTATGTCAGCATGAATATAACAGTGATGCCTGTGTCATGCAGCAGATCCAGCTGTGACACTTTCATCAGAAATGGATGTCGCTTCACATTTCGGAAAGGAAATTATGTCTCATGTTTCTCCTCAAGTAGTTTCCTTGCATCTCACCATGCCTCCACAATAGGGGGAGGGGGGGGGGGTGTCCTACCTCCTGAGCCACAGCCACAGCCACATGGGTTGAGCATTTGTAGGATGTGCTGGGAAAAACAAGTCCTATCCATAGAGTTGACCCTCCTATTGTTCAAATTTGACCTTTAAATAAAAAACAAAAAAAGACCACATGGATGGTTCCATACTACATTCTTTGCAAGTCTAATCATCACTACTTTCATTTAATTGGGTAATTCTTGCTTTATTATAAACAGTCAAACAGTCAGATTGGGTGAATTTTTTTGGACAACAGCTGTGATTAAGTGCTGCCGTTCAAATATTTGAAATGGTTTCAAATCTGTATCCGGACTAAATTTACATATATACACAACATATACCAGTTTGTGATAATCCATCAACATATTTTCCTCTGATCTTAAATTTAATTAAAATAATTCATAATTTCAGCTTTGTTTTACTCTAAAAGCTACAATCTGATTTAAATAAGGCCTACTGACCATCATTTCCATAAATAAGTGTAAAGTTGGCTAAAAAGCTCTCACACAGAATTGGGTGATAATTATACTTCATGCTTTATTAACAGTCCAAATTGACCCAAGAGGACTAAAGTTTCATGGTTGACAAGAAACCTAAAGGAAGTTTAAAGGATCTGCTGCTAACATCTTGATGCCTGATACTAGAGGACACCTTTAGATGTCTTTTGGAATACATGCGTCAACAGGTCAGGGCTGTTTTGGTGGCACGAGGTGGACCTATACAATATTAGGCCTGTGGTTTTTAAAATTAAGGATAATTTGTGTAACTTCACACAGTTTATTCAAAAAAGGGATATTTGTACCATCAATTGCATTTTCATAATTGTCTGTTAACTACTGTTAATTGTCTGTTTTATGTAAAGCACATTGAATTGCCATTGTGTATGAAATGCGCTATATAAATAAAACTGCCTTGCCTTGCCTTACTGTTCATGTTACTGTAATAAGATATGATAGAATCTTCCATTCATCCACAGCTCTCCATGACCTGAAAGAGCAGTTCTAACCAGACAGCTTGTTAGGGAGCTGCAGGTTCTGGAAGTGTTTTCCCTGTTCTGTATTCCCATTTCAAATATTTCTTTAAATGTTTTTTTCAGTGTTACTGAACATAGAAACTTAGGACACAAGAACGAAATGCTAAACAGCAAAACTGATAATAAAATAGTCTCAAATCATAGTAACACTGATGGATAACAGAGTCTGTGATCTGGCAGAGTGGAAGTGGCTGGGCTGAGTATTTGGAAAGGGTTTGATTACTGTGATGAGTTGCAGCTGGTGTGGCTTTGCTCTGACTCCAGCACACCTGCAGACAATCTCTCTCTCACATTAACACACATACACACACACACGGAGACAGAGGGAGAGAGGCACTTGGGGAGTGGCAGCAGGTTAGGGAGACATGATTGTGACACAACCTTGTGACCCAGAAGTCATTCAACACTGAACCCATTCACTCTGTAGTTCATGTAAAATCATTAGTTCGCTCTTTTTTACAGAGGATTTAACTGAGAGATTCATGTAGATCCAAGCTGTGTAATGGTTCCAACTGTGAATAATACAACATTGTCTATGAGGGAAATGAATAGGATTTTTACTTCAAGAACCAGAGGGGCTTACACTTTGCAGCTGTATTGGTTAGTGATGCTACTTGGGCAGAGTTCACCAAAATCTGCATGGATTTACTTCACCTCTGTGAGAGAATCCATTGATTACAACTCCACTGGATTGAACTGAGTACTGTGAACTTTCATAAAGGTCCTGTCTAACATTGTCAACCCTAAGACTGTGAGGCAAATTCAATCAATTGGACGTAATTCACCCTTACATATTGTTAAGAGGTCAGATTTGACCCATTTGTATATTTGAGAGCTGTAAAAACACCTTATACACGTTTCTTCTAGGAGACATTTTCCTAATGTCACCCTAAAAATCATAAGTTTTTTAATGTTTGTGCAGCTGATACACATTATTGTATTGTGCAGATATCCAAATTTGATGTAGAATTCAAAAATCAGCAAACGTGAATGTTTCTCTTGGATTATAAAATAGTGACAAATAAACACAATACACTTCATTAAGGATTAATTCAACATGTATTAATGTCTGAATGTGAATTAGTGAAGAGTGAATTACAAACAGTATGTGAGGTTTAAAAACGTCACACAGATCTCAATGTTTGATAGCAGATATTCAACTTAAATAGGCTGGATGCTCCTATACAACTTGCAAAAACTGAATATTGTTTTTATATATTAATGCTAGAATTGAATTTATATATATTCCTGTTTGGATGCTGCTACAGATATTTATCTCCTGCTCCTCTGTTTGCTTTGTATGACTGGACTTATTCTCCTGACATTATGTTACGTGCTATACTAATGCACCTCCTGAAGATATTAAGTGGTAGAAATCCACTTTCCCCTTTACAAAAACATGATGTCAAGGAATCATGATGTGAAAGGCAGCAGTGTATTAGATATACAACAGAAGAATGCACAGGGAGAGGGGGACACAGATCCACTGAGAGGCTGCTGAATTAAAAGCTTTATGTGGAAAAGATGTACTGGTAACAGCCATCTAGTGCAGGTGCTATAACAAGAGAACCTCATTTGAAAATGGACAGGAAGTTAGTCAAAATGTTCCAGAATAAAGCCTTTACCAGGGTGCTAAAAGGCCCCTTCGCTGTTTGACTTGCCTGCTTCAGATAGATGATTCTTAACTGATGACAATATCAAACACTGCTCTATATAGCTGAAACAATTACTTGGTTAATCAATAAGTCTAGTTTTGTGTTCATCAGGCAATTTAGAAAGCAAAGACTCTAGTATTTGTCAGTTTTCTTCATACCATACTGTTCATATTCTACACCCTCGCAGTATGTTTTGGGTCAATTTTAAACATGACATGTCAATAGATACGGGTCAGATTTGACCCAGAAAAGCCTCATGGACAAAACTTTGAAGCACCTATATAAAGCAACATCTTAAAATAGTTTAATTTTTGTTCATTTTGGATCACTTAAAGAAAAGTCAACACATTTCAAGATTTAAAAAACAACATTTGGATTGTTTTTACAGCTGTTAAATGTCAAAATGGGTCAAATTTGACCTGAGCAGTATGTAAGGGTTAATAACTTAATATTTGGGGGGGTTTGGACTGTCGGTGGGACGAAACAAGCTATCTAAGCTAAGTTATCTATCTGCCCACCAGAGCCAGGGGAAATTGTGATGGACATTTTTCACTATTTTCTGACAGTGACCTAAAAGAAAACCATTAAATAATTATGTGTCGACGCCCAATTAAACTTGTCAAATAATCCTTTTCATACGAGAGACACGTATGAAAGACTGAGTAGACTCAACCGTCTACTCAGAGCGTGATCGGCCTGCATTGAAGCTATTTATATGACACAGCTGTCACTATGGTGGTTCAGTCTATGGTGTCATTCATACACTTCATTGACAAATTACATGAGTTACATAGTTGTTGTCAAACCACAGTCCAACTGTAAGAGTAACAAATGAGTACTACTACTGTAGTACTGCTCCTAATACTTAGGATGGGTTAAATGCAGAGACTGAATTAAACTCTGTGTAAAGTAAGAATAAATGTGTGTTCTGAGTTTGACATACCACAGAAAAGTGTGTTGTTAACCACCCTGCCAAATTTGAATGATTACAAAATCGCCAAATATATGAAATCAGGCTTCAAAGTTCAAAATCAGCCTCTTTCTCTGCTACCAAACTCTGTGGGAGTGCCCGCCGAGTTCGCTGAAACCCCGCCCCCTACCAAGTGTCACCTGTCAAAGTCACCACCTCTACCAGAAACATGTAAGCTAGGTCTGAGAGCTTTCTGCTGCTAACTCAGTTGCTAGCTCGGCAGCTAACTGGCTAACTGTAGACTGTAGTAGTAGTAGTGTGTGCTGAATGTATTTATACCTCTACAGCAGCAGGGGCGGGTTTATGCTAATCACCGCCGCGTTACAGACCCCTGCCCACTAAATCCTGAACACAGAAATCTTGAAACACAGTTTGTGAAGCCTAGCTCCACAATTCAAATCTAAATGGTTGAAATGCTTTTTACACCTTTTTTAGAAATACATTTATGACCTATTTAATGTGTGTAGAAGAAAATGTCTGAATTCACTTTACACAGTCTTTAAAGTGTGTTCATCTAGTAGGTTTAGTAGGCCCTTGCTAGCCCATTATCTAAGGCAGATATGTGATGATAACTTATCATAATGTATTCAACTGATATTGTCACATAATGTAATTTGTGATTGGAACAACTTCATGTGTATGTTATCTATTACTAGTAGTAGTAGTAGTAGTAGTAGTAGTAGTAGTATTTGTTTTGTTGCTACACTAAGCAGACAATGGATTTCCCTATCTTTAGTTTGTGTGTATGTGTTCATCTTCATCCAGTTATGAGTAGTGTGTGTAATTTGGTGCTTGTGCTAGAAGTGTTTTTTTGGGCTAGATATAAAATCTGGTTTAGGGCCACCAAAATCCTACGGCCGGCCCTGAATGGATGCCAATGTCTGTAGGGTTTGTTGGCCTATTGCGTGATGCGGGGGCTAAGAGGACAACAGTCAGTGTGTATTGAGACTGACTACAGCTCAGTATAACACAAATAGAGATGTAGAGCTCTGGAGGAATTTGAATATGTAGCTGTAGCCCGGCTGTTCATCATAGTTAAAGTTATCATCATCAGAGCTTGTTAAACTCTGATATAGTGTAGTTAGTTGTAGGCATGCTCAGAAAGGAATACATCTCTAGCTTATTTGTATAATCACAGTTCTCTGAGTAGAACTACATCATCCCTCCTACAGAAAAAGTACTTTTTAAACACAATTTATGTATTGTCAGAAAAGTCATCAACATGGACCTATGTGATTATGTGTATAGGATAAAAATTATTTATTGTGTAGTTACCCTTTATAGGCGCGTTTGAACATTCTCAGCAACTGTTGCCCATGTGCTGAGGATTTCCAAAATGGCTGAGTGTGAGTGTTTGTGTGTGTGTGTGTGTGTGTGTGTGTGTGTGAGCGTTCACAAATGAATAATGCAGACATGGTTGTTGACATCTCATTAATTGATAGGATCCGCCTGGCGTGCTACCCTCACCCTTCTTGGCATGGATAAATGGGAGAATGAAGTGCTCTGTGTTGAAGATGAGGCTACTTAAACATCTCTCTCTCACTCTAAGGCGCGCACACACACACACACACACACACACACACACACACACACACACACACACACACACACACACACACACACACACAGACACTGTGCATTGCAGTGCTACTTTCTGGTTATGGCACAGATGTACCAAATGTATTTATCCTATTATAGTGGGGTTGGCAGATAGATTAGTTTGCTGAATGATTTACTGCTCCAGTGTTAAATTGAACCATTTACTCTGGGTGGCTCTTACCAGTTAGATCAAGTGCTTCTGGATACGAAGGTGTGAATTTTTATTCCAAATATTAAATGTGTGTGTGTGTATGTGTATGTGTATGTGTATGTGTATGTGTATGTGTGTGTGTGTGTGTGTGTGTGTGTGTGTGTGTGTGTGTGTCTCAGCCCTGGATTTGGTTCATCATCGTGACTGAAAAACACAAAGATCATTCACCCTAAGGATCCTACATACAGAGAGAAGGCAGATAATTTTAGATGCCAAAAATGCAAATGCATGCAAGAGTATTGCCTCCAGTACATGGCACTGCTCAAGAAATGCCAGCAATCTTTAAAAAGGTTTTTGTTTTGACTGTGAGAAACCAGATTTGCTCAGAGGAAAGCATCAGTCATCTTTAATAGTGAGTGGAATGTTTGGAGTAAAGTTCAAAAGCAAATACTTCAGCCAAATTACCTGTAGACAGTATTCCTATTCAAACCACACAAATGTAGAGAAAATGGAACTAAAGTTGTATGAATGCACTTATGCGATGCGCTATATATAATGGTATAACGCTGTTTTCAGACAAAAAGAAAAACATCCAAACAACTTTATTGTACACCGTTGTTGCACAAAAGTAGAAACAATTGGAAACAGTTAAAGCATATTTTAGGGGACAGATTATTGCTTGCACCACATATGCTAACCGTTCATAATTCTGACTCCGCCTCTACACTAGTTCATACAGTATTAATAAATTCCCCATCAGTCATTAATAAATGTTTGATTAATCAAATGAAAAAGACATTCACAATCACTATTTAAGGTCCAGTTGAACATTTTATAGAATATTCATCATGTTTGAATGCTGTTTTGAGTTTTTTTGTAATAAACACAGTTCACATTTGTATATTTGAATATATAAAAATGTACAAAACTTTTAAAAAAGATGCATTTTATTTTTATTTTTATTTTTATTTTTATTTTTTGTATACTGTGGGTCATATTAGGAAAAGTTCAGCTATAAGAAGTTTTTAAAGCTCTCAAATATAAAAACTGATCAAATTTGACCCAGAGGATTAAGAAAATTAATCATAAAGGGGATAAACCCTTTCAAATTATAAATAAATCAACTTTTACCAGCTTTGAACAATTATCCAGAACATTTGGACTGACTAGTATTCATTTTCACCATTATTTAGAAAGCAATGGGACAATGATCAAGGGGTCCTGCTGTCAGATGAGGAATGGGACCTGACTCTTTCTAGGGTTCATTCCTCTTCTATATGCTCAAGACCTTAAAGCCAATGCCTTCATCCAGTTCAAAGTGCTATATCAGCTACACTCCTCTAAAGCTGAGCTTATGGCTGTAACATTACTTAATTTTACTTTTTATAACTAGATTCTCTGTTCTGTTTAAATGGAAGGAAATCTCCTCAATCCTCACAATCAAATCAAATATGAGATGCATAACATCACCCCCCCCCCCCCCCCCCCCCCCACACACACACACACACAAGAACATAAGATATGCCAAACATGTATCTTTGCTGTCACATTATAATATAAAATTGAGTAACAGGGTGGAACACCAATGGTAGCAGGTTTTAACAGTGGATGAGTTTACCCTTGTTGTCCTGCATGATTTGCCATCTGTAATGCGTGGAACTGCACCTATATATAATGTCTAAACACATTTATTTATTTTTTACATTTTCTTGCAATGTACAAATTGGAGGAGGGACAAAACAAATAGCTTTGTGTGTGGATGCTTAACACAATAAATCATGATGACAAGTGGTGAAACAATCCTCCATTCAGGTGGATAGAGAAAGAGTTACAAATTAGAGAGGACAGACAGAAAAAAATTATTTATTTAAAAAGAAAAAACACAGATTTTTTATTATCATGATCATAATTCATTTCTAAAAGAACAGAAACAAGCAACACATTTATCACACTATCTGACAAAGGTAGTGACAAATTACAGCCTTGAATGTTGCTTTTAAAGCGATAAAGACAAAACCTGCTAATTCTGTTCTTTACAAAACCCAATAAACCTGTGGGTCACACTGACACGGACACAAGGGAATACCAAGCAAAAGATTAACAAGGAAAAATACAGATATGGCACGTACAATGACGCCCTTTTTTGTGGTTTCATTCTTCTATTGACCTCCATGTTGAGTGGTCTATAGCTGTGAAGACCTTTTATGGAGGCCCTGAGTTTTTTTAATCAGGCACAGACCCTTATTGACCCTTATGATACCAGGGTAGTCGTCATCATATTTTGTCACATACCACCTTCCCATATGGGTGTTAGTAATGACCTCTGGAACCTTTTTACATTTTATCCCACATCAGCATGAAGGGTTTCCTCCTTGAGACTGAGTCATAGGCCGTCCATAACTATCTGTTCTCTTTGGCAGGGTCAGGTTATTCTCCTTGACAAGGTACTCATCATCTGGTGCATTTTCATGGTTCCTTTCACTGCAGTCAAGGGGGCACATATAAAAAAAAGACAGGAGACAAATAGAAAAGACATGGGTTACAATTTGTGAGTTTAAAGATTTATTACAATAATAGAAGAGGGATGGGGGTGAGGGCTGAAGGTCAGAGGGTTGGGGATAAAGGAATGAGAGATAAGAGTCGAAGGGTTGGGGATGAAGGGATGAGGGTCGGGGTGAAGGGATGAAGGGTAAAGGGAGGGGTGAGAAGGAATGGAAGTGGTGAAGAATGAATGAATGAAATCAAAGTCATGTCCTGGCACCTGCTCAAAGAACCATTTATTTTGAAAAACGACTTAAGAACTATTTAAAAGAGGTTCTTTAGTGAACCAATTGGGGTCAACAATGAACTTTCTTGAAAATGGTTCCATAAGGAAACTATTTTTGTGAAAGTTCTTTGGAGAACCATTTATGGTGCCTCAAAGAACCATCAAAAAACAGTTCACGTTTAGAGGTTCTTCTATGGCATCACTCCAAAGAACCATTTTGATTCCAGTTAGCAGCTTTATTTTTCTGGGTGGAGGCAAAGGTTGCAGTACTGGTCTCTAGGTGATATGGAGAGGGAACTGGTGTGGGGGGGCTGTCTCTTCTTCTGGTCCAAGTTCATGGTTCCTGAAATCAAACAAAAGACAGAATGTTAGAAAGGGTTTGAGAGGATGGGAGGATAGGGTGTAACTTAAGTACTTGTTATAAAACTTAATTTAGCATCCAGGAAGCCAAATCAAAACACACTTTATTAAATATGAGGAACAAAAATGTCTGCACAACAAGAATAGGCCTGAGTTGTGTTATTTCTATTCAACACTGGCACTTGCTCAAACCATTACTTCACTTGAGTTGAAAAGAAATAACACATCTGAGAGCCATTTTCAGGTTTTCACTTTCTATTTGTTGTTCATTTATTTGCTCAGGTGAGTACTCAGTTCTTTTTTCTCAGGTGAATGAAAATCTTTAAGTTTTCTGAGGTGAGTAAATGTTTGTATTGAATCATTTTCATTGTTTTCTCAGGTTTGTATTTTATTTCAGGTGAGTACTGTATTATTTACATCGAGGTGAGTGCAGACTACTTTTCATACTGTTCTTCTCTGGTGAAAGGGCTTAGTGGAAAGAAGACAGAAGTTTCCTGTCTGCCTGTACTGGGTTTCCGCCCCATTGCTGAAGAAGTGGGGCTGAGTCACCTGGGAAAACCTCGACTGAACCGAATCCAAGACTGGATGCAGATGTGCCCAGATTGCTAGTGAATCATGTCTCCATTAATGGGGAAGCTGGAGCTGAATGCTATAAGAGACTTCTGTGCTGCTGTATATATTACACCAGGGTTGCCTGCTGGTGGGATCCTCCAAAATGAACAGACTGCACTTCATTTGCATATTTGCACAAATAGGTTTTGCTCAAGTCCACATGAATTAAACATCTGTGGTCCTTGAGAGCTTCTTTAAGTTGCCTGTAGGCCCTATACTGCCAACGTTGAGCAGATGTTGCCCTGAATTTCACCATTCTTTCCTGGAATTGATCGACAACTTCATCCTCAATTTTGGTCAGTGTATTTTTTTGGCGTTATTATGGTCTTTTTGTCCTCATCTGATTCGGATGTTTCGGTTGACCATTGGATGAGTGAAATGGCATTGTTGGAGGCACGTCTGGCCGTAGTCACAGCAGTACGGCAACTTGCACACTGTTGCATCAGCCATCTCTTCCAGGTTTTTGGAGGATAAAACCCCACATTTGAAGAGGGTGCTGGTCATGAACCTGATATTTTCATGAGTTTTCCTGTCACTGTCAGTGGGTGTTACAAACCAAAATGTCCTAAGGCTACAAAAAAAGACATCTGGTCAGTATTTTCAGATTAGAACGTCCTGTATAGGTTTCTTAGTGAGTCAGTAGCCTCTTCTGTATCTTTTATCTTTCAGGTGATTGTTTGCTGCTTACCTGTTGTCATTAAGCTGACGCCATCCTTCAAGAAGAATGATACCATCCTCTCTATAGCAGTCTTTTGTTGCCCACTGAGACAAATGTCATTCAGCAGTCTCACTCTCTTCTGAGAAAATCCAAGAGTCTTTTGAGCAAGCCTCTGTAATCTATAGTTTTTATTGTATTGCCGGAGTTTTGATTTTTCTGGAGCCAGGGCTGCTTTAAGCTTTTCCATTTCTCTTTAGAGACTTTCTTATTTCTATTTTTCTGCTGTTGACCTTGCTGTCTTTGCCTAAAACACAACAATACAATACAGTTAATATGTAATTCATGTATTATGTGCGTGAAACTATAGAACTTCCTGATTTTAGTTCAGGAGGTGAACTAGGGGACTCCCTGCCCTGGCTTTTTTTCTGGCTTTTAGCTCTCTTTTCCTCTCCCTCCATTTTTTTATTGGGTGTGCTTTTCATACTCACAGAAGTCTGCAATTCACTTCTTTTTCCCCATCTTTCTGTTTTGCTGCCATTTCCCTCTCTCTTTATGCATATAATTTTCTCTCCTCTCAGGGTCTGCATCTCATTTCCCAGAAGCAACGCAGCATCTCAGCTGCACGAAGTGGTCATACCATTTCCTTTTTAAACCATACAGCTTCTATTGTATTATACTTTACTATGTACTTATTATATAGGGGGAAACCTGAGAAGAAAATAACTCTTTTCAAGTAAATGTCATTTTAAAACATAAGGTTACAGACATACGCTAACTTTGATTGTGATCAACAACTAGTTGCTTTAATGTAATGTTAACAGTAAGATGTCTGCCGGGTTGCCAGGTTTGTATGTGTCTGCAAAAAAGTGCATTATTAAATTAATAAAAAAGGAGGATATGGTGGATACTTGACCTGATGATCAACTTCAAGCTATAGTCATTGTTGACTAGCAGCAGCCTGGCAGGAGCAGTGGTGGAGTAGGTGAGGTGGAGAATGTGAATAGTTAGTATTTATTGTTCTAATGTTTCAAACATCACAGAAAATGACTTCACTGGACAAACTAAACTAAGACCATTTGATATTATATTTAATTTCAGACCAATTTGTGATTGTAGCTCAGATAGTGATGTAATGAAACAATTTGATTACTGTTGGTGAAACTTCCTCCCAAAAGCAAATGAAGACATCTGGTCCTTCTTAATGAACCAAAGTTTCAGTAACATGAATCTGACACTATTTAATGCCATCTTTCTCCTTTTCCATGAGTAGATCAACAGCAGAGTCATTATTGCATATGTGCCATTAAAACATGAACATTCTTTATAAGCTAACTTAGCCACAGCCTGTCCAACTGATCTGTTTTTGACTGTCAGGCATCATTTTATTATAAAAAGTCTGTCAGCAGCAGCCAGACGACTTTACCCCACTGGCTGTGTCTGTGTTGCATTAAAACCCCAACTGGGCTTCCAGAGCTGATCACAGCCACTGTAGCCAACGCTTGCGATCCCACCAGACCAGTCATTTATAGCCATTATGTTGTGACCACTACACCCAGTGGGAACAGTCAGCCTTGGAGCACATATCCACACCATTTGTAAAGATGCAGACTATGCGAGTGGATGTTTTCTAGCCAAACCTGTATAGCTTTTTGGTTGATTAATGACTTGTGTCAAATTACTTCAGAACTTTACTCTTTAGTGGACTGTCCTGCACAATTAATGTTCAAGTCACCCATTTGATACATTTCATCTCCAGTGTTGCAAATACTATTAATCATGTCACACTATTCATTTAGGTACAAGCTGTTTGTACATGGTGGTTTGTAACAGCATCCAACTGATAGTGGTTTGATATATGGTGATTTAACCTTTAACCACAAGGCCTCCACTTTGGCAAATATGAGGTCTTGTCTCATCTTTGAAGGAATATGACTCTGAATGTGTATGGCAACCTCTCTTCCATGCACGTTCCTGACTTTTCTATCAACATTTTAACCCTAAACTGCATCATCTGAGAAAGTTTCTGTAACTGTTAAAGTCTGTGTAAAGTAAGAATAAATATGTGTTCTGAGTTTGACATACCACAGAAAAGTGTGTTGTTAACCACCCTGCCGAATTTGAATGATTAAAAAAATCGCCAAATATATGAAATTAAAGGGGCTATATGCGAAATACAGCTTTATTAGCTTTCAGGAATTTTATTTTTGCTATGTAACCCACTAATGGTGTATTTACATCTGGAGTAGAGAGTTACGTCACACGCCCTCTGTGTGTGTTGTTCTGGAGCCTGTGTTTTGGAAGCCGGGCCGGCCGCGCGTTCATGTTAGTGCATGTGAGCCACCTCCTCCTCTCCTCCACCGGAACCGTTAACCCACTCCCCCTATATAACCGGGACCGTAATGCCACTCCCCCTATCAAACCACTGAGGACCGGCTGCGGTTAGCGAAAGCGACATGGCGGAGGAAAACCCCATGAAGAGACCACGCTCAGCTGCCAAGAAACTCTCCGATAAAGAGAGGAATAAGACCCGGGTTAACATTGGCCTTGCATTTCCGAGGTGGAGAGCCCTGCGAGAAGAAAAAGGGATACATTATGACTCGGAGCTAGCTCTTTTTCTCTTGGACCAGTAAGTAACGTTATGTGTATACAGTCACATATCTGTTTAGTTAGTGTTAGACTAACGTTAGACATTATGTCGCATATCATGTTCATTTAGTTGACAGTCTTAGGACGAAGCCTGAGCTGCAGCTTGGCTTCATGATAGCCATGGAGGGGAGCATAGCTATGTCCCCCGGCTAGCTCGGCGGCTAATTCCGCTGCTAGCTCCGCCACTAACTCAACTAACTGCAGACAGGATCATCCCTATGTCCCGGTTTTGTTTTGCTGTTAACACAAACGAGCTAGAGCTAAGCTAAGCCAGCTACCGTCATACGTCTGAGCTGGTAGCCATGTGGCTAACGTTAGCAATAAGCATCGTAAAATAGTAACAGAGGAAGGAATAGGAATGCTTACGACTAGTGCTGTGTGTTATCACATTTTATGTCTGTCCGCATATTTTATAGCACAAAGGGAGAGAAGTGAGTATGAACATATGTATGGCCTGCTTGTGTAATGTTAGTTGTAATACTGTCAGGGCAGTACATAGAAGATGATGATGATGATGATGATGCTAACCATGCTTCACTGGACCAGTCCTTGCTATTTCAGAAACTTTTGACTAAATGTAAAGTAAGATATTTTTGTCCTAAAAATAATAAACAGGCTATTGGACTGGTGATGAAATACTGTGACTGTTACTCTGATAAAGATGATAGACATTTTGGTCTGACAACTACTTGTGTTTTCTATAACTGAAGAAGTTTATTGTAATTGACAGTTTAGCAATTCTGAAATTTTTAAATGTGACAATTGTCTGTCATGTTGGGTTTGTTTAGATTAAAGCTCTGAAATATGTTATACACAGGTTACATTTTTTTGTCTTGCATTCCTCAGGTCATAATGCCCAATACTGCAGTTACTCCACCATGGCAGACTGGCAGACGCTGTGTGATGGAAGGAATAACACCAGGAGCTACTCTTCACTCTACTGTAGCCTGTCCTCATCACGTCCTCATCAGTGGCTTTGAGCACAGCAGGCCACAAAAGCGGACAAACCATACTGAATTACACTTTGCATGCTGCTACTTTGTCACTACTGATCATAAACCTTACATGGTGTCATTATTGTCATTGTTTCTGAATTTGATTTGCTTTTGATCTATTTGATCTGTTTGTTCTAAACTGAAGGGGCAGTAAACCATATTTGAGATGTTAAAACAGAACTGTAATACATCAATGTGTATGACAGTGGAGTTTTGTTTTCATTTTAACTTCAGTGTAGATTGTACAGATACAGATACAATTGACCTTTTTTTTTGTCCAGATGGTTACAGCAAGAAGAGAAAAGTGATGTGTACCTCTAAAAAATGTAGTATTTATGATTGTTTTCTGGACTTGACTGTGCAATACTGCTCACCAATAAACTTGACATTATTTGAGATTATATTCATGCTTTATCCATTTCAACATTATCCTTTGTAACATTGTAGATAGCACTGGCTTAGTCCACTACTGCTTAGAGAGTGTAATGTAAATTGATGTACTGTTTACCACAAAGCAGAAAACTTATGGTGTTTCACAATTAGGTTATTAGTGAATGAAGCAGATCCACACATCATTTTTTGAAGAATATTTGTTTACTCATTAATGAACAACAGGCTAAACAATAACTTTAGAACATAAATTATTATAAATGATTGATTAAACATGTTAGGAGTCTACTGAACAGGACTGAGTTGCCTTTGATCTCTAAATGATGCATGTTCCTGTAAATGTGGGGTGCATGTTGCTGCAGATGTCAGAGGTAGGTATGGCATGGCAGTTGAGCATCATGATGGCCCTGCTGCATCATCAGAGCATCAGAAACCAGCCCTGGCCTCAGGTCCAAAAGGCTCCTTCCAGGGTCAAGTCTTGAAGCAGGCTCTGTAAAAGATGAACAACATGTACACTGAAAAGTAAATCATGATGTAGACACTGGAAAAACTGGCGTTTCACACTATGTTGATATTTTACAATTGACTTCAAATGGATAGAAACACAGATGATACAAACCTCTGTTTCTTCTCATCATCTGAGCAGCTCACACCGGCTCCTCTGAGGAGGCAGACACTCTGCAGCTGCCTCAGCAGACATGATGCTGCTCCTGCTGCCCTTACCAAAACCAAAACCAAACTATCAGTTATGAAGAGAGCAGCAACAATTATAATATAACGTTATAATTTTTTAAGGAACAAACTTAGCATTAGCTACCTTAGAGACAGTTGATGAACCAGACTCTGGCTACATTACACTAGCAACACACATCTTGGTCAATATTTTCACAATTGCACAAAAACCCAAATGTCTGTTTGCCAGCAGTGCTCATAAAATCCAACAGAAATGATCAACGTGAATTTGTTAGCTTGGCTACTATGTTCAGCTTGTTTATTTTCAACTACTAGCAGTTAGCTAACGTTAGCATCGGAAAGCTAATAACTGTTACACTACTTTAGAAATACGTTACTAATACGTTACTCTCGCTTGTATTACTTACTTCGTTACTTGACGTCACACCGGTCCGTTGTGTCCTGAGTCAGCTGTTTCATCACGGATGGAAAGTGCTTCACTGAAAACAGGCAGGTAGAGTAGGAGGAGCGGACGGAGAGCGAGGGGAGGCGAGCGGAAAGGAGGGGGTGTACCCCTTAGCTAGTTTTGTTTTGGTTGCACGCAGTCCAGAGCTGCGACGTCTAGCGGTGAAATTCAAATCGCATTTAGCCCCTTTAAGCTTCAAAGTTGTGTAAAAATCAGCCTCTTTCTCTGCTCCCGAAAACTGTGGGAGTGTCCGCCGAGTTCGCTGAAACCCCGCCTCCTATCAAGTGTGACCTGTCAATCAAAGTCACCACCTCTACCAGAAACATTGACACTATGTCTGAGAGCTTTCTGCTGCTAACTCAGCTGCTAGCTCGGCGGCTAATTCAGCTAACTGGCTAACTGTAGACTGTAGTAGTAGTAGTAGTGTGCGCTGAATGTATTTATACCTCTACAGCAGCAGGGGCAGGTATGCCAATCACATGATTTTCAGACCTGCCCACTAAATCCTGAACACAGAAACACAGTTTGTGAAGCCTAGCTCCACGATTCAAATCTAAATGTTTATGCTTTTTACACCTTTTTTAGGAATACATTTATGACCTATTTAATGTGTTTAGAAGAAAATGTCTGAAGTCACTTTACACAGTCTTTAAAATATGGACCTTTAGCTAAATTTATCTAAAGTTTTCTCATTTCCACTTATGTTCATATTAGTGCCATTTTTTAATTGTGATGTATATGTGATTGATTTGTACTAGTAAAGACAAGTCTTTCTCTCATTGCAGGCAGGAGTTATTTCCTTTTTGGACACACAGCCTCTGAAAAGTCTTTGTTTAGATAGATATTTGTACCTTTGAGGTATTTTGCCCTCTCAGGGACCTTGCTTCCTTGTCATTATACCTAAGAAATTTGACCAGAATGGGTCTGAGCATAGTGGAATTCCCATTCTTAGGTCTCCCTGTTCAATGCTCTCCCTCCACAATAACTTTATTTTATATCAGGTTTTAACTACTGTTTTACTTTCTCATTGGAGTTGTGGTATGGTATTCAGAGACTCTGGAATGCCATCTTCCACTATGTTGTTGTGCCTGCATTGCTTTCTAGGTATTTGGCTTCACTGTCCCTGACCAGAAAAGATTCAGCCAGTTTGTAAGTGTCATTTGTATTGAATTACATCCAGTTGAGAGTTTGCTGCAGCTAACTTTCAACTCATTCACCTCCTTCTGAATGAAGTTACTTTCAAAGCATCTACCTCCTTCATGAACTCATCCACTCCATTTAATAGTTGTCATTTGTGTGAATATTTTATAACTGTACCCTTGTTGCAGCATTAGTCCATTAAAATGTCCTCTTCTCCTCTACCTCAGTTACAGAGATTGTGTCCTTATTGCCAGTGATTGCGTGGTTCCTTGACATGATGGTAGTAATGCCAGTAGCTACTAACTAACAGCCTAACCACCCTGGTAGGTGACAGATTAATCTTAGCACACTGAAAAATGCCATCGACTGGGTGAGAAGTGACCGAAAATCCAGGTGTATATTCTGCACACCGCTTCCACAATACTGAATGCAATATGGACAGTGACACAGTGTTCTGGTGGCTTCCCGGTGCTTTCATGCTCTGGATCACAGTAATGTGATACATGTCAAGCTCTGCACACCTACACTTGTTTTTAGTCAGCTTGAATAAGTGAAATCAAATATATATGCTTTACAGTTATCCTTTGTGCACTTGATAGTTGAAGTACAAGAGGCTGAAATATGCAGACCTAGCAGAAGAGGCGGAACAACGTGGTTGATGGACCAAGAGGATGGGAGTTCAAGGCCAGGCCCTTCAACAACCAGTCAGGTCATTGTCAGAGACTGCCGAACAAAGCAGCAACTGGATCTGGCTTAAAAGAAAGGATCCTAACTGGGCTGCAAAATGACCAGCAAGAGGAGTGAAAGCGGAGGGGAGCAAACCTGGGACACTAGGTGTCACTGTTGAGCCCTCTGGAGGTGTCATGGGTTTATCAACAAAACACCAATGAAGGAGGGTGCTCACCTGACGACCCCACCAAAGTGATTAGCCCCTTCTCCACTCAAGAAAAAAAGTGCAGACTTATCTGAGGGATAGAATCAAGTCCTATGAGCTCACCAAGGATAAGCTTTTAAACATATGAACTCTAGAGAAAAGTGGTAAGGAGAATGGGAAAGAAGATTAATGAAGATTAATGAAGATTGTAAGTTACTATAGCCTACAAATCACTCCCTCTGATGTTGTACTGATACCATATTTGAAAATAAATGCAAATTCACAACATAGTAAACCAGTTGCGTATCCAACATCCAACGCTTCAGAACTGAAACATGCTTCAATAGAAATATGCTGTTATTCGATTGCTGGTCCTGAGTTGTCCAGTTTATACTATATTGGATTAAAAGAAAGGAACACAGTCGCAGGCCATGATGTCTTTCCTCCTTAAAAAGTACAGGGATCCATGTTAACGTGAGTTCTATCATCCACTCCAGTGAGTTAATGTCCCAATATTTTCCTCTACACAGGAGAACTCAGCAGGGCTGTCCTTTGAGTCCCCTCCTGTTTGATATTGCTAAAGAACCTTTGGCTGTCTCCCTGAGGGCCGTCACCAGTATGATAGGTATTCATAGAGGAGGACACTTACATAACCTGTCTTTGAATGCAGATGTCCTAGGCTACTACTTTTTATTTCAGAG
This sequence comes from Scomber japonicus, assembly GCF_027409825.1. Lineage (NCBI taxonomy): Eukaryota > Metazoa > Chordata > Actinopteri > Scombriformes > Scombridae > Scomber > Scomber japonicus. The sequence continues at coordinate 5,264,538 of NC_070589.1, forward strand.
CCACATACTTCCAGCATTTTGGATATTATCTCACACTTAGGTGATGTCTAAGGATATAAAATGATCCTCACAAAGAGCCCAATCTTCCCAATTAATCAGGCAACACCGGACATAAATGGTGATTTATACCCTTTTCAGTTATTTTATGACTCTTTCACATATCTGGAACAAAACTATCCCTCTAATATGCGAAACCTTGCTGGAATGGCAGAAGGCAGGCAGTATAGTCAGATCAAAGTGTCAAAATAGCTAAGAAAAGGCAACAGAATACAGGAAATGGCATCTACTCTTTTAAAAATGTCCCCCTCCCCCCCATTAGATTCTCCCACCCGCATTTCATATGCTTCCTACACCCATGCTGTACATAGTCATGTTTCTTTACTTAAAGTACAAATTGAATAAAATGTCTTTGACGTATGGTGGCGACCATTAAAGGGCCCAAAAAAGATCGGGGGCCCACCCAAATTACTATAACTTCCGCATTGTTAATGCACAGGGCAGCCATATTTAGAATTTGAGGTTGGGTCTGGTGGGGTACGTCCAACTTTCTGAGTGAGAGATCCTACTTCAGGGGGCATTCCAGTTGAAATTTCTCAATGGGAACTTGTAAATTCCAAATTCTGAGTACAACTGGAACGCACCATTAGCACTGTTTCGATCTCTTCTTCTTCCCTCTTGGGATTTGACCGGAAATACTTGTGTCCACAAAAAATATTTCTTGGGGGTATAGCAAAACTATCTTGGGGGTAACATAAAAGTATGTATCTTTTTTTTCCACCCATCTGCTTTTTCCTGCCTGTATTCTAAATCTAAACGTGATTGGCGAACAAAATCAAAATGAGCGCAAAAGTGCTTCCAGAATTTTTAGAGTGCCACATTTATAATGTATTAATATCTGGGTTTAAATACAGTATGCAAGCTTAGAGGTCAACTATCACTTCCCCATGACTTAAAAAATCTTCAACATTTTTCAGTTAGGGCTTTCCTCAACAACTCTCTGGCTGGTACTCCTCATTGTGAGCTTTTACTCTCAGAATATGTGGCACAGTTCTAGGTCCTATTCATGTTTTGGTTATGTGTTAGGGTTAGATCATCTTTTTTTGGCACATTTAGCCTGCTTTTAGGACACATTAGCCTGCTTTTTAGGCTAATTTACCCTGTGCTAGCTGGGGGCCCAGGAAGCAGCTGCCACTGTGTCAGAATGTGACTCCAGAAGATTCCACTCAAGTAGCTGTTTCATTGTGCCATCTGCTCAGTCTGCTGCAGTTTCTCTGTCTCTGATTCTAAATGTCCATCTGTCTCTCTCAGACTGTTTCTTTGTCTCTGTCTAACATATAGTATATCCTAACCTCTGAGGTACCTTAATATATGTACCTAGACAAACTGGCAAAATATGAATGAACAATTATTTTGCACTCTTTATTTATATTGGCCTACACTGGCACTTCCTACAAGAAATAGCCATATGCTTCTACTCTAAAGTCCATCATTAATAAAAATCATTCACCTTCTCCTGCCTTCTCTGCTTTAATATATTACCTTTTCATTTCAACAATGAAATGCAATGCAAAGTGGTTTTTATTGTACATGAACATCATTAATACTAATAAAGCATTTATAAAAGGATATTTAAATACAATTAAAATAGTTATTAAAGAGTTAGAAGAATCAAAAATAACGAAATAAGCTGAAAATAGAGTAAGACAGGTAAAATGTGAAAGTAAAAGTTACAGTGAAGTGAATATAATGAATCGCAAGCCTTAAATTTGATTTTATAAAAAAGCATCAGCAAAGAGAAAAGTTTCCAGCCTTGGTTTAAAAAAAGTAAGAGTTGCAGCAGACCTGAAGTTTTCTAGGAGTCTACTCAGATATGTGGAGCATAAACACTAAAAGCTGCTTCTCCATATTTAGTTTTGACTGTGTGAACAGAAAGCAGACCTGTCCCAGACCACCTGAGAGGTCTGGATGGTTCATAATGTAGCAGCAGATCAGAAATGTATTATGACCCTAAACCTGTCAGTACTTTCTAAACCAACAGCAGTATTTTAAAAACCAACTGTAAATTCAGTCCATGACTACACCAAGATTTCTGGCTTGGTTTGTGGTCTTATACATAACCGATTGAAGCTCTGTGCTGACTTTCAATCATTCTTCCTTGGATGAAAATATAATGACTTAAGTTTTGTCTTTGTTTAACTGAAGAAAAGTACTAAAAAACAATTTTCAAGAACAGCATAAGGTTGTCACATGGATGCACACTGGCCCAAAAAGAAGTTTTCCCCACAGACAGTCATCAGCTTACTTATGTATTAAACATCTATTTGTCCCCAGTGAGCACTAGACCCCATTTTAACATTGCAGCTAGGTCAGACCTCACTTATTACATATGTATATATCACACAGACAACTGTAAGATGCAACTGGAGTTATATATATATATATATATATATATATATGCTAAAATCATTTCAATTACCATTTTTGTTGATGGTTCTGAATCAGTCAAAGCTAGATAAAGTTCACTTTTAGCGCACCCTCAACCTCACTGGTCTAGACTACTGCAGGTGGTTGTTTCTCACATACCATGAGGTTAGGTGGGTGGTGTAGAAACACAGGCACCAGACCAGTTATGTATCTTTCCAAGTTTTCTCCTTCCTTTTTAAACCAGGTGCACAAGCTTATTCGTGTTTTGTCCTTTTTGTGCGTGTTTGTATGGGTGATGGGGCTGGCTCATGGATTTCAGTCACGTTAACTTGACAGGTTTGCAATGTTCGTTTGACTTATTGAATGAATGTGTCGGGTATTACTCAGGATCAGTCAGTGTAAAGTTGTAGAGCTGGCCTAAGTGCAGCAAGGTTAGTAAAGTTTTTGCAGCGTATGAGCAACAAACAAGGCCGGAGAAAAGTCAAGTGGGTCAATTTACCACAGTTAATGCTAATTTTATTATGAACAACAGTGAGTACTGCTAAAATACCCTTCCACCCCCTCTTACACACACACAGGAGCAAATCTCACTCCAAGCTGAGGTCAAAAATTGACCTTTTAAAAAAATATAATTACAGTTTTGAGATGATTATTGCACTGCCCACTTATATCGCCAACACATCAGATGCAAATACTACTGTATGAAATTAGCTGTGAGTGCATGTCATATTTACCATCAATATTTCTTGAAGACATTTCTCCCCTAAGGCTTTTACATCCTTAATCAATGCTGGGCCACAAATTAGAACACAAGAACACTGATTGCAGACAAGTTGCAATGTGATTTTTAGATAATTATATGAAATTTTTATGTAAAACTTTGCAATAGTAGACTTGGTAATATCTGACTTGACCAAAGATACCTCAGATTTAGTTTAGTGTCTTAATTTAAGTCAAATATTAGTCATTTGATTTAATGTTAGCTTTCGACAACAAAGCCTAAAGATGTTTTGGTCTTATTTTGTTGTATTTTTAAATTGTGTATGTCTTCTAAGCATTTTAAGGTTACATCTGTTGCCGTATTTGCATTTGTGCATGTGTTGGAAAGTGGAAAAAGGAATTGCTTTTGACACACAAATATTGACTTACCTTGAGGTATATGACTGTCAAAAGGTGCTTGCACTAGACTGGAGCTGCTGAGCCATTAAAGGTCTAAGAGAAAAACTATTTGGGTTTTTAGCACCTAAGAAGAAGCCTCATATCCTTAAGGGGGCATATTTAGCTTTTTGTGGTTTTCTGTCAGTCAAAGGGGGTCTTAAAGAGAGAGGAGGCTGTATAAAAGGTCAGTATGAGTTAGATTAGGAGTTTTTTGAAATGGTAAATCATCAATCAAATCAAAGATGTTCCAGTAGAGCCTCAGATTGAAATTATAGAGCTGGACATGTCCAGAATATGTCCACCTTTATTAATAACCCCCCCCCCACACACACACACACAGTCCATGTGTACCCTCATCATTCTCTCACCTGTTCCTTAAAATACTATCCAGTCTGAGCTTGAGAACAGGAGCCCAAATGTGGGATACCCTAACAATTCTTCTGTCTTTAGATGTCATACACTAACAACTAGAGGAAGATGTAGATGGTTGACTGACTTACCAGGTTTGGGTTTTTTTTTAAATATTTACATGTGATTGTTAACTTAGCCATTTTTTGTGACATTCCTGTGACTGTTAACTTAAGTTGAGAAAAAGAGACTATGCTCTTATCTTTTTCATAGATGACATGGTATTTTCTTATGTGTGATCGATCGATTTATCATATAATTGATATGTGTCTATTTTGTAACATTTAAATGAGGGATATTTTTTAGAATAAAAAAAATCTAGCTTTATAGATATTATGCTCTACTATTGTGCTCTGGACTATTTGTCTATTTTTCAACAGTTTTTGTTTATCATATATGAGTCATTGTACTACCATTTTGCATTTATGTTCATACATTTTTCTTTTCTTTGTATCTTTGTTTTTGATTTTTAGTCTGAAGAAGAGCATTGTGCTAGAAAAGTCACACTGGTGAAATCCTACTAAATCCTGCATTGGGAGCTGCAGTGTGAGGATTTTTATCTTGTTTGGTCCAGCACCTACTTTATTCGTCCTCTGGATGCACGTGTCCACCACAAACTTTTTAAATGATTGACTGCTGACATTGACCCGGCTGACTCAGGACAGATTATTATTGTTACATCCACAATTCTTTTAAATGTGGCTTTCATTCATGAAGCCTGCATGTTTATTTCTTGTCGAATTCTCAGTAGATGGTAGAGGAATTTAGTCTATGAATCTGTTTCTCCGTCTTGCAAGATGCTTCCTTGTTTTATTAGTTTTCTATTAAAGGAGAGTCTTTTCTCGCCACTGTCGCCAAGTGCTGCTCATATGGGAATGTTGAGTCTCCTTAAATTAAATTAAAGAGTACAGTCCAGACATGCTCTATGTGAAAAGTGCCTTGAGGTGACTTTTGTTGGAATTTAACGCTATACAAATAGATATGCAAATAGATACAATTAGTCCCATTTTCATTGCTACATCATATCGATCACCTGATGCAATCCAATCCAGGTACTGATTTAACTCTACACTCAGTTTTAAATACACAGTTTGCACAGCTGTTCAGCAAGAAGATGCAACAGGATTTATTTGAGAGTTTTGGCAAAGAGTCCACAGTTTTGTGCTCCAAGTCTGGAGCAGATCCTGGCAGAGAGCTCTGCCCAGAAGTCTTGAGTTAAGTGGCAGAAGGGGCAGCTGAGTGGGTGGTGGTGGTGGTGGGGACGATGAGCAACATAGACAAGCTGGAAAGGGCTTACTTATGAATGAACTTATGAATGGAGAGACTGTTGAGGTATAAAGAGAACTGGATACAGGAACAGTGCTTGGCTTTAAAGGTTGACATAGAGGCCAAACTGTGTAATTATAACTTTCACATCCGTTACATCATGCACACTGGCCCAAAAATACTTCTTACTATAGATTTACGTTGTGAAAGAGATGTCTGGATATGAGCAGATTTGTTTTCTGAGCATCACAACCCCCCCAAAATAAGTTGTTTCGCTGTCAGCTGGCGGAAGTCTCTAGTGATGCTGCATGGGTGCGTGGGGCATATAGAGCATGCACGGTATGTTTTCATCTTTGCAGCAGGAAGTGGCTTCATATATTTATATATTATCTATTATTTATATCAGGGACGATGTAAAAAATACATTCATCTCAAAAAAGAGGAAAAATTATTTGTACCAGCTCATTTCCACCTGCCTCATGCGCCGCTGAACAGCTTTCATAGGAATGAATGAAGCCCTGCTGCTAATGTATTGTGAGGTCATGTGTTGAGGGTGGGGTTCATTCTTGTCTCCCTTGCTGCTGAATGAGCTGAGGCTGATTGCAGTAACTCAGGGTACCTGGCCCTGGTACCATGGTATCCTGTGCTTTGTGGTCTGACATCTCTGCTGACTGACCATTTTTGGTTTGGTTTGGTTTCCAGCATGCTCATGAGCCATCATCAAGCCTATCAGGCACAAACTAATAATGGACCCACACAAGCAGACTTCAGGCTTAATCAGAACACGGTCAGTAGACAGATAATCAGTCTGACAGGCATCAGTATCCAAATCAGCAGGCAAAAGGTAGAAAACTGGCAAGAGCAAAGGTCAAAACACATTAGGAACACAATAGAAAAACACTGGAACTCTCAGAGTAAGGTAAAGACGATCTGGCACAGAAGGAAGGGGAAACAAGGAAGACAATGAGACACAGGTGTAACACATTAGGGCGGGGCAGGCAATCACACAGGCGGTAAACTTGACAGGAAGTGGATTTGAAACGAGACAAGAGGTAAGTGACCAAAATAAAGCAGGAAACATAAATAAATGTGGCAGGACAGACTGTGACAAAGCCCTTACACTACTGATGCCACTGACTTCTCTCATACTTTAATTACTTTTGGCATGATTTATAATTTCATTCATTTTGGCTTGAATCAATATATTTAGTTAAATGGCTATTATGATGTGTCTCCACTTGAGCCAGGTCACAATAATTAAAATGAGCCAGGCATGGGTAAGATTAAGTGAGATGTTGGAGGAGAGAGTGGAGTGAAAGGCATACATTTTAACCAATATAGAAAGCATGAGGGGTCTGATCTAGTCAAACAAGCTGCCTCTGCATCTCAAAGACAGAGAGGCCCATCTAACTCCAAAGTGTCATTCAAATGTTGCCAAGAAATCTGCCTTGTCTGCCCAAAGTTTTAGTAGTCCATTCCTCAGGCTGCTCTTTATTATTTTGGAGAATATATACTTTAGGGTCTATTTTTTCCTCGCTACTTTCTCATAGAGGAAAGTGGTTAAGTATTAATCGCATTGCTTCTTCTTTTAGGCCTGTTGAGTGCCACTTACCTCCGGATGGTGGACCTGAGCGATTGCCAAATTGCTACCACAGCAGCTTTTAAAGGACTAAGACTGAATGGTAAGAGGTTATAGCCTATGTTTGTTTGTTTGTTTTGTTTTTTTTCTTTTCTTTTGGAAATTGTTCATCCAGCCTGGCATTTTAACTGATTGCCATAAAGTATTGTTATTTGCATTAACCCATCTGCGGTCATTTTATGTAGGGAAGCCATTGCATAGCCAGATCAAAATGTGTAAACACTAATGTTCAATACACAGCAGATGTTAATGCTTCAGCCTGTGCACAGATAAACTCATGCTAGCATCCATTGTAATGTTTGTACTTAAGGCAATCATGGTCAATATAATTTGGCTTTTTTTAGTAGATGCACCATTGGCCATAATCACAACACTGAGTCTGTGTGGATAGATCTCAATAAGGCTTGCACATCTGGACACTGCGATTTTACCATTATTCTTTGCAGAACTGCTCAAACTCTGTCAGGTTCCAAGAGGATCAGATGTGAACAGTGTGTTTCAAGTCCAGCCACAAATCCTCTGTTGGATTGAGGTCTGGCTCTGTCTTGGCTACTCCAGCACATTCACCTTGTTGTCTTTAAACCATTTCTGTGTAGCTTTCGCTATTTGCTTCAGGTCTTGTCTTGCTGGAAAATAAATCATAGTTCTCTTGCAGACTGAATCAGATTGTCCTCCAGGATTTCTCTATATTTTGCTGTATTCATTTTATTTTCTACTTTTACAAGCCTTCCAGGGCCTGCTGCTATGAAGCTTCCCCACAGCATGATGCTGCCACCACCATGCTTCACAGTGGGGATGGTGTGTTTGTGGTGATGTCTAGTCTGATGGCCTAAAAGCTCAATTTTGGTCTCAACAGACCAAAGAACCTTCTTCCAGTGGACCTTGGAATCCTCCACATGCCTTTGGGTGAACTCTAGTCAAGATTTAAACTGAGTTTTCTTCAACAGTGGCTTTCTCTTTGACACTCTACCACGAATGAACAGTTGTTGTATGCAGAGTCTCTCCCACCTCAGCTGCTGAAGCTTTTAACTCCTTCAGACTAGTCACGTGTGTTGGTGTCTTCCCTCACCAGTCTCCTTCTCGCACAGTCACTCAGTTTGTGCTGACCTACTCATGTGCAACATTCCTTCCATTTCTTAATGATGGATTTAACTGAACTCCAGGGGATGTTCAGTGACTTGATTTTTTTTGCATCCATCCTCTGACTTATACTTTTCAATAACCTTATCTTGGAGTTTCTTAGAGTGTACTTTTGTCTTCATGGTGTAATTGTAGACATAATACTGATGAACCAGTGACTGGGCCTTCCAGACACAGGTGTTTTTATACTATAATCACTTGAGACACATTCACTGCACTCAGGTGATCCCCATTTCACTATTTGTGAGAATACTAGCAATAATTGAATGGACCTCTATTGAAATAGTCCGTCACCTTTAAGGGGGTGAATGTTTATGCAATCACCTATTTTACATGATTTTTTTTTTAAATTTTTGACATTACTTTGTGGAAATCTGTTTTCACTTTGACATTAAAGACTTGTTTTTTGTAAAAAAAAAAATAAAAATAAATAAAAGGCCAAATTATATTGACCATGATTCCATTTATAAAAGCAATAAAAAGGGAAACATCCAAGAGTTAAAATACTTTTTATAGGCACAGTGCATGTGTAAATTGCAACAGTATTGAGCACACACCATCATAAACATCTTTTCTCATCTGCATTAGTAAATTTCTCTTATGTTCCATAGACTGATTGAAACATCACATTATCTCATAACAGGCTCACATGTTTATCTTGGCTGGCTAACTGCCTGTATTCTAGCATTAATCTCACTGCAACTCTTACACACTCTGAACACAAATAACATTATCTGCATGACACAATAAAATATTCAATATTAAACAAAACTGAACAACCTTTGTTGCAGTGAAATGTCAGTACTCATATACACTTAAATGATTGCTATGTCCATCATACTGTACCACTGAGAATAGGGCTGTGTCTGCACATGCTGGTGCCCTGATCAAGGCATTCACTGGCATCCCTGAAATGATTCATCTTTTCAATATAATATTATAACACTAATTATAATATTTCATTATCTTAAACTTAACCTCACTCAACTCCTGCTCCATGTTATATCAGTAACATCATCTTTCAATAAGTACCTCTACATGCACACCAGTCCCTGTTAAGTGTCATCCAGATATGAATCATATTCAGGTTATGATATAGGAACATGATTTGGTTATTACAGTAATATAACTCTAACTTTGACGCCTCCACCTCCTACGACATTGCTGAACTGAACTGCAGCTATTCTCAGTATGAGACTCTTATGGATGTCCTGACCATCAACATAGAAAAAAATGGTCAACTGATATATAGTATATTAACAGACCATCAGCAAATGTTAGGTACATTGTAATGGTTTACAATATTAAATTATTTTAATTCAAATGTATCCTTAAATCTGAGGTTGATTTATTTAAGAAAATTACATGTGGTCTGTCGGACAATACCTACCATTGAAATGATGAATAAATAGGTAAATTGTCCACTATGTTACCTGTCAACTAAGCCACTATGTTACACTTGATTTTTCTACTAAAATGCTGCTTCTGATATCCTTCAAGAAGGCCTGCAGCAAGTCAGCCACACAGGTTGGACATTTGCATAACATCTCTAAAGACTTTCAAATGAAAATATTGCTGTCCTTAAATGACAAATAAAACACATTTTTAAAATTCTTTAAAAAAAATCATAGCTCCCCAGCCAGCATGTCCATGTGAGCACCACATAGGGCTATGTGGGTTCTGAGTCTGCATGGGCTTGAACTGGGCAAATTTTGCAGGTTCCACAGTTTCAGTTTCAGGTTTCAGTGGCTGACTGTATGAGCCCAATAAGGGATGTAAGTGGGCTAAGCAGGCATGGGCATAAACAGGGCAAACAGGACTGGCAAAATGGGCCCCATTTAAGGTCTATTCTGATCCCACTTAGACCCCATATGGGCAAACATATGGGGCCTACATGTTGGGCCCCACCTGAAACCCAATCAGAACCCACTTGAAGCCCATATGGGCAAAAACAGGTGGGGTCACCATGGAAACTGTGGATACACCCAGTTGGGACCCATGTTTGCAGCCAAAATAGCCCTTAAAATATGTAAAATGCTATTTGAAGTGTAGGAAACATATGTAATGGCACACAGTGTGTCCATAACACACATAGCTAGCAAACTCTATGAGGAAACCATCCTTTCCCTGAAAATATCAAAATGTTTTTAATGCTTAAGCTTTGCAACTATTGGACACTGAAGAAATACATTCACTTCAACCAACAACAAGCACATTATTTTTGTATGTTGAACTGAAATGTACAACCAAATTATAGAATGACTCTTATTTATGACCGCACATTTTGTTTGTTTGTTTGTTTTGTTTTGTTTTTCCACCTATGTGACATTCTTAAGTACAGGAGAGAGAGGTGAAATTGACCAGAAAGAAGCACATGGCTGAGCAGGCACAGCAAGCACTTGCAATTCAGTTTTAGACCAACAAACAGAATAAAAGATGCACTTGAACATAATGCAGCAGAACTGAATTACTCAGTTTATATCTGCTTGCACAGTGAATTGCAAGGTAACCACAGCAGGTCTAATTTAAAATAAACTATATCCTCAAACACTATTTTCATACAGCAGTGCACCTGAATGCTCCATTTACATGTTAAAATTGTTCAAATCTTCTACCAACAGATTTGGCTCAGATTCTGAGTTGTTATCTTTTCATCCAACTGGAGTTTGTAGGCCTGAAAGTGATTAAGATGATATGGCTAAACTGTTAACTGTTCACTGTAGTGATGCCATAGTGTTGTAGTGTTACCATAAGTAGAAATAGTGGTCATGCCTACAGGAAAAACCCAAGTGCTACCAAAACTGGTTATTCTGTAAGATGAGTGGTTGAGGTCAAAACCAGCCATTTTTGCTGTTTGAGGTTAGACCATCTCTTCCCCACCAAAATCCAATTCTAGGATAAATGATAAGAATTTCTTAAAATTATGTCACCAGTGTCATAGAAATGTGACCTATGACCAGAGAAAACTTTAAGTTAGGTTCTCAAATAACATCACATTATCAGATACACCACTCTGCGTAGTCCTCAGAAGCCCAATACCATTACGCCAGCCTCATTGGTTGGTAGTCGCGACAACTGCATCCAGAAGAGGGAAATCCTCTCCCTACAAAAGGGGTGATGCAGCGTCATCAACTCATTTAGAACAAGCACATTTTTTCCTCACCTCATGCAGGGAGGATAGAGTGGTTATCAGACAATTGGGGTTACCTCTGTAACCTAAAGTTCTGTATCAAACATTAGGTCAGTATCTCGCTATGGGGATATACTGACTCCTATATTGCCAGACAGGCTTATCTTGAAGACTGACTGCCAATCATTCGGCTGACAAATCACGATCAACAGATAAAGCCACACTCAGCACAGTTATGCAACAGAGGGGAGTGCAGTGCCACCCACTGCATAAAACCTAGCAAAGGTATGAGGTGAAGCCCAACCGGCCACCAAACATAAACCTTGGATGGACATGCCTGTGAATAGAGCCCAGGATGTGGCTATCCCCATAGTGAAGTGAGCACATAGATTGGGCATGGCATAAAGCGTTTTGCTGCTGTATGCCAAAGAAATGTTCCCAACTATGTAATGAGGCCCATAATATGGACAGCTGATATGAATTCCTTAACCCCTGTAGCTTGTCTGGGTGCAGTGTATGCAACTGCTCCTGCTTGGAGTTGGATAAAGAAGAGGGAGAAAAAGCTGCTAGGTCAAAGGGGAGATGCCAAATCAAGGTTTTCAGTATGAAGGTTGGATGACGCTGTAGCACTACACATGCATCTCGTGTGGAAAACTAAATACAGTCAGGCTGCACTGGAAATGCTTGAATATTACAGACCTGCTTATCAGATGCCAGTGTCAACAAAAAAAGCACCTTTATATCTACCTGATCCAAAGCCTCAAAGGGGGGGAGTGAGACAGTGCATCTGAAACAGTTGCCAAATCCCACCTGGGTGATCTATGTGCACAGCAGTCGCAGATGGAGAGCACCCTTCATAACACAGCTGACAAGGGGATGTTGCCCTGCAGGCTTCCCATCAAAACCTACATGGCATGCTGCCACAGCAGCCAAGTAAACTTTGACTGTGGATCAGGTTTTTCCCTTATCCTTGCAGGCACTGGAGATGCACCTCTTGTGACCTTAAACACCAGTACTCAAACACACCCTATTTGCAGTCATATAGCAACCATATAGCTCAAGCATTCTGAATAGTTGCAATAACAATCTGTGGAAATCAAAAATAAATAGAATATACCCCGTTGTTCCTGAGAAAGCAGATTTCTGCATATAGAGACAGGCCACCAACCAACCAATGTTTCCATGACCAATAAGGGGCTATGAGGATGAGTGATAAGCCCCTCTCCTCTCTCCCTGGCCGGTGTAGGAGGAATCAGGGCCAGAAGGGGAAATGCATTAAGCAGAACCTGTGGCCACTCATGAGCCAGTACGTCTATACCCATTGATGCATCCTGGTCACTTAGAGGAAAGAACATGGTGCACTGAGTGTTCTCCCTCGAGGCCAATGGATCCACGGTGGGGCATCGATAGAATGCCCAGATCTGATTGGTCACCTCTGGATGGAGTCTCTATTCTCCATATAGAGGATTGTCTGTGGAGAATAAATCTGTCCCACAGTTGTGTACTTCTGCGACGAGAGTGGCTTGCAGTGAAAGGAGCTGCTCTACAAAATCAGTCTGTGAACCAGTGTACACAAGCAAGGGGATTGCAGTCCACCCTGTCTGTTGATGTATGCCACCACAGTTGTATGACCTTATGAGCACATGATGACCCCTTAAAACAGAAGAAACGGATACTGCCAGGAGTTCAGGGCAGTTTATGTGTGTGAAACGAAAGTGAGGAGCCCACACCCCACTCACAATGCCGCCGTTATGGATGGCTCCTATCCTCTGCAGCAATGTCCACCATGACCACCATCCCGGCCAGGACGGGCCTCATTTAGATCCTCTTGTGTCAAAAGACCAGGGAGCTTCCACTGGTGAAGCAGCACCACATAGCCTACTGAAATCCTCACAAAAATGATGTCTGTGAGGTGAGTGGCCCTGGGTGGAGGATGCAACCCAACATTGAAAGCTCCTTATGTATTAGCAGCCTAAGTGGATGGCCACTATAGCCAATGCTATCAATCCAGCAGCCATAGGCATGTCCTGTATGATAACAACTTATCCCTGTGGAAGAAAGCCAAGCATGCCAAAAAAGCCTTCACCCTCTCTGCTGATAAGGTGGGCTCTGAGGGAGATTGAGTCCAGACCAATGAAAGAGATCTTCTAACTGGCACTCTGCATCAATCAATCAATCAATCTTTATTTGTATAGCGCCAAATCACAACAGAGTTATCTCAACGCACTTTCCACATAGAGCAGGTTCTAAACCAAACTCTTCAGGTTTTAACTTTAAAGAGACCCAACATTCCCACATGAGCAACAGTGGCAAGAAAAAACTCCCTTATTTATATAGCGCCAAAATCCTAACAAATGTCATCTCAAGGCACTTTACACATAGAGCAGCTCTAGACTGTATGCATTAAATTTAATTTAAAGAGACAAAACATTCCCACATTGTAAGCTCTCCAGGTGTTGTATGGGCAACTTTGTGTACTCCAGCTCCCCCTGGCTGGACTCTGTGGCCAGAGGCTGGTCGTCGTTGTGCATGGTAATGTAAACACCCTGCCTCCAGGAAAGTACAATAGCTGCCTCTGTGCACTTGACAAACAACACAAAGCGCAGCAGGGTTGTGTGTGTCCAGAGTTGGCAAGGTCTAATATTCTGTGAGAAAACAAAATCAGATTTACTAAAGCACCACAATGTTTGTGGCAGCACAAACTTTTCTGTAGTGTCTCCATTCTTTGTGACAATCAGTGCTTTAAGTGGGCCGGTACGCATCGGTACGGAGTACCGGCACTTCTCAATTTTAGCCTCTGGCGTACCAGGACTTTTTACGGTGTACCGGGACTTCTCATGAGCTCATAGTATTCATGATACTCATACTCCTATGGCTATGCTACATTACCCAGTGTGCACTGGTACACATCGCATGCCTGCCCCTCGCAAGAGGAGGTCTCGCGAGTCGAGTGTGCCGGAAAGGATGTCACGTGAAGAAGAAGAGATCTCGCGGACGCTGAATGTCAACATCAACGCCAGCCAAAACCAGTTTGATTTGCCGCTTGTTTGAGTCAGATGGTTTAGTGAACCTACGTACTTATAAATGTTGGCGTGGCTCGAAAAGGGCCAAAAGATAACCCGGACCAGTGACGGTGAGGATGACACAGGAGGACAGACAGGCATTAATTTTGCAAGTGAAGAGCAGCCAGCTAGCAGTAACGTTAGCCCTTCTGTAAACACAGAGGGGGCTTCTGATTCACCTGTTGCCAGTGATATCAACAATAACCCCACAAGACAAGAATGCCCAGACTGCTGGTCACAGGACCAAATAATGTATTTTTGCTCACAGAATGAGTGGCTTGTAAGTTAAGACAAAAGGCTTGGATGCAAGGTAATAAAGTTAACGCCCTTGCTACGCAAACACAACAGGGACTGAGGTTGTCACATGAATGGAGTGGATGTTTAATCTCTGCATTTGGAGCTGACAAGGCAAAACAACTGTTGTCTTTGCATTAGGAGATTAAAGAACATCGAGATTAAGTCACACATAAAAGCAGCAGAGATAGGAAAAATCTCATCACGCAACAAAATACAAAAACACATTCAAAATATGCACAAGACTGAGTATGATACTAGTTGCAGAGTGTTCCGAACAGTGTACAAAATTGGTAAGCATGGACATCCATTTACGGATATGCCAGTTAATGTGAGACTGCAGGAGCTGAACGGAGTCAACATGGGTCGATTAACACGTGCTGATATCATCGATCATGTTTCAACAGAGATGAAGAAAAAAGTAGCTGATTAGTAGCTGAGTAGTCAAGAACAGACGAAAATTGTGTGTGTTGATTGATGAATCCACCACAATCAGTGGAAAGTCTGTATTGGTGGTGTGTTTGCGGTCAGCTATTGTCAACGCAGAGCCAGACACAATATTTTTTGACCTGCTTGAGTTGGATGGGACCACAGCAAATGATATAACAGAAAAACGGCTAGCATGTCTTCATAAGAATGGCTTCGATGACCACTTCTTGGATGAGTGTTTTGTGGCATTTCGATGTGATGCAGCATCAGTAATGCTGGGCAGAAGAGCCGGGGTTGCTACACAACTTTGCACCAGATTTCCACACCTGTATGTGTGGCACTGCTCAAATCATTGTCTGGAATTGGCAGTTAGCGATGTTGTCAAGGAGGTCAGTGGACTTAACCATTTTAAGATTTTTTTTGACAAGCTCTACACTCTCTATCATGCCTCACCCAAAAATAAAGGAGAACTGTGTCATTGTGCAGACAGTGTTGGACAACACCTCCTTTAAATTGGACGAGTTTTGTCAGTAAGATGGGTTGCTTCAAGTGAGAGGACTGTGAAAGCTGTATGGGAAAGCTACTGTACAAAGCTCTTCTGGCGCATTTTTCCAGTGCTGCCAGTGATGTTACAAGGGATTCAACAGAGAGAGCGAAATACAAGGGACTCAATGATGTTTTCACCTCAATGTCATTTGTTTTCAATCTTGGTGTGATGTATGATGCCCTCACAGAACTCAGTGATCTGTCAACGTTGCTCCAAAAGAGAGACATGACGCTGTCTGACGCTGCCTGAAGCTGCTGGCTCGACAGGTTCGAGTCTTTGAGTCAATGGTTTCCTTACCAGGCCTATACACAAAAAGTGTTCTTCAAGCTCAAACAGAGGGGTCCTTCAAGAATGTAGCCCTGCATGAACATCTGAGAATTGTGAAGATCAATGCAGGACAGTTCTTCCGCAGCATGGCTGAAAATATTAAATGCAGGATGTCTCCAACAACTTCCTCTCACGTCAGCACACAAAAGAGCTCCTCACACAAAGGTGACAGTCAACTGACAACAGACATAAAGGCTCTACAGCCAGACACTTGGCCTCAGGGAGAGCTGGACATACAACATGGTGATGAAGAGGTGCTCCGCTTGTGTGACAGGTTAAAAGTGGAGAGGAGAAGAAGTATACAAGGATTTCGGGAATACAAGGAGCTGAGGGGATCCAAGACACCAGAAGCTCTGAAGCCTGACTCAGAGCTTCTGGTCAGAGTCATACCAGCAACAGTGTTACAGCCATACGGCTCAATTTTCTTGCTTTGTGTGTGACAGAAAGCCACATACAGCAGCAAGTACACCACTGCCTCCATGCCCTCCATTGTTTATGTGTTTGTGTTGCCTATAAAACGAAGTCACGGCAGTTTCGCGGAGCCGTGCTATGACGACCCCGCCCACGTTAAGTAGGTGCCTTTTTGTAATGGAAAAGGTCCTTCCTGGAACCGTGTCGAGTCGAGTAGTGCTGGAACTGTGTAGTGGAAAAGCGCCATTACATACTTGTGCAAAACACTTTTTTCCCAGCAATATATATGATTTAATTTGCTGTTTTTGATGGACATTAATGAACATCTACTTGAGATGTAAGTACGCTAGATTATAGCTACTAGCAGACCGTCATGAAGTCACAGTGATCTTGACCTTTGACCACCAAAATCTTATCAATTCATCATTGAGTCCCAGTGGACGTTGCACTAAATTTGAAGCAATTTTGTCCAGGTGTTCCTGCTATCACACTAATGAGAATGGGTGGGATTAGACATACTGTACAGTTCATACATAGGGACAACCCTAAAAGCATAATACCTCCATACACTTCTGTCCTGGCATTATCATGATATTCAGCCTCATAACTCATAATTCTAGTGTCTGCTTTACCCTATCACTAACAAGAAAACAACATGGTGGACAGATTATTTTAGTTCTAGTGTTTGGAGACCATGCTATGACAGTCATTGAAGGCACCACTACTTCTAAAAAAAGGGAAAAAAAGTTTGTAGTCCAAACGTGTCATGTGGCAGACTTTTGCAACTGGATGAAGAGGAATATTCTAATACAGAGAAGACAGAAGAAAGTTTGTCATTCGTATATAGGTAATTTCCACATAAAACTCATGAAAATCAACTTGAAAGTTACCTTTAAGGACACCTACCCTTCTTTCTAAAGAGGCAACCCCTGACTTGAGAGACAGCTCATTTGTATCAGAGGAGGCACATGGTTGTCAGCAACCCTGCCAGGCAAACAGCAGGGATTGGCAGCAGCGGGGACTGTGGTACGCGATGGGAATTGCAAATAACTAAATTGGTAAGAAAAGGGGGGGTGGAAACACAGATAAAAAGGCTGTTACCTGGTGCCAAGTACCATGTCCTGATTCCAACATGCTTTCAGTAACAGCAGGGGCACCAACCAGCTACTGCAGCAAAGGTATGCCACGCCACCAGAGAGGCATGACGATGAGCCGATAGAGCTTTCAGCCACAGAGACAAATGGAAAGGAAATACAGTGACAAATGATAGATGTTGTTGCCGAAGTGAGTGACCTGTGTTTGACGAAACAGAGAGAGACAGGCAGACAGACTAACCGTGTCTCAGTTCAGATATTTTCAGACATATCCAGCACAGCACACTTTACCTCCCTGTGAAATGCTTGTCGTCAACAACAACCTACATGCTCTACAAACCATGTGCTACAGTCAGGACTCCACCTGCTATATATCCTTCTCTCAGAGATATACAAGGAATAAAAATAAACTTGTTCTCTTCAACAGCTGCGCCTCAGAGATAAGTCACACACACAATCGTGACAGGAAGACAAGAAACCATTCATTTCAATTTGAAATGTGTGGAGTTTTGCTCAAGTGAGACTGGACATAGTTTATAAGATGTGTGATGTGGAATATGTCACATTTCACTGAGTAAATAATGAAGCTTTCAGTATGAATGTTCTGTGTTAATTTAAGGTGGTGTGTCAAAAAAAATCCAAGAAAAAAGCACACAAGAGCTGTCCTCATTTAGCTGAGTGAAGGGTTGGAAGTGTGACATGTCACAACTCTGAACAGTGATTAACTAGAAAGTGTCTAAAATTAGAGGCGCCCTCTTTGTTTTTCATCCATAGTGTCATTCTGGTTGAAGTTTGGCTTTTTGAACCTGCAAACCCCTTAAATCTGAACCATATTCACAGCTCAATTATCATGTTATTAACCTGATTTGAATAATTTCTTCACTTCAGGAGACTCTGACTCAGACCTAACTTTAGAATACTCAATACTTTCATAACAGCTTCAACTCAACAGTACTGAAAAGCCACAAGAGAAAAATTCTATCCTGCTCACATCTTTATTCCAAGATTTAAATAACTCTAATTTTCAAGATAGAGTTATTGCTTTAGTGATAATGCTTGTGCTACTGCATTCATAATGGTGAAAATGAGTCATGAAAAAATGATATGTACAATGCTCTATTTGGACTTGAGGTGCTATTCATCTGATAAATGTTAATAAAGGTCAAACCTCTCCATTCAGCTCTATTTATCAGAGCTTTTTCAATTAAAACTTTGAGTTTGGCAGTGTTTGCAGGCTATAAAACCCTCAGTAGAGCTGACAGGAATGGCAGGCTAAGAAATACATTAAATATAGTCATTTAATTCCTTGTTAATATAAGAATATTGATTTGTGCAGTTTTAAGTGCTTTCTTATAAATGCTTTTTTTCATGAACAAACATGTTTTCTACAGTTTGTGCAAGCCCAAAAAGAAATCAATCTTTACAGACTAATATAACCAATTTTTAAATATTGCAAGCTAGAGACAAATCTGTGTGTTGACTAAGTTATGTCCATTGTTATTATGGTTAAGGCTTCTGATTTTAACAAGAATTTCTTTATTAAAATAAATATCAGGGTATACAGAGGGCCTGATTTACTAAAGGTCTGTGTGTGTAAAAACATGTGCAAACTGGACATCACCCGCAAATAATGTGCAAGCTGATCTACTAATGCAGCACACTGAAACTTGAGTCTCCCAACTATGCAAGATAATACTGTACTCACAGTTCATTTAGTACGTTTGCCATAATGATTATGTAATATGAGGCGTTTTAACCCCAGTGTGTAAAATACAGGGAGGAGAAAATGCAAATATGTTATTTAGCACATGTATTGTGATTTACCAAACCTGAAGGTAATTTCGGTGACAGTAACTGCGTCTATAAATAATACGTTTGAACCAGCTGTTACTGTGGAGAGGAGGATATGGAGGCACACTGACAGAAAACACACAGAACTGACTTTTTCCACCCGTGTTCATTTGGGAGTGGAACAGCATTGACTCTAGCTAGTTATTCTTAATAGATCACCTGTTGTTATTTATCTAGTTATTCTTAATAGATCACCTGTTGTTATTTATCTAGTTATTCTTAATAGATCACCTGTTGTTATTTATCTAGTTATTCTTAATAGATCACCTGTTGTTATTTATCTAGTTATTCTTAGTAGATCACCTGTTGTTATTTATCTAGTTATTCTTAATAGATCACCTGTTGTTATTTATCTAGTTATTCTTAATAGATCACCTGTTGTTATTTATCTAGTTATTCTTAATAGATCACCTGTTGTTATTTATCTAGTTATTCTTAATAGATCACCTACAAAACACACACTAACCAAACATGCACACACAATGTAATACTCTTTATCTGGGATCTTAGTAAATCAGACCCTAAATATTAGAAAAACTGATCTAACAAACTGGCAACTCAATGTGTGTAGTTTTGGTCATTCCAAAGTGAGTACATCATGAATGATGTTTCAGTCAATGTCAGGTGTCAGATTTGATGGCCTCTTTATGTGTATGTATTTGGGCCATCTGCTTTAATGTCCGGAATTACACCTTTTATATCCAAATACATTTAAAGCTTCTGAAAATGTGGTTTCAAATGTTCTATATGTCTTGATAACATTACATTTCCCCAACTAAGTAATGGCGATTAAAAGTTACAGTTTGTAATAACACATTTCTAGGTATCATTTTTGATGCACATGATTGGTGCACAGAAATAAATGACGAAACCTTTGTCCCACCTGAGCTCTGCCCACTTGAAACCAGTGAAAAACTAATTGTTAAAATGGGTTTTAAAGACAATCCCTTACAGTGCTTCCCAAAAGTGAGTTGCAGGTGCCAGAGAGTGGGCACTGTGTCTGGTGTCTGACATTTGTAGGCAAGGTGGAACATTTGCATTAATGAATCTATATTTGATTCAATGATGACATGAGGAGACACAGATTAGCTTTGATTTATTTGGCCTGTTATTGTTATCATCAGATCTGATGTAATAGATATACTTGGAAATTTAATCTTGAGCTGTCTTCATGTTTTTTTCTCTCTTCCCAGACCACCCAGTCTAATAAATAGCTGTATAATAAATCAAGCCCTCCCTATTCTTGTGGGCCACTCAATATGTATGTGGTGTGACAGGCCAGGCTGAGACTCAGATCATATATCTAGTGAGATGACGGCAGAATAAATCACAGCTTTTACAGTAGCAGGCTGCCCAAGGCTAGACAGGCCGTCACTCTTTAGCTCTCCCTCTCTCCCCCCTCGGTTTGGGCTCTTTTTCTCCTTTTGATTCTCTTTTTTCAGGCGCTCTCCCTCTGGTTGGGCCATTTGTAATTCAGAAATGAGGTTCTTTCAGGTGTATAGCTACTATTTCCTCTTTGCCCCGCAGGATACTCGTTTAACAGTGCTTGGTGGAGTATTTTAACATCAATAAATGACTGTCACATTCATTTTTACTTTAATTCCACACATTAGCATAATTGCCATGGCAAACAAGACTAACACTTAGAAGACTGGCTGCCTGTTTCACTCTCCTCATTGGTTTTCCTATGTGGAACAACCTGGTCTGATCTGATGGATGGCTCCACTTTACAAAGGCACTTAACATTGTTTGTACTTTGCATGGAGCCATAACTTTATCTAAAGTAAATATTTTACCTGAGTAACTTCAAATGCATTTTAGTGTAGTTTTCTTTCTGTATTGTTTGTTGTTGTTGTATCTTATAAGACAAGAAAGACAAGCTTTCCTTCCCCTTTAATGTTCTAACCAAGAAGAAAGTAATGGAAAGAACATGTCTTTGTATTTTTTATTTACTTGGGTTAATAACAATCACAACAACAATCAATTGTTTATTATTATTATTATAAATCATAATTATTAAGATATAGTCCTCTACCAAACAGTTCCTTCATTGTAAAAATATTAACCCTTAAACAGGCAGGAGTAGAAGATGAAAGGTGAAAATGAATTGATGTTACCAGTTCATATTTCATTTGCACCTAAATAAACATTTTAAAAAACATTTTGTATATTTTGGATGTTATGAGTTGTATCCCCACCAGGATACATTGCCCCTATTAAGGTATTAAACAATGGTCATAATGGTCAAAACAATTGAATGTTTTAAGTGATACATGCATTAATATCACACATACTAGTTTCTAAATTGATTTGTATCATTTCTATCAAAGTATACACCTACCAACAAGCTTCACTTCTACCAATCCAGTTCAGTTTTACAAATTATTAGAAAAAGGAGAAGACACATAGAAGTGAACAACCACTTGAATTCAGACATTTTCTTCTAAACACATTAAATAGGTCATAAATGTATTTCTAAAAAAGGTGTAAAAAGCATTTCAACCATTTAGATTTGAATTGTGGAGCTAGGCTTCACAAACTGTGTTTCAACATTTCTGTGTTCAGGATTTAGTGGGAGGGTCTGAAAATCATAAACCCGCCCCTGCTGCTGTAGAGGTACAAATACATTCAGAGCACACTACTACTACTACAGTCTACAGTTAATCAGTTAGCCGCAGAGTTAGCCAACGAGCTAGCCACCGAGCCAGCCAATGAGCTAGCGGCAGAAAGCTCTCAGACGTAGCGTCCATGTTTCTGGTAGAGGTGCTAACCAATCACAACCAGCTACTGTTACACTCTTTGCTCCTCTGCTGGAAAGGCATGGAGTCTGAGAAGGAAATAAGTTTGCAGACCTTTTACAGTAAATTTGCCACTAGGGGGCAGCTTAACAAGCAAAATGCAACCCCTTTATAAAGCAAATATGACTTATGTATTAGTAACCAGTTCCCTATTCACACACACACACACACACACAGCAACATTAGCATTTATTTGTTGTATTTCTGTTCACCTAATGTTTACCTGCTAAACCTTTTACTTCCCCCTTATTGGTGCTGAACAGGCAATGCACAGGAAATGTATGAGCAGTGAGAATGAACCAAAGCCATAACATTGTGGTCAGGAAAATCAAACTATTAGCTAAAAGATACTAAAATACACTCTAGAGCTGAGGGGAACAAAACAGATGATTATTCCTGTGTGTTTGTCATTATGAGCAACCCTTTCAAATTGCAGTAATTTGCACATGTATTATCTTTTCTTCATTGTAATGTTTGGATGTTGCAAACAAGAATGACTAAAAGACAATGCTGAGATTCTGTTATTATTTCTGTAGACTTTTTTTGTTGTTTTTTCTCTTTTAGAAGGATTTTGTCATGTACATGCATGAGTATATTTGGACATTGTTGTTATACTGTCCATAGCACCATGCAGCGCCCTTCGTTTAACATTTTGACGTGAATCATTTTGAAGTGCACAGGCCTGGAGGCACGGCTCATCCATGGAGTGACCCAAGGTTCTTTCCAATTTCTTGCCTCCTCGTGTCTTCTTTCCTCCGTCCTCCAGTCCATGACCTGCAGACTGACTGGAGCCTGCCACGTTTGAGGACATTTTAATTCACCTTAGGTTAGAATGAGGAGAAATAAACCTTCCAGTGGAGGCAGCAGGACATAAAAAGAGACACAAGTTACTTTAAAACATGACGAGAACTTTAAAATTCTCTTTTCTTCATATGTGACAAAATCCTTCACATTTCCTTAAAATCTCCCCACCCATCCGTCACCCCCCCACCCCCACCCCCACCCCTTATTGTAGAGCCCCAATGCCACATCAGAGTGGCAGAGGCAACAAAACCAGCAGAATGAAGCTCTGACAGAATAACAAAAAAAATGATGAGACACAAACAATCAAAGCAATAAAATAAATCGATGAATAATGTCATAATCATTTACAGGAATCTCATTTTCTCCACAGAGGCTGTCAAGAGCTGCCACCAAGTGGAATCATCAGTTTATTTATGGAACATTAAAAGATAATAAACTGCTTTACAGAGAAACTTAAGACAATGAAATGAAATTAAAAGAAATAAGCAAATCCCTCTAACCCTGTTTAGGGTCAAGGGTAATCCTTAAACCAAGATATTCATAAAATCATTTATTAGAAGAAAATGCTATAAAAGAACAGAAAGAAAAAAGCACTAGTAAGTCATTAAGACCGTCACTATGGCGATGACTTGATTTGGACACCATTGTTCCATGCTGCAAATTAAATGACAATTAATAATACTTGTACAAATAACTCATCATCTCTGCTACATTAAAGGTTGAATATGTAGTAGTTTAAGTAATATTTATTAAAAGATTTTTTTTTAAAAATAATACAGCCACGGGGCGTTTTGAGGGGTACAGAATGAAAGTATTGCTTTTCCATAAAAAAAAAAATTTAGTCTGAATTAATCATTTTAAAAATTTTTGACGAGTTCGACAATGACGTTCTGACACGTTCTGTGTACATTGTAACAGCCAATTAGCGGCCGGAATTGCGGGTTGCCAGGGTTGTCTGTTGTTCCGGTGCAGCTACTGTAGGCTGGCACTGGGTGAAATGGAGTTGTAAACAAGCAGAGCCGTGTTGGACTTACTAAAACCAGCGTTTTTTGCTCTCAAGTACAACTTTTCATCACAAAACTTCAAAGGTAAGACAGAATATCTGTTAGTCGCTGTAAATAAGTGGTTATTTACCTTTGTATTCTTTGGCTGCTGGTTCACTGAGTTTTTAGCGCAATAATAGTGGTACTGTTGAACTCACC
Organism: Scomber japonicus; assembly: GCF_027409825.1. Lineage (NCBI taxonomy): Eukaryota > Metazoa > Chordata > Actinopteri > Scombriformes > Scombridae > Scomber > Scomber japonicus. The sequence goes on from NC_070589.1 coordinate 5,288,522, forward strand.
AGGGTCTTAGCTTCCATATGAGATGCTATTTGTTTGTGTACCATGAAGTCAAATCAAAACGGTAGCAATGGAAATGTGGAGAGTGGGTTGACTTTCTGACGCTATTCGGATTTTGATATTTGATCATTAATATGCTTGGTGTTTGAGTTGTGTTTGGTGTGTGTAAAAATGACGTGCTTGTAGCGGAGTTTCTCCTATTTAATTTGATGTGCAGTATGACTGTATTGCTACATAATTAGGGCATCATCCCTATGTTCCCCGGGTCCTATGTTCCCCGCTTTGTATGTGACCGGGGAACATAGCCAGGGACAGTTAGCCAGTTAGCTGAGTTAGCCGCCGAGTTAGCCGCTGAGTTAGCAGCCGAGTTAGCAGATGAGCTAGCCGCCGAGTTAGCAGCCGAGCTAGCAACCGAGTTAGCCGCGATCGGGGAACATAGGTACGCTCCCCAGGTTTAACTGCTACTCCCACTGGCGTTACAATGTAATGTACCTTGGTGGTTTCAAGTCAGTTACAGCGAGGGTATGTTCGCGTCCTGTTTTCAAAATAAAAGCACTAACTCTATCGTTATGGCAACGGGTGTTTTATTTTGTGAAAATGACCGGAAGTGCGTTACTCGCTACGGCTAACTTGAGTGGCTCTGAATTCGCAGGAACAAAACTTTAAGCAGATGTTATTTGGACACATTAGCGTCACATTGTGGATCTAAAGGGCTACTTTCTTGCCTAAAAAGGTTAGACATGTGGATAAAGTGGTATATTTACAGAGTTAGAGCTAAAATAAAGTCCGCTTCAGCCTGCTGATTTCAGCTTGGGTAGGAACGACCCAACGAATGCATTATGGGTTATCGTGTAGTTTACTGACTGGTCTGCTCACGCCGATCAGGCTACAGAAACAAGCAATCATTTTGAGTTGGGAGCTAGCTAGCTAATCGATTACACACCACTCAAAGAAAGACTTCCAGAAGACTGGCTAACGTTAAATACTGTTGTAAAATTAATTGGTCGAAATTAGTCGTTATCCTGTATGATTCATCACTTGACATGACACAGGCTAATCGATTGACAAATTTGGCAGGGTGGTTAACAACACACTTTTCTGTGGTATGTCAAACTCAAATATTTATTCGTACTTTACACAGACTTTAAAGGTAGAAGTGGCCCCTAATACTGAATAAGGACCCTGTTAAACCAGCTGAGGTCTTTAAGGCTTTAACCACTTTAGAAATAACAGGAGGCTTTGTTGGGAAAACTAGTCGAAGATTTTGTCAAGTTCTGCCTCTGCTGTTGCATTAAGTGTGTATTGACTGGAGTGGAACTGGAACAAACAGTCACCTCCAGCAGTCCTTTGGCACAGCTGACACATGCTACCATCCTGCCAGTGGCCGTCATAAAAGATAGAGCTTTGCAGTCGGAAGCATTTCAGGTAATGGCATATTCATCACAGCAGTGCAGCATAAATGAAGGTAAATGGACTGCGTTTATATAGTGCCTCTCTGGTCTTCCAAGCACTCAGAACGCTTAACACTAAATGTCACATTGGACCATTCACTCACACATTCATACAGTGATGACAAATGATGCAAGGTGCCAGTCTGCTCATCAGGAGGAGTTCTAATCGTTCACATACACACACACACACACACACACACCAAGTGCTAAGACCTTTGTTATGTGTGAATGGAAGGTAAGCCAGGAGGCGAAAACCAAATCCCATTCCCCAAACTTGCACAGTGCTTACAGTTTTTTAATGCAGATGAAGCACAACAGGTCACAAAGGTTGTCCCTCCTGTGGGATCAGTCCAGCAGTGAGACAGCATGAACTTTCAATACAGATGAAATTGTTAACTGTAGAGCAGCTGGTTGGCCTCTCTAGAATTCTAACTATATGTTAGATAACTCATTGTAAAATTGTTTTGATTTAAATGTTACAATGATTTTAAATGTGAGAGATGTGAGGCTTCAGTGTCAAAACTTGTACTTCTTTGATTCATAACCTGGTAAAATCTGAACATATGAAACATATTTTTTTTAGATTCAAGAGTGATTTACACTTCTCAATGATTTCACTGTCTCTAATGCCCCCCCCCCCCACTCACACTCACACAAAACAGCAGAGTAGCCTCTTTATATTTATAGAAGACAATCTGCGGCTCCCTTTGCACATGGACAATCTGTCTCATACCATTTGCACTACTTTATAAATATATATTCAATATTGTAAGTGCCTTGTTGCCCCTACTGTTAGTATTTAAAGCTTTACAGCTGTTTCACTTTTTAGATGAACTATTTTTAAAAAAATGTATTTTATCTTTCTCACCATGAGTATGAGAGAAACATAATATCAATCCTATCAAAGTTGACTTTGAACTTTGAAAACATAACAAACATAAGTTACCTATAACTTCAAAATAACTGGCTAAAAAACTGAGGGAAAAAAAGAAAAAATGTAGTTATGCATTCCAGGTGTATTTATTTATCAGTGGAAACCAGAAATCCTGTGCAGTACAGTGCAGGCTTGCCAAAAAGTAAAAGTAATAATAACTGCAGAAAAACCAATACTGATAAAAACAGAGGAAAGATGGAAAAACTGAAAAACAAAGAAAAAGCTCAGCTCTGCAGCAGTCCATTTAACCCTTTAACCCTTTAACACTGGCTTAACTTTGTGAAGACAAATGGTAAAACTCCTGCTTTATATATCACCTGAGTCCTATACTGAAATACATTAATGAGTATCTGATCAATTACCCCACAGGAAATGAACACCTGGTCCAAAAAATAAAACACAACTGAATCAAACACATTTTACTTAAGGACTTCTTCAAAAGGAATTTAAAATAGCATTTCAAACTGAACAAGAAAGAAAGTACCACTTCAACTCTTTCATACTTGGCACTTTCTTCTGAGAAAACAACTTCATAAGCCAAGGGTATTCCAGGTCTGAAAAGAGGAGAAACCGGTTACAAATAATTATTTTTAACATTTTTAACAGTGGACAGAAATGCTAGAGACCGGGGGCAACTGTAACACACTCAGTTCCTACAATCAGAAACAAGCTAGAGGGCTGAAACTTTCTCTGCACATGCTCAGTAGGAGTTTCTCTCTGCCTGTGGAAAAGGAGCAACTCAGCACAAGTTTTAATTAACAAACTGATTTTGAGGTATGTAAATGACTTTTTGAATCTAATTTTCTTCTGCTGTCTAAAGTTTAGATGACTACAAATTTAAACTTACATCATTTTTATTTATTTTAATTATTGGTTGATTGTAACACTGTTACACTTGCCCCCATACCTGAAGTGCCAATGTAAGCAGCTTGTTAGTCTGGTTTGACAGAGTTTCCTGATGTAAAATGATAATATTTCACTCTATTTCAATCTAAATACTGTTTTTTATAAAATAATGTGTGTTTTATGTGTTCATTAAAATTGGGTTAAAGACTGTTCTTGACTAATGAGCTGATCAGTGTATTTGAGGTAGAATATACCTTTAACTCAATTCAGATTAAAATCTAGTTACCAAAATAAAATAATTGGCTAGTCTTCTGCAAAAATAAAATTAGACTTTTGCTTTGAGTGCATATACAGTGCCTGATGTGTACAATAATTTGAACTATATACAAACAAATTAAGTATTATTAGACACCACATCAGTAATGTGATTACTTAGAAGTGTGGTTTTATTTGTTATACTTTGGGTTAAAATGAATTTTTAGTGTTATAATTTTACCCAACCACTTTGACTTCTTGCATTAAATTTAATATTATAGTCTTGACCTTGTTAGTAAAAATAATTTATGAATTTAAAATTATTTTTAAATTATGAATTAGTGCACCAATATGTCTCTTCTATCAAAAGATGACAAGTGTAGTTCAAATAGTCTGTGAGTTAAGAAGGAACATGTAAAAAAAATGTTTTGCCCCCACCCTCCTCTACTAGTCCCTGTATCTTAATTAAAAATGTGAAAACCATGCAATACTGAAACTACAACATAGACACCTCAAAGCTGAGGCTTGATCTAATTATCATAGTGGCTATGCAGTGTGTGCATCTTATTTTGTATCAAAGTATTCCATTGATAAGTGCCTTTACATCCATGGCTATATTGCAAACAGGAACTGATAATAAAACATTCAGCATACTTTTAACAAGAGCCCACAGCTATCTCACTGAATGCACTGCAACCTTATACTTCCTGTTTACATCCCCCAATGCATTATGGGAACTGTAGGCCCAAAACTGAGAGCATGATTATCTCTCAGTCTTAACCCTCCTGTTGACTTCCTGTCGACCGTGCAACTTTTGTCCTTCCAGGTCAAAATTGACCCGGTCATCCTGCCACTAAATAGAGCTGCTTGTAGTTTAAAATAGAGGAAATGGTGAGTAAATTATAATAAGGTTTGCTGATTAAGATAATCCAAAACCATTGTCCTCATTGATCTGTTTGTTCTCTACTGGTGGTGAGGTGTATCACTATCAATCAGGAAACTCCCATAGGTTATCAGTAAATTCAGCCCAATGTTGTTTCTCAAATGTGTTTCCATCACTGTAGTTTCTGTGGTTTGCCAGAGGTTGATACACTGGTCCAGACTGAAAGATGAAATTCTATACAGACATCAATGGTCCCCACATGACAAATCAATGACTGATCCTCATACTTTCACTCTGTGCTACTGTCAGGTTGATACCTGGTTTTTGGTGAAATACCTTGACAGCTATTGGGTCCTACTGACTTTTTGATGATCCCTGACCTTCTTGTAGCAGCACCAGCAGGTCATTATTTTCAGTTATCCATTTATCAGATGGAGCTTACAAACTTTTATACAGACATTAATGGTCAGATGATGTATCCTTATGAGTTTGATGACCACTGACTCATTTAGTACCACCTTGAGGTTGACAAGGTGGCACTAAATGAGTGAAATGGCAGCTAATGGATAGATTGCCATGGAATTTGATTTGACATTCTCATTAGCATTAACTTATTAGGCATTACCCTCTAAAAAATAGCATGTTAGCATTGCTATTGTGAGTATGTTAACAAGCCAGACAGAGCTGACTCTTGCCAACCTCTTTATTTATCAGCTTTTCAAGAACTCAGGAATCATTTGAAGGAGCCAAGCCCCCTCTGGATCCCCCGCAATTCAAACATTCATCGTGACCATAGATAGCCTCTATCAGGTCCTTCTGCATGACCTGTAGAAAGCAGCCATGTCTTCACGGAATAAAAATCTGTCATTGTCTGTCATCATAATTACTAGCCAGCACCTGCAGAGAATTTAAGTATGTGCGTGTGTCTCTTGGAGACCACCTGACATAATGTGTTGGGCTGCCATAGTAACCGCATCACTGCAACATTGTGACTGCGGCCAGTTGCCAAAGCGGCTACAAACAACTTGCACATCAATTGCAGGTGTCATCATATGATCCTGTTATAATCCTTATAATTTCTTGTTACACTTCAAATTACAAGTACTACCTGTGTTTCAATTGATTATGTAATGTGTTGCAGTTGAGTCGTATAAAATGAATACATCTTCAAACAAAAATGTTCCACTTTTCCTTTGGTTCCTTGGGTGTGGACACCTTTTTTATTTAGTTCTGCAGTATCTTATTCATCTTTTACGCATGCCAGCACTAAATATCTTCCCCTCCTCTCTGTCCCTCTCTCCCACACACAGTCCTGACTGATGAGATGTATGAGGATTTCTCTCTGGAGAAAAACAGCTTCCTTATCAGCTGAAGATTGTCAGGTGAGCGCAATATATAGGGAAGATGGATAGACCTACTGGACAGTATGGTGGGGATGATGGTCTCTGTGTGGAAGTGTGTATGTGTGTGTGGAAGTCTTGAGTGTTAATAAATCCTCTGATAAGTTGCACAAGTTATTCCCTCCTGTGCTGGGCAATCATTTAAAGTGGTACACCACATGTGGCTCTGCTTTGTGTGTTCCTTGGTGGACAAACCCAGAATTATTACAGAGTAAAATGGACTATAGAGTGATTAATACATGACAATGATCATAAAAACACTGGGAATACAGGGAAACATATGTATTACATTGAAATCCAAGATGGCCAGAGCTTGTTGTGTCCACTTTACAGGAAAAAGAGTAGAAATAACCCTCGAATGTGCAACCTGACTAGAGGAAATGTTCAATTTATTGTGTGAACTCATTGCAGTGCAAGGCTGAAGGCAACATTGTAAAGAAAACATGGACATGTGTGACATCAGCTACCTCGGAGTGCTTTCTGAGGTCACTTGTGGGAAATATCCTTTCAGAGCAATGACAAGTCTCTCTTTGAGTGTCAGTAAGTGGATGCGATAAAAACCTGCAACAGAGGCCAATGGAGAACATGTGGAGAGACCTGAAGATTGCAGTTCACTGTCACTCTACAGACAGTCTTCAGGGGGAAAACACCATCCATAATGCATGGAAGAAAATGTCCCATGGGGGAAAATAGCTATTTAAAAATAACATATGGTATACTCCTCTCTCTTCAACATACAGTATGTGTAACACACCCTTTTAATGATGGCGGTTTATATCTTTTTGCTGTCACATGCCGGAGGCTCAGAGTCTATGTTCTTATGTGCTATGATGAATATCCTTAGGGAATGGTGAATCAGAGCCTATACATGCAAAGCTGTTTTGTAAATATTTTACAATTGCATGATAATCCTTTCCACATGAGATGGTGGAGTGAATTATAGTTAAAGGATGAATGCATCAATTTTAAGCCCTGCATATCTAGATGTTCTAAGTGAAAAAAATAGTGGATGGCTGGGATGAAAGTATATTTTCAATTGATTTCATACATGCCAGGGTATAATGCCTGTTTAACAATAAGGTAACAGAAGCTTCCTTCATAATCAGATCAACATTATCAGCATAAATAAGCAATATTAATACATATATAATACAAGATACGTAAAGTGGAAAAATGAAATAAAAAAATATTAATTCAACAGTCCATCTTGCCTTCTTTTCCAGGCTTTTGTCACAAAACTTGCAAGTTTAAATACATCAAAATGAAATAGACTTTCCATTTTTTGCTCATCAGAATGGCAAAAATATTTCAGGATTCAGGAATGTGTTAGTGCTAGGAGAAAACACTAACCTTTATTCAATCTAATCAATGAATCTGTCTCATACTGTAACTGTAAATTCTTGTCCTGACAGTGACCTCTGTTTTCTGTGCTCCAAGAAAACCACACAACTTCTAGAAGACATTTATTAATAGCTGAACATGATAAAGTATAAGATGATAAAGAAAAAGTCCAATAAATAAATGATAATGAATTAAAATAATAAAGAACATTTTATTGTAAATGAGAATGCTAAGGGAAAGCTAATTCCACTAATGTTGTTTTACATCAACCCTTGATCACAAAGCCATGTTATGTGTTATTGAGTCCGTTGAAAGGTTTGCTTGTAGTTGACGTGGTTGAATGCAGGTCTGGTGTTTTTGTGTAGAGCAGAGATATCCAAACTATCCATAAAGGTTCATGTGGCTGCAGGTTTTCATTCCAACCAAGCAGGAGAACACCAGGCTTGACTCATTTAATCAACTCATCACAGTCTTCAGACAGTTGATTGGTTGAATCATGTGTTCTTGATTGGTTGGAACAAAAACCTGTAGGCATAAGACACTTAATGGAATAGCTTGGACATGCCTGGTGTAGAGTCAGCGGTGGTGTTTGGCAATTAAAGATGAAGCTGTGGACTGTTGCCATGTCTTTGTGATTGCAGCATGTCCAGGTGATTCAGGCTGGTCTGAAAGAGTACTACCCAAGAATTCCAGTCAATCAAGCATCGCAATCCACTTCCAAGTTACACTTCAGTTTGACAGAGGAGTTCAAAGTTTGGCTGACTTGAATGTTGGGTAAAGTTTAATCTGATTACACCAAAATCTTCAACAGCTTTTACTTCAAAAATAAAATACTGTACATGGAAACATGAAAGTTACAGTACTGCTACAAATAAAACAAAAACAACTGAACTTGTTTCAATAAAAGATTGAAATACACAAATACTCAGTCAAAACACAAAGAAAATAGACATCTTAATAAGAATTGTCCTGGGTAAGTTTGGATAAAACAGGCAGAGGTTTGGTTGTGTTGACACTGAGTTACTGATGAATATTCAATGTCTTTGATTCAGGAACTTTTAAGGTGTTGGTTTACTTTAACTTGAGATAGCAAAGAACTTTCATACACTGAGGAATTAAGTTTTGTGTTTTTAAATGCTAATTCTACAGTTCAGAGTCACTTTGTACTTCATATCATCCTGTGGCATATAAAACAATTCAGAAAAACAGTTCAACATTATACATTCATTTTATAATAAGTCCATCCTTATATCAACATACAAAACGTTAACATTTATATTGGCAGTTCTCTTCATTTATATACATCCATACTTAATGGATTCAACTTTCTTAAAAAATCTACACCGAAATAAAAGTTTTAATACTACAGTGAAATGACAAGTTAAAGCAAAAATTATGTGAAAAATAAATTGTAACAAACTCTCAACAGATAATCACACAGCTATCTGAATTATATCATTACTAATGTATTCATATGACAAATAACATTACATAACATGCATAATGATTAGACATTTAATTTACTTGACATTCAGATTTAGAAGGAGACTATGAATGGGTTTATAACGTTTGGTCTGTTTTGAGAGGGGGGTTTTCTGTCCATGGGTTTTTGTTGATGTTGGTTCACAACAACAACAAAAACCATGGTTCAAATGACCCCAGAGGTCATTTATGCTTTTAGTGCAGGCCATAATTTAGTTATTGGTCAGAAATGGTCTTTCAGAAGGTCTGTTAAATTACCATTTTGTTGTTTTTACTTTGGTCAGTATCATGTCGACAGAGACCCGCTTGGCAAAGAGGTCCGTTCAGGGTCTAGAGGTTGAGGCATGTTTTATCCATGAATTGAAGAAAAGCTGTAAGGTGTCCTACGCACTCGTTTTCTACTGTAACTCTGGCAAAAATGATCTGATTGGCTGATTTTCAGATGCAGACTCAATGGTGAGGTGTACCTCTTGTGGACTTCATGGCATATGTCCCTGACTTTCATGTTACAAGAGAAAAAAAGATCCACATTGCAACTGTCCTGCCAATACTTTGGTCCTGGTCCTCTGCTAGTATAAAGCCTTTCCTGTCTTCAAAGGGAGTGGTGTGTCATCTGATAAATTGCCTCAATTGATGTGCCTTGAGACAGCACCATTTGGAGCTGAATATTACAGGTTTGAAAATGAAAACAATCTTTGGGTGTGGAGTTGGACAGAAGTGACCAGACCTCTGTAACCCATTCCTCATCTGTGCTTGAGGCTAGTAGCGAGAGACGCTACATTAGCCACCTCTAGCATAACACACCTGCATTTATAAAGTCATGCTGCATTGTAGGGAATGTCATCTTTCTTCTTTTTAATAATCTAATTTGGAGTTTATGTTGCACTATGTATGGTGCATCTTTAACATGGAGGTTCCAGGCATTGTGACTCTGGGCCTTGCTTTCCTGCGTCACAATAACATCGTTCTCTGTATGTTGTTCCAGCCGCTTCCTCATCAAGCATTGCATTTTGGTCAGGATCTGGCAGGGGTTGGCGCATTTGACATTGGGATCTTTAGTAGCTTATTAGGGATCTTCCTCTAGGAATATACAGGTTGGGTTTATAGCCCCTCCTGCCCCAGTTGCTGTCCTTCCAAGCCGTCACCACACAATTCATGATAGTCATCCAGGTAGAAGTAGTCAAGTAGCCAGGTGGAAATGGATATTACCGTTGGACCATCACATTTACTTTTTGATTCATGTTCCAGTATTAAACTATAGCCACAAATGTTTGTTAGACACTGAAAAATATGATCACAGTTTGTATATACTTCAGTTCTTTGGTTTGCTGTATCTTTACAGAAATTGACAATCATGGCCTCTTCGCTCAGTAGGTGGGTGTCAAAGGGTCTGAAAGTGGGCTGGGTTTGAACTTCTCTCTCAAGCTATCTTGCTTTTCATTCATAACTCTTTTTTCATGAATACAACCAACATGCTGTTAAAAAGAGCGGTGTTGAAAGAAGAATTCATATACTTTATGGAAGCAGCTGTGGCTCAGGAGGAAGAGCGGTCTATTCCTGGTTCCTCCAGTCCGCATGTTGATGTGTACTTGGGCGAGATACTTAAGCCCAAATAGCTGCACCAGTAATGAATGAATGGTTAGTTTCCTCCTGATGAGCAGGTTGGTACTCTGTGTGGTAGCTCCTGTCATCAGTTTAGGAATGTGTGTGAATGTGACATGTAGTGTAAAAGTGCTTTCAGTGGTCAGAAACAATAGAAAAGTGCCAGTCCATTTACCATTTATATTGACCAAATACCACAGTGTAGAAATACTGTTACGAGTATGCATTAAAAGTGAAAGTATTAAGTATTAGCATCAAAATATAGTCACAGTGCCAAAAGTAAAAGGTCACATAGAGAATGGCCCATTTCAGAATCAAACAGTATATATTATATTGAACATAGGAAAACACCAAGGCACTCATCTTGGAAAACATAAAAAGCCTTTATTTTAAGGGCAGGATATGTTAAAAACTGTACTTCTACACATTTTGGCTAAGGAGCCTTCGTTAGGAAGTGAGCAATGAATCTGCAACAAGTCAGGTTAAAAAACAAGTGACATCCAACAGGTGTGGAAAATCAACAATTAGCCAGTGGCCGACTTAGACAAAGGAAGCCAAAACCACACAGGGTAACCAAAAAACTAAATACAGGTGAACAGCAGGGGGCTTCGTATCTCGTCACTACTTTGTACTGCTGGGTAGTTTAATCTATAATAAAATGCAAAGTATTTTGTAATAAAAGCTGTGAGATGAAATCAGTGGAGTGAAAAATACAAACTTCAAAATGTAGTGGTGTAGAAAAAATTAAATAGTAGTAAGAACTTCAAAATTGTACCTAAGTACAGTATTTGTACTGTGTTACTTTCCACCAATGGGTAAGATTGTCTAGTAGTGCGCAGTCTCATCATTTGTGTGATTCATTGGGTCTTGCTTTAGGACATGCTGAAGGAACTACACACCCATCTCACCTATGGAGCTTTTCCATTATACAGTTCGAGCACGACTCGGCTTGACTCGACTCAGTTTTTTAGTATCTGCTCTGCTGAGGTTCCAAGCGAGCCGAGCCAATACTAAATGTGACATCAACAGACTGCCGGCCACTGAGTTGTCGCTGGAAGAGTCATGAGCCGTCCCACACAAGAATCAAACCCGGCATTTTTAAATACCAACAACAGTGTTACAGTCATACGGCTCAATTTTGTTGCTTTGTGTGTGACAGAAAGCCACATACAGCAGCAAGTACACCACTGCCTCCATGTCCTCCATTGTTTATGTGTTGGTTCCTGGTACCAAACCAGTGCTGGAACTGTATAGTGGAAAAGCACCACTAGTCTCACTGCAGTTGTAGCCACCTATCATTTTATAGCAAAATGCAAATGCTATATATTGTATTCTTTAACAGTAATGACAATCCATTAACACACTGGTGACATTCCACTGCTTTGCTCCAAAGGATCTTGGAAATGATCACACATATATTTGCATGAGCAGTACTATATAATGCAACACACAGATTTGACTTGATCCCCAGGTATCTTATCCTCACCTTCCCTTGCATTTTCTTCCCTGCTTTTCACTTATTGTGTACGTGTGGGTGCGCGCAGCCGTGCGTGACCCCAGCTTATATGACACACTGGCCTTTACAGATAAGAAAGAATGGCTTCACCTCAACCCACTGATCAGAGCGCAGGATATAGGAGGAGGAGACAGACAGTAACAGAGTAAATATGAGGCAGGCGGGAGAGAAGAGAGAGGAATTTTCATTAAAGTCTAGAGAACAGTACATACCAGGAATGTTTAATCATCTCAATAACTATGAAGCAACATGATTTTGTCAGGTCCAAATTCATCATAGACATTTCTCAACTTCTATGTGTTGAACTCAACCTTAACATTTTCTCATTATTACAGAATTACTTATGCAGCAGTATGTTAATAGTGTCTTTCTGTCCTTTTGTGCTAAAATTGCCCACAATCAATTATCAGTGGGGAGAATATTTAATATTTGGACTTTCAGTGGATTATTCCTTTAAAGCAGAGGCGTCAAACTCATTTTCATTCAAGGGCCACAAACAGCCCAATTTGATCTAATGTGGGCCGGACCATTAAAAAAAAGGAAGGAAGGAAGGAAGGGAGGAAGGGAGGAAGGGAGGAAAAGAAAAAAGGCGGAAAGGGAGTAAGGACAAATGGAAGGAAGGTGGGAAGGAAAGAAAAGGAGAAGGAAGGAAAGAATAAAAGTGAGGAGGGAAGAGAGAAAAGAAAGGAAAGGTTAGAAAAGAAGACAGGAAGGAAAGATGAAAGGGAGAAGGAAAAATAGAAGGATGGATGGAAGGAAGGAAGGAAGGAAAGAAAGAAAAAAAGACAGGAAGGAAAGACGAAAGGGAGGAAGGAATGAAGGAAGGAAAGATGGAAGGAAGCAAGGACAAAAGGAAAGAAAGGAAGGAAGGAAGGAAGGAAGGAAGGAAGGAAGGAAAAGCAAAAAGGCAGAAAGGGAGTAACGACAAATGGAAGGAAGGTGGGAAGGAAAGAAAAGGAGAAGGAAGGAAAGAATAAAAGTGAGGAGGGAAGAAAGAAAAGAAAGGAAAGGTTGTAAAAGAAGACAGGAAGGGAAGAAGGAAGGAAGGAAGGAAGGAAGGAAGGAAGGAAGGAAGGAAGGAAGGAAGGACGGAAGGAAGGAAGGAAGGAAGGAAGGAAGGAAGGAAGGAAGGAAGGAAGGAAGGAAGGAAGGAAGAAAGAAAGGAAGGAAGGAAGGAAAAAAAGACTGAAAGGAAAGTGGGCCGAATGCACAAATGGCTGTTAAATTGAGAGAAAGTTAGTTAAGGTGGACAGAGGGTCTGTCAAACAGATCCGTCCTGACCATTCCTCAGCAGTTGATACAGATGTAATATTCATACAGGCAGTGTTTTGCTGCCTATCTCTCTACATGCTTTACTTTGATAATAGCCATCAATATTAGAATATTTCATATAATGTCATTATAAATTTCATTTATATTTAGTTGAGACAGAATAAGGTTAAGCAGCATGTGCTCAATTGTGAAAAATAAATAATATATGAGGTGAAAGCGGCTTCCTCTCTGATGGGCACGCTGGGGTGTGACTGGGGCCCATTCTGTGTCAGCCACATGCACTCCTCACAAAGGGCTGGGTTTTTTTAATCGATTATATTGATTATTCCGCCAGTTAAACCCCCGCTGTCACTGCTTCGAAGAAAGAAAAATCCCTGCAGAGGAAACCAAGTTCCTCAAATGAGCCAAACACACAATAAACCTCCAAACTAACTGTTAGGAAGGAGACTGACAACAAATAAAGAAAATAAAAACAGTAATGCTGTGGCTCAAATCTCTCTTTCTGTACTTACACTTCATATTTTAAGTGTATGAGTGTGTTCATATTGAGAAATATGGAGAAATGCAGTGCACTATGAATACCCACATGGTGCACTCAAAACGATCAAAAGGTTGAGTGTGGAACAATGGACACTTCTCACTCTCAACGGTCGCCATCTTGGCTAACGTAGCAGAAGGGGAGGGAGCATGTGATTTTTGCACTAAGCTCCACTGTACTGTTGTCACATATTAGCCATCAGTAGGTTTATTGGGTTCATTTAGCAGACTGTAATGATTTGGTACCATGAGGGCTGTGTCTGATTTGAGACACAAATCTCCATCTGTGAACAGGTGAAACATCAGGCAGGAGACCCAGTTTAAACTCACAGAGAGCTTAGCAGGAGTCGAAAAAAGAAGCAAATAGCTCATGGAGAAGAGAAAAAAACAAAGTAGTACTCTCAGTTTATCTCATCTGTCTGTTGCTCTCATGTAACACCAAACATTCAGTCTGCTGACATTTCCCATGTAACATCAGATACTGTTCCTTAGCTGTACATCTTTCATTCTCACAGGAAGCCCATGTCCTTTGCTCTTATTGTCCATACACCTCTAGTGCTCCAGAACTTCCTGAAGAGTTTGTATTATCTAGATTGACATGTATGAAAAATTGAAACAGTGGAAAAGTCTGTTATCCTTTAGAATATGGGATATTATAAGGGATCTCTGAGTCAGAGATAAAAGTGTTGTATATCCACATATCTTAGTCCAAGATCAAAATAAAACCTTGTTAAATCCAAGAGATTCACAGTGAGGCTGTGTGCCGGACCAGAGAACAGCTTGAGGGTGGGTTGAAAGCACAAACTAGCTTTTTAAAAAGATTGTATTATCAACAGCTCCGTAGCAAACCCCAATCTTCAATAATCTCAAAATATTTTCCCCGAAAGCACGAAAAACATCCTTCATGCAGTAGAGAGTTAAGAGGTATTATGTCCACATTGTGGTCTGATCTCAATATGCAAATTAGGGAGGCGGAGCTGGTGGGCTTGTTAACCAATCAATCAATCAATCAATCAAACTTTATTGATATAGCAGCTTTTATACAGGCTCATGTAGTTCAAAGTGCTTCACAGTTGATTGACAGGCTGATAATAAGACAGAACAAGTGTAGACTGAGAACAGCATGAAGAGAAGGAAGAAAAACAAAGAACAAATGACAAAGACAAAACATGAGACCAATTCACACAAGAGAAAATAAGAATGATGAAAATGTTTTAAAAATTTAAATAAAGTGAAATTAATAAGAGAAAAATAATAACAAATAGACAATAAATAAATTAAAAAATAGAAGAGAATAAGAAAAAAATGTTTTATTAAAAATTTAAATTAAGAGCAAAAAAGTAGGTTAAAATAGATTAGGCAAAGAAAAAGTCAAATGAAATAGAAGCTACACTTAAAAAAGAGATTAAAAGACAAAAGAAGCAGATGAATAAGAATTGACAAGAAGACAAAACTGACAGAATGTTAATAATAATAATAATAATAAAATAACATAAAGCAGAACAAAATGTTATAAAAACGATAAAACAAATAAATAAATAAAATAAATATATAAATGACTATAAATCTTAATCAAATCCAGGCTGAACAGGAAGGTTTTGAGTTTAGTTTGAAAAATATCAACACTTCCTGCTGTTATTAACCAACCTGCCAACAAACAGGACAAAGGAAGTCAATGCTGCTAAAGAGACTCCAACTATGTTTCATTATCATGGGATGTCAGCAGAAAGAGTTAATGTAACCTCTCCACTTAGTTTGGCCTCTAGACTGTGTTGAAATGATTCAGATAAAGCATTTTAAACATACACAGCTCCCATGTTCATGTAGAAACGGGGTCAGTAGCACTACTGTGGGTAGACGTCTACCTTAGCTAATGAGCTAATAGGCTGGATTCAACTCAGCTCTCACTTGTCAGAAGTGTGCCTGAGGGGATGATCAGGGTGGAAAATGACTCAGACGTTATTTCTAAAATTATTGATGCTCATGTCTTAAGAAAAAAGAAAAAAGAAAAAACATAACCTTTTCTAAGCGTGTCAAGACTAACACACACTTTGATCATAAATGGACAAATAGAAGCAAAAACTAAAAAGCTCTGCCTTGTATGCTTGTTTACTGCATATGCACCAATAAATAAATAAAAGTAGCTGAAACATTAATATTGTAAACAGCAAATAAGCAACAGTGTAATCTGGCCAGATGTGCACCTGTTAAACTAACCAGAAATAGTTCACATAAGGTGTTGTTTCTCATAATTAGTGCACTGAACGTATGGTGACAATAATAATAACGGTGGCAGCACACATGGCCGATCACGTCGGTTTTTAAACTTTGGATCGGTTGCACCTCATTAACAGCTTTTCATTGGCTTTCACCTGAGAGACAGGTGATAATCACCCACGCACTAACTTCACGATTCATTAAACCGCAGCTCTGCAAAAAATTCTGAGCAGCGTTATTGCCTTTCATCTGAGTGTAATGAATTTTTAATTACTAGTTAAAGGTTAAAAGTGACCTTTTTAACATGTCTGCTCTGTGGGGGTGATTTATCAGTAGTCAGGCTTTGTCCTCATATCAAGAAAACTATTACAATATTCTCACATATCTCCGCGGTGCACGGACTGCACTCGTTTGGAAAGAAACACCTAAATTAGATCTATCTTTTTTCCATGATTTCTTTCTTCTTCACCTCACTTAGTCATACAGTTTATCGCTATACACACACACACACATGCACACGCACACACACACACCGTAACTCATCTGCAACTGCCATCCTCCCAGGGATTTATATCTTAAGAGAAGAAGAGATTGAAAAGGTGAGATCAGTCGAGCATGATGAGGGAGACAGCTCGAATGGGAGCGAGGGATGATGCACGATCCGTGTCATTCCTCCCCGCTATTTTCCTCATCTTACATCAGAAGCTATGACATCCTGCCCAATATGACTTTCAAATTCAAGTTTTGCTTGACTGGATAGTTTGAATTAACAGCGTTCCTCCACTCTGCTGCATTTAATTGCATCGTGTAATGTGTGCGTCTGTACATTAGTCCCCTGTTTAGTTCAGTGTTGTTCTGGTGGATCCTTTACTCTGCTGATCATTTAAGACAAGGTGAAGCTGGCACACAAGGCACACAATCATATGTCAAAAGCATCACTTTGATTTAAAGGAGCAGTTCAACATTTATTCTCTTTCTCTCTGAGAGTGAAGTGACAGCTTCTATATAAACCTCATGTCTGAGTGGAAGTGCACAGCTGGAGTCAGGATATGGTAATCCTGCCAGATTACAGTTCAGGGACCTAAAACTGAGACCAGATTTACACCTAGAGCTGCATATTGAAACACCTGCAGTGTAGTGTGACTGTTTCTTTTTGTCAAATTCCTCCCTGAGATATTTAAAAATGACTCATTTTGAACACAAAGTTGTAGGCGACAGCAACAGTGATGTATTTTGACAAATACGATGCAATTTTTTGTAGTTGTTTCACCATAAAAAAATTCCTCCTCCTGTAACCACAGATTATATATGTTTCTTACTTCTTACTTAATCAGTAAGATGTGTGTAGGTACATTTTGTAAATGCAGTATTTACCATAAAAAACGGTGTATGAGATGCTCCTTTGATACAATATTTTTACATTTAAAAGTGGGCTGCATCTTATACACCAGTGAAACACTGGGAGGTTGGATCTGGATTTGGTTATAGGTCTGTAAAAGGCCGTCCACACTAAGAACAATAACTGTAACAATAACTATAACTATAATAATGATGTCAGCGTCCACACTTATGAACTATAACGTCCTGTATACAGCTGTGTCAGACAAGAGCTGGGTGTTCCAGCTGTGTCTGCAGCTAATGAAAAGAGATATTGATGAGCTGTTACTGCTGTATGTTGTAGAGAGAAATACAAAGAAAACCAGCCTTACAGCTCTGATGAAGAGTTTTAGGGACTCCAGTAAACACACGGCTACACACTCTATTAAATATTTAAAGTCACTGTCTTCTTTTAAAAGGTTTAATTGAAACTCAGCCTAACTGAACCTGGTCTGAGTTAATATACAGGTCCAGTTCAGTTAATCAAATCATTACCAGACCATTAACCATTAACCAGATCCACTGTTTCAGGTGTAATATGTGTGTTTTAATCGTGTTTCAAATAAAAATCAAAAAGTTTTGGAGTATAAACACATGTGTTTATAAATGAATAACTACTGCTACATTTAAATAAACCAGTCTTTAATAGAAAAGCATTTCCCAGCATGACATCCCTCAAGCTGTGTATTTGCCGCAATAACAAGTGATATCAATCTTCTCATGTCACTCATGGAAAACAGGGACGGTAATTGATTAGATAGCAATTCCATTATCGATTCTGCTTATCTGTCAGATTCTTTATCGATTCCTGATCTATTCATTGTGTGGAAAAATTTGGCCTACACAGATTGTCAGCAATAATGCAACAGTTGTATTATCTCCACTGTTTATCAGTGACCCTGCATACTGATGAATATGTGAAACATAACTGGTAGATAAGATAAATGCTCCACAGCCAAAACTTAACTGAATTAATTCATTTGAAAGCATCTTACAGTCTCCTGTCTGTATGAGAATAACTCAATAAGGGGGGGTCGGACACTCTGCTGTTATTAAAGTCCTAAAGTAAAGTAGGAATAAATATGTGGTCTATCTATAAGTTCAGAAGCATAATAATGTAAAAATACAACATTTAACAGTATTCAAATTTGCTGCCACACATATTCCTGTAAGCAGTAAACATCACATCACCCTACAACCCTACAACATAGCAGCAGGTATGTGTTATGGGGACTCAATCTTCAGTCCTTTGAATAGAGTTCATCTCACTGATAAACATTCCTCACCTCGAGCAACAGAAAAAAGCAAACTTATCTATAAACCCATAACTTTTGGCAGCACTTTCCCGTTGCAGTGGCAAAAAGTTGGAGGTGAACACGGCTTTTTATCAATAAACACTTTGCTGTGTCGGTCTCATTGATGTTACACTGTCAGTGCACTTGGCAAGATTTGAATGGGCCTGCTGGAATCTTTCCATCTCTCAGAGCCTGTGGTGCAGCAGTGAACCATACTGATGAAGGAGATAATGCTGTTGACAGACCAATGCATCATTCAGACTGTAGGATCAGCTGGCAGCACACCACATAATGCCTGTCTCCATGCAAGTCAAACACCCAGTGGGATACTGTGTTAAATGAAATTCAGAAAAGATGACTGGCTGCTGTGTTGCTGCTTTTTAGAACTAACTCTATATAAATAACTAAATTTATACATATATATATATATATAACCACAAAACAAGATTTTGTCACCTTTTGTATCCCAGTTAGGTAGTAAAGCAGCCACATATTAATCTTGTACTGAAAAATGATGGAGATTCTTTGTGTATAAAGATTTTGATTGTTAGAATAAAAATGTGTGTTCTCTTACACATTGGTTTTTCCACTGTAAAACATTTTTCAATGAATTTATATTTACTCCTATACATAAAAAACCTGTCAACTCATCTTAATTACATGTTTTCCTGCCAAGTACAAAGAATCCACAAAGAATGGATAAAGCCCACCAGGGGCAGATCTAGAGGTTGGCAAGATCCAGGGCTGCACCCAGACTAGCACCCAGAGCCAAGGCCAGTTTTTTTTTGTTTTTCTGCACAGAATATAATTATACTGTATTGTATGATCACTGCAAACATTTTTTGTAGTAGTAATGATTTATTTTGGTCCTTAACACATTTCCAAAAAAAAACAAAAACAAATACAGATAGAAACACATAACTATAACCCTACTAATAAGACTGTGACTTATGAAGAACCAGTAAAAATTCAATAAAATTAAAAAAGGACAACATAGTTAGATTTACGTGTACTTTTTTAAAAACAAATTTATTTGCTAACTCATTTGCATGTTGTATCTACCTTCTATCATGTTTCATGTTCTAAAACCAAGACATAGCTCTGCATGACTGGACGATCTCATCTCAGGTCCAGGTGGCTGGAGGGGCTCGGGGGTCCTGACTGGTTTTAGTTAATGAACCTGGTAAATAGCTCAGAGATTGACAACTTTCTCTATTCATAAACAAATGGATTCAATTTGGGGCTGTGACAGCAGGAGAAGATTTATATTTAAGAATAGAATATTCATGTCGGTTTACCCTGGTACCGCTTCATCCTTGGGGTCCAACTCACAGGTTCCTTAACTTTCAATGATCCCCAATCTTCTAAAGGTACTGCAATGTTTTGCATAAATATACATTTATATATGTAATATATTAAAGACCTTTAAATCAAGGTTACAAAATCTCTGTCAAGTTTCTTTGAATGTGCTGTATGTGCAACAACGTTTGTCCTCACAGATGGCAAAACTATTCAAATAATGTCTTCTGTCTCCATTTCTGTCACATCAGTGTTGTAGCCTCTTCAAAATACAAAACATCATCTAAATGAATAAATCTGAGAGTGATGTGAAACAAATAGAATCTTCAGACAGTACTGTTTGACATGTATTACTTTTAGTCCATCAAATTCAAGGCAAACACTTCAAAAGTACATTTAAGTTCCTTAGGCTTCGATTCTGCCCATCAGCACAATACAGCAGCTTAGGATACCACTTCCCTCCAGGATCTGGTTTCCATGACGACAACGTTGCTGTGTTGTGGTCACATCCTGGGTTCGACCAATCGCCCGTAATGGCAATTTGTCCTTGTAAAACAAATAAAAAGATAGGTTAGCATGTTGGAGATAATGAATTGAATGATTACTACTGATTTATTTAGATGACTGTACTTAGATTAATGATATTTTACACACCTTGACATGCCAAGAAAAAAATGTAATTCTACCTTTAAGACCAGGAAATATAATCACTAAGTTGTGTAACATTGTCACAGGAACCCAAATATAGATATAGATATTTTCAATACAAATATTATACCTAACAACTCTTGCTGCAGGTTTTATAGACACAAAGGCAACACTTTGGAATTACAAAGCTGTTTATGTATATAACACATTTTAAAAAATATATCTGTGGCTGAATTTAGCACAATGTAGTTTACAGTTACACAAATAAGAAAAAAAACGGAGACATGCTTTTCCTCTCACTGCACACATGAAAAGCTGTCTCTGAGCAGATTTCACTAATGAAACATTATCATTCTAATCCACTGCTTTGTTAAACTACAGCCTAACTTCTGTCCTAAATACAAAAAGTCCACTATTGGTCATTTCACAGTTGCAGCCACACCCAGAGACTGCTTTAATAAAATGTGTATGTAAATGAATGTCCTCTGTATCTCTCTGCTCTGTGTGTTCAGCCTACAGCTTTAATACAGTATGATTTTGTAGTAAGCGAGTACTTGATGAAAATTAAGAAATGAAGCCTATTTCATGAAATTACTACAACCTGAATTATGTTTTAAATCAATAAATGTAGAAATGCAAGTAGAAATTACACAATGACATGAAGTGGATCTAATCACCAGCATTATTATGTTCATACAACTCATTGAAATAATGAGTGATAATAATGGTGCTTTTTAAATGTCAGAACCCTCCAAGTCCTTCATGTTAAATAAAACCCTGTGAATGTTGCTCTCCGTTGCTTATACAAACGCACATTTGCACACACGCATTTGAATGAAATGTTAGTAGTTATTTATCCTTTTTTTTAGATTCCCTAAAACTTGAACTTTTAGACCTTCTGTGGGGGGAAGAGGGGGGCTCAGGTATCTTTTGGGAGAGATCACTGCACTATACACCGCACTACATTGTCAATGATCTTCAAAGACTTTTTCCTTCTGATGCAACAAGTGTCAGGAATGGGGTACAGCCAGCATCATGCAAGAGTAATGAAGATATAAACAGTAAAAGTCTCACGTTAACTTTCATCGGTGTCTATGGAATCCTGAAGTGTTTAAAGAGATCTAACCATTTATCACTTATCTTACAACAACCTTAGATAAATAAACACTACACTCTTTAATACCTTTGGGTTATAAGCCATGCAAGGCATGTTTCTCTAGACTTGCATCATTAATCAATATCACCTTCATGGTTTTGAGCTGATGTTCCAAATAGTTATAAAACCCACCGACATAATGACCACTTGTTCAGAAGGCTGAACAGGCAGTTCAATGGGGCTGAAAGTGGTAGCTCTGTAGGTGTTAAGAGCAAACTGTACTGTACATTGTATTAATAGAGAAAAGGTCTCTGCATATCTATCTGTTTTCTCTTTTCTGTTGTCATGTGTGTTTCATTATATGACATCGTGTCTCTGCCAGTCTCCCTCACACTCACTTAAGAAGAGGAAAAAAACGAGGTCCTGTAAGTAAGAACAGCTGCATCTTTCTAATGTGCTCCAGTCTATTGGGTGGGTGGGTTATATATAATCCCAGCTGCTGAGATAAAAATCATTTAAAAGCTTTTTTGATTAAAATCCAAACAATCAACTTGTCACTGGGTGTGAGACGTCTGAGCTGCACAAGCTATGACCAAAAACCCCTCGGAGCATGATGCTGTCCACTGGCTCAAAGCATAATGTCTCCCTCTAGGTTTCAATTTTCACCTCATTTACAGCCAAAACTGGGCCAAGTGTGCTAATGTGGCCCAGATGGGAGTGCAGAGTTACAGCCTGATAGGTAACATGTTATCAGATTGCACGGCGCTGCACATGTACAGTAAAAATGTCAAAATATTTCATCCGTTGAGTCCTAAATTGTCACAACTGTTCAGTGTTTCATTGACATGTTATTCTTTAATCGGACGATTATGATCTTAAGCCGATTTGCATGTTTCAACTAGCAGAGTTTAGGTTACATCAGTTCAAAAGGATTGCTTCTTAGTATATAAATGTTAAGTAGGAGTGCATTTATGGGCCAGATTCATGCAGATATTCCCTATATTGTGGCAATGTAAGCCATATGGGATCATGGTTTTACTTCCTGTATAGACATGGACATATCAGATATGAACACAAAGCTCAAAGCCAGACTTTCTGTTTCTGTTTAAATTCACGTTTCTCTCCTTCCAGTATTAGAGAGATCAAATGTTCTGCCTGCAGTGCAATCATAAGATTTACACACACAAAATTAAAGTCAGCTCTTTAGAACATCTTAGAATAAAGAAGTGGACTGGAGGATATGCAGGTGGTGAATAAATCTACTCACACTGGTTTCTACCTTATCTTTGACACTTTTAGTATGAAAGCTTACTTCCACTCATTCTCTTTTTGCCTGATGGTTTGTATTTTTCTCCATTGACGTGGAGCTTGTCACACCGAGCCGCGACTCGAGTCGAGCTGTGTTTTTCCATTACACAGCAGGCCAAAGCAAAATAAGTAGACTGGCTGGCTTCATCAAACATCATCATCACTATAGTTGTTTGTGCTTGTACTATTCCTGCATTATTTCTAACTGATCTGCTGAACACAGAGCTCTAAATATCTCCATATCTTATTGTGTGAGCTGGTCTTTTTGCACTGTAGCTTCACTAATAACTAGTAAACATAATCTAACATGATAGAGATCTTCTACTGTGCTAACAATCAGTAAAACAATATAAATTGATTTTATATGATATCATGCTGTACAAATAAACTTGAACTTGACTAGTTATAATTTGGAGTTGAGTTCTATTATGATCTGTAACAGTGTTGTGGCATCGCATCAGAATACTTAGATTACTTTTTTGATATAATGAGTAACCTAACGTGTTGCTGTAGTTACCTTTTCACCGAAAGTAAAGAAAATCCGCCACAAATTCACACTGTTACTACTTTTCTGGCAGACAGGCAC
The DNA here is from genome assembly GCF_027409825.1 of Scomber japonicus. Classification (NCBI taxonomy): domain Eukaryota; kingdom Metazoa; phylum Chordata; class Actinopteri; order Scombriformes; family Scombridae; genus Scomber; species Scomber japonicus. Next base: position 5,311,864 of record NC_070589.1, read on the forward strand.
CTGGATACATACTACTGTTATATCACTGCACACGTGTACGGCAGCTCAGAAGGGACAGCATTCCCTTTGTGGAAATATTCACTTCATTTTGAATTTATGGGAGGAAATAAGAGCAAGAACATTCCAGTAATATTCAAGTGGACATTGTGTGTGTCATTCCTGCTATTAGTGTAAAGATTTACACATGATGATCCAGACTTGGCTGTGTGATGATGGTACACTCATTATATTTAAAGGAAGTCTGGACTAAAACAACATGAGGAATCACAAAGTAACACTAAAATACTCTAACCGGTTACTGTTCTCAGAAGGTAATGATGTAATGGAAGTAGTTACTCTTTAATGGCAGTAATTGTATAATGTAATGAGTTACTTTTAAAAGTAATGTTCCACAACACTGCCTATAAAACATACATCATGATCAGTCCAACCTTGAGTTTTCTATTTGTGTACTCCAGACCTTTCAGTAGACTGAACTGAGGCAGTGATTGACTTGGTATGTTGTTAGACTATCTAATTTATTCACAAACCCAATTCATGGATTATTTAGTTAGAGCAACAAATCAGTCTGTTCTGCTCTTCTCCTGCTGCTGGTAAATTTCCATTCATCACACCTCTGCTCTACTCCTGCTAATCAGCCACACCCACCTCATCAGTTAACTCTGTTCACCTGGGCTTCATCAGTAATCACCTGGACTCTCAGCTACAATCCATCTGTAATCAAGCCAGTATATATACTCCTGTTGTTCACTCACTCTTTGCCAGATCGTCATTTGCTTTTGTTTCATGCCAGACCTTCCGGCATTTATTCATGGACTGATTCCCTGGTTTTGACCCTGCTTGCCTTGGACCTCCTCTCCTCTCCTCTCCTCTCCTCTCCTCTCCTCTCCTCTCGTAAATGCACCAGCCTTCTGTCCCTGACCTTGGGTATCGCCTGTTCCTCTTTGCCTGTGGCTGTGTGGTGTCCTCTGGCTTCGATCCTGTGAGGACATCCCAGGACTTCCAGCTTGGTCAACCTCATGTCCATGAGTGCTACTGGCATAGTCTTACCTGCTGCCATCTCTGTCTTCGATGACACTGAGCCCTGCCTGTTGCCCTACACATTCTGCCTATACCTGTTCACTTACCTTGCAGACTATATAATAAAGACCATTTAAAACTGCTCCCTGGTTCTGTGCTGCTATTGGGTCCAACCACTTCCACCCCCGTTACAACAGACTGTCTATAATAAAGGAAGCAATCGGGAACCAGTATTTGACTTTTAATTAAGTCCTTTCTGTTTTTAAATTCCATATCAGGCTGACATGATATTGTAAAACAGCAGGCTGTGCTGCCTTACTCACATGCAATTACCTTGTTGCCTGTCAAGCTTCCTAGAAACCTGCCTTCATTTAATAGTGTATATTTATAGTCTTATTAACTCGAGCAAGAGTGCCATTTCATACACACTGGACCAAACAGCTGAGGCTACACATGATAAAAACATATTGCCTCAAATGGTAAACTCAACCACATGCTCTACAAAGTAACCCTAAGGAGTTCTGAGGCCTGTACTACGAAGCTGGATTAACATACCCAGGATCTCTCTCCGTTACCTGGGTTGACTTATCCAGACATTCGCAGTCTAGGATAAGCGGTACTAAGAAGCTGGTTATCAACTTGATAATTGAACCCAGAGTTTTCCAATCTGGATCACTGCTCGCTCACATAAAGGGGAGGTGTTTGCAGCGTCTGACCAATCACAAACATGGAGAAACCCTGCAGAGCAGCCTACTTTACCATGGAGGAGCAGACAATTATTCTTCATAAATAGATAGACATTAAGTTAGTTTAATATTCAACATTCAAAATACAAACCTATCATGCGCTTCAACCATTTGAGTGAATGATTTCAAACCAACTGTATAACATACAGACTAATATCCCTCATGTGCCTCAATGATTATTTTTTAAATATATATTTTGGCCAATTTAAAAAATTGCATCTATCCCTAAAAACTCTTTCTCTCCTAAGCGCTCCTCTCACGATCCGCACCAATGTTGACAGGATCTTTTAAGAATGGGCAGGTCATTTTATAAGAGAACTGATTGGTCAGGAGGTGGTGCTTTTATACTCATTGATCTCTTATCCAGAACATAACCTGCTCCGGAGCAGGTTAGCCATTCAGCATAAGTTACCATGGTGATTTACCCCGGTAAGAAGTGAACCAGCTTCGTAGTACGGAAAACCCAGAGTTAACCCTGAAGTTACCTCGATAAGAGAAAATCCAGCTTCGTAGTACAGGCCTCCGGTCTACAAGCATGTACTCGTCCTAAACATAATGAGTTTCCTCTCTCCAAAACTACTTTGGTATTGGATATTATCATTATTTTAGTTCCACTCTCATGTCTAATCATCAACTTGATACAGTAGATTACTAATTTGCTATTACTGCTTCCAGGGCCGGCCCGTGGCATAGGCAGTATAGGCAAATGCTAAGGGCGCTGTCCATCCAGGGGGCGCCACAAACGGGGGAAGAAAAAAAATGTAACTTCCACTATTCTTAAAACTACTTGGTCTTGGTGTCATGTCTTAATATGAAGATAATAAGCCCACATTAATTTAACTGCATAGCCAAGCCTGTTAAATAGGAATACTAATAATAATAATGATGACACGTTACTTTCCTAAGACGCCCCCCCCCCACTAATTAGACTGTACCTGCTACCTGGGGGAGGATGGTCGTTTTTTAACGTGACCCCAAGGCAAGCTCGACAACAACATGTCAAAATGTCCCAAACTGTCTGGTGCCCAGGGGAGGAAAAAAAGAAAAGAAGAGGAGGAAAAACGAGACAAATACAGAGGTAATGTTACAGTTACAATAAAGATGATGTCATGACATTATTTGTGTGTTGCAGAACGACGATAACGTCGTTAACCATTAGCATAACATGGTTTGTTGTTAAACTGTTAGTTTTAACGTCAGTTAATCTTATGGAAGAGCCTAAGTTGGAAAATAGTAATGTAACTACTCCCACCTTACTTCCCAGCAAGCACATTTTGGTTGAAAAGACGTCTAAAAGACGTGGAGACGGCTATATGGAGACGTTTATTCAACTTTCACATAGAAAACATATTCACCGGGAATTGCTGTATAGAAAAGTCCCAGCTTTAGTGTGCAGACATAACCTATATAGTTTCATATTTATGATATTTTATTCAACATTAAATGCTTTGAAATTACGTTTTGTTTAGACGTCATTTCACCTCCTCTCATTTATAGAAAACACGTCAAAATAATCAATACAATCTCTGTAGAAAGACAACTGAGGTAATTATCAACCGACATCAAACTAATGTGTGTTTTGTGACACGTTGATGTTGTAACCGTTTTCAGACGGTTGAAAAGACGTTCAGACCTTTTATCAACCTGTTTTTAACCGGAAATCAAACGTTGAAATTAGGGTTTGTGCTCGCTGGGTTTCCTCAGGGAAATGTGTAAATATTAGATCTATTCAGCATTTTTATTAACATCTGGTTAGCTAAGGTTTTCTTAGCTTGTAATAGTCAATCAAAATGCTATTCCTTTTCCACCCTTTTATTATAGTTGTAAGCCTAGCTGTATGTTGTGTTACAGTTCATATTGTCTAAAGTGTGTTTATAGTGTTAAACTTTACATCAGTGTTAAAGTGCACATCATTCATGTTATAGCATAACTTATCATTCCCACATTCTATATTATACTGCAGTTTACTGCTTCTTTGCATTCTGCTAATCAGTATTTTGTTGTAATGACAATAAAATTGAATCTTATATAATGTGCATATCAGAAAAAGTACATTGTATATTATAAATGTACAGTATAGTGAACATCATGCATGTATCTCTTAGATTTTTCATTTATATTATTTCATTTCATTTTATTCTTGAAATCATATTATGTATCATATCATATTTATTATTAGACTGGTGTCACATACTCCCCTTCTCTCTTCAGATGCACTGTTGAGGTTTCTCAGTCCCACTCCTGCAAATCTTGGGCCACCTCCAGCATCAAGCGCTCCTCCTGTTGCCTCCACCTCAGCAGCACCACCCAGAAGTGATGCAGCAGCATGTCACTTGTTTACACTTTTTATTTTGTTGGTATTTAAATCTTATACTTTATGTAAGCTATTTATATTATATTTCATATATTAATTTCATATTTTTTTGTATTTCTTTCTAATTTGTTCTAAGTATTTTGATTGGGCAATTGCTTTCTTTAAATAAAAGAATGTCCAAGATAAAGCTATTCAGTTTCTTGTGAGTATGTACACCAGCAGTGGAATTTACTTCGATGCAAGGGGGGCGCCACCTAAAATCTTGCCTAGGGCGCCACATTGGTTAGGGCCGGGTCTGACTGCTTCTCAAGAAGTCCAAACACTGTAGAATGCCCCATTGCATATTCTTACTTCCTTTACATTCAGAAAAAGTATAATGTTTCTAGTCCAGATTGGCTGTGTATTAATTATAGAGGTATATAAGTATTTTGATTTGTTGGTAGAACATAATTAGGTTTCAAAAAAGAGGGGGAATATTTAAATATCGAGGATCCCAGAATTCCAGTTTTCTACACACTGCAAAAAAATCATAAAGACCCACTTAACCCAAAGGGAAGGCCCATAGTGTCAGCCATAGCACAGAAGACAGAGATTTTAATCATTCCATGGCCACTTTGGTTATTAAAAACTTTTATAGTGATGTTTCTCATGAGGGATCATTAGAGGATATCAAATGACATTTAAACCAGACAGGAATGAGCTCAAATTCCCAAAACCTCTCAGCCAAAATAGTTCTAAAGAGTACAGTTGCTAGTTCCACTTGTAGGCAGCCTCTCCTTCCCTTCATGGGATGTAGATGAGGAGGACAGTCTTCATGGCTATAGTCACCACTATGTCTGGTCAAAGAGATGCACAGGTGATCTCCTGGAGCTTCCTACCAAAGTCAACCCTAACATTGCGCCTTTATTAGGGGAGAAAAGTCACATCAGTAGGTGTTTAATGTTCCCTGCTGGGAGAAAAAATGGACAACACCTTTCACCACTCTTCATTGCCACACCACTGGTTACTATGAGCACTGTACATTCACATTACAATGACAAAGTGTCCTTTCAAAGTGAGTTGTTTTGGCCTGTTCTTTAGTACCATGCTGATTTCAAACAAAGCAAAATGATCACAGTAAGCATTGTACCTGAGGCTGGTTGCTGCTCTTCTTTTGTCTTCTTTTAGAATTTTTGAAGCAAATAAATGCTCTGTTATTTAGATAATATAGCTCAGCTAAGCATCTACATCTTAATTAAAAGATGGGGTTTGAGTCAAACTCCAGCTGGTATGCTTTGTGGTTGATAAGATTACTGCCCTTTACTACTGGCCTTACAACTAGAACTGGTTGACTAGGGACTTTTAAAGCTAAGTAATATGCATTCATCAACAGGACCTCCAAATTAAAGAGAATAGATGTTTGGATCATGTCTCCAGAATAACACATAGAAGTGTTTTCTTATTTGATGTCAGTTACAGCATTTATCGGCAGGATGATATTTGTCTGTGCCTGCTTAAGGCTTGGTGTGGTTTAGGAAAAGATCATGGTTTGGGTTAAAATAAGTACATTGTTAAGGTTAGTCATCCATTGTCATGTTTACAATAATAACCACATGGAGACAATTGTGGTCATGTTTTAAAAAAAAACACAATGTTGGACAACAGGGTTCAACAGGGAACAAAAAGTGATACCCTGTGTTTAAATGTGTTGTTCTACGTTGTCTCTATGATAACATAGTTTGAGTTCCTCATTTGCTCCCATCATAATTACTAATTATTACTGCCTCTGTCACTTGAACATATGTCATTTGAGGGCAGTCTTGCATTGAAACACTCTCTTTCAGCTAGTTCGGAGTCAAAAAACAATAAATACATCCAGTCATTCCCATGCAGTTACAATGTTGCTAATGAGTCTAGTCAAGCTTGGCCCAAGCCTATACCCCTAAGCAGCTTGTTTGTACCTTCAGCCCACTATTGCCATTCTCTTTCTTAGCCTTCATCAAGTTAAAACACTTTCATTCTAGTGTTTTACTTTCAGCATAACAAGGGATGCTACTGGTACCACAGTGCAATTTCATATAAGTATATTGTCCTAAAATATTCCAAAACAGAGGCAATGTTGGATATGATTAAGTTGTTTATTTGGCTTTATTGGACTATTTGCAGTATTTACAAGGATGTCTTATTCAACCTGCCTGTCTTTGAAATGTGGGAGGACACCAGGGAAATCCATGCAGAGGCGGCAAGACTATGCAAACTCAACACAGAGAGGATTCAGCCAGGTTGGAAACCAGGACCTTCTTTCAGTGAAGCCATAGTGCTCACTGAGCCATCATTCTGCCCATGAGAGAGAGGGAGTGGGAGAGGAAGGACAGCACGGGTGGAGGGGTCTTAGCCTTGGCATTTTACCCTTTTACTTCTCCCCAAGAGGTATCCGCCTTCTCCTGCTTCTCTTTCTTTCCAGCCTGGGGAGAAGCTTCCTCAATCTTGTTGTTGCATTTTTCTGCTTGTGGCCCAAGACTAAAAGCACTTCTTGCCTGAATAGAGCTATTTCATCCATTTAGGTAATCTAAAACTTGGAATCCATCAAGGGATCATTACTAGCAAAAAGAATCAGATGCAGTGTAACATAGGTTTGTGTGGTCAATCAAGAAAGGATGTTTCCTTGCATTCTGTACACCACATGGCCTCTAACTCAAGTGGCAACTACTACAGCTTGAGGCTGTGTGGAAGTACCTTAGAGTGGCATACCACTAAAGGCCACTAGATGCTGGCTCCAAAAATCCCTGATTCCAGTTGACTCCCATCAAAAATGTCTCTAGAAATACAAAATCAAAACGTTTGTTCAGTGTGTCGTTATTGTCCCAATTTCTAAATTTGGGGTCCTCTAATAGGTGTGGTGGTCATCATGAAAAATAGTACAGTTTATGCTCCAGTTTTTGCTTTCCTTTCTCCAATGTATGCATTCTCCAAACTCATCTTCACAACCATCTCCTAACTGAAGCTCTCGTCAAGAGTGTCACAATAGGGTTTTTTGCTATGGACTAGCTATTTCTGCACTCGGCCTAGCCTTCACTCATTTGAGTGACCCTGCTGATCTCATTTCCCCTTTCTTTCGCTTCCTCTTCAAACTGTCTCATCTTCTTTTCCCACCTCTCTTTCACTGGGTGGCCTGTTCTGCCTTAACCTCTTTTTCAAACCTTGCTCTCATTCTATGTCCTTGTTGCTCTGATCCTCCCATTCTCCTTCTGACAGCAGACACTGACCTGAAGGCAAAAGATCTGCTTCTCTTATCTCAGCTTCTCGCTTCAGCTGTGTCCTTGCACTTTTTTTTAGAGCTCTTTCACAGCAGTTCTTGACTCTCTCCATCTTCCAGTCATACTGCTTCACGAGGGGAAGCAATTTAATTTGTCATCATTGGAGCTGTCTTTGTGTCAAGTTCTTCTTCTAGGAGACTTTCTCCATGAATACCTACTACATGGCTGTGAGCAAACTTCTGTGAATGTTTCTATTAATTCAACGGTTTCTTCTCCATGCTGGTATCCTCCCTGCAGTTCTGCTCTGCTTTTTGAGGGCTGCATTGTTTCAGAACAGCCTTCACATATCTACTTCAATGTTTTTTCCCATGTAAGCTGGAGGCAGTTATGTAGTTTGGGGTATATTTGGGGAGAGCATCATTAAATTTACCAGATTTTCCCGTTGTTTTCAACCACATCTTACAGTCTTTGTCAGCAGATAATGTTTGCTCAGTTGTCATGGAGATGGTCAAATTGCGATTCATGGTGATTCAACTTTTTCACAAAAACACCAATTATTAAATGCAACATTACTAAGGCTCAGAATGTCTCACCAGCATAGTTCTTATATCTCTGGAATCCTGACAATATATCCATTCATGTATAGTTATTGTGCTAGATTGAAAACTTATGAACATAAACCCTTACAAACTGTTTATAGTCTACATGCTCACAGTATGTTGTGGGTCAATTTTGACCCAGTTTAAGAATTCCATTATAAAAAATGTTTGTACCAAATGTTGAAGCACAGATGTGTTTAGAAAGCATCAATAGTGGATCTGACTGATCAATAAATGTGATTAAACCTTGATTCATGTTTCAGAGAGCAGAGAGAGTGTATTTTTTAGGAGAAAAAACATCTCCTATCACACAATATCATGTCCTATTTGACCTAAGACATGAAAATATAACATAGCAATAATGATGGAAATGTATTTAATGTAAAGGTAAAATGAGCAGAACTTTATGGAAGTGTGGGGTTTATTGTAGAACCATTAGAGCCATCAGTCTTCACTGCTACATCATAAAAAGAATTATTAAAACTATTAACTATTCATTTAACAAAATGAATAGTCACATTTGACACAGAACAAAAATTTGTAGTACAAAATAGATTTTATAATATTTTCGTTTTGTGCATTTTGGGCCACTTGAGGAAACGTCATTACATTTCAGTGTGTTTTTATAGCTGTCAAATATCAAAACAGGACAAATTTGACCAGAACAGTATGTGAGGGTTAAGACAAGAGAGCATAGTACTACTCACATGTGGAATTATGGTATTTCTGAATAGATAATAATAATGTACTCTGAGACATAGGCTGCTCAAAAAGGTGTTAAAATGTTACTGAATATATGAACTGTGGGAAGCCAGCAGTCATCGTATTGATATTAACAAATCCAGTAAGGTCAAGCATATCTCTACAGTTCTGTAGACTTTATGAAACAGTAGTTTTAGTACATTTATGTCTGTTAAGTTGGTTTTGAATTCACACCAGTGACATTTTGGTCTGAGGTTTACTTCCCTCCAGGCTACTGCCACCACAGTGTTTCAATATGTTAGATATAAGGTGTTTAAATAGGTCCAAACAGGAGAATGTTTTTGACAGAATTGTTGCATCTGTGTTTGTTCTTGCCTTCCACTCTTTATACCAAATAAACCATCCGCTGCAGGCTTACTGAGGATTGAGAGGTTATCTGATTTGTTGAGAGGTAGTAAATAAGATGAAAGTAGGTGCAGCCAATTGCTTCATGACTCACATTGTGTGCAACTTAAAAAAATTCTAGATATTTTTTTTTCCAATCTCTGCATGTGCCATTGGAAGAATCTGATGTGCTTATCTGTAAAGGACTAAGTCACATACTGTGTATTCTCTCATTAAACGCCAGCAGGTCACATTTCTTACTTTCACACTTCTCTTTTTTCTTTCAGATCTGAAAATCAAGGTTTAACTCATCCACTATAGTCAATTGTTAATTGCCTCTAACAAGCTGCTAATGGTACTCAGTCATTTTTCATTTCAAACCTGTAGGGGTGTTAGTGATTATCACATTTTGCAGTTGAAGTGCACTTTGAAATTTGAGGGCACAGTGTAATTGCATTTTTGTGTTAAAAGCTACACTATTGTCACATCGTCAGCAGTAAAAACACATTAACTGGATGCTGAACAGGCAGCTCTGCCAAAAATTCAAGTCTGAAGATTGTCAAGAAGGATAATTTGATTTCAGGAGATAAAAAGCAATTGTCAAATCAGAACTGAAACAAAAACAATGCATTTCATTTGACTTGTCATTGAGTTGGACGACGTTTAAGGATTTGAAAGGAAACTGCAAATGATGACAAATGAATTGAAAAATAGAATATAATTGCATCTGTCATTTTTATTTATGGATTAACAAAAGCTTTAATATCTTTTTACACATATTTTTGCATTAGTTATGAATAGATTCAGGACACGATAAAAAAAATCACTATTCTTCAGCATATGAAGAGCACACTGGCACATTATCTGCATCATTTCATGCAGTTGTCTTTATTATATTTAATTGATACATATCTTTTAATGTATCAATACTAGAGCTGGGACTTATTGTTGATTAATCAGTAATTATCAATAACTCAGGAATGTTGTCCTGAGTTGCAAACTTCTCAATTATGATCCTATTATTGAGGTCAGGAATGTTTCTGATTATAATTTCTAATGCCATCCAATGTCAAATATTTGAGTAGACACAATGCCTCTAATGTGAAAAAATGTACTCCACTACATTTATTTGACAGCTTTAGTTACTTTTCAGATGAAGATTTGACACAATGGATAATATAACAAGCTTTTAAAATACAACACATTGTTAAAGATGAAACCAAAAAGCATTTCAGATGTCTATGAGTTGTTAACAGCTCCATCAATAGTGATTTTTACCTCTAAACGTCTCTGTTTTTGGGAACACATTTATATATCATAACTTAGTTTTTCTTCTTTCCTCTCCCATTAATCATCTCAACACCCCTCACATTTATCTGCTGACCCTTTGGACTAAACTAGCTAACTGTATTGGTAATAAGCTCCATCTCCAGCAGTAACATGCTGCTCTAACACTGATGCTTCACTATTAATAATCTAATGATGTCATATATAATAATATATCACTATGTTTACTGTAATACTGCATACTACATCACTATAATACTGCAGTACTTTTACTGTAATACTGCATACTACATCACTATAATACTGCAGTACTTTTACTGTAATACTACATCACTCATAATACTGCAGTACTTTTACTGTAATACTGTATACTACATCACTCGATGAGACAGCGGCTGGAAGGACTGAAGCTCAAACATAGATGCTGTTTTAGAAACAGATATGTACAGATGATTTTTAAATAACCGAGAAGAGCCACTCTTCCAGCCTGAATTTAACTTAACATAACATGAAACTGTATCTATACAACAGAGGGAAGGCAGTTTTGTGAGAGAAAAGACAAAATACAGATATTTTTCTAAAATGTCAGGAGAGTCTAAAGCAGGCAGGAGAAGCATGGAAGCAAGGTGATTTGTGGAACAAGTGTGGTAAGAATGGGTGCTGGTTCAGTCCCGGTGTCGTGCCAAAAAGTGATTTCCGTCCGCAGGAGCGCGTGCAGCCTATTAAAGCTGAAAAGCACAGTTTCTATACTCTACTGCTGCTTTCATCTGGATCAAATAGCCATTATGAACAAATGGTAAAGGGTAAAAAGTACTGGTTAAACTATAATCAGATGAATATTACTGTGGTAAGTGATACAAAGTCATTTTGAGCAAGAAAAATCTATTCAGTATTCAATTAAGGGCAGGAATTTTGTAAGTAAAAAACAGCATTTTATGTGGTGCACTGGCCCTTTATACAGTTTTCTACCAGTGAAAAGTACTGGTTAAGGTATAATCTTCTAAATATACCTCTGATGAGTTACATAAAGACATATTGTGGTAGAAAAACCCTTTCAGTATCAAATTAAGAGCTGGAATCAATTTTTGGCAAGTAAAAAAACTGCATTTTATGGGTTGCACTGGCCCTTTACTCAGCTTTCATCAGGTAGTGAGTACTGGTTATGGTATAATGTTCAAATCATAACTGTGGTGAGTGATTTGAAGTCATTTTGAGGAAGAAAACCCTTTCAAAATCATAAATCATGTTAATTACAGTCTATTTAACAAGGATATCAGACATAACAAACACACAAACATAAAAATAACATTAAATCATGTTAATATCATGCCTGATTAACAGGAAACATGTTTATGGCCGCACATTCTGTGGAAATAAACGTTATTGTCTCACACATACATACTAGCTCAGACATACAGTTAGTGTATTATAATGGCTGTTTGATCCAGATGAAAGCAGCTGTAGAGGTAAAGACACTGTGCTTTTCAGCTTTAACCATAGACTGTATATAAGAAACAAGCTGCACGCTGCCATGGACCGAAATCACTTTTTGGCACAACAGGTGTCGTCAAGAACATAGTTATACGTACAGTAGACGCCGCATTGACTGCTGCTGCTGATTGGAGCGACGTGCCTACACACCATCTTGGTACAGGGCCACTCACTCCTGCAGCGCATTACGTCTATAGAGGAATGACGTGTTTGCACTATTAAAAAGTCATCATACATCGCTCCATTGTAATAAAAATAAATCAATAAAATTGTTCAATTGTCAACATATATTCACACGGGTTGTTTGTTACAAATTACAGACAGACAGACAGACAGACAGATAGACACGTTTTTAACAAATCAAACCGTATCGGTGGAGATTTCAGTGAATAATTCTACTATGAGATTGTAGAGTAGCTTTTACCTCCATAGAAACATGTGTACTGCTGCCTCTGATAGACCTGTACCAAGATGGAGGAGCTTTAGGCACGCCTCTCCACAGTCAATGCGAGTCTATGTAATGTAGATATATGTCTATGGTCAAGAGGGGGCGCAGACTGTCTCATCCCCTCAGTCTTGGTATAAACTAGTATTTTCAATTTTTCAAAAATTTTTTTTTTCATTAAAAAAAAAAAGTTTATTTTTGTCTATGATGTGTTCAAAACAACCCGGAAAAAACTCCACTGACCTGTTAAAACCTAAATGAAAAGTTGTGCAAATCCAAATTCTCAGCACCTGCCGAGGCCAAGTACGTCCTGGGAGCAGCGGGAACTTCAGCCGTGCAGTGGAGAGTGAACAGCCCGCGCCGCCGCCCACAGCCTCTGAGCTGGGTTCACCGGGAGCGGAGGGCCCGTCATTGCACTCGCAGCACCAGTGTGGTTTACCAGAGGACGTCAGAGTTGACAAGCCAGTTCAAGTTCGTCTCAAGCAGTTTCCAAATAAACGACAGCATAATAATGACGAGGGCGAAGAGAAAGTGACTTTGAGTCAACTTGTTGTAAAGGAGTCCAGGGTATTCAGTGCCGTGCCAGCGGTATTAGCATCAACTGCTATGTGCGAAAACTCATTCTCCATGTTAAAGAATACTGAGCACAGACGCAGCATGTTGCATAGACAGAAAACCCATCTCATCCAGCTGGCCTTTGAGAATGACCTCAGTCGGAAATTCAAAGATGAATGGAAGTAGATGCTGTTAAGGAAAGAGGAGACTGCTACTCTACTAAAGGTAAGAGCTGGTTATTTGATCATTTGTATTGTTGCTACTGTTTGTGTGTGTTAGCAGTGTGGTTATTGATCATATGTTGTTGGACATGTTTGATCAGCGCCGTCTGATTTTATGTTGCTCTGGGTTACCTGGCTTGTTTCATGCTTCTGATTGGCTAGTGTGGTTATTCGTGATTTCATCTGTTTCTTAATAGTCAGGTTACAATGAACGTTGTGTTAGTAAAGCAGGTTTATTCACTTAGTGGCAGTGTGTTATTGTAACCTGTTTCATATCAGGGTAAAAATTATGAATTGGTGTATGTGTCTTAGATAAGACAGTTGGGCTGCATACCTTTCTAATACTATGCATGACGTCACCACCCCATGACGGGGGGGGGGGGGGGGGGGGGGGGGGTATGACATCCAGGAAAGGTCCCCTGGCTTCAAATATGAATTTGACCATCCTTTCAAATCTGAGAAACAAATGCATTTAGCTATTAGCAGTGACTTTTTCTATATAACTAAAGTTTTTTATTCTTCTGGCAATCTGGAGACAGTTTAACATGCTGTCATCACCTCATGTCTCTACTACTGCAACTCTCTTCATGTGGGAGTCAGTCCTTCCTTTCTGTCTCATCTGCAAATGATTTAAAATGTAGCCGTGAGACTCCTCACTGGCACCAAATTTTTAAAAAAAGAAAGCGAGAGACCACACCACCTCAGTACTGGCCTCCGTTTACTTATTACAGAATAGATTTTAACGTTCTTTTATTTTTTTTGAAAGCTCTGAATGGTTTGGCACCAGCCGCCACCTCTGATCTCCTCAGTCTATATTTTTTACATCCAGACTCTTCAATCCTCTGATCATTTGCTTCTCTCTGTTCTACGTTTCTGCTTAAAATCAAAAGGTGACTCCGTTTTTTTTCCATTGCTGCTTCCACACTGGAGCAGTTTACCACTCACTGTCACATCCTCCCAATCTATCATCACTTTTAAATCCGTAATTATTAAATCACTTTTGAGTCCTGGTAGTTTTTAATAGCATGATCAAACTGTTAATACGTCTATTAGTTATGCGTCTTCTTATTGTGTCTGCTTTTAATGATTTAACTGTATTTGACATTCTTGTGTAGCGTGCTCTTGTTTTGAAATCCACTCTATAAATACATTTGTGATGACTTAATCATAAGTGCCACCAGGACGCCGCAATGTGTCATTATTTAACACAAAATAAACTCAAGACAATCAAAGACAAAAACAACAAATATAAATTATTCAACAATAATTTTTTCTTCCGGCTCATCAAGCAGTCTGGCTCCACAGGAACACTGTTTACAAGTCATGTGACCATTCTTGGACAAGTCTGTTAACATTAGATAAAGGATTGTGGATGGCTGTCACACAGATACACATATAATATGTTCAGCAGACCAAAGGAAGAGTGAACACACACTGTGCTTCTGTTAACCTTGCTGTTGTCATCAGGTCCATTTTGACCCCATACAACTTGAATCTGAGTAAACTCTGACAAAAACTCTCATTAAAATGTTAGTTGTTTTCACATTGTGTCAATTAAAAATCTAATTGTATTGGATAAAGTGACCTGTCTAACACACAATGACAGGATGTGTACAGTATGTGTAACATCTGTTGACCCAGGTCAAATCATCAACAAATCATAATTTTTTCTCATCATTTTTTGATTCTTAAATTCAGTTAAAATAATTCATAATTTCTGCTTTTTGAACTCATATATGAAGTATCATTTCATTTAAATGAGGCCTATTGTACATACTTTCTAAAAATATGTGGCATTACATTGGAATGAAGTTGGCAAAAAAAAGTCAAAGTCATAATTTAAACCTTATGCTTTATTTTTACTTATTTACAGGGTGGCCGCGGGTCCTTAAAAAGTCTTAAAAAGTCGTAAATCAATTTTCATGAAAATAAGGCCTTAAAAAGTATTAAATTGTCTTAAATTCAGATTGCTTGGGTCTTAAATATTTGAGTCTCGTCGCCGCGAAAATGCGGGCAATCTGTTTTGTTAGGTCGAATATTTTTTCTCCGGTGCTGCGTTGTGCTGCGTTGTCTATGGTTAGGTCAGAGCGTAGTCTACTGCGCAGCTCGTATTGCGCAGCTCTTGATGGCGTAGTAGGGTAAAGCATCTACAGGTGGGCCTAATTCAGCACTGATAGCCACTCGACTTAAACATGGGGAAATGCAAGTTCAATCACAAATGGCTAGACAGGAATGAACACTCTTGGTTACGATCGGTGCCTGGCAGTGTGTATTTCAGGGCGGGATTGCGGGTATTGCGCACAATTTAATTGATTCCCACAAATCCAACACTTATAATGCGGGAAATTCCCGCACACATTTACAGCGATGTATTAATGTTCAACCAACGTCTGCAGCGGGCCGGAATCGCTGTGTCCGACTGTCTGACTGCGACCCTGAACACACCTGTAGCTCTCTGCACCTCCCGCTAGCATAACACAGACAAGCTAACAGTGATATTAAGTTTAAGGAAACAAACACAGACCGCTGGTTAAAACATAAATCTACATCATCTGAGGAAGAACCTGCTCAGCGCCATGTGATGTCACCATTAACAACGTTAATCCTCAGACAGGTAACTGTGACGTTACTATACACTATGCTGTGGTGCTGCGCGTTTTATCAGCTGATGTTACACAACATCAATTTTAAGTCACTCAGAGGTTTCTCATTCAACACACCTTAAGAGAGAGAGTGAGGCATTCAACAAAAAACATGATGCTACTGAAGCTGAATATAACTACTTAACTGTATAATACTAGATAACTTGTAATTACTATAAAATATAGTTCAGAGAATAAGTTAACTGCATAAAATAGACTCACTGGCTTCCAATCTAATTTAATCCAATACAGCAGCTCTGCTATAAATTCTACATTTATGAAGTTTATACATTTTTTGACAAGAAGGTGAAAATTCAGCTTTATGTTCATTATTGAGAGATTAGGGTGCATTATATTGAAAGGTGTTCCTAATATTTTGTCCACTCCATTAACATACATGAGGAGTCACACCACCACCACTTAGTACAGCCGCAGTAATTTAATTTAGGACATTTTTGTGATCTTTTTGCATGACACACATAGCCGATGTTCTTAAACTCAACCGTCATTTGTCATTTTATCACTGTCAGTGTGTTTACTTGGAAATATTACTGTATTTCCATCGTACGTTTGGTCTTAAATTTCATTTAGAAGTGGTATTAAAAGGTCTTAAAAAGTCTTAAATTTAACTTGTTTATACCTGTATACACCCTGTATTTAGTCAAACCAGACCGGGTCAACAGGAGTGTTAAACATACACATCCTGTCACTGTGTGTTAGACAGTTCTCTTTATTCATCAACATGTGACAAAAGTAGTGGTGTGAACATTTGAATCACAGTTTTTGTAAGAGCTTACTCAGCTTGACAGTTAAATGCTGGGATCTGCAGAGTCATGAAAATAAAGTCACAAACTAGAAATATGGCAAAACCCAAATAAAGATAGCAATGTTCCTTCATTTTAAAAATCATCAACGATTATACATTATATTATATTATACAATACATTATACAATAATCTGCCCTTATAAAGGCTTTGTGAAGGGTTTATAATTGGCTTCTTAATAAGGTTGTTGAAGCCTTTCTAAATCAAGATGTTGTAACTCATTGGTTAAAAAGGTTAATAGTGACCAGCTGCTTGCCAAATAGTGATCCCACATTTCTCTGTGTAGTTAAATCTCAGATTGGATTGTCTCTGTGTCTTCATCAGACAGCACCCTTGCTTTCCACTGTGTGTTGAGTAGATTCACTTCATGTTTTTTAGCATCTAATTATGAGCATTTATTTATGAGTTACAAACTATTTTAACACTAAAAGGAGCCTTATTGTAAAGTGTGTAGAGGACATCACCATTTACTAAAGAATTATTAACATTTATGAATAAAAACTGAATAAAAATGTTAAAATGAGTAGTCTAACTCATAAACAAATGGTCAAGTGTATTTAGATAAGGTATGATAACTTTATTGATCTACGTAGGGGGAAACAAACTGTATTCTTGTAATGGTGAAGTGATAAAAAAAAGAAATAAAATAAAATACTATATACAATAAACAATCTTTAATAATATAAATCTACAATAAACATACATTCCTTATATTATATAAGTGTGTAGTGCAGATTAAACAGTAAGGACAGCTTCAGCCTGATTATACTTTAAATAGATAAGGCTCCCTTTTAGCAGTTAAAATACATATCTATAACTCATATATTAATACTTATAATGAGATAGCAAGAAACATTAAGATAATGACAAAATAGCTAGATCTGCTTTAGTATAGCTTACCTTCATGTTGCCAAATAGTGACCTTGCATTGATGTATGGGAAATTAGTTTACAACTGTTAACCCTTTATTGGGCAAATAATTATATTTGGTAACTTCTGTAAATATCCTTCCTTCCTTCCTTCCTTCCTTCCTTCCTTCCTTCCTTCCTTCCTTTCCTTCCTCCCTGCCTTCTTTCTTCTCTTCCTCTTTTCCTTTCTCCCTCCCTCATTCCTTATTTCCTCCGCCCTTCCTTCCTTCCATCTGTCCTTCCTCCCTCCCTCCTTCTCTCCTCCCTTCCTTCCTCCGTCCTTCCTTCCATCCTTTCCTTCCTTCCATCTGTTCTTCCTCCCTCCCTCCTTCTCTTTCTTTCCTCCCCCCTACCTTCCTTCCTTCCTTCTTTCCTCCATCCTTCCTTCCTTTCCTTCCTCCCTCCTTCCTTCCCTTCCTTCCTTCCTTCCTTCCATCCTTCCTTCCTCCCTTCCTTCCTCCCTTCCTTTCAACGAGTGTCCTATAAAAGGTTAATGAATGGTTTATGAAGTGTGTCAATCTAATTATTAACTCACAACTATTTCTAAATCCTTTATAAGGGGAGTCTGGTTGTAAGGTGATACCAGACACACAAGTTCATTGAAAGATTCATAGAAAAACAGTCTATTTGTAATGTTTTCACTTTCATGATATAATATTCAAACCAAACCTATAGAGGGTATTTGGTCAGAAGCATCAATATAGTGCAGCTAATACTGTATGTGTCTATGTAAAGATAAATATGAGCTGAGCTGGCTCTCTCTCTCTCAACAGCACAGTGGAGTACTTAATATCAGCAGGATTTATGTATTAGCTGGGCTTTATGGCTCATACAGTGTGATCCCACAGATACAGTGGCCCATTCTCAGGCTCTTTTGTCATGTCACACACACACACACACACACACACACACACACACACACACACACACACACACACACACACACACACACACACACACACACACACACACACACACACACACACACACACACACATGCCCACACATATTCAGTAAACTGTGGACAAAAATAAAATAAAAATCATGCCAACTCCAAACTTTCAAGCGGAGGCAGGGATTAGGCGATCTGCTTCTGAACTGCCAGTATATCTGCTGAGAAGAAACGATAAAAGATTTATAAAGAATATTTGCCTGCTCTGGCTCTAAACCTGAGTGGCAGTTGCGGGTCGAAAGGATTTACGGGCTTCAAGAAGACGGAAGGGCTGAGGTGTGCCGTTATGGAATATAGATGCTGAGATTGATCTGTCTACATTAGATATTAGAAACATCTGGATGTCTCTGTGGATCAGCCACTTCAACTGATGATGTCTGTGGTGTGTGTGTGTGTGTAGTGTGTGTGTGTGTGGGGCTCTCAAAGAAAAAGTACATTCACCCTCAATTTCAGACACATCAGATTTCATTGGGACTAGTTTTACCTGCAGTTATGTTATAGAATATTTCAGAAAAGAAGGTGAAAGATGGTTTAATATGCTCAGTGTCTAAATGATGACATCACCAAGCCACTCTGAAGTAGGCAACACACTGACTTGTCAGACTAAAACTTTTAGTCTATAGATTTTGCTGTCTCACCCAGAGCCAGATAAGTAAGATCAATATCAGTTTTATTTCTGTTGTCCAGAACAGAAATCCTATAGAGTCAGAACACATGTAGTCTGTGTAAGACAGGAAGTAGAGAAGAACTGCTTATCAAAAGTGAAAACATACAACATACAAACTTGACTCACTAACAATCCTTCCAGACATATTTAAGACATAAATAAATACTATATATGTAGTTCTCCACTAAAAAGTTTGGTTATTTATGAATGATGTAAGTCGCATCCTCTCTTTTACCCTAATTTAAATAAAACAGTATTTTTAATGTTCAAAGTGTTCCTGCTGGACACTAAATGTCTCCTACTTTACTGTGAAGTCGCTTCCACATCACACTCGTCCTCAATTGGCTCCAAACGACTTGTGATGTTACAACTTCTGCTCATAGGCCCGCCCCTGAAAATCTGATCCAATGAGCACTAAGAGCACAAATCCTGCTCGCTTCACTTTTTAGTGAATTGAGCCTTTAAATAAGTTATTAAAGAGACTACAAGCGATCAACCAATCAGTTATTGAAATAGCAGCTTTCATACAGGTTAATGTAGTTTCAAGTGTTTCACAGTTGACTGACAAGTTGATGGAAAGACAGAACAAGTGACGACATAGAGAAAAGGAATAAAAACGATGAGAGAACAAACACGAGCAAAAACAGAAAATGAACAAATTAAAAGGAAAAAAATGAGACCAATGCACAAAAGAGAAAATAAGGATGATACAAATATTTGAAATTTTAAATAAAATAAAATAAGACTAAATAATGAGAGAGAATAAGAGAAAACATGTAATAAGTTAAAGTAACAAACTAGGTTAAAATAGATTTAAAAGACAAAAGAAAAGTAAAATTAAATTAAATAAATATGCTGACTAAATAAGCAAGACTACAACTAGATTAAAAAACATAGAAACAGATGAATCAAATCAATAAGAAGATAAAACATGAGAGTGATGATAATAAAGTAATCATCGTGTGCTCTGTGTGAAGCTGCAGTGCTCACTGTGAAGAAAAACTTATTATAAGTTTTATTTAAGTTGTGGTCCAAAGATTAGTCTCATCCATATAGTCACTGTGTTGACTAAAGAATGTAAAAATAGAGATGTACAGATTGGTATGATTGTAGTCGTCATGGTAACATGCTAACATGCTAACAATGACAATTTCAACATGGTAAAACAGTGATGTTGACTGTTTTAGTTGAAGGCTGATGGTAATGACATTAGTTCTGCAGATATATGATCATAAACCAAGGGACTGGATACATTGAGGTTTGGACCTGATGATGATCCTGAAAGAAAAAAAATACCAATCATCATCACATCTCAAAAATGACAACCTTATAGGAACCTTGAATGTCAGTACTAACAGTATATGAAAGTAGATATTTCTGGACTTTTTACTGGCTGCTAAAAAAGTCTGCTCATGATCACAGATGTCTGTCCAGCTGATATGTTTCAATCAGTTCACACAGTGAAGATATCAGGAGAGAACCACTCTAAAGCAAAAAAGAAACATGAGCACTTTCCTCGTACAATAAGTCACATTACTGAATGAAGTGACTGGAAAATGTCATATAGAAAATTAACGGTAAAAATCATATATATAATAATTATAATAATCATTCCTCCATTGGTAGATCAAAGTTAACAACTTTGTAAGGTTCCACAGGCTGTTCTCTGGGAATAATGGGAGACGACTAAATGACCTCATGAGTATAAAAGCAGACTGTGTGTGTGCGTGTGTGTGTGTGAGAGTGTGTGTGTGTGTGTGTGTGTGTTTCTGTAAATACGACAGTGTAACACCTAAACCCCAGAAGTAGGACACTGATGAAGCTTTTCATCATTTCCGTCTGAAGGAATGAGGTCAGCATTCATTTCACATCTCTGGCCTCCATGCTTTCTCTCTCTACTGTAACAGCTGGAGGACTGCAGTGAAATAAACACTAAATGTTTGTTACTCCAAAAATGTAATATATAACACATTATGTGTTCATTTAAAAAAAGTAATGTGTACTTAATGACTCCCTGTGGAAAGTAATTACACTACTAGTTACATTACTTTTGGGTTGCTCCTTAGCAACGCTGGTGATGTGTACAGTAAAATAATATGAACAGATAAACTAATATGAGTCTTGACCATCATAACACCATGTTGTACAAATAATAACTGCCTCAAAATATTCTATAGACAATGTGTTTCTCCTCAGAGTCACAACAACACTCTCCATGTTTCCATCCTGATATAACACCAGTACACATAGCTCACCAAAGTCTTCCTGTCTAATGATGCTAATCACCAATCCCTTCACTGTTATATATTATTATATATGATATATCATATAGTCTGTTCACTATTATAAATTATATTATATTATATTATATTATATAGTCTGTTCACTATTATATATTATATTATATAGTC
The DNA here is from genome assembly GCF_027409825.1 of Scomber japonicus. Taxonomy (NCBI): domain Eukaryota; kingdom Metazoa; phylum Chordata; class Actinopteri; order Scombriformes; family Scombridae; genus Scomber; species Scomber japonicus. Next base: position 5,333,268 of record NC_070589.1, read on the forward strand.
TGTTCACTATTATATATTCTATCATATAGTCTGTTCACTATTATATTTTATATTATATATTATATATATATTATATATATATAACACCAGTACACATAGCTCACCAAAGTCTTCCTGTCTAATGACGCTAATCACCAATCCCTTCACTGTTATATATTATTTTACATATTCTATCATATAGTCTGTTCACTATGATATATTATATTATATTATATTATATTATATTCTATCATATAGTCTGTTCACTATGATATATTATATTATATCATATTATATCATATAGTCTGTTCACTATTATATCTTATATTATATTATATTATATCATATAGTCTGTTCACTATGATATCTTATATTATATGATATAATATCATATAGTCTGTTCACTATGATATATTATATCATATAGTCTGTTCATTATGATATATTCTATCATATAGTCTGTTCACTATGATATATTCTATCATATAGTCTGTTCACTATTATATCTTATATTATATTATATTCTATCATATAGTCTGTTCACTATTATATGTTATATTTTATTATATAGTCTGTTCACTATGATATATTCTATCATATAGTCTGTTCACTATTATATTCTATCATATAGTCTGTTCACTATTATATTTTATATTATATTATATTATATTCTATCATATAGTCTGTTCACTATGATATATTATATTATATTATATTATATCATATAGTCTGTTCACTATGATATATTATATTATATTATATTATATCATATAGTCTGTTCACTATTATATATTCTATCATATAGTCTGTTCACTATTATATCTTATATTATATTATATCATATAGTCTGTTCACTATGATATCTTATATTATATTATATCATATAGTCTGTTCACTATTATATTCTATCATATAGTCTGTTCACTATGATATATTCTATCATATAGTCTGGTCACTATGATATATTATATCATATAGTCTGTTCATTATGATATATTCTATCATATAGTCTGTTCACTATGATATATTCTATCATATAGTCTGTTCACTATTATATCTTATATTATATTATATTCTATCATATAGTCTGTTCACTATTATATCTTATATTTTATTATATAGTCTGTTCACTATGATATATTCTATCATATAGTCTGTTCACTATTATATTCTATCATATAGTCTGTTCACTATTATATTTTATATTATATTATATTATATCATATAGTCTGTTCACTATGATATATTATATTATATTATATTATATCATATAGTCTGTTCACTATGATATATTATATTATATTATATTATATCATATAGTCTGTTCACTATTATATATTCTATCATATAGTCTGTTCACTATTATATCTTATATTATATTATATTATATTATATCATATAGTCTGTTCACTATGATATCTTATATTATATTATATCATATAGTCTGTTCACTATTATATTCTATCATATAGTCTGTTCACTATGATATATTCTATCATATAGTCCGTTCACTATTATATTCTATCATATAGTCTGTTCACTATTATATGTTATATTATATTATATAGTCTGTTCACTATTATATCTTATATTATATTCTATCATATAGTCTGTTCACTATGATATATCATATTATATTATATTCTATCATATAGTCTGTTCACTATGATATATTATATTATATTATATTATATCATATAGTCTGTTCACTATGATATATTCTATCATATACTCTGTTCACTATTATATATTCTATCATATAGTCTGTTCACTATTATATTCTATCATATAGTCTGTTCACTATGATATATTCTATCATATACTCTGTTCACTATTATATCTTATATTATATTATATAGTCTGTTCACTATGATATATTCTATCATATAGTCTGTTCACTATGATATATTCTATCATATAGTCTGTTCACTATTATATCTTATATTATATTATATTCTATCATATAGTCTGTTCACTATTATATCTTATATTATATTATATTCTATCATATAGTCTGTTCACTATTATATCTTATATTATATTATATTATATAGTTTGTTCACTATTATATGTTATATTATATTATATAGTCTGTTCACTATTATATATTCTATCATATAGTCTGTTTACTATTATATTCTATCATATAGTCTGTTCACTATGATATATTCTATCATATAGTCTGTTCACTATGATATATTCTATCATATAGTCTGTTCACTATTATATCTTATATTATATTATATTCTATCATATAGTCTGTTCACTGTGATATATTCTATCATATAGTCTGTTCACTATTATATCTTATATTATATTATATTATATAGTCTGTTCACTATTATATGTTATATTATATTATATAGTCTGTTCACTATTATATATTCTATCATATAGTCTGTTTACTATTATATTCTATCATATAGTCTGCTCACTATGATATATTCTATCATATAGTCTGTTCACTATTATATCTTATATAATATTATATTGTATAGTCTGTTCACTATGATATATTCTATCATATGGTCTGTTCACTATTATATTCTATCATATAGTCTGTTCACTATTATATGTTATATATATTATATAGTCTGTTCACTATTATATCTTATATTATATAATATTATATAGTCTGTTCACTATGATATATTCTATCATATAGTCTGTTCACTATTATATTCTATGATATAGTCTGTTCACTATTATATTTTATATTATATTATGTTATATTATATAGTCTGTTCACTATTATATTATATTATATAGTCTGTTCACTATTATATCTTATCTTATATTATATTATATAGTCTGTTCACTATTATATTTTATATTATATTATATTATGTTATATTATATAGTCTGTTCACTATTATATTATATTATATAGTCTGTTCACTATTATATTATATTATATAGTCTGTTCACTATTATATTATATAGTCTATTCACTATTATATATTATATTATATAGTCTGTTCACTGTTATATTATATTATATAGTCTGTTCACTATTATATTATATTATATAGTCTGTTCACTATTATATTATATTATATAGTCTGTTCACTATTATATTATATTATATAGTCTGTTCACTATTATATATTATATTATATAGTCTGTTCACTATTATATTATATAGTCTGTTCACTATTATGTTATATTATATAGTCTGTTCACTATTATGTTATATTATATAGTCTGTTCACTATTATATTATATTATATAGTCTGTTCACTATTATATTATATAGTCTGTTCACTATTATGTTATATTATATAGTCTGTTCACTATTATGTTATATTATATAGTCTGTTCACTATTATGTTATAGTATATAGTCTGTTCACTATTATCGGTACTTCACTGTACAAAGGAGCAACACAAGCTTTGTCTCTTGGTTGGTGTGTACATACACTCAGCTAGAGCATCAGTGTGGGTCAGTGAGTGTTTCACTACTAGCTTTGTGTTAGCATGAGAGGTCAGACAGTTGTACAAGCGTGCATGAAAAGCACCTTTAATTATTTTGGTCATCCGCCGAATTTATACATAATAATTAAAGAACTTATGTAACACAAGTAACATCTTTGTTTAGTAACTGTAATGTGATTACTGACTGTAGACACTGTAACATGTTATATTACTGTGTTACAGATCAATGTAATGTGATTACTGACTGTAGACACTGTAACATGTTATATTACTGTGTTACAGATCAATGTAATGTGATTACTGACTGTAGACACTGTAACATGTTATATTACTGTGTTACAGATCAATGTAATGTGATTACTGACTGTAGACACTGTAACATGTTATATTACTGTGTTACAGATCAATGTAATGTGATTACTGACTGTAGACACTGTAACATGTTATATTACTGTGTTACAGATCAATGTAATGTGATTACTGACTGTAGACACTGTAACATGTTATATTACTGTGTTACAGATCAATGTAATGTGATTAGTGTAACATTACATTGTAGCACATCACACCCAACACTGAACGTGACTGACATTCAACAGCTTTTTACATTTTTTTAAACAAACAAGTAACAAATCTAGTTGCAATCTGTGACTGACTTTATAAACTATAATATAATAATATAATCTACATCTTCACAGCACTGGTCACAAAGATTGAAATGTCAAAACATGAAATCACAGTTACTTTACATTTTGAAGTGTTTCTTATGAATTAGAGTTAATTTTCTGGAATGTGTTATGTAATAGGATACCATACCCTACAATATACTTTATTGTCCTTGTAGTGAAATTCCATCCATCCATCCATCCATCCATCCATCAAAACAAATGACATATGAACAAAACAGCACCAGCTCTTTCCATCACAACAATAAACTGTACTAACATAAATATAGCACTCAGCCCATGATAAAAAACGATGCACATTGCACATAACATATGGCACACACCCCATAATAAAACAGCCTTCAGCCTCAAGAAGCATTGTAATGTTCTTATACTGTTATATAGAGAACATGATAAACATGATAAACGTCATGATACGACAGGTGTTGACTCAGAAATGAGGTACAGTACAGTTTCTTTAAATGAAGCCTATTGACCATCATTTAAATAAAGATATAAAGTGTTAATTAGTGATCTTTTGAGGTGTTAGCAGTCAGATTTGTTCCCATTGGAAAGAGTGAGTTAATTTCAGATTCAATGGACATGTACAGTACAAGAGTGATATGAGTCTTATTTATAAAAGGAATCAAATAAGCATATTTCTCAAAGTGGTGGGCTGTTCCTTTGAAGATAGCTTCTTTGATTTAGAGCTCAGTGTTTCTCCCACTGTTTCACCAGTGTTTCAATCATGCTTTTATGACTTTTTACTCTAAATAAGAAGTCACTGGTTCTCCAGAGTTATCCTTTGGGTATCCTCTTGATGTCCAATGTCATAGCACTTCATCAAATAGTTGCACTTTGGACCAATGGTGAGCAGATTGAGATAATGTTGAGATTTTTGTAGCTATCTTGTTATCATCAGAGTGATTTTTGAAGAGTCTACATGATTAAATAAGTTCTAAAATAAAAGCAGTTTTTTGATGGATCTTTGAAATGAGTTTGGGTTATTCATAATGGAAGTGTTTTGAACGCACTGTGTTTTGAAAGATTTGTCTGAATAACTGGGGAGACACAATACACAATTAGTTTTATTATATTTAGTTTATATTGAAAGGCAAGGGGTAGATTTAAAGTGACACAATACACAGTAAAAAATATTAATAATGATAATAATACAGCAATAATTCAACCTTGACTTTTAAAAACATTTAGTTCAAAACTGTTGAACAATACGGTTTTCATTCTGAGTTGAAAAGCTAGAAGGGTTAGCTGTGGGGCCATTCCTAAAATAATCAGACAGTTGGTTCACTAGCAGTTTACTCCCTAGTGGTCATAGAGGTCTGGCAGAGTTCTATTTCTTAAGCATATCAGGCATTTCATCAGTCAGGTCTGTGCTTTACTGGCAACTACTGTAGAGATTTTACAACTGGACTGATGTTGGCTGTCCTCTTGGTTATTGGTCAGAATGCTGAAGAAGTTGCAGGTGCCTTATAAGTAAAGTTTAACCCTTACTGTTCATACTCTACAGCCTACCGCCAAACTTTAATGAAAATGTATTTTAGGTTGTGTAACACTCTACTATGTTGAACTCAACACTGCTTATTTACCAGCTGGTTGCTTAACAAGCTCACATTTAAAACTCTAATGCTCTCTGAAAACCAGTATAGCACCACTATGACCTCATGGCTGTGTAGTTACATTTCATTTGATTAACATGTAAGGTCACCATCTAAACAGACCGCTTGTAACAAAAGCTAACACAGGCTGCTAAATTACAACCTGAATCCGTACCAATGTGCGGTGCATTATGCTAACACTGAGAGTAATGGCTTGTGAGGAGTGACTCACCAGTTTGGGCATTGGGAGTTTTTATTCAACAGATTTTCATGGATAATGACGGCTCGTTGGACTCATACAAATCATTAACAAAGCACAACCCATTACACTTCATCTTCTAAAGATGTGAGGTTGAATGCAGATGTTAAAACAAACTCCCTGTGCTGACCTCCTCACCCAGTGCTAGCACCATTCATCTGACTAATGTGTAACCTCTGATACCTGGAGGAAACACACAGGTTGCTCTGATTGGCTAGGAGCTGCACTGTGATATCACACCGCAGGAATTGTGAGCTTCTGCCCTTTTTACACCGTTTACATTTAACTCATTAGTGACCTGGGTTACAAACAGCTGACTGAACTTTGTACTGGTAAATATGTTCAGCTAAGTACTCCATTCTCCAGCACTCCACACAGTCAAAAGCCTTGGAGTGCGCTTGAAGAGCCTTCAGGGTTTTCATTACATCTTTGTTGAACTGCCGCATCTGAAAATGTCTCTGGTGGTAACATTTATACAGCAGCTGTTGAACTTTAAGTTCACTGTATGCTGCAATATTGATTTTTCCATTTCACATTTGGCTTCAAAATGCTTGTAGAAGCATTTGTCTATTAAATGTAAAACAAAACTAAAATGTTTACATTGCTTCAGATTTTGCATGAGTGTGAGAGACTTGATCCCACTGATGATAAAGTAGAGCTTGCCAGACAAAATCTACCTGTGTATATATATATGTGTATATATATATATATATACATATATATATATATTCAGTTATATTATCAGTTTCAGCTTAATGATTGCAATCACCTGTGGATGTGAATACCCCTCCTAAATGCTTAGTATCACTGGTTTCCAGAGTGGCAGTTGCATCTTTTAAAGGATGAATGCAAGTATCCAGTACATCATCATTACCAGACTGAGGACATTGTTTTTTTTAATAAAATGAAGTTATTGGATTCAGATTCAGTAGGCAGTCTTAAAGGACAGTACTGGTCAGTTAAAAGAAGTGATTTCAAGGCTCTTATAAACTGCTGTGGTGACAAGTTCACAGAATGTGAGGGTCATACATCCCATATTTTGAAGTGAGACAGTGAAGTATAGAAATTCAGAGGTTTCAGGAGACAAGAGCTATGAGTGGAATGAGCGTGAAACTGATGATTCAATAAAAAAGGGCTTAAAAAAAGAGGGAAGGATCCTAGTATTCTTCACTAAATATTACACAGCATGAAGCATGATCTACTTCTACACTGTCCAGTCATACATATAGAGAGACAGTCAAGTAAAAAGTAAAGTAATGAGTTTGATAAATTATTTCCCTTTGGAAAGTTGGTCAATTGACTTCATTTGTGGTCTTGGATTAATAATTTGTGTGCATTAATGATCAACAGAATAGAAACGTTAAAACACTGGGATCTGGAAAAAGTTGAGCAGCCAAACATTAGAGGAGAGACAGGCAGTGAAATGATTACCCAATGTGTCCAACAAGCAGTCCACACACTGAATTCCTGCTTCAACAGCGTAATGGTGCTTGAACATAGATTCCAGTTCAATAAGGGATTGTTACTTTCAGTTTGGCCTCCATATGAAGTGGTTCAGATCTCTTGGATGGACTGGTGTTTACAACCTTGTCTAATTGTCTCACAGCTCATGTATTTTGCTCCATGCTCCTTTTGTTATAATGATGTTGCCATGGTTTTAGATTTCAAGTATAATGGTGTGATACCCACAGAAATGGTAGCCTATCTATGAAAATAAAGCCTAAGTTTTTTTATAAACTGGGTTTTCTCTTTAAAATAATGCTCATTATGTGCATAAAATGAATGTTCCTCACAGCTGCTGGGTTCTCTACCTAAAAACCTAATAAATGATCTTATGACATAAAGTGGTATGAGTAATTTACTGTCAATATTAAGAATATGTGGACATAAATTAACCCTTACATGCTGTTGATATTCTACATCCAAAAGTGTTTATACTAGTGGTGGGCATAGATGATTTTTTAAAATCTAGATTAATCTCACTGTAATCTTGGAATTAATCTAGACTAATCTAGATTTCAGAATATGTGTGCTACCCAAATAATGACTAAAAGTAAGTCTTTGAGAACGGGTTTCTCAAGCCAGGTGGCGCATTAGACCAGGGGCTCATCTCCTGTTTCCAAAATGCATCATCTGCTTGAGAAAGCTGTTCTACTATGATAATTGGTGAGGAAAATAAATCATGTTCAATAAGATGTACTTGTGTTTACTAACTGTTTATTCAGATAAACATGAATTTTGAACTGTAGGCCTGCATAAGAGGTCGTGATGAACTGTTTACAGTCAGTAGCTTTGTGTCAATCAGCCCAAGCTCTATTTCTCCTTTCTTCCACCAGTCACTCAGGCAGACCGGCTTGTTCACATTTTCTGGTGACAAACTAGATCTCCACGCTACCACTACATCTGCGCTAAAATATTGTAACGAACTGGGCATTACTGTTTTGTGTTTTATGAATTTGAGAGTTTAAACCAGATTCTGTTCTGTTCAATTGAAGTGCTGTTTTTTCCGAGTGTCTGTGAACGCGTCTTGAGAGTGAGACTTGCAGCTAGCGTGTAGGTGTGTTTGTAGTTAGCCTCTGCATAAGAACACGGCAGCACGTGTGTGGCTAGTGAGCTACTGATGTTAGGTTTTTGTTGTTTTGGCGTTGGCTACGGCCCACAGTAGCCTGTGTAACAGTCAAGAATAAAAAGCTAGTTAAACCGGCTAACGTCTCGGCGTGTGGTTATTGAGGGACGTTACAATATCAAGGTGAAAGTCATCATAGCTTGCCTAGTATAGACCCAGCTCCCAACCCAACTTTGAGAATACATTAACGGCGATATTTTTTTTATCGCCCGATAAGAGTCTCACGTTAACGCAGCACGTTAACGCTGATAACGGCCCACCACTAGTTTATATCAAATGTTGAACCACAGATGTGTTTAGAAAGTATCAATAGTGGATCTGACTGATCAATAAATGTGATTAAACCTTGATTCATGTTTCAGAGAGCAGAGAGAGTGTATTTTTTAGGAGAAAAAACATCTACTATCACACAATATCATGTCCTATTTGACCTAAGACATGAAAATATAACATAGCAATAATGATGGAAATGTATTTAATGTAAAGGTAAAATGAGCAGAACTTTATGGAAGTGTGGGGTTTATTGTAGAACCATTAGAGCCATCAGTCTTCACTGCTACATCATAAAAAGAATTATTAAAGCTATTAACTATTCATTTAACATGAACACATGGACATAGATACAGAGATAATTTGACCCAGCCCCAATGGACAAACATTTGTAGCATCTATACACAAGTATAATATTTAAAAATATTTCAATTTGTGTGCATTTTGAGCCATTTTTGGAAAAATCATCAAATTTCAGGGTAAGAGACATTTGGGGTGTTTTTACAAGCTGTCAAAAGTCAAAACAGTATGTAAGGGTTAAAGGTTATAAGCCCTGTAAATGTAAATCTTTCAGTCATTAAGTGACTTATAGGATATAACTGAACAACAGCAAAGTAACTATGGAGCAAATTTGTTCAGCAGAGCTGAAGATCTATTTGTTTACATTTCAAGAACCTTACATATGAAGTGTGATAACCCCTGCTATCTATGCCACAGCTGACAGCTCTTTCCCCTCTGCTGCTACCTCTTCCTTCCTCCATATATGCACCTGGTTTTTGGGTATGTTGCATTCGCTTCTTGTGACGTTCTGCACCTTACAGCATTCACACACACTCACCCCTCATACACCCCTTACACTACTGATTATACTGACATCCGCAGATCTCAATAATCCTTAGTTGAGCTTTAAAGTTATTTACTTGCTTTCATTCGTACACATTACTTTTCGTTTAAAATAAAAAAAATGGTGTGCCTCTGATTTGTTGTGCCCAAAGACCTGGTTCATAACAAAAGTATATATTATGAATTTCCAGGAAAAAACACAGCTGCAAAAGTAAAAGTCTGTAATCACAGCTGTGGTCCGCAACATGAAAGCCTAGCCACCCACCAGCTTAAGCTTTGCCAGTAAATCACTAGGTAAAATCACTCACTTTCTTTTCCTGCAGCACAATAATTGACTGGTGATTGTCAAAAACCCCCTATCCTATTCAGCAACATTCTGTGTGTGTGTGTGTGTGTGTGTGTGTGGATGGGTGCGTGTATGGGCGCACGTAACGCGCACGTGTTTCTGCAAGCAAGATCAAATAATATGACCAGGGCGATGCAGTTATTTGATCTCCATGCCTGGTGGGCTACACGACTAAACCAGGGATATTTCATGTGAACACTGCTTCATTACTTTATTATAACCCAGCTACAAATCAAGACTGGTTGGCTTACCAAACTCATTAGATATCACACAACAGACAAAAAAGGGAAAAATGCAAAAAGAAAAAAGTAACAAGGCAAATCAAACAGAATGAATTAGAACCAACAAACGTCTTGCTAAAGCTAGAGAGCAGCGGAACAGCATTCAGTAAACATAGGAAATTAAATATGTAGAAATTGAACTCCTACAGGGGTCTGGTTTTGAAATGTGGAGCTGGATGGGGTGAATTTGTGTGTACAAGCTTTCAGAGAAGGGTGTGGGGTGTTGAAGAGTAAAGGACAACTTGAAGACGGTGTCCTGTAGTGCTGTGAGTCCCGTGACAATAGAACGGTCGGGCTTCAGTCGCATGCTATAAAGATAACGTATATTTCAGTCAGCAGAGGCTTACAGATAAAAACCCTTGTTGATAAAACATGAATTATATATTTTTTTTCAGAAGGTAGACACCATCTGGGGGTTAATGCCTGATTATGAGAATGAGCCCCATAATCAGTCACCAGTATAACCTCTGACTGTCAGCAGTCTGTGAGGGATGTGGTGGTTCTACATTGGTATTATAAACTGAAGACAGTGCATGAGTGTGAGTACATTTTCTTATACAGCACTTTTCAAGGGTAGACATCACTAAATAGTATACAATACCAAAGACAAAGTGTTATGAAGTAATAATAAGAAAAGAACCTACCTACTAGTGATGGGAATTCACTAAGTGTCTCAGTTTAGAGGGGCTGTTTGCCCTTACAATTCTATGTCGTAAATTAGATGGACAAAAAAAAAAATCCAAAACAAATACCATTCCAATCTGAGTCTATTGGCAGCAGATATCAGGTCCGCCCTGTAGCCCACTTTAAATTTAGCATGTGCGCCTTTCTCCTTAGATTTTAAGTAAGGTGAATTGTTCCAATTTAAAAGAAAAAAAAAACAGAGTTGACTTGGTCGCAACCGACACATCACTACCATTTACAACCAGCCAACCCACATGGAATGGATTGTAATCTGAATGTAGAATGTGTACGCTGTTATTTGGCATCTACACTTTAATCTTTTTCACTCCCCACAAAGAGCCACCAAGCTCAGTGCAGCAGGGAACTATAGATGAATAGAGGGCAGATGATAAGAGCATCACTATTGGATATACAGTGTGTTGTAGTCAGAAGAGTTTACCGGCAGGCTCCGCCACTATAGACAACACTATAGTCCGTCAACACCATTTTTAAGTGGTGGGGTATTTCCTAACATTACTAATGTAAATGAGCACAGCTGCAATTCAGTTGTGATTGTCATAAAGAGCTGTGAATAAGATGATGATGCCAGGCTCATGAGTTCAAGGGACTATGAGTTCAAGTTAATGGCAACCCATCCAAAATGTGTCAATATGTTGCAATGTGGACTAGGACTGCACAAGATATTGTTTGAGCATGGTCATCGTGATGTATGTGTGCGCAATAGTCACATTGCAGAGCATGTGATGTAGGAGGCCAATGAACTCATCTAATTTCAAGGGTAGCTGACTGATATACACTGCATGTAGACTCTGCGTATGCTGTGCAGCGATCCACCAATCACATTCGTTCTGTACTGTAGAAGACCACCACCGAAAATGAAAACTTGTTGCCAAAAAGAAAAGCAACGTCAGTTACCTGGAATGATTTCGGTTACTAGAAGGTGTGTCGGCAGTGCCTTTCATCTGTTGCCACAATGAGAGGTAACACAACTAACCACACAGCTCCGTATGACGAATGCAAAGCCAGATCTGAATGTCGTCCAAAACAAAAACCATTTCAGAAGCCTTTGCAACTTGCAAATAAGTTAGTTGTGTTACCTCTCGTTGTGGCAACAGATGACAGGCACTGCCGACACAGAACACGTGTTTTAATATTGCAATATATATCGCAGGGTTGAAAAAAATTGCAATGTTAGTTTTTTTCCAATGTCGTACAGCCCTAATCTGGACCAAACAGTGAGGTGACCCACCAACTGAACTGACTAAATGGTGTAAAAAAAATCTAAGCAAGGCACCTGTGGTTCCTGAGCTACCTTGTGTCCATGGATCCAGTCCAGTTGAAGTGAGATCAAAAGGTACAACCTCAAAGCCCTTCAGTTTTAAGTCTGAAGTGAGGTAGATCTACGACTAACAGTGTAATGCCAGGATTAGACTACTTTTTAAATTGTTACTTAGTTTCACTTTAGGGCAGTCTTAGAGCCATGCATATTTTCATAGCAGACTAAAGTTGGACCCTGACCCTGATCCTAGCTTGCTGTCTTTCCCAATAGTAAAGGTCAGACGAGAGAGGGCAACAAAATCCTGACAGTCTTTTGATGATGCTGCATTAGTTGTCTTTGACTATGACAGACTACAAGGGGTACAGCAATTGCTGTGCCCAATTTTCACTCTAGATGTCTGATATGTGTTTGGTCGAGCAATTATCAGCCTGCAAATGTTGTAGAAGTGTCAACGGCCTAAGTGGAAGCCTGACCAGTCACAGCTCTGAAAGTGATACCAAGAGATTTAAAAAGGGATGAAATCTGTGACCTTTGAAACACTGAGTAAGAAGACACAAAGCCATATCCTGGGTGACATTACCTCATCCTCCAAAATGTGTCAGCCAGTGCACTGTAATGAACATGAATGTAATTATAAAGGAGTTTCAGTGGAATAGTCGGAGTGGAATAAAAAGAAACGCCACAACCTTGTGGAGTATGTACAAATGCACGTCTGTCCGTAATGAACAACGGCACGGTGTAAACATTGCCTTATAGAGCACAATCAAAAACCCACCCCGAGGCATTTCAACTCTGTTTTGTTCTGTGTCATATTTCATTGTGCTTCTCCTTCAATTAACATTCATCCCCTTGTTCCCGGGTAGCCATGACACCACACAAACACTAGGAACACCAGCAATCAAGGCTGATCAGTATTCAAAAAAGGTAGCCTGTAAACCGATGGACTCAGACAGCTGAGTGGAAGGAACAATCTCCCCTTCCATGCTCCGACATTTTCGGTGTCACTAACCTGTTGTGCTCAATGCATTCTAAGAGGTATGTAGCAAGGAAGTCATTCAATGCGTATTCTGACCAAAATTCCCCTAAGTCCTAATTCCTTTCTTTCCTATTTCTGCTTCAGTTAGTAATTTAATACATTTGCATAAAATCATTATTGAAATCAATTACTAATTAAATTCATATTCTCATAAACAATACTCATTACCATATACTGTTGCTGCCCTGTCTGTTTTCCAGCATATCTCTCTGTGTGTATGGGAGGTGGCCAGGACCTCACTGCAGCCTCAGATGACACACAGAACATCATTCAAAAATCTGTTTTTCACACTAAATTTACTCTCTGGCCTGTCAACACAGGTCTCAGAGAACAAATCATCTTTGGATATTTTCTGCATGTGATTTGGACAAATTTCATTATGTATTACTCTCTATTAATAACTTGAACATAATAGCTTTTTTTCCAAAGCGATTCTATTAAAAATGATTATAGGTAAGGCAGTCAGCGGATGTTTACTTTACCATTATCTCCCTTTAAAAAGTATCTAGTCACTTTATTAATAGAGGATTTTCAAGTCACAATATACAGTACCTTCTTCACTGTGACATGTAGAACTCACTGAAGTGCACAGTTTACTGTAATATAATTAACTAATGAAGATGTTCATTATACTAGTAGTTCACACCTTGGAGACCTCCTGATATAGAAGAATCCTACACAGAAGACAGATGAAGTAATTACATAATTATTAACATGACATGCTACACAGCACATACCATAGGTTATATATTCTATCACCATTCAGCAAGCATAGCTGTTCTTTTGTTCGGGTGAGAAGAAGCATGCAACCCTGAGTATTGGCATGATTATTATGGGTAACTTAAAGGTCAAGTCAATACCCAGGTTTTTATTAAGGGTTAATAACAGTGTGGGAAAGCATATAAGTGACTGAATCAGTTCCAATAGTGTTTGTGTAGAAAACCAGAATAAGGTTCTGATGGAGAAAAGTACAACTGCCATGACGGCGCATTGGTTGGGATGGCCAGGATTTCTACTATTTTTCAAGAAGTGGAGAATATTTTTTTGAAAAAAAAAACGCTGGAAGACCTCATTACTGTAATGTGAGATGGATAGTAATAGGCTAGATGGAAATGGCTTCTTGGCTGAGTGTGAGCAATGCAACATATTTGTCATGTGACTTAAGGTGCCTCTAGACTATGCAGTGACAACAATCATTTAAGTTTATTGCATGTCACATTGTACCAGATGCCTGTGATCAAATCTTGGTGTAATCTGTGTCAGATATCAATTTGAGGCATGTCATACTGTGTGCTGAATATGGAGAATCTTAGCTATATGACGTCAATAGGATAAAAGGGTCTAAAAGCAGACACGTCATCCATCTGTGCTGCTGATGGTTTGAAAATGCAGCAAAGTCACACAAAGTTTTTTCATTTCACCTTCATCATTTTGTTTTGTGGGTATCATGAATGTATTAAGGAGACTGAGTGTATACAAAAAAAGCTGCTTATGGAATATTATGCCTGCCAGTGTATTCTGTTTCATTTCATGTTATATTCTGAGTGGTTGGTTTGTAGTCATGGGTTGTAGCAGTAGTCAGGGTTGTGAAAATTCAGTCTTAAGTTTTTGGACAGTGTCAGATCTTTGCCTCAGGCCTCCAAAGCTCCACACCAGGCAGCTGTGAACAGGTCTCACAGTGAGATCTAGGACCACTGTTTTGGACTGATGACCAATTATTTTACCACGTTTCTCTCACAATTGTTAACTTTTATCTCACACAGCCCACAATCACACAGTGTAAAGGGGCCTTCACTCCTTCTTACAGCAAAGTGTAAAAGTAACACTGTAGAGCAACTCTCCAGTCATGACAAAAATGATCACATGAAGGAATAGCCAATAAGAAATATGGATTAACCTAAGAGCTGCCATATCTTGCCTATAAAAAAAACCTTACGATAGATAGATAGATAGATAGATAGATAGATAGATAGATAGATAGATAGATAGATAGATAGATACATAGATAGATAGGGTCTGTTCTAAACTGCATACTTTCCTACTACTCGTACTAACTCTGATGTCATTTAAAGTATGTAGTGTGTTTCAACTGCGTAGTATGTGATTTAGAGTATGTGAGAAGTGAGAAACCTGGATGGTTTACTAGATTCTCCAGAAATGCAGAGTATTGATCAAGAGCAGCAGGAATGAAAATGCATTGTGGGTTATCGTGTAGTTTACTACAGTGTAAATGGTCTGCTCACTATCTGGTCATTTAGTGTGTAGGATGGAAGTATGTAGTATAGATAGAAGTATGTCGTATGTAGTATGTAGTATGCGGTTTGGAACACAGCCATAGATAGATAGTTTTACTTGGTTACAGCAGCTACATCCTCAGTTAGGGAGGTGGGAGGAGTGGTACTTTTTATCTTACATACAGCAGGTATGTCAAAGAAATCAAATAATGAGGAGAGTTTAGTTGCACACTGACTAAGTGCAGACACTGAAGATGAGTTTACTAACACAATAAATACCAGATTTATTGTTACTGTGTGTTTGAACCCTTGATAAATATCAAAGAGAAAGTGGTGTCACATCCTATTAAATGTTCAAATACAAATAATATTGTATTTGTAATATAACACAATAATTCATCATGACAAAAGAGTCATCATGAGAGCACTGGGTTTTTATACTGCAGTCATGGCTACTGTGAACTTAACAGCTCTCTGACATTTAATGTAAAAGATTGATAAACTGTTTTTATTCTTAGGTTTGTGAGTGGGTGTAAGATTATTTTTCTTTCTTTTCTTTCACTTAAATCCAAAGGTTTATTTTAGGAGTTTAACAAATACACGCTGAGGTCTGGAACCTAGTGAGGTTGTTTCAGGAATTAACAACAAAACACCTTGAGAACATTCTCAGAAGATGGTAGCTCCTCTGTAGTAAAAAATAATTTGGATAGTAATAAGCAGCATGTGCTCCCATGTTGCTTGTATCATAACTGCTGGTCGAGCCCAGGGGAGCGCTAATTTTAGAAGCAATCTTCAGTGTTTCCAAATGTTAAATGATTCACCTCAGAGATGAGCAAGCTGACAGGAAGAAAGGACGCATGAAGGCTGCTGAATCTAATTGCTCAATTGACTTCCAAACCCCTGGATCTTTGTTCTTTGATGCCTATCACTATGGTGTGTCTGATCTCATAAAAGATGAGCTTGCCTCCCTTGAGGTGCCGTCTGATCTTGATTCTCTTACCACTGTAATTGTTTGAGCTGACAATTTCAAGAGAGAACGCGAAAGTAGGAGACACCTCACTACTTTCTGTATCGACAACTCCACCGCAAAGCACCTCAGTCAGTCGTACCAATCTCATTAACTTGATCTTAAGTGTTTTAGTCACACTTATTACACCCTAACTATATTCATTTCCCATAACCACTATCACTTTCATTTTCCTTTAACCATCCCTATCCGCAAATATTATAGAAATAGATCATTTAAAAAGCACGTACTCCAGGATTTTGCAGAATCATCTTGTCTGGTGGCAGGGTTGGTGAAATACAAGACAAGGTGAGCAGAATTGCTTTTTAAGGCTGATCTATCCTCCTGGGACCTTGCCTCCTCATATGGGGACATTACACTTTGGGTTTGCTGGACCTTATACTTTATTCTGCTTAATTTTGACCTGTTGTCCTCGTTCGTTTTTTGTGGTGTAAATGTAAGCAAATAAATGGTTTTACATTAAAATAAACCCACTGTCCCCCAAATGAGGACAAGTCTTTAGTTTTTGTACTTATCAGTTACTACTTATCCCAAATGTCTAGGGGAAATTAACAATGCATACCAAACAAAAGCTTGGGTCTCAGTAGGATAGAGTACCACACATGTTTGGACATCATTTCTCTTCCCTTCATTTGAATGAGAAAGTGTGTCCAAACTTAATGACTATGGTACTGTATGTTTAATGGACACCAGCTTGGCATCTCCATAGAGACTCTTGGCTTTCCTAATGGAGGTCAGTGTCCTCAGTGAACATCTCTTTGGCAGGATGACTCACATTACATTACAGTACAGCTGTGGTCAGATAGATGATTTTTGGGAGCCACCATGAGACGATTGAATTTCACCTACATAGGCTCCATTCAGATAGGACGAATGATTACCGGCTGAGACGGTGAACAAAATATTCACTGTTCTCCTCTGTAATTTAATTCATGGTTCCAGACAGACATTGTGAAATTACAGAGTGGCAGTCAGATTGAATTAGTGTCACAATACATGTTTCTAGGTTTTTTAATTGAGGATCATTTAACTTTTAAACTTGGTAATGAAACTGAAACTCAAGCTGGGTTTTTTATTTTAGAAACAAATCCTGCTTTTCCTATGCTGCCAGGAACAGATTGGTTGAGGCTATGTTCCTTCCCTTACTTGACTATTGAGATCTGCTATACATGTATGCCCCGGCTCAGTGATTTCATTGGCTGGATACTGTGTACCACAGTGCTGTGAGGTTTATCACAGACTGCAAAGCTCTCTCTCTCATCGTTGCACCTCATGTGCCAGAGTTCAGGGGCCTTCATTGGCCTTACGCAGACTCACTCACTGGTCCATATTTATTTATAAGTCAATCCTTGGTCTGCCCCTCTCTTATCTTTGTGGGTATATCGCTCTAAAAAACTAGTGTCTGTACCTAAATTTCACATTGAACTTGGCAAACAGGCCTTTATATTCTCTGTCCTGGCAGCCTGGAACCACTTGTAGACAGAACTGCAGCTAGATGAGCTTCTCCTGATTAGGCCGTTAAAAAAAATGGAGTGAAGTTTTAAGAGGTAAATTCAATTGGAAGGATGGTGTATTAGGGCCATATACAGTACCAGTCAAAGGTTTGGACACTTTCTCATTGATGTGAATGGGAAAGTGTGTCCGAACTTTTGACTGGTACTGTATGTCAAAAAAAAAATATTGACCTGGAGGAGAGAGTGGGTAATATATCAAGAGAAAATACTCAAATATGAATTTCTGAGATTTAAGTCGTACATTTACAAGAAAAAAACGTTTGCAAGAAAAAAAACGTACAAATGAATGCTAATCTACCAATTTCATTAGTTTCACTGTAGGAAACTTACCAGATGCAGCCATGAATATTCTGCACCTCTTTACATCCTCTCTACAGCAGCGTAGGCTTAGTGCATTTGTGCAAGTGGCGTATGATGATTGGCGCAGATTTGCGACTTTATAATATCAAAGACTATCCAAGTTTTTTTTGTAAATTTAGGACTTGAATTTCAGATATACAAAATATTACTCCAGGTCAGTATGTTTTTTTTTGTTTTTTTAACATATATGGCCCTGATATGCTGTCATAGAGTTGCTACTGTATGTTTAGTTGTATGTGTTCTAAATGGCTTGTATGTTATATTGGTGCTATCTTGGCCAAAGCTCCTTGAAAATAGATCTTGTAATCTCAATGGGATTCACCAGGTCAAATAAAGGTTTAATAATAACAATAAAGAATGTGATCTATGGACAGGAGACTGCTGGTACCTACAATACTGTAGCTGTCGTTGATCTTACATCTTACTGCTGACATACATGGTATGTACAGTATGTTGGCGTTAATATGTTGCCATCTATCAGATTTGCAAAGACATTATCATTTCAAATTTCACACTGAGCTGATAAAAGTAGTAAAAGGAAAAGCAGCCCTGCTAATAGACAATACTCAGAGATCCACTTTTAAATACAATAAGGTCTCTACAGATGGGGTTTCAACTATAAGACCAGCAAGTTCTCCAAAAACACACTTGGTAATTGTGTCTTCGTCTTTAAAGGAGTATCCAGGTGTCACATGAGTTCAAGATTAGCAGGTCTTCAGCAATTATTGCTTGGAACCCTCAGTGCCACGTGGGAGTGTTCTTGAAACCAAAAGCTTTAGAGCAGTACTTTCAGGAATCACTTGTATCCACTAAGAATGGATTGCACCCACTAATAGCACAGTGCATTGTGCAGCATTTTCACCCACAGTGTGCTCTGTTTTAAGGTCCTATCCACATTTCTTCCATCTATGAGATGCTGCAGAGAGCCAATATTTTCACTAAACTTCACTTGCTATCGATGCACATGTAATGACATGAGTGGAAGATGGCCTTTAGCCACTTAAAGTGTTTAGCCCAGTCCCTTGTCCTTACCAGAGCCCCAGTTCTCAGTTTGCCTTCATTCTAGCTGTGTTCTATATTTGTCTGTTTTTTCAATTCAATTTCAATTCAAAACTGTATTATGGACGCAGTTCATCGAGGTCCATATCATAAGAAAATACAAACAAATATAAAAGAGAGAGAAAAAGTAAACAGACAATATCTAAGAAAGACATTCACAACAATCAAGACGTGTTTTCAGGCTATTACGCCAATGGTTCCACAGCCTGGATAAGCTCAGGGTTGGTTAAAGCTAATATAATACAATTAGCAAAATCATTGCCAACCTGGTTGACTCATTTCGATGTCTTTTTTGCCTGCAGATAATTCTGGTTATTACTGGTGTGATTACTGGGTAAGAAATCCCACTTGTGTTGTCCTTGCTCTCTTATTGAGTATGTAATTCCAATGATTATTGGATTATGGGTCACACTTAGAATTATTATTATCATCTGATTCAGGTGTGAATCAAGACACTGCACTCAGTTCCAGCCAAACTGTGGTGCAATTCATGTTTCCCACAGGGAGAGTAGAATAACCTTCAAGTCAATTTGGATGCTATGTGATACATTGTTCTACATGTTTCCACTGTGTGCCAAAACAGAAGTCAACATTGTTTCCTGTGAACATCACTAAGCACCTGCACTTTGACGCAGGAATGCATTACACCAATGTAATGAGGACTGAAACTAACAGTCTGCAGCTTTCAGATCAGTCCAGTGTAGTTAGGAAGTGGGGAGATAATTGACTTCAAATGAAGCCAGTGTAAAAATAGGCTTCAATCATTTGCATAGAAAATGAAAGTGATCAACCTTTGACCAACTTATAACAAAAAGTAGTTTGACTACAAATAACAGAATAATGTGTTACCTCCAACACTGCTGTTCAGCCATGTAAGCTGATCTGATACAGTGCTTAAATATTAATAGCATGGACTAGTATTGTGAGTTTGTGTGTGTGTGTGTGTGTGTGTGTGTGTGCGTGTGCGTGTGTGCATGTGTGTGTCTAAGGTTAGTGATCTATCTGGATTTCATCTCTAGTCAATACTTGGGAGACAGAGGTTAGATTTGCTTTCATATTTATCTGTATATGGATTCCCTCCTGTAACAGATGATTCATCAAGCACACTGGTCTCAGCTTCCACTGTGGATAGGCCAGATAAGATAGAATGTGTGGATGGGTTTTCATATACCATATCTAGCATTGTTTTCCTTTTTTTTTTATTCTCAATGGTCGGAAGAATAATTCTTTTATTTCACACTTCAGGGCATCTAACCATAGAACTATTTGTAGCCAACTGCACCTTGGGCTAAAAAGAAGAACTGGATTGAATGTTTACTGACCAAACTGAACAGATGAAACAGAGGATTTTTGTTCCATGTCTTTTACCCAAATGATGTTGCTGATTTATTCATTCAGTTCAGTTACTAATCCTTTTATCTGCTGCAGTGAGAGGTACATTTTAAAGGAGATGGCAAGCAATGGCATCCTCTTTGATGGACATGCAGAAATTATTTATACATTTTAAAAATATATATTCTCTTCATATCTCTTCTGATATCCCCATATTAAATTCAATATTAAAGCGCTTTGGAACACATTCCCTTTGTTAAACCTTCTACATACAGCCAAAATGCACTTAACATATACATTATATAAATACTGCTAGCAAGTTCTTTTTATTTATAATCTATTTTTAGATTGTTTCTGATCCATTTGGGCTTTTTCGAAAAAAACATGGTCACCTTGAACTTGTCTTAGAGTGTTCAGGATCAGTGATTGGAGACAAATCACAAATCATTTTGCTAAAATGGACAAAACATTGTTCAAGAGCCTCAGAGTGGTTTGCAGTATCAGCTTGGACACAAAAAGTGCTCTAACAAACCCTTTATTCCACCAACAGTAGTATTTACTGATGATACTAATAACCAGTGACGCCGGAATGAGTTTTGAAGAAGGGAAACATCCAGCTTTGGATAACATAATAATCATGATCGGACCAAAGCTATTTCACCCTCAACTTTTGTAGCTTCATCCTATTTGATTTGACAATGCACAAAGAAGATCTCTGGTAGAGCGAAATGTTGTGTAATTCAAACTGCTGTTCTCCACTAGTCCAGTGTGTGGATCTTTTGTTTGATTCTCGCCTAAAACTGAAGCCAAAACATCTATATCACCCCCAAGTGGTGAGTTGCTGTATGGATCATAAACCCTGCAGATGGAACATGAGCCACCAGAAAAAATCTAAGTAAACATCATTGTAGGTATTTCTTATCATGGTGATGTTTGTTTAGATAATACAAAGATAGGGTGTGATGTAATGATTGACAGCCGTGACAGCATATACAGTATAATGATAATAAGAAATGATCAGAGAAAATAAAGACAATCTAAATGCACTAAATGACTAAATCAAACAAACTGTAGCAGATAGAATCTCCAAAGACCGCAAGCAACCACATATCCACAGGCTATCAAGCTAACAGGCTAACAAGCACTGAGTCCACTGTGTACATTAGGGTTCGATATGCATCTAGATACACAGGTTAGGATTCGATTCAAAAACATCATCCTTTTATTACAGTTTGATTCGATACAGTGTAAGAACAATACGATTTTTTTTCAAATATGTAAAAGACCACATATCCCCAAGCATTGTGGCTTCATGGCACTGGCAAACAAAACAAAACAGAACAATAAAATCACATGTCAGTGTATTTATTTTTAGACATGGATCAAAAAAAAGTCTGGCTGAATCGTTGGATGGGAACTCCAGAGGTAAAAGTAGCAGAGAACATTTCAGCCTGAGCATAGTGTTTTGAACACTAGAATATATGATCACCTCCATCACTCAGGCTGACGCTGTCGTTCTTCACTTCCTCCATTTTCTTTGTTGTCACTTGTTTATCACTCATGCTAATACCAGCTAGGCGGCTACGGAGTTTTGCGAGCAGCTTCAGCTTTTGCATTGTTTTAGAGACGCTGGCGCGTGTGTGATGCCGCCAACCGACTCCAAGTCTCGCGATACTCGATCCATGACTCTACAACCGATTCATCTAGGAATTCATGACTAATTCGTATCGATTGAGGAGGCTGCTACCGATGCAGCCGTATCTCTCACTTGTTGAACTGAATATCCTTTGTTTGTGTTTGTCATGTCCAAGGGCGTGATCTCAATTGAGTTGTCAGTCACCTGTCAATCTACAGCTGTTCATGGGTCCCACCACCTCCCCATCTCCGCTAATCGGCACAGGATGTGCAGTCCATTTTCCATTCTGTCATCTTCTCTTTAGACTCATCAGCAATCACCACCACCAGTGTCCAGACTTCATGGGGGATCGAAAAAATTTGGAGCCGTTCCAGGATGATTCCTCATGTAGTTCAAGCGCCAAACACTCTATTTACTAAGACCTTGTTCTCTCATTTATTCACAATTAATATCTCTTCACTTGTCTCTCCTGATTGAAGTAAAATACAGGTTAGTTGTCAGCTTGAAGGGTTTGAAATGCAAAAACAAATTTCTCTATTCGACTGGAGTACAGAGAAATAATACTGTGTTTTTAAATGTGCCCACATAAGAGAGAATTAAGATGTACTTGAAAAGATGTTTCTCTGGTCAGTTATAGTCTGTTTTATATTGTGACGAGAGCTTAGAACATGTGCTTTGTCTGTAATGTTTGGTGCATGTTAGAGGACCATAATGGACATACGTCATTAGATTTCAACATGCTTTGTCCTCGATGATTGTTTTTAATCAAAGTAACTACAGCAGTGCAGAGTTACATTGTATTTCATTCATTTTAAGTCTTTTAGTATGGTCCTTCTATCCTCTGTGATTCCTGAGGCGTAGCAGAAACCGGTCCACACAACACTCCAGCGTTCTGAAGTGTTTGCTGCTGATGCACATAAATATCTACTTGACCCTGTGCTGAAAAGTCAATCCTGCACATTTTCAATGAGTGAATGCCAGAACATTGATGTATAAATCTTTATCTGTGTGATGCCGGCAGGGGCTTAAATATAAGCATACTACAGGCCCTGGTGTTACGGGTTACCTCCCTCTGTTCCAAGTGCACACCTCCCTTAACATTAATTCAGCACGCTGCATCAATGCACAGCAACACATCTTAGTCCTAGTCAGCAAACAGGATATGAAAGTCATGAAAATAAGACAATACATCAATAATAAGTCATGACAAAGCTAAGTTGTCAGGTTTTGGATCTACTAGTGACCGTGTTAACTGGTGACTTACAGCCGAGTGTATTGTTTTTGCTTTTAGTGACAGAATGGAAGAAAGTGTTGTGTCATTGTGAATACCTTCATTTTTCTTTAATGAGATTTCAACACACAGGGTGGAGTAGTGTAATGTGGGACATTGACTAATTTGGGACACCTTAGCTCCAGTGCATTCATCTCTTTTTATACAACATTAAAGTGAACATGATTGGAAGCATGTAGGACAAAAAATGACATAACAATAAATAAATAAATACTATATAAAAATATAAATGCATAAATAAATAACTAAATACATATTTTTAGTTGTGAAAAAGGCACATTTTACATTTCTATATGTATTTATTTATTTGTGTATTTCTATATTTATGTATACATTTATTTATTTATATATGTATTTATTTCTACATTTATTTTTTATTGAATTCATATCAAGTCAGAAATGGCAGAAGTGTCTCACATATTCTAATCCATGCTATCAGTCTGTGTTTTTCTTACTTAACTATAAGTGAAATTGTGTGCTAAGAAGCATTATCATTTTTAATGTGGGAAATAAAACGTATAGATTAGCAGTGTATTATTTTCAGTGGGAAAAGTGACCCATATTCATATTAAACTTCCCCTGCTCTTTCACTGTGGACTCACACTGTGCAGGACTCTATATTGTGTACACATTGTGTGTTTGTTTTTGTGTGTGTGAGGGACCAACCCACATTTGCTAGGACAACTTTTTCTAAATGTTCAATTAGAGTCAGAGGTCCTTTCTGTTGGAGGCAATTACATTCCACCAGTTTAATTATTATCCATACTTTTCTTTCTGTAATGCAGCATCATAAACACTCTCTTTATCTGTTCTTAATCTCTGTATTTTCTTTATGTGTAATAAATACTGTAACATGAGGCATGTTTACACTAAAGAGATTAATTTCATTTAAAAAGAGTGACCTTGCCTTAATGCAACATATAAAAGATGTTGATAGCACAGTCTGACAAATAGTGTCATCTGATTGGCTGATACTCTAAAGCTGATGCTAGCCTTAACCTTTTTACACAATCTGTAAACATCTCGCACAATATTAGATTCTTAAATACCAAATTCATAGATGTACAATAAGATGTTTTAATACATCTACTGTATAATCAAAGCAGGTAGTGATTGGAAAGTGATGAAAACTTTTGCTTCTTCATCGTACCGCCACATTCAAACATGACGTAATGACATAAATCGTGTTTAAATTCATGTTTTTGAGTATTGAAGCATTTAGCATGAAGATTCACCCCAAAAAATGTCAACTCTCACATCAGTATTGGCTGTGTATTGAAACTCTCTCCAACCCACCACTGAATTGCTTCCTTTCACTTAACATTACATACTATACCATTGAAGACAAATCCCATAGAAACTCAATTGAGTCCATCTTGGCGTAATGTGTATTTTAGGTTACACATTTCTTAATAAAGTGATGAAATGATTCATACTGTTCATACATCTAAGCTGCTCCTTTTTCCTGTCTAAATTCTCTTACTGCTTGTTTCTTTCCCCTCTGTGTCTGCTTTCTCACAATTCATGCTTCTCCATGACTCCACTCTCATGAATGAGTCTGTTTCTTCCTCCTTTTCTCTTATCTCTGTCTTTGATCTTGAATCAGTTCCCCCTCTTTACTTTCTACACATTTGCAGTTTTCTTGGAATTTCTCCCTTCTGTCTCTCATTCAGTGGAAACAAGTACATTTACTAAAGTACTGTACGTACAGTATCATTTGAGTTGACACAATGGATAATATAACAAGCTTTTAAAATACAACACATTGTTAAAGATGAAACCAAAAAGCAGTGTGTAGTCAGGCTCACATTTCAGATGTCTATGAGTTGTTAACAGCTCCATCAGATACTGACTTTTACCTCTAAAATTCTCTGTTTTTGGGAACACATTTGTGTATCAGAACTTAGTTTTTCTTCTTTCCTCTCCCATTAATCATCTCACCACCTGACCCTTTGGAGGGGCCCCACCCCTAGGTTGGGAACCACTGGACTAAACTAGCTAACTGTATATAAAGTAGTGTAAACTAGCTAACTGTATATAACGTAGTGTAAACTAGCTAACTGTATATAAAGTAGTGTAAACTAGCTAACTGTATATAAAGTAGTGTAAACTAGCTAACTGTATATAAAGTAGTGTAAACTAGCTAACTGTATATAAAGTAGTATAAACTAGCTAACTGTATATAAAGTAGTATAAACTAGCTAACTGTATATAAAGTAGTATAAACTAGCTAACTGTATATAAAGTAGTATAAACTAGCTAACTGTATATAAAGTAGTATAAACTAGCTAACTGTATATAAAGTAGTATAAACTAGCTAACTGTATATAAAGTAGTATAAACTAGCTCCACCTCCAGCAGCTACAACAGTAACATGCTGCTCTAACAATGATGCTTCACTATTAATAATCTAATGATGTCATTTATAATAATATATCACTACTTTTACTGTAATACTGCATACTACATCACTATAATACTGCAGTACTTTTACTGTAATACTGCATACTACATCACTCATAATACTGCAGTACTTTTACTGTAATACTACATACTACATCACTATAATACTGCAGTACTTTTACTGTAATACTACATACTACATCACTCTTTTACTGTAATACTTTACTTAGTAAAGTAAAGAATCTCATCTCTTCACTTCCTGTATTGAACATGTGACAGTGCATAAAGTTGGACAGAAACTTACACAGAGTTTAGTGATATTGAAATGGCAGCACATTTTTTTTACACTACAATTAAAGTTGCAAAAAGTTGTTACAACTTTCTTTTTTAAAATCAGGGATATGAATTAAAAAACACAGATTGTGAAAACCTATCTACAAGTAAGGGCTCATAGAGACACTATTTTAATGATTGATTATCCAACAGTTTATTTGACTATTCTTTATTATGTGAAAGTTTGGAACATTTCAGATTTGGGTAACTAAGTTTTAAAAAGAGACTATTGCAGACTGTTCCTCTCCACATCTGTACCAGGGACGATGAGATGAATAGACTGAAATGACCAACCTTCATTGGGCTTTTTTCTCCTTTTACTACAAACAAACACTTATGTCATCAGAGTAATGAAAAGCACACACACACACACACACACACACACACATGCTTGAAACACTGTTGTATTCCATCTTGTATAACTTACTCTGTCTCATCTGCTCGGCCCCATCGATCGGCCCCCAACGGTGTGCAAAGAAGGTTAATTTGTTTGTAATTCCTGCATAGCATGACTGAGTGGTGGGCCAAACCTGCCATGCGTCCACATGACAATGATTTAGCAAAAGGCCAAAGAGAGACACACCGGAAATTGAAAAATACAAATGAGTTTGCAAAGCCGTGTTAACAATGCATCAACGCTCCAGGGGATATGCATGAATGTACACGCTGATATAATATATTCTATTGTAAAGCTTTATCCATGTGTAACATCTGTTTTTCTTCTACTTATTACACCATATATCAGTGAACATACACATACTGAAGTAAGGCTTTGTGAGGTGTTGATCTCCAGGTTTCACTAGCGTGGACAGATGATTTTGAAGCTTCTGAAGCTTTTTTCGGGAGGTGGCATGGGTGGATGCTTGGGGGACAAAACTGAGAGCGCCCTGAAAATCACACACAGTTCACCAAATGTGACCTGAAACCTGTATAACATGCAACAAACTCAGTAACCAGTCTTCATTCATTTTGCATTCTAATGACCTGGTTTTATCACTTTGATGTATGTTTTTTGATTCCTATTCTATAGGTCTGTGTGTGCATGTCAGTGTGTGTGTGTGTGTGTGTGTGCATGGGTATGAATAGTAAGTTGGCTTATTTGATTTGATGTTAGTTTTTAGTCTATGTTTTGATGTATGTAGTCTATGTTTTGATGCATGTATTATATATTCTGTTATGTGTTTATTCATATGACCTGTGTGTGTGTGTGTGTGTGTGTGTGTGTGTGTGTGTGTGTGTGTGTGTGTATGTGCGCGTGTGTGTGTGTGTGTGTGCGTGGGTCTGAATACTAAGTTGGCTTATTTGAGTGCTGATGTTAGGTTTTACTCTGCCCAGGCACTGCAGATGGAAATGAACTTGTATCTAAACCTGGTGCAAAACATCTTTCCTCTTTTTTGAGATGAATTTATGTATACATAGTCCATGATATAAATACATTTAAATTAAAAAATACCATTCATTGCAGTTGTATTTCTCTACTTCTAGCTCTGTTTTGGCCTCCACCGACTCCTGAAGGAAATATGTGATTCTTTAACTGCTAAATGCTCCACTACGTTCTTCTGTTAGGTGCTGGGCATGGAGTGTACAGTGAGTTTATCAGAGCTGTCCCAATTAAAACTGAGAGTGATGAGACTGAACCAAAACAGTTAAGTTATTGGCTAGAAAACAGAAACAATGAGCTGAAAGATGCTAAAACGCTCTATAGATCATTTCATTGCACAGTTGAGTGATGATTCTCTGTGGGTTTGTTATTGGTGAGAGCATTCTCATTATTCACTCATCCATTGATTGAAAAAAGTATGAATTAGTGAAGCTTTTAGTTTGCATCCTCTGTAATTGGAGGTGGTTTAATACAATAGAAACTGGCAAATGAATTATAAGTGGATGATTATAACCATTTTTTCTTTTTCTTTTTACTTTTCATGCAGATTACCATCTAATTGACATTTGTATATTTATTCCATGAATATAAAGTAATGAAACAGACAGCTTCACTACTTAGTGAATTTTATTGACGGTTGTTTCAAATGCTCGTTGTTAGTCTGCTGCATCTTATTGGCTCATTTTTGGTAGTTAGTCATGACTGTTGAGTAGACAGAGTTTCCAACTGTATTTTTACCATTATGATTTCAATGTGGATGCAGCAGCAGCAGCCTCAGGTAGCCAGATACAAGCAGATGGGTTACTGAGAGTCAATAATGGTGCTGAGGACATTAAATGGTAAATACATGCATATATCATGGGAGTAAAGTAAAAAAAACATTTTCTTTGCATGTGTTGAACACTGTAAGCAGAATACTTGATTACTGGAAGCAAATGAAATAAAATAAGATAATCCTTTATTAGTCCCATGATGGAAAATAGAAAGAGCATCAATAAAAAATAATAATGAAAAGTAAATAATAAGTATAAAAGCAATAAAAACAATAGTAGTAAAAATTATAATAAAATAATGAGAGTAATATTGGTATATTGAGTGATAATTTAAGGTTAAAAATACATACACTGTACCATCAAACAAACATTAGTCCAACAAGTACCTCAAACTGACTTCCATATAGATTTAGTTTTGTTTACATGTGTTTACATACACTTTATTCATTAAATAAAGGATAAGTGTGGCATTATTCTATATTTAACATGAAAAGACCAAAACCAACAATGTGTTTATCTCTTATTCTGACATTAAAGGATGATGCCAGCATTATTTCACTATGTTTAGTCATTGACTGTAAATCCCATGAAAAGAAAAACAACAATGTATTAGTGTGTCCTGCAGTATTCTCAGTCAGTGGCTCTCAGCTCTAAACCCATTCATTGAAGTCAATCTTTGCAAAATGGCTCACACATATACATTTTCAAAATAAACTGCAGTGTGTTTATTCATGGTAATGAAGGGACATTTCATCCAGTGATTATAAATATACTGTAGCTCTGCTGCCTAGAGGAATACGACATATCAGGCTTTGATACACACACACACGCACATACACACACACACACGCACACACACAGACACATTTGTTAGTCGATTAATTCTTTATTGGTCTTTTCATTGGATTTGCTGACAATAAGGAAAATATAGTCTATCACCAGACTTATCCTTAAGACCAAATCCAAAGAGTGAGTGAAAACATTCCACTGTTCTGCTACTTATCATGTATGTTATGTATAGATATATAGCAACCTGTTATTTTTAAAACAGCCTGCAGCACAGCAAGGCCTTAATATATTTCCATGTATAAATCAGCTGGAATATTTGTGAAAACATACAATTTTATTCAAGCAGCTTTGACAGGTCACAGAATGATGAAACTAACCACACAGCCGTGCCAACCTTAAACTTATGAGGTTTTCTCAGATAGGAGCGCTGATAGTCCAAACCCAATTCCCACTGGCTGTTTGATGAAACTGTCTATTTGAGAAGCCAAGCCCTGAGGTCACATACAAGGCAACAGACGGACAGCTAAACTGCAGAAAGCCTTAAAACAGACACCACACACACACACACACACACACACACACACACACACACACACACACACACACACACACACACACACACACACACAGCATCCTCTGCAGGCTAACTAAGTGGTCTTTCTTCCTCTCTAGGGGCTCTCTTTCCCTGCTGTTTCACCCCTCTGGCATGTATCCACACACACACACACACACACACACACACACACACACACACACACACACACACACACACACACACACACACACACACTCCAAATGGCTATCAGATTTAAGATCAGCCATTTCCAAAGTCAACAGATGTGAACCAATTGAGGATGGATTGCAGACACACTCCTGCTCTTTCACATGTGTAATGCAATAAGTGCGGCGGGGCGGCACACAGGGGGGATAGATAGGCACATTACTAGGTTTTTTTTTTATAGTAATCTGCCCTTACACACACACACACACACACACACACACACACACACACACACACACACACACACTTTTCCATTAGTGGCAATTGTTTTTTTTTTCACCCCACTTATAGCATAACTGTCAATTTTATCTCAGAATAATTCCCTTTCCATGGTTTTAAGTTTTGGAAATGATTGCTGGGATGAAAATGAGTACCGTAATATAAAAAAAGCTGTCATCAGGGAGTTGGGGGGGGGGAGGGGGGGGGGGGGTTGGTGAGCTTGTATTAAAAGACTTTCAGTGGTGAAGTCAAAAAAGTAATCTCAGCTGTGTTTGTGGTGAGTAGTTTGATAATGGTCAGTTCACACAAATTACAAGTGAAGTGTTGCTTTTGAGATTTCTCACTAGACTTCTGTCACCACCACCAGTTAAATGAAAGTGAATGGAATTTTAGTTTGGACTCCTCAGAGCATTGGAAAAGTACTTTGAGCAGAGATTTAACAGATACGTTTCTCTCCAAAAAACTAAAAAAAACAATGTCCTGGTAACTCTGGATAATCCACAGACCTCACTCTCTACAGTTTTCACCATTGTTGCACCTTTGGGAAAAAGGGAAACTGCTGACAGCTGGGCACTGTGTAAAAAGGGACATTCTATCCACCCCCACTGGGTTTGACTGACCTTTTAACTAGTCCATTAAGAATAGACACAATGTGTCATTTTGTAACATTAACTTGGGATTTTAACCTGGAACTGTTAAGAGCTTCACAAGCATTTTACCTTGAATTAAACCTCTTTTCTAGTAGTTGCTACATGTAACATTTTTATGTTACTTTAGAGTTATTTGGGTTTTTTTCCACTGGTCTCTCCATTCTGTTTTATGGCTTTTTTGTCACAAAATACGTACATTTTATTTTAAGAGTCAAACCTCATGAGGTTGTTTTTGACATTAAAACTGATGATGTTTTCTATTTTCCTTACTGTCAACAAATCCTATAAAGGAATGGATGGGACCAATGGGTTAGGGGCTTAGAGCCAGAAAGCATTGAGATATGAACTAACACATTGCTGTTTGGTCTATTTATTGGCTTTTTTGTCAATAACTAAGGTCTCATCTTATATTACAGTCATATTTTTATTTATTTTCTCGTCCTTTTATGTGAAGCATTTGATGTATGTAATGTATTTATATTGTAAAGCACTTGGAGCTGCATTTATTGTATGAAAGGTGCTATACCAATAAAGTTATTATTATTAACTGAATCTATAATAATAAAAAGAATCATAATTTTCCTTTTTAATGTAAAGAGTATGGCTTTAGTTTTTGCAAATACATGTGAAGACAACAAACACACATTAATGTGATGCACATGTGTTGTTGTGTAGATGTTAGGTTTGAAATGACAAGAGGAAACCACTGCAAAGATATATCACCACTAGACTGGCAGGATGTCTAGCAGAATTTCATTATTGACTTCTAGTTAAGTCCTTTATCTCCTCTTTGTCTCTCCTGATGGTTCCTCTTTTAATTCCAGAGCATTACTGTTTTAACAGATTTCATCCCTGACGTACTTGACTCCAATGTCAAGGTCTAATTAAGAAACCGTTTAAAATGAATCACAGACTGAAACATTGATCACAGCAGCATTAACATAAATGGGTCTGAAAGTGCCTTCTAATGGATTTGATCCATATGGTGCTAAACCCCCGAGGCCCTTGAGGGGAAAGGGAGTGTAGGCTTTATGTGGGAAGGTGGGTGGGGGGTGGAGGGTGGAGGGTGAAGGGGGGTTGAGGTTGGAGAGGATCTTCATAGAGTGTGTTGGACAGCAAATGTTGGGCTTTGTTAAAGTGTCCATTCTTTGTAGTAGAAGGATCTGTCCACTCTCAGCAGAGCCCTGTTCTGGGTCAGTCTGAAGGGTTGTAAGACAGGTATAGATCGGAGGGTGACACTGTTGTAGATTCCATTCTTAATTACTCCCACAGTGCCAGCCTCTATTGTGGTAAGATCATGTCAAGTAGGATTGTACAATAGATGACCAAGGCTGCATCCAAATGTCCAGACTTATCAGGCTCACGCAGTATCCAGAGCTGTCCAAACCTACAATTCATCAAGTTAACATTAGACCTTAAGCAAAATGTCTGCACCCTTCCAAAATATCTGCTTGGGGTGTAGACTTTACCAGATCTTACACTGAAGATTACTCAGAATAGATGAGACAATATAATGAACTGATGAAGAAGAAACCTGAAGGCTTATTTATGGCAGCCACATCTGCATGACCATATCCATTTCAACATCTGTCCATGTCCACAAAGTAGTCTTAAGTTGTCCAAGTGCACATGTGCTACAAAAGCAAACAGAGTGCTTGTTTCATGTAGACTGTACTCCCCATCCTTGATCTGGGTAAGCAGACCATTGATTGTAGTATGTATAGAATGTCCTGTCCAATGTCCATGTGTCTGCCAGCATCTGTATTGATGTTTGAACCAAGCTTTGGGTCCATAGCCGTGCTAGCAGATCCCTGAGGCTAAAAAGCCTGCATGCTAACATATTAACAATGACAATGCTGACATACTGATGTTTAGTAAGTGCACAACACATGTTCAGTATCTTGGTTGAGTTTGTTGGAATAACTGATTAGCTCTAAACACAGAACAGCTGAGGATGAAATGTTATTAGTATTGGACAATAGAAGTGAGATGTATACCTTATGGTGACATTAGATGTACACTTATGGGATCACTAAAGCTGTTGTAGTGGGTCTAAAAGGGTAAAGTGAATCTGTGTTCAAAATTGAATGGAAATCCATCCATTTGTCAACATTGCACTAAAAACTACAAACTCATTAGGATGCATTCTCTATACAAAAGTCCAATGCTAGTGGACAAAGTAGTGAACTGACCATCCATCAGACTGATACCTCCCTACAGCTACCTGTATGCCACTAGCATGGCTAGAATAGAAGCACAACTACCTGTCTTCCAGTCTTTCCTTTTGTTTTCTTTTTTAATGTTTTAATTGTGTGTTTATAAAGAGAAGTTTGGTATTTCACGCACATAGAAGAAGTGTAGGCTGATTAATTTGAAGTTAGGCAGGCAAAGGTTGATTTTCATCCAAATAATAAAGTAAATGGGATTTGATGTGAATAATATTAACAGTGTTTATGCTCTGATAATCAGAGTAATTGGAAGGTTTTACTGCATACTAACCTTTATCCTTTCTTGATAGATAGATAGATTTTGTCAGAATGTTTAGCTAAAATATTTAAAAGAATAACAAAAAATATCAACAGAATGTGAAGAGATAACAGTTTTGACATGTCAGAGTCTATGTATTATGTTTATATTTACTTGCTGTTCATGGGTCAAGTTTGACCCATTTTTATATTTGAGAGCAGTAAAAACACCATATACACATTTCTTTTTAGCTGAACTTTTCCTTAATGTGACCCTCAGTATACAAAAATGGAAATAAAATGCTTCTTGTTTTTTTTACTTTGCAGCTGATACAGATTTGTATACATGCAAATGTACACATTTGATCTGTGTTTATTAAACAAAATCCAAAACCAGCATTCAAACATGTTGTATTCTTCATATTCTCTAAAATGTTCTTCTAAACCATAAAATAGTGATTGTGAATTTTTTTTAACAAACAGAAGGGTTAATCAAACATGTATTAATGACTGATGGGGAATTTATACATCTGAATTGGTGTAGAGACTTATATGAGTCACAATATGAACAGTATGTAAAGATTAAATTGGCATGCTAATCAGCTAGCTGTAGAACATCCGCTCTTGTAGTACCACTTTGTACCTCAGGGGGCGATAGTGAGTCACTGTAGTGTCCAGTCTGCTACCAAACATGAAAGGAAGAAGAAGTGCTGCCCCAAGCCACCACAGCAGCAGTGATGGAGATTTAGAGCCAAGCTGAAAGCTAATGGCTTAATGAAGCTTAAGCCCTGGGTCCTGAGCCTCAGGGACCTCATGAGACAAACAAACACAATGTAGGACAGTACCAGTAAACTACCTGTGATGTGGAGTCAATCATTTTGCTGTGCTTGATCACTCTTTGTAAAATCATTATTTATATCATTATGTCTGTTTGAACATGGCAGCATGTTGCAGCTGTAAAAATGTCATTGTCAATGTAAAGACAATGAAAAAAGACAACAAAACATTCCCTGAAGGACTTTATTTTTGAGCAGACCAGAAGAAAGCCCTTATTAAGGCAGGACTACATGCTCTTTTTATGTCGGTTCTTGTGATGTTTGTTTTTTTTTTTCTCTTAATATCATTTTTTGAATTTCTTTGCCTTCATTGGACACTTGGTGTTGGCGTAGTGGGAAAAGGTGACAGGTGATATGCTGCCCCCTATTTGTTTGGTGTAGGTGGCCAAATCTCACATAGTGCACCTTTAACCCTTACATACTGTTCTTACCTGGCTTAAGTATTCCTGTGTAATTAATACCACGACTTTACTTTGTGTTGTTGTTTTCTTTAAATTTGACACTATTACAGTGAAATTACATTCACAATCACACTATATTATGATCTTATGTTATCTAAATGAGAACCGCCATCATTATTTCTGTCCATTTATTTAAAGTGAAGGATGCAACAATATTTAAATATTAGGCTTCATGATAACCTCTATGTGCAAAAATATATCATTTAAAAAATATTTCCATTTTTGGATATTCCAGGCCACCGTAGGGAGAGTCATGAAATGACATGCTTAAAGAATGTCATTTATGTGTTTTTTAATTGCTTTCAAATGTCAGTATGGGTCAAAATTAACCTGAGCAGCATTTAAGGATTACACCTCTATCTCAGTACTATCAGCCATGTCATACTGTCCAGAATAGTTCACTAAAATGTGTTTCTATAAGACCAGGAATTAGAATTTAGTGTACATTCATGTAAAGTATAAAATATAAATAATTCAGGAAAGTCTGGAGTAGGTGTGATCTACACAGCACTGTTTTAAAGTCATTGCTGGTAAACTATCCTGCAAAATCACTTCCTAAAAGGCAGAGAGTGATGTCATCCAGACATCTCACATAGTTCTCTGATTGGTCACACATATATCTGCTGGCCTAAATCACTTATCTGGATATTTTCCAGACTCACAGCTCACAGTGAAAGCTGAGCTGCTGAGAAGTAGTCAGAGGAGACAGCAAAATAAATACAACTCAATGTGTTTGTCTGAACTGGTAACAATGTAATGTTATTTATGATGTTGAAGAAACTTAAGATAGGTTAGTGAATGTTATAACTTCTGCCTCTAAACTTCTAAAAACTTTGAATCACTAGAAAAACTTTCCTTTCTTACTTAATAGAACATGTAGAGAAGTCAAGGCAAGAATAAGTCAAATTCATTAACCTGACTTCTTTTCCTTGATTTATAATAAATAACAGCATTGCTACACACTGTTCTTTTTTAAAGTAAAGCAGCCTTTTTTCAAGGCTTTTCTAGAATGATGAAGCAGTTCAACATCTATGTGTCTCATTACTGATTATGCATCTTCAAAACTCACACAGTCAACCCAACAACAACACTTATGGACCAAACTGATTACGTGTATTGCTTTCACACACAACACATTCAGTGACGACAGCCTTCGAATGTTCTGAATACTTTTGTCACTCAAACATAACCAACCCACTAAACAAGTGCTAATGTACTCACTTCACATCTCTTTAGCTTGTTTTTATAAACATGTATTCATGACAACAATTTCACAGTGAAAGACATCTATATTCAACCCAAAACAAGACAAATATCAAAGATAAAGCCCACTGTGACTTGTTCCTGTAGAATACACTGCAGTAAATCCTATAGAGAGCTACAAATACATAAACACAATAAAAAAGCTATTTATCTTCAGTCTGCCATGAAAACAAATTCATGTGTTGACTATGATTAGTGTTTTTACCATTTTTTGTTTAAAAAAAGAATCATTTGATAACATCCTTTTGTGCAATCTGTAGTCACATTTGCAAAAGTCTAAATGCAATTAGCACAACATCTGTAACATCTGGAAAAGTCAACTTTATTCTCCCAAAGAGGGAAATTCAGGTGGTCAAAGTGCAGATATTAAAAACAAATAAATAGATACACAAATGTGCTTCTTCCCTCCCCAAGCTAGCAACTCACTAACTTCCACCCACCCACACACACACACACACACACACACACACACACACACACCGAAACCCCACTGACAATAAATTAACCATAAAATCAGCCAATATACAAAATATTGCACAAAATACACCATCAAGTCCTTTGTTTTGAACTGAGTTTTCCATTTAAAGTCTAATTGCTGAAGAGACAAATGACTAGCTAAAGCTGGTGGTTTTTATTTCCTTTGGAGCATCCTTCCCCTACCTCCATGGCTTTGTTGGAATCTATTGTGTAAAGGATGAGTAGAGTCACTGAGGATCACATCTTTACACAACACAATATGAAGCCAATTTCTAAAATGCTTACATTTCCTTTAGATACAAACTTACCAAAAACCAAAATGATGGATCTTTCTTATCTTATTCACAAGTGTTTGCAAACAGCATGCCAGAAATGAATGTGTTCAATGTTCAAAACCTTACATATGGTATAAAGACTCTACTTCTTCATATAAGCTGATAAGCAGTCCTAAATAAATAGATCTTTCAAACATTGACAACTAGGTCACACATTCAGAGACATAGCCATGTGACTTCTTTCAGTTCCACGTTCATACACAACATATGGTCAAACAGACTTTTTGGATTGATTTTGTTCAGTGTGGATAGAGAACAATACAACAAGCATACAGAGAAAAAACATCAATCAATGAGGGGTTTTTTCCCCACCTGGAGGGGGAAGGTGTACGATCATCGGTCACATGACCAAACGTCCGTGCTGGATGTAATGGATGCCGGCTGCAGAGACCTCTCAGCTGAAGACTGCCAGGGGTGAAGAAGACATGCCAAGCGTTTCTATCTAAGGCTCATAGTGAGAGATGACAGAAGATAATGTGGCCAAATGCTTAAGCTATAGATTAGAACAAGGCTGTGCTTCTTTGTGTGTGCTCCTCTCGTCTGCCTTTTTTACTCTAATCGTGTACTTATTTATTTTTTACACATTTGGAACTAAAGGTCATGTCCGTAATTTCATGTTGCTAATACAGTAAAGTACTGCAGCAATTCTTTCACTCACTGTTTTTTCCCCCTAGTGTACATTCTATAAAAGTAAAGATGACTCATTCATATGTTGCCAAAAATGCACACATACAACCCAAGTAAGACAGCTGTGTAGTAAGCAGGTGGGGAGTTCCGGTCCTCTGAAATGAAGCCAACGCGGAAGTAACTTAGAACTGCATTCTATCAAAAGGCCACCAGGGGGCGACCGTTTTGGTGTCAAAAGGACTTCCGTCTCTATACAAGTCAATGGAGAATTCACCAACTTCTCACTTGATTTCTAACCTCAGTAAACGTTTTCAAAATGTGTTTATGGTCTCAATCGCTAGTTTAAAGCCTTCTTCAATGCAGTATGATGTTCATTTGGGACATTTTGGCCTCCCTGATTTTATATGTGACGATAAAGCAGGGTATGCATTAGGGCGTGGCTACGTCCTGATTGACAGGTTGATTGACCAATGTCCTCGAGATCCAGCCCTTGCAACCAATTGCAACCTCCCCGCTCCGCCCATTGCGCCGCCTATGGCCCATATAAGTAGAATCTGTGG
Organism: Scomber japonicus; assembly: GCF_027409825.1. Lineage (NCBI taxonomy): Eukaryota > Metazoa > Chordata > Actinopteri > Scombriformes > Scombridae > Scomber > Scomber japonicus. Next base: position 5,371,392 of record NC_070589.1, read on the forward strand.
TTTTTATTTTTCCCAACATGCACCTGAAATTTTCAAGATGGCGCTGCCTAGATTCGAAACTATTGGCGTCCAAGCAGCAGTCCACAAACCAATGGGTGACGTCACGGATGTTACGTCCATTTCTTTTATACAGTCTATGGTAGTAAGAGGAAATTCATATTGTCTACTGTATGTGGATAGAACTGAAACATGAAAACTAATATCAGCACTTTGTTAATATTCTGCACTATTTTTGACCCATTGCTATGAAATTTTGTTTGGATGTGCACTGTATAGTATATTATCTTATCTCTTATCTTAATTGTGTGATGTGGGGGGGGGGGGGGGGGGGGGCAAAAAACTGTAACAGTAAGTGAAGTTTAACACCTGCTCAAATACATTTGAACTGTAGAAAACCAATAAAAACCCCACACAAAACCACAGAAAATGTCATCATCCAATTAGACCACACTAAAAACAGAAGCAGTAACTTTCCGGAAATAGTCCATGTAGTAAATCTGATGATCCATGTGAGCATGTAACTAAACACAGCAGGTGTGAAAGTGTGTGTTGTATGTGTTTGATTACATATGTTTATGCATGTGCAAACATGTCTACATGCATGTGTAAGTGCATTTCTGTGTTCATGCACTCTGCAGATGTGTGTCATGTCATGTGTATTGTGTACATGCATATGTCTGTGTGTGTGAGTGTATGTGTGTGTGTCAGCCTGCTGATAAATCCTGACAGTAGCAGTCACATTAAACATGGATGCCGTGCAGCCAGCGTTCATTTGCTGCCGCGAGCTATTAGTGGGCCGCCGCTTGCAATGAAATAGCAGAGTCAAGACAGAGTCACACCGGAGTACACAAGTAAAACCATTCATCACTGTGTGTGTGTGTGTGTGTGTGTGTGTTTGTACCACAAATATCTAGTCCATGTGCAGCATTACAGTTAAAAAGTTACTTATGTACTTATGTTAAGTACTTATCTCTCACTAATATAGCGGAAGTACTCGTGTTATTTAATGTGAGTCATGTACCAGATATTGTAGTGTAGTGTAATGTGTTTAACAGACTGTGAGCAGTATTTCAGGGTTGTAAATGGTCCAGGTAGTGCTATTTAGGACTGCTGCATTATACCAGGCCAGTATAAATTGTGGCAATGCATCATGGTGTCGCTGTAGGAGGAGAACCTTGTAGCCTTGTTAATGTGCATGTGTAACCTCTGTATGCAACACAGCAGAGAGACTGGAGAAATCCTCACCTCCCACTCTGTGGACTTACTTCATATGTTCTACAATACTTTTTGTTGTTACAGTTGTAAAGGTGTATCTGAGCCTCAACACTGCATGTTCATAGCAAGTTATTGTATTTCTCTGATGTGTATTCTTGGGAGAGGTTAGTAAATATTTAATGAGGCCTGGCCTTGTATTATTGGCATATGAGGTTCAATACAGACTCAACTGCAGTGGCGCATTTAGATACGGGGGCGGCTTTGGCTCAGAGCAGTCGTCCACCAATCGGATGATTGGCGGTTTGATTCCCGGCTCCTCCAGTCCGCATGTCCATGTGCTCTTGGGAAAGATGCTTAACCCCTTATTTCCCCCGATGGTCGTGCCAATGGTGTGTGAATGTGTGTGAATGCGCAGGTTGGCACTCTGTGTAGTACAGTAGCTCCTGTCATCAGTGTATGAATGTGTATGAATGAGTGAATGTGACATGTAGTGTAAAAGCCTAAAAAGACTAGAAAAGTGCTATATAAATACAGTCCATTTACCATATGGGCAACAGAAGCAGCCCCCCAGGGTGGCATCTTGCGGGTGGGGGGGGGCCTCGTTCCAGTTTGTGAACTAACACATCTCACAGTCAGAAGTAGGAGATGGGGAGAGGGGTGGGGGTAGGTTAACCTCAGGTCTCTACACTGAAAGCCTGAGGTAGGAGGAGCGGGGGAATGTAGAGCACCTAATGTTGTATGGTAGCCTACTGATGCCAGAATTTTAATTAGTCACATTAAAAATAAATAAACCACAATTTTTAAATGTTGCTCGATATGTGTATTTGTGTGATACAGAATTTGTGCAATTTATTATTTTTATTTGTATTATATTTTTAATAGCAATACGTTATAATTCATTATAATTTCATTCTTTATTTCATGTAGTATTCTTCATACTTCAGTTTTTGGTGTTTATGGTTGTTATTTCTATCTATCCATCTATCCATCTATACAAAGGGGTTTGCCCAGGGCATCGTACAAGCTAGAACCACAACTGCTCAACCATCAGTAAATGGATTCATATATGTAGAATTTCAAATAGAAGTGTACATGTACAGTACTGAACTACTCTGCTGTCACAAACTGAATAGCTCCACTAAACAGCTGACATCTTGATATCCACTTTTGCTTGCGTTATTTTCTTCAAGGACATGTTCCTCATGGCAAAAACATGACAGCATGTTGGAGATGAAGCCGTTGTGGCAACATAACAGAGATGTGGAGAGGACACATGCAAATACTTCAGACACACATCATTTTAATTCTGTCTTCTTACTTACTCTGGTTTTGACTAATTGGGACTGGCTTTCCAAGACTGAGAATGAGCCTGAGGCCCCGTGTGTGCGTGTGTGTGCATGTGTGTGTGTATGCGTCAGGGTGTCTGCTGTGCATGTGTGTTTCATGTAGGCATGATGGGAGCTGGCATGACAAATCTTTCTGGAACTCATCATTTGTTTTCACACTATCTCGCTTTGTTCAATACAAGCCTGTGTGTGTGATTGTGTGCATATGTGTGTGTGTGTGTGTGTGTGTGTGTGTGTGATTGTGTACATATGTGTGTGTGTGTGTGTGTGTGTGTGTGTGTGTGTGTGTGTGTGTATGTGTATGTGTGGAAACTTTGAATCTTAACTGTAAATACATTCCACACTGGCAAAGCATGCTCTATTGCTTAGTCTGACATGCTGAAAACACTTTAAAAAATCTTACAAATCATATTTTTAAAAGGCTTTTGTCCAAAAGCACAAAGCTGTGGAGGGATTCTCTTCATATTTATCCAACAGCTCTTTCAGTGTCTGTATTAGCTGTTCATGTTCTTCCTCAGCACCCATGTCCTATGATGCCTGCCAAGGCTACATACTTGATCCAAACCCTTTTCTCCATCTATTTGCTTCCACTAGGTCACATTATTCAAAAACATTTCTTTTCTTACTGTTATCACACACAAATCTTTCACTTATCTTTCACACTTTCTCTAGCTTGGTGAGAATAAATATATAATGTAAAAAAATAAAAGATTTATTTCATTTAGATCACAGCATTTAACTGTTTAACCCTTCTGTTGTCCTCAGGTCAGTTTTGACCTTAGAGGACAACAGGAGTTCACCCTTACATATTGTTTGTTTCAAATTTGACCCATTTTGACAGCTGTAAAAACACTCTATTACATTTTAAATGATTACACTCTCTCTGCTCTCTGAAACATGAATCAAGGATTAATCACACATTTATTGATCAGTCACATCGACTATTGATGCTTTCTAAACACATCTGTGGTTCACAATTTGATATAGAACGTTTTTATGAGAGGATTAAATTGATCAAAATTGACCCAGAACATACTGAGAGGGTGTAGAATATGAACAGCATTTAAGGGTTAACTCAAAAATGAGGTGTAGGTGATTTAAATGAGGCTTATTGATATATGTTTGAATGAAGTTGGCTAAAAAAGTCTAAAACAGAATTGGGTGATAATTCATACCTAGTATGTTTTATAAGTAGTCAAACCAAACCAGGTGAGTTTTGACCCAGGAGGACAAAAGTTGCATGGTTGATGGAAGACAACAGAAGGGTTACATCACATGCAAAAAGATCTTGGAGTTGTTTTTTCTTCTTCTTCTTCTTATTTATTATTATTTATACATATATATATATATATATATATATATTTAGCGTCATGCAGCTTCATATCATCTCCAAAGTCAGATCAATTCTCTATCCCTGACCTGGAGAAACTCATCCATGTAGAGCCTTATGATCTCCACGTTCACGGAATTGCAGACGGAATCACGGAATTGACCGATTTAAAACAGAATTTATTTTTAACGTGTAATATTGCAGAATTTGACATAATTTGACTGAAATGCTGTTTTCGTGTGGAAGAGGAACGTATGTCTGGGGAAAACTGCACAGAGGGAAGCAAATCTGGGTGGCACAACAACCCCCTCCACACACTGAACCCATTTAAAACAATGTAAGCATGGAGAAGCAGCTGAACATGGCTCTGTCTGCGTCGGCTGAGAAACTTTGAAAACTGGACAGTAACCCCTCAGTACAGAGCCCAGCAGCTCCCCAAGGACTTCTATGTGTCAGGTCAACTGTTGTTTTTGTTAGTAAAATAAGAGTAAAAGGTAAAAAAACAGGATTCAAAAAATGGAATTCACAAAAATTTAAACGAAAAAACAGAATTTGGGAAAACATTTAACAGATTTTATAGAGCCCTATCAATGTCTTTACATCCTCCCACCTTCATTATTGCAACTTGTTGTATTTTTCACTCAGTTTACTCTAGTTTACTATTCTCCAACTAGCAGCAACACTTCTGACATGGCCAAAAAAGGTGGGAGCATATTACTCTCATTCTTACCTCCCCACACTGGCTGCCTGTTAGCAGCACCATTGATTTTTAAATCCTGGTGCTTGTTTACAAGGTGTTAAACGGCTTTGCCCCCTCTTACATTACAGAACTCCTGTCCTAATATCACACTGTCAGAGTTGAGATCATCTGACCAAAGACTTCTCTCCAGAACTAAGTGTCATCTATCAGTCTATCTATAACTGGAACACCATCCCACCACCAACAATCACCCTAAACAGGTTGATAGGGTTGACTGGTTATGTGTACAATACTATAGGAAAATGTGATATGGGAAAAACAGCAATACAATATATATATATATATATATATATTGGGTGAGTGCACTACTTGCAGCTCAGTGTTCTCTTCATACAGTTTTATGGTGGTCTTCGTGATTGTTATATTTGATAATTATTTGTAATATAATTGTGTCAGTGGTGCGGGGGTCCACATCTGAAAGTGTCCTTGGGCAAGATGTTGAATCAGTGTATGAATGTGTGTGTGTCAATGGGTAAATGTAGCATGTAGTGTAGAGTGCATTGAATGGTAGAAAGGAAGAATAGAAAGGTGCTATACAAATGCAGTCCATTTATCTTTCTGTATAATGAAAACTAAGTTAAACTGAATTGAATGTAACATTTCACACACGTGTTTTCAGAGGACATATCACAAAAGTCAAATTACAGTTAAAGAAATCACTGATGGTATATTTGACTTCCATTTGTAGATGGTTCAAGGACTTTAAATGATGTGTATCAGAGCACTGGCTGTATCTAACACAGTGACAGTGGGCATGCAGGTGGTCAAGTGGTTAGAGCGCATGTCATATACACAGCCGACCCTGTTTCCAATCCCGATCGGAGGTCCTTTGCTGCAAAAACAACAGCAACAGCATATTGAGCCAGTTGGGCTTCAGAGCTTGACCTTATGAAGGCTGATCAAACATGAATGTCCATAATGTTCTACTTTCTTTAAAAAAATGAATTGAGATCAATTAGATCATCACATGCAAAAGGACAGACGTGGGCGACATGAAAAACGGTTGATGAACTGATGAACAGTTGACTTTTACATGCGAAGAAATACAACAATGTTCCACAGAAGACAGAGAAACAAAGGACTACATGCTCGCAAACATGGATAAACAATGCTGCAAGGCTCAACATTTAAATGAACATAAATGTTTCATGAGAGTAAGGTCACACTCTGCATTTTGGTGAGAAACACTGAATGCAAACATAGCTTTTGGTTGTTTACACCCTGTTCAGTGCTTTTGTGATAGTACTCCTAATTTGTGTTATGTTTACTGTTTGTGAAAGAGCAGCTATATGTTTCAGGATTCACAATACTTTAAGTTATGATGCCATTCTACTGTATCTAAAGAAATCTATATTACAAGTGATAAATATTGATAGAATTACTGTATGTACAACATGTTGGGATGCCCCTGAAACCAATGTGCAGAGTGCTCTGTACTGTCTGTTTTTACAATGAAGCACAACTGGCAGTCTTATAATCAAACACCTTGTCCAACTCCCCACAGACACATCTACAGTATTTTAGTGCAGCAAAACCTCACAAGACAAATGACCACCTGTAATGAACAGTGCCCAACTGTTGTTAAACCTGATCGTACTGCTTCCAATTAATATGATGTCTAATTACAATAGACACTGTGCCTTTTAAAAAAAACATTTTAAATCACTAATTTGTGTGGGTTTCTCCACCTGTTCCTGACATAGTAGAGAGCTGATGGTGTTTCTAACAACACATTAGAGTTAACTGGAGAAATTAAGAATGTCAGATGCAAAGATAATGTAGCTTTCAGCAAGTAGCAGTAATTTATAGTCACCTAGCAATGGCAGTATTTCATGAAGTCAGTCAACAACAGCCATTCTAAAAATAAATGAATTAAATGAAAAATATTTTTGTTGGGAGGAATCATTAACCAATAGGAAAAGAATAATACTCCTACACTGATGATCAGATTTAGCCGAAGTATTCCCATACAGCCGACTTGGTCCTTTTAGACGGGGCTAAAAGTTTGGGGAGCTCGGAAAATTTTAGTGGTTTTGAAACCGTGACTTTTTCATACCGTGGTATACCTTGAAACCGGTAACCAGCCCATGCCTATTCCAGTGGTTGGGAACATATGAATGAGACTGCTGTTTATTTCAGTAGTATTGTTGTAATGTAGCTTTCACCCAAGAGTGGCAGGCCCAATCAGCACGCAGCTTTCATTTTACATTCAATGGTCTAATCTAAAACACTAAATAGGTGAGATCTTTACACCTGCCCACTATTATTTTATTCCAATTTATAAGTTGCTAATAAGATTGCCTGTCACCCAACGTTCTTCTTATAACACTATTAATGAGTGAATGAAGTGTCTGTGGTCTGTCAAGTCTTGAGTGTGTTGCATTCATTATTCTGACAGTTAACACCTTGAAATGCTTCGTGCATCAGTGCATGCCAGCTTCATTTCCTAAGTTAAGTCGCTCCATGATCTCTACATCATCAAGAATGAGAGTCACCACTTCAATTACGTCAACCGCAATGATGTCGATTGCTTCCTAAAGTACACAAAGGGATGCAGGTTTGTATCACTTTTGCGTGTAGCTGTTGTACAGAACACAGGGCATCGTGAGGTGACTCGAGGGTCGATATTCAACCTTTGCTAAAACTGTGACAAAACTATTCTTGCATGAGTAAGCAAGAACTGACTTGTGGATAACACATTGGGGATGTCAGTGTCTTTTCTCCTTTTAACACTTTGTATTGAATGTTAAGAAAGGATCAATACTTCAAAAAGTGCAAAACAGCTACATGAGCAGTCACCCAGACAAACCCACCAGTTCTTAGAAATGTATTTAGTGGAGAAAAGTAAAGGCAAATGAAGTTCTGCTCCATTCTGTCCTTTGAAACATCCAGTAGATTCTTCCAGTTCATGGTCCCTCTTTGACCGACCATGACTTACCAGTTTGAGCTGTATTTACTTTGAGTGTCTCCACCAAATAAGTGCCTTATACATGGCTTATCTGGGAGTTTGCTTAAAGTCAATCATGATAAGAGCGATGGCCAACACTAGAAAAAAGATGCACATTGTATAAAAAAGCAACTGACTGTATCCAGAATAACCAAGACAACTTGACCTTAAAGATGTTTTGTCTTTCAACCAAAAGGCTTCTCAGTTCTTCAACATCTTTGGCCTATTTACACTAATACTACTTTTCCATTTTAAGGTAAAAACACCTGTTAATGCAGGTATAAATGCACTTAAAATTCACTGTGATCAGAATGCAATTGTATCAAGGAGACCACATCTAGACGTGGTCAGGCTCTCATTGTGATCAGATCTCAGCAAGGTATACATTCAACTAGTAGAGTCCATGACCACATTCAGAAGAAAATCTACCCAGTTGTTATTATACAAATGTTGTATCCAGATACAGATCACATGTTAATGCTAGGTGTAATTGGTGCCATTGATGTAACCCTTCTGGATAGATCATTAACCTGGAGAATTTTCAGACATAATTATATTATTTCTTAATCCAAAGTGGTCTCCAACAAATGCACTGTCTACCCCTGTTTGAATAGCTTTCACTAAAAACTACAGTCCCCAGTGTTTTTGGGAAATTACAGGGAAGTAAAGTCAAGAGAAACAGACTAATGTGTTGGTCTTTTAATGAGATTCATTGATATAAAGGAGACTAATGAACAATACAAGCCTCACCTTCTAAATACATTGATACAAGTAGTGTGCCAAATCTATGTGGTACAGAACTACACTTCAAAAGGCTCATCAAATGAACATGTGTTTGACCAGAGATATTCATGACATTAAACATTCAGTAGCTTACAATGCAGTAGATGTAATGATAGCTAAATCAACCTTGTGGCCTATGCATGGCATTTCTATCACCATTGTGATAATATCATCCGGTCACATCTGCAAGTAAAACCAAAGGGTTCACCACAATGGCACAACGATACATTCTAAGATTCATGTTGATTTTTCAATGAATATTAATGGAGGGGATCACAGTGTTGAATGTGAACCAACCACCAGTTTACCTCGTTGACCTTCTCATAATGGTGACTGTTTCTCTTATCGCCCCACAGTACACAATACATTATCTCCTGCTTTTTTCCGTAGTAGCCTTCTCTGTTTTTTTATGATGGATGAAGTAGAGCTGCAGTCTCTACTAATATCTATTTATTTAGCTTTAAGCTCTTGGCAACTCACACCACCAGAGACAATAAAGCATACCATCAGAGTTAAGCGTAGCATGATTTACTGTCCACTAAACAGAGGAAATGGATTTTGTTTCTCCCTGTGGGTCTATGTAGCTCTGATATCTCCGAATTAAAAGTCAACAAAACTGTCCAGTGCATGAGTTACCTGTCTGTCCATGTGACAGATGTTCACAACATTTGATTAAATAGAACAGTGCAAACATTCAACAGATGCAGAGAAGATCATTGAATTGTTTGTCTTTAATCAGTTTTATATGAAGCTATGGATGATTTCTATCTGACAGGACAGTTACACAGCGTTTGCCAGCTGACAGCAGGCTCGGCCTTGGAAGCTTAAGTGCTTAATACTTGCATCCACAATGAAAGCTGCTGTTTTTGCTCTCCCACACACCAGACTCCACCTACTTTTTCCTCAGTTTTTGTATCTACCTTTTGTTTGTTTCACACAATATTTTCTTACTCATACTAACATTAGAGCTCCCACTCCATGTTAGTCATATCTTTAAACCATCACTTATATTCTGTTGAAGCTAATCTCAAAATGTCAAAACTTTGTGCTTATCACACAGATTTGATTGTACATCTAATGAGATTCTGAATGTCAACAAAGTTCAATGCAAAAAGTTGCAAATAACTTTTTAAAAATATATTTATAGCACTGCTTGTCTTTCCATTACCTTTCTGTCATAAAATACAGTTGGAAATCCACTAAAACACTGTGATTGCATGGCTGAGTTACTTTTTCAGACATTTGTTGTGTTTGTTCTTAGGAAAGCCATTATAAAGAAATGCACCCGCCCCCTGAGATGGACTGAATCACCATCTTACCATGCTTTGACATTGCCTTTTCATCTCAATCTTTTTTATATGCTGCGTTTAAACCTTTACTTACCCTCTGTAATTATATAGTATTAGAAGTTTTCACAGTACACTGGTTTCTTTGGTGTTTATTGTCCATATTCCCTACCTGTCCATTGTGTGATGGGATTAGGATAAGAATGCAGGAGCTCTGCAGTGAGAACATAAAGAAGCAGTAGGTTATTCATTGTGTAAAAGCCACTGGAATGAAGAGAGCAACGCCCACTTCCTCCTTACCAAGACTGCCCCCCCCCCTTACCCACCCATGACTTAAAGACCTCAGTGTGCTTCAAGCTAAATTAGTTGTACCACACGCTGTTTTGAGCAGCAATTCTGTGCCTTCCTGATACCCCGACAAGAATTCTTCCAAATTTTCCTGTCAAAAAGAATTCTTCCCTCTGTCAAAAAGCATGTTTCAGATGCTGTTACATGCCCCAACACTGTCTCATTATTTCTGATTACATTACACAAACTTTATGCCTTTCTCACTTAGAATTTCAATATTATTCACATTATGGTTATATGAAAGAGCAGCCAAAAAATGTTCTTATTGATGTTTATTCAAATACCAAGTCCTCATAGGCAGAACTGTTACAATACAGGACACTTCCTCTCCACAGGCTGGATATCTAGACTTTATCTAATGTGATTTCAGTTAGTACTATGATTAGCAATTCTGGTTCAGATTTAGATTCTAGTCATATTATTTCAATACACAAAGAAACAGCAGATTAATCAGCAGATTCAGACAATCATATAACATTAATACATCATGAATAAGGTATTATGTGTTTTTGTTTAAAATGTTAAATAAATAAATTCAAATGTACAAAAGCACTAGATTTTACATTTTATAAAATATATTTTAGACTTGCAATTCTTGTGCATTTACCGTAAAAACCAGTGTATAATACCATTTATTTTCATTTAAATGTGGAGTGTTGCCTGTACACCAGTGTGTCCTATTCACCAGTAAAATACAGAGAGAGGTTGGTCTGGATATGTTTATAGGTATGTAAAAGAGAATAATTACTATAACAATAACTACAACTTTAAAGATAATGATATGAGCATCCACAATTATGAACTATAACGTCCTATAAACAGCTGTGTCAAGCAGGTTCTAGCCGTGCCTGCAGATAATGAAAATAGATATTGATGAACCGTTACTGCTGTATGTGGTACAGAGGAATATAAAATGAAAGCAGGCAGGTTCACAGGCAGGTGCTACTTCAGTGTGTTGATCAGAAGTATTTCAGACACTAGTTGCTGTGATGTTTCAGTATTTACACACCAAACTCAGTATGAGTGCAGATCTGAAGAATAAAAGATTCACTAACTTTGTTGTTTTTCCACTGGAGGGAACAGAGGAAGATGCTTTGTTTGACTCTAGGACTGACACAGAGTCTGGGGACAGTGTGCTTGGTGAGACTTACTGGGACTTGGGTGGAATATTTACCCACAGTGACAGC